>NC_057861.1:87365826-88082326 GCF_019393635.1 Dromiciops gliroides | reverse complement strand
AAGAAAAAAACAGGTAGAAATAATATTAACAATAGTAGTAGTGGTAGTGGTGGTGGTGGTGGTGGTAGTAGTGGTGATAGAGGTGCTGCAGCTGCTGCTGCTGGTGGGTGTGGTGATGGTAGTAGTAGTAGTAGTAGTAGTAGTAGTAGTAGTAGTAGTAGTAGTAGTAGTAGTAAAAACAATAGTACAACCCACTTTAAGCCCAAGTCAAGGTCCATGGAGCAGCAGGGAGAGAGGGCAAGACAGAAAATGGATGTCCATAGCATAAAGTCAGAACTACATGTACCATGAGGCAACTCTGGTTGCTGTAAAAGTCTCACAGGAACCATTAAACCCTGTCCATTTGGGTTCTGGCAATACTATTGTTTGGATTAGCATACCAGCCAGAGTAATAAAAATGTTCCTGTGAATCTAAGAAGGGAATGGTATGGCATAGAGTAAATGCTGGTCCTCTTTGAAATGGTCATGATTATCATCTTGACATTGAGGATGGTGGACCAAGTAGCACTGCTTCATATTCTGGTACTACAGGAAGACAAAATATATTAGAAAAATGAAGAAATAACAATATTTCACCTTCTTGAAAGACTTTGGTATAGATGATACTGAACACTAAAGTAGGAGAACCTCAGGTACACAAGGATACTTGGTGCTTATATCACAAGAAATCAGGAATCAGATCTTATCTTTTATAGGAAAGGACTTCATGCTGCTTTTTGTTGAATATTCTCATCTCAAGTAACCCCACAATATACTAATGTAGGGCCATTGTAAGAAGGGATATTATTCCTAGACCCAGATTAAATGATATGAGTATAAAATGAGAGTTATTTAAACATGAAGAAGAAAAAGCAGAAAAAACTAAAGGCATTATAAAATCTACATTTAACAAACACACACTCCAGAAGTGCTACTTAATAATGAAATGAATGGTCAGAAATAAAGCAAAAAGGCTAATCTGTTAAATGACACTTAAAAGCAAATGAACCTGGGGCAGCTAGGTGGCACAGTGGATAGAGCACTGGCCCTGGAGTCAGGAGGGCCTGAGTTCAAATCCAGCCTCAGACACTTAACACTTTGTGTGACCCTGGGCAAGTCACTTAACCCCAATTGCCTCAGCAAAAAGAAAAAGAAAGGAAGAAATGAACCTACTTAAATGAAAATTTGGAATGTTCCTTTTGTGTATGATAACACAAATCTAAGAACTACAAAGCCAACTAGTAGAATACCTATGCAAAAATAGATGAATTTTGAAGAGCTAGTATGATGAAACAAAAAAATTCTTCCATATTTTTGACACAGTATAGCATCATTTCAGGACCTAACACAGTAGTAGTAAATCCTATAACACTTGGAACAATGAGAAACTTAGAATGAAAGGTTGAAGTATCCAGAAAATCAAAAATTCTACTAGCAAGGCTTCTGAAGAAGATATATTAAAGAGAAATAATTAATGGCAACAGAGGATATGGAAAATTTGAGGTTGTTTCTATGGTCAAAATAAGTCCAACACAGAAAGTACAATGCAAAATAGCTTAATATATTTAATATAATGAATGACAAAATGGTTATGCCAAGGAAGATTACAGAAATTCTGTCTTCTCTGCAAAAATGAGAGATAGTGAGTCGAAGCAAGAGTCTTTTAATTATTGACTCAATGATTTCTAATGGTTTATGAATTACTAGCAAAATACTTTACCATTCTTTCCTGATGCAAGTTATATTACTTATTTAAGTATGTAAAATATATCTGATAATAGCAAGAATGCTAGAGCATCTAATGTCAAAATTGTTGTCTATTTAAAACATGCTTCTGACATAAAACTGTTGAGAACAATCAGATAAAAGATGGTATATTCTAGGGAAGCAATTTGAGGCCACTATGGAGCTAGCTAGTCTTAAACCTCTCGTCAATTCTTCTGAATAGAACAGAATAGAACTTTCAAATCAAAAAGAGGAACAAACCAAAGCATTGTATTAAGCACTTAAAATACATGTATAACATCAAGTTATATGGACCCACTGAAAAAACACATTAAAACAGTAATTCATTAAAATGCTATTTGGACTCGATAAGTGTAGTGTTCTTAATATAGCAAGGAAGAGAAGAGATGGAAGACTTTGAGCTTGAATCCAGATATCCAATTGGATAAATAGATAAAGGGGAATAGCAAGCACAATGAAGAAAAATAATGCACTTTGCTTTCAAGAATCTTAAACTTTAAACATAGAGATTTGAACATATATACAAATAAGCATAAATAAAAAGATAATAGAGACGTCCAGAAATTGATAGGAGATAAAATATAAGAAAGAAGCCAAAATAAAGCCTGTGGCCTCAGATGTGACCCACACAATATATGGGTACTGGCAACATGAGTCTTAGAGACTAGACTATAAAGGATAAATTTGAACTCATAGAAATTACAGGGATTTGGTGGTATCCATTTAATTCAATTTATCAAACATCTACATGCAATAGGAACTACTAGGGACACAAAAAACCAAAGTATTCCCTACCTTCAAGAGACTTATAATTTAGTGACTGTAAGTGAATCACATAATAATTCATGAGTAAAATATAACTCTGAAAGGGAATTTATGTTTTATTCAAAAGGAATAGTAGGAAAAGAAAGAGTAGAATTATATTAAATATATTAAAAAGATATAGTCATGTGAGGAAATCTAAGAATGAAAGGAAGTCACCTGATGGAAAGCATTGGGAAAGATAGAGACAGAAACAGAATCACCACAATCATAAAATTATGCTAAAGACCACCAGGAAAGAAAATAAATTGAGGATCTTTGTGCCACACATGTCATGGAGGTGACGAGGAAATTTTAATTGTCCTAACATTTGATGGAGAGCTATTTCTGAAAAGGTAGAGCAGCTGATTATTTATTGCCTTGGTAATAAGTATTGACTTGCCTTAGTAATAAGTTCATTTTACAAATGGTAGATCAGCCAATGAGATGGTTTGTTATTATGAAGCCTATTTTTGCCAACAAGAATGAACTTAGGAGTGGAAATATTGAAAAGTTTGGGGGCAAGTGATCATTTCACTGGAGAGTTTATGAAAGAGGAGTAAAAAGCTAGTCATACTCTAATTTAGTGACCTAGATTTTTACATACTATATTTCAAAGAGCTCAGAAAAAGAATATGTTGGAGACCACTGATGAAAATTCTATGGAAGTCAGATAAGGAAGGATGAAAATTATAAAGAATGAGACTTTGAAGATCTAAAGAAAAAACAATTCTGATGGCAAAAACAACTGTCTAAACGAATCAACATGGATTGTGGGTAACTCATAAAAATAGATTTCTAAAAGACTTGTAAAGAAGGTAGAAGTAATGTTATCATATTGAAGATGAACACAAAAGAATGACATGGACAAGTGTCAATAATGTCATTAGAAGCTTACCTCAGAATCTGCTGAATTTGATGAGGAAAGATAAATAGAGGGGAATTGTGGGGGATGTCTTTAACTTCACAAAATTTTGATAGCTGAAATTGGCCCTCAGCAGTGAAATTATATTGGAGGGGGGGAGGAACAAAAGGATGTTTAGTGTAGGGATAGGATTTCTTCTCAGAGTAAATGGAATGATGAAAAGAGATCAGAAAGAAATAAACATTAAATTCTTATTTTTACTTCTATTCCTTTTTTCTCAAGAAAGAAAGTAATCATTGCACTAGAAAGGAGAGGAGGGGGAAGAATAATTCATAGGTAGTAAAAACTTGGTTAGTAGACTTTTAAAAAATCAATTGCACATGTACATGATGGGAGAGGGGGAGAAACCTGACTAGAAATTGGTATATGTGGGACTTTTAGTGTTATGAAGGACCAATATGAGTCAATAGTGTGAATATGGTAGCTCAAAAAAGTTAATAGAATACTAGACTACATTGAGACTTGAAGTGTTCACAAATAGAATAACAGGCTAACTCTGCTCTGTCCTAGTAAGACCACATCTAATGAATCATATTCAGTTCTGGGTGTCACATTTTAAGAAATATAATGGGGGGCAGCTAGGTGGCTCAGTGGACAAAGCACCGGCCCTGGATTCAGGAGTACCTGAGTTCAGGTCCGGCCTCAGACACTTGACACTTACTAGCTGTGTGACCCTGGGCAAGTCACTTAACCCCCATTGCCCCTCAAAACAAAAAAAGAAATATAATGAAAAACTATAGAAAAGCAGATTGATAGTGAACATAATAGTGAATAGCCTTGAGACCATTGACATATTTAATCAGTTGGAAAAACTATAGATGTTATTTGGGGACAGTAAAGACATAGGGGAGACATAATAGATGTCTTAAAATAAATATTTTAATAGTGGAAGGATTAGACCTAATCTACTTGAATACAGAGGTAGAAGCAAGTAAGAGCAAGAGGTAGAAGTATAGAGAGAATGATTTTGGCATGATGTTTGAAAAAAAAACACTTAGTAATTGAATATATCCAAAAGTGGAATGATCTGCCTCAGGAAGTAATGGGTTCTCTCTCACTAGAGGTCTTCAATAAACACTGTGTGACTCCTTTGGGTAGATGTTGCTTATTTATGTATTGGTTGTATTTTTCAGGTATTGATTAGACTAGATGGCCTCCCTATAAAATGCTCCAATAGCGTGCATCTCAAATAGCCTCTGACAACCAAAGCTCAACTCCTGGCCTTCTCATGGTGGAACTGTGTCCACTAAAAGGAGAAGGGGTGAAGGCGAGTCACTGGCGCCTTAAAACCAGTCACTTCGGGCAGGTGGGGCTCGTTAGCCTTGGCAGGCAACCCACCTAGGGGAAGGAAACCCTGATTTTAAACCTCCACTGCCTTGCCCATATATGGGAAAGGCTTCGGGAGTTAACCCCAAGGAAAAATCAGGAGTCAGAGTCACTTAGGCAGTTGGATGTTGGACATCACATCCCTCTGACAACTCCTGCAGCAGCACTGGTGCCAAATTGTATTGGCTCTGCCTCTCCTTTGGATCCACCAATGTCAGAGAGAGGGAAAATCTGCTGCATGGGCAACAGCTTGTTTTCCAATTGATCTGCCCAGGCCAGCATCCTGGAGAGGATAATCCAGCTACTCCTCATGGGGTAGATACAACACAGGATGTGGCAGTTACCGGTTATAGGTCAATCAGGAGGTAGAGCTCCCATATTAGACTGCACAGCCACACTGTGACCTGTGGCTTTTCAAGGCGCTGATCCATGGTCGTCCACAACTGATGGAGGCCTACACTACATACACAGATGGCTTCCCTTCCATCTGATGGTAGAATGTGCTAAATACAAAAGAGAAATCTAAATTTCAATAAAAAATTTGAAAGAAGAGAAATAATTTTTCAGCTAGAGGAGGGGGAGAAGCCAAAGAATACTTCCTGAAGGAGGTAAAATCTAAACTAATCCTTGAAAGAAGAAAATTTTTTGGTAGTAGAACTGTGGAAAAAAGAAGTTCCACACATGAGATAGATGTCACCTAAATATGGAGGCAGGAGAAGAAAGGAAGTGATTGGGGAATAACAAGTATTGCCATTTGGCTGAAATATAGAATGTCACAAATAAAACAATGGCAAACACAGCTGGAAAGATTTGCAAAAGACATTGAATGAAAAATTCTCTCTTACCCTGCAGGTGGGTTCTGTAGGGGACCACTGAAATTTTGAACAAGGGTATATAACTTTTCATTGGTAACCCTAGAACACTGAAAGAGAGATGTAACTAATCTGGCTCTTGGGGCTCACACTATGAGCTCCTTTGTTTTTATGTTTTTGTTTTTATTTTTAATTATAAAAGTATTTTATTATTTTCCACTTACATGTAGAGATAGTTTTCAACATTTGTTTTTATAAGATTTCTAGTTTCAAAATTTTCTCCCTCCCCTCTCTCCCCCATCCCCAAGACAGCAAGTAATATGATATAAGTTAAATATGTACAATAACATTAAACATATTTCTTCATTAGTCAGGTTATAAGAGAAGAATCAGAGCAAAAAGGAAAAACCTCAAAAATTAAAAACAGCAGCACTAAAAACAAGAGAAATAGTATGGCTCAATCTGCATCCATATTCCACAGTTCTTTTTTATTTTCTTTTTGGATTTGGAGAGCATTTTCCATCATGAGTCCTTTGGAACTATCTTGGACCATTGTATTGCTGAGAAGAATCAAGTCTATCACAGTTGATCAACACATAATGTTGATGATACTGTGTACAATGTTCTGGTTCTGCTCACTATGAGCTCCTTTGTGGGAGGAACCATTTCTTACCTCAACAAATGAAAAGGAAGAGTGTAACTAGATGGTCCTGTGAGGTCCTCTCCATCTATAGCTCTAGAATCCTAAACTTTACACTATACCCAGTGCCTAGTGCCATGCTCAACATTCAACAGGTATTTTTGTTTGTTTGAAGTGGTAGGAGATAGAAAGAGAAGAGGGAAATTTAGAGTAATGGATAGAGATCTGGCCCCAAAGACAGAAGACCTGGGTTCAATTTCTGTCTGACACATACAAGTCATTTAATCTCTCACTACACTAGACTACTCATTCAGAACATAACTTGGCAAAGAAAGTTCAGACCTGCATTAGTAGAGGGAGATTCCTTATCCAAAAGCTTGCTACATCAATGAAATTATAGACCTAGCAACTCTCTATTTATGTGCCACATTGATAAAAGAAGAGTTTTCATTCCTTGCTAGGTCTGCACAGCTGCCAAACTCTAGATACTCCAATGGCCAGGGAGTAGCTTGGGACAGCAAAAAACAAAGGTCACTGCACAAGTTAATTTAGTGATATGGGCCCATGCAAGAAGAAAACAATCTTTATAGAAATGGTGTCATGAACCTTCACTTCCAAGGACATTTCTTTTCTTTTTTTTTTTTTGGTGGGGCAATAAGGGTTAAGTGATTTGCCCAGAGTCACACAGCTAGTATGTGTCAAGTGTCTGAGGCCAGATTTTTAAATCAGGTCCTCCTAAATCCAGGGCCAGTTCTTTATCCACTGTGCCATCTAGCTGCCCCCCAAGGGGACATTTCTTTATAATCATTTATAATAGGTCACATAATTTTCTTAATTAATGTCATTGCCTTCATCAGTTATTGAAGAATATGTAATTTAAGTCTAGGTACGTCCTTCAAAGATATATAGGTGGTGATTCCTCTATATCTTACTGTGGGCATCTAAATGATGAAATTGATAAGAGTGAAGAACCTGGAATTCAGAAGACCCGAGTTCAAATTACTTACTAGTTTATATACCCAAAGGACTACAAAACTGTGCATACCTTTTGATCCATCAATACCACTGCTAGTCCATATCCCAAAGACATCCAAAAAAGGGGGAAATGACCTATTTATACAAAAATATTGATAGTACCTCTTTTTGTGGTGGTTATGAATTGGAAATCAAAGGGATGCCCATAAATTGGTGAATGGCTATACAAACTGTGATATATGATTGTAATGGAATCTTATTGTGCTGTAAGAAATTATAAGCAGGATGATTTCAGAAAAACCTGGACTTACATGAACTGATGTATGGTGAAAGAGAACCAGGAGAATGTTGTACACATTAATAGCAATATTGTTTGATGAAGAACTGTGAATGATTTAGCTATTGTCAGCAATACAATGATTCAAGACAATCCCAAAGTACTAATAATGAAGCATACCATCGACCTCTAGAGAAATAACTGATATTGATTGAATGCAGACTGAAGCATGGTATTTTCACTTCCTTTTTTTCTTTTATCTGAATCATGTATAAAATTACTAATATTACTAATAATTATTACTAATAATAATTGCATATATTACCTATATCTAATTGCTTACTGTTTCGGGGAGAGGGAGAGAAGAGAGTAAGGGAGGGATAGAATTTGGAACTCAAATATTTCAATAAAAACGTTAAAAAAATTGGAAAAAACTAATTACTAGTTCTGACACTTACTGGGTGACACTGAGTATGTCACTTAACCTATCTGCCCCAGTTTCCTCATTTGTAAAATAGGAATACAATTAGTATTTACCTCCCAGTGCTATTATAATGAGAAAAGAGACAATATGTGTAAGTACTATGCAAACCTTACAGCACTACACATGTTAACCAGTATTTTTCATCAAAATTCTTCATGAGTTGCTATGGTCAAAATAAATCATTGCTTGGTGTCCAGTCTTCTGAGATACAATTTTACCATGGGATTCCTTAAATATTTTTGTTCGTGATACAGCATTCTTTGCATGAGTAATTGAAGCAGACTGAACATTTAATTGGCAACAGTGAAACAGAGTCAAAAGATGTGTACATGAAGAGTCTCCCTTCATTAAAAGCAGTCATTTTGTTGAATTTTGTGAAGACAAGGTCTTACAGATCTTGGGGTTTGTGTATTTGTTACAGCAAGGTTATTTATTTCACAAGTGTCATGTTTGTTATACTACATTTTCTGGGCAAGTAAAAAAAATATTAAAAAGTTTATATTTATAAACTGTCTTCTTTGTGACCTGGGCAAATTACTTAACTTCTCAGTGCTCTAGGCAATTCTGTAAAACTATAAGTTGTAAAACAAAAGGGAAAAAAAAGTGTTGACCTGCATTTGTAGAGAGAATTTCCTTCTCAGAACATTCCCTATACTGATGAAATCACAGGTCAGGTCCATATCCCTATCTAATCTATCCTTTTATCTCTCTCTAAAAACATAACATGTAACCTAGAAAATATTGTGACATTAGTGAACTTTTTGAGAACCACCACTTTGAGACCACAGCTAGGCTCATTTTTGGAAATTGGAAGTATAGTCCCAAAGCAGGTCTGGACAAGCCTTACCAGCTTAGGAGCCAAGTTTATTTCCCTAACATAAGCTGCAGGAATCTAGGGACACTTCCACATCACGAGAGGCATCAGAAGAAGACTTTAGTGGATCATGAATTTTCACATTCTCTTTTTAAACTTGTTATGCTTGTTGGTACAAGAAATGTACAAACATTCCTTCTAAAGGAAATTTAATGATAGCCTCAGTAGGGGAAATTCATGCTATGAAATTTACATTAACTTATTGGAGAGGAGACAAGAGAGGGGATATGCTTCTCTTCTTTTCACATACTGCTCTAGATTAAATTAATAATTACCATGAGACTTCTTGAAATCTTTAACTCAGGGTCCCTTGAAAGCTCTACTATCTTCCATAACAGATGTGAGGGCATAGAAAAGGAGAGAAAAGAGAAGGGAAAACTGATCAGAAGCATGGATATCTGTAATAAGTGGGGAAGGAAAGAAGAGCTAGGACCATTATATGATGCTGCATAAATTATCTAAGAAATTTCAGACTAGTTAGTCAATCTATAAGCTTTTATTAAGTGCTCACTATGTACAAAAATTTCACTGTGCTGGGGTGACAAAGAAAGGCAAAAATATGGTCTCTGCCCTCAGAGGACCACATTATAAAGGGAGAGATGAGTTCCGAATAACAGTATATTCAAGATATATAGAATACAAATGGAAGGTAATCTCAAGGCAAAGGCACAGATAAAAGGGGAGGAGTGAAAAGTATAAAAGGCCTCCTGAAGAAGGTGGAATTTGAGCTGAGTCTTGAAGGAAACCTAGAAAAACCAAGAAGGTGTAAGGAGGGAGGAGAGCATTCTAAGCACAGGGGACAACCAGGGAAAAGTTTCATGTGTAAGCAGAAGCAAGTAGATCAGTATAGCTGGGTCACAGTGTGTAGGAGAGAAAATATGTAGGACTGAAAAGATAATGAGAGTCCAGTTTGTGAAGAGCTTTCAATGACAAACAATGCATTTTATATTTAATTCTGGTAGTACTAGGGAGTAACTGGAGTTTATGGAGAGAGGAGGATATGGTTCAACTTTTGCCTTAGGAAAATCACATTGACAAACAAGTGAAGGGTGAGAGAGTTGAGGCAGGGAGACCAACCAGAAGACTATGGCAATAGACTAGGCATAAGATAATGAGGGTTCATACTATGGAACTGGATGGATAGGCAAATTACTCTTGGAAAATAACCTTAGGCCAGTCACTCAAGATCTCTAGGTCTCAATTTCCTCATCTGCAAAATGGAGATGCCCTACCTACCTCCATTATGTAGAGTTATGGTGAGGAGCCAATATGATAATAGATGTGGTAGTACTTTGAAAAGCACAGAGTGCATTCCGAAGAGTCCTTGCTGCTGGTGGCAAAAGTTCGGCACTGATACCCAAACATCCTGGGCAGCCAGATTGCAGTCCTTCTGGAAAGGATGCACTTGGCTCATTTCCCTCATAAATATCAGTTCCAAAGTCAGGAAGGCAGTCTCAAATGAGCTAGAATCATTCTCTCCACTTATGCAGAACTGACCAAATGGCCAGGCCTTCCAGGCATCCATCCGTTGAATCACTATAACATTCTCATGGGAGCAACAGGTCACCCTTTCTCTTAAATATTTCATTATTTGTTTATCAGGGCAGGAAACATGCACATTGTTTAATTAATGTCGTGGTTTTCTCTCATTCCCTCTACTGTCAACTTTGAATTTCACAAATAACCACCTTGAAAACAGTGACCAGGCCAAAAGTCATTAGGAAATTATGAGAAAAAATTCTTCTTGCTCTCCAACGGTTTTCATCAAGTTCTTCTCCCTCAAATTCCTGTTAGTTTCCTTTGAGTCATACCCTGTTGGGCAATCAGAATCCTTCATAACCTGCCCCACCTCAACATTTCCAGTCTTCTGACACCTTAAACTCCTCCCTACACACACACACACACACACACACACACACACACACACACACACACACACACGCACAGTGATCCAGTAATATTATCCTCCTTGCTCTTCCTCAAACAAAACACTCTATCAGCTCTGGGAAATTTTATTTACTGTCCCCCAGAAATGCTCTCCTTCATCTCTGTCTCTTAGCTTACCTGTCTTCTTTCAAATACTAGGCAAAATCTTGTCATCACAGGAAACTTCCTGATTCCCCTTAATTCTGGCTCTTTCCTTCTGTTGACTGTTTTCAAATTTATCATATATAGATGTAAATATAGATATAGACACAACTTTTTTGTACATAATTGTTCACCTGTTATCTCCACCATTAAACTTTGAGTCCCTTGAGGACAGACTGTCCTTTGCTTTTCTTTGTATCCTGAGCACTTACTACAGTGCCTGGCACCTAGTAGGTGCTGTGATAATTGAAAATTTCTGAGACAGACTTTTTGGGTAAATTAAAATCAATTTTATTGACTATACCTAGAAAGCAGTCAACAAAACAGGCTCATTGTCCCCTCAATAAGAAAAGAGAATAAGACTATCCAAATTTCAATATTCATAAAGTCTTTTGAAAAGAGGAACACCTGAGAGTAAAAATCAACTCTGATTGGTTGACACATCCTGAGATTATGAATATTATAATGAGAGGTGGGATCATTTCAATTAGGGTGTTCAGGTACATGACCCTGAACACCAATTCTTATTCAAAGAAATTTATCAATTTCCATATTACCTGTCTGACAAAAGGGAGAATGCATATTTTCCCAGACCTGAGTAAACACAAAGATCAAGAATCCACCCATTCGCCTGAACTTAGAATTTCTCTACTATCTTTTATTAGATCTTAGCTTTCATGGCTAGGTAAGTCTTTGAACAAGATTTCTTACACTGGTTGATTTCTGGATGAGGAAGTAAAAAAGAGAGAAAATCTCAGTCCTGATTCAATAATTAATTATTAAAACCAAGAAAAAATAATCATTTCTCTCAATGATTAATAAATGCTTATTAACGACAATTATTTAGTCTCCCACTTCACTCATGATTCTCTAATTTAGATCTGGAATCTCAGAACATGGAAGATGGAAAGATAGAAGATGGATGGAAATTTATTAAGCATTCAATATTTCCCAGGCTGCAGAAACAAATACAAGTAAACACAATGATCCCTAATAGTCTAATAGGGGTTAGAAAACAAAATGGGGAGGTGAAAATCATGGTTGAACAGTCCAGAGACTGAGTTAATCTGGACATAAAGTGAATATGATTGGGGCTTCTCAAAAATTGATAATCCCACTCAAGGACTCACTAATGAGACTAATAAGCATCAGAGGCTACGTTTGGATTCATATCTTTCTAACTCCAATCCAGCATTCTATCCATCGAGCTACCTATATTTTTAAGTTAAAAAATATTCTTAGAATATGGATCTGTTATTGAAAGGAATTTTATCTAGTTCAGGGCCTTCATTTAACAAATGAGCAAGCTGAGGCTTAATGAGATTAAGTAATTTACTCAAGGTTACAGAGCTAGTAAATGACAAATCCAGGACTAGGACCCAGTTATCCTGACTCCTAGACCTGTGTTCTTTCAATGATTAGAGCTATTCTTCAACCATTCTTTTTGCTATTATAGAACTTACTGGTTAGTTTATATTATTGAGGTTTTTTAATTATTAAGTTTCTAAGTATATTTGGTTGGTTAGTTATAGTTTCAAGAAATATGGTCCAAAGTTTATAAAAGTCTATTCATACAGGATTTGGCTCTCCTTAGTACTACAGAATATATATTTTTTTGGCAACTATCCACCCACTCTACAATCTGCCATGTAAAATACAATCTACCAATCTACTTTGTGTGATAATTTTTTTCTCTCTGGGGTGGGGGGGGCAGGGAAGATGTTAGTATAGGAATTGAGTACAACACAGACTTCTGATAAAAGTCATAGGTTGTTGCAGTTGGAAAAACCTTGGAGAAGGAATTGTTTACCTGTTTATATCATGGATTCCCTTGCAAATTTAGTGAAGCTTATGGATTCCTTCTTGGAATAATGTTTTTAAATGCATAACATAAAATGCATAGGGTTAAAAAGGAAATAAAACATAACAAAATAATTATAAAAATATTTTTTAAATTCATGGACATCTGGTTAAAAATTTCTTCCCTGAAGATTGCTTAATCTAAAACCAACAAATTCTACAAGACCCTAATCAACTGCCATCTCCTCCAAAAAGCCTTCTTTGGTCCTCAACATCCAGATATAATCTACCATACCTCTAAACTTCCATAGTACTTTGAGCATCAGTATTGGGAGAAATACAACGTGAACTTAGACGACTTGAGTTTTCAAACCTGGATTTATCACTTACTGACTGAGACCTGAGGCAAACCACTTTCCCTCTCTTCACCTATAAAATCAGTTGTACTATGTGGTTCACAAGATTGCTGTGAAAGTGTTTTTTAAGCAATAAACATTTATTTATATACATATGTAATACATGTACAAATATAAATATGTGTGTATATTATAAATGTGCATATACAATTGAAAACTCATTTATATGCACATATACAGATATGTGTATATGAATGTGTATATAAATTTAAAACATATTTTACACATGTATATATAGTTATAATACATTGTGACAGGTAAAACTAAATGTGTGGTCACCTTAAATTAGAAGCTTTTAGCACCAGTCTTTGGCTATTAAGAATTTATTAAAGCATAGTAAAGAGAGAACACTTGGAGTTCAGAAAGTTTAAGAAGAAGCCTATCTACCCTAGGGTTCAGCCTGGCCTCTTTCTTCTCCTCCCCTTCTGCCACCATGAGGTTCCAGCCACAGAAAAAGGACTGATCCAGGGAGCCAGCCTTACTTCCTATTACTGCCTCCTTCCCCAGAAGAGGCCATCTTTCAAGCTCAGATTTCAAGTTAGATTGGTTCACTAACTTTAGGGTGGTCTCCTTGTTGAGTTCAAAGTCCTTAGCTCTTAGAACAATACCCTATTTAGGGCCAGCCAGGTGTGGTTTTGATTTAATTAACTTTAAGTAGGTTCTCAGCCAGCCTCACTTAATTCAATCAATTCTAAATCAATCTCCAATTGGGGCCTTTGGGACCATATATAACTATAATAGCATAATATAACAACATATAACCCTATTAACATAATATATTACTATATCATAAGAGGGAATTATTAACTTCCAAAGATTATATCCACATATCTTCATATACATGTATACACACAAACATGTGTGTGTATAAGTTTTGGCAGCTAGTAATACTTTCTTGTATTATAGTTATTTGTATAAATAGCATGTCTTACTTCCAGGGGAGTATGCCACATGTACAGAACCTATCAGTTTCCTTGCAGAAGACTCATGATTCAGAGAAGTGCCTTGTAATGTCTATGGAGAATGCACAGATATCCTATAATTCTATAACTGGTTCCAATTGGCTAAACACATGGTGGGAAGGTTCTCTCTCTCTCTCTCTCTCTCTCTCTCTCTCTCTCTCTCTCTCTCTCTCTCTCTCTCCCTCCCTCCCTCCCTCCCTCTTGATTATCTGTATATCTGAAAATATATCTTCAAAAAGGCATTAGTCAGTTTCAGCAGCCACTCTCTTTACTTATTTTGGGGACTGTGTGTTCTTGGCATCAGTAAGACACTATGCTATGACGTAGTAAGGTGGCACAGTAGATAGAATGCTGGACCTGGAATCAAAAAGACCTGAATTCAAATCTGACCTCAGATACTTATTAAGCTGTGTGACCCTGGGAAATCATTGTGTTTACCACCAATTCCTTGAATGTAAAATAGGGAAAATAGTAGCCCCTCTCAAATTGTTGTGAGGATTAAATGAGATAATATTTATAAAGTACAGTGTTTAGCACACAGTAGTTGTTTTAATATGTTATTTTCCTTCCTTCCTAAAAGAAGGCTTTAGTGCTACCTCCTCCATCTGAAGCTATATGGCCCCTCAAAATTTAGGTCTTGGTTCTTGGCTTTTTATTTATTATTTTATCTTCCAGGGGACAATAATGGAAGCTCTGGCATTTCTTGAGAGGTTGGGCCACAGACATGTAGGAACTGGAATCTAGGCTGGGTTTTGAAGCTAGTAAAGCAATGACACTTCAAGAAGCAAGGAGTGATTCTCCATCTTGGGTAGTGATCTTCAGAACCCCAACCCAGCACAAAGATTTGCCTAACAATCATGCCACATTTGGCATATACTTGGTGAAACTAATGCTATGTAAGAACTAAGCACAGCACCATTTTGAGTTCAATGTGCTCAATCGATATTTATAGTATGAATGAAGGAATATATGCCTGTGTGTTGTCTCTCCTCTGACAATTTTAGCTCCTTGAAGCTTTGTTATGCCTAAAGCCACAACACATTAAATACTAGAGGCAGGAATGAATCTGGGTCATTAAAGATGGGTAGTTTGTCAAGAGGAAGAAAGGGGGACAGCTAGGTGGTACAGTGGATATAGAACCAACCCGGGATTCAGGAGGACCTGAGTTCAAATCTGGCCTTAGACACTTGACACTATCTGTGTGACCCTAGGCAAGTCACTTAACCCCAATTGCCTCACCAAAAAGAAAGAAAGAAAGAAAGAAAGAAAGAAAGAAAGAAAGAAAGAAAGAAAGAAAGAAAGAAAGAAAGAAAGAAAGAAAGAAAGAAAAGAAAGGGAAGGCAATCATAAGGAATAGAACAGTGTCAAGGTGGAAAAATCCTGGACATATTTGGGAATGAAGCAATCAAAAATCATTAATCTTTTCATGTGCCATAGACTCCTTTAGCAATCTGGTCAAACTTTCTCAGAATAATATTTAATATAATAATATAATATAATTTTATATAATAATATTGGTAGAGAAAGTTTCCTCTTCTGGGAGTCCATATAACAATAAAATCATAGGTCTTTTTCCTATTCTTTTCCTTATCCTTGTTTGCCAGATACAGAGATAAGTGTTAGGAATATATGATTGTGTCATTACCCTCCCACACCCGTCCAACATTTAGCATTCCCTATGGTAGCACAATGCTTGACACATAGTAGGCATTTCATAAATGTTTGTTAAATGATTGGTAGCTCAACTAACATAGTATACTGAATACTAGAAGCAGTGAATCCCCTGGTATGTGCCTCCTCAAAGTTTTGGGATAGAATCAGGGCATGTGAATAATAGATGCCAAGCTATTTTGAAGTTGAAAATTAATATGAAAATTTTCAGTGTATGCAAAGGAAAATTTCAGGGCTGGAAAGCTAATTAAAGGTGATTATCTTTAAAAGCTGTACACTAGATGGATTTAGCATTGTTGTACAAGATGGGCATTCTGTGTTGATTGTGAGAGAGCATTTGCAATGGCCTAACTCTGCTTTCCAAAGGGTAGCATGAGGCAGGGTATGGAAGCTGCAACTCCCAGAGAGTTGAGGAATAAGAGCCTTCAACAAAGGCAGCCTTTGCCAGAACAAAAGCCAAGCACAGCATACCCAAGGATGAAGTGTGATTTGACATCATTCCTGCACCTGTTTGTGGCAAAAATATTCTGCATTCATTTTAGAGTCTATTTATTCCCCCCCTCAAAATAGTACCCATGTGTTTACACTGTCATTTTAATCTCAAAAGATCCCAAAGCACAACACATCTCAGATGGGAAGACTGCTTATTACTACGTTCTCATGACTGAGAGACAACCAGAATGAAAGGACTTGAAACTAGGTCATAATGTCCTTCTGGTTCTTCTATTCTGTATTCTAATGCCCCATTGTCCCTCTATCATTCTATTCTATATGTTCTACCTTTCCTTTTTTCAAAGCCCTTTCCAGCTCTGGAACTCAGTATTCTTAGGTCCATTCTAGCCCAAATATTTCTTGTTCTCTAGTCTAAGATTCCATTTTCAAGGATCCAGCATTTTATATTTTAGATCTCTTCCAGTTCTGACATTTTATGATCTATATGCTAATATTCTCTTTTTCAAAACTCTTCCCAGTGCTAACATTCTTTATTCTAAGGTCCTTTTTAACTCTAGCATTACATGTTCTGTGTTTAAGACTTTATTTTCAAGGTCCTTTTCTGCTCTTGTTCCTTGAGACATCAAGATTCTAATGAATGAATGGATATATTCTAAGGTCCTTTTCCTGCTCTGAAAAACTAAGGATATTTAACCTAGAGGAAAAAAAGAGAAAGAGCTGAGACAATGAGCTCATCACCTATTGGCTTTTGCATCACTTTTAACTTAATAATAATACCACTTTATCTATGGCTGGTACATTTAACCTCACAGAACATTTTCATGTTTACTGTTTCATTTTATCTTCCCAAGTACAGTTCAGGCAGAAGGCCTGAATTCTGACCCCAACTCTACCAGTCAGTGAGATTCTAGGAAAATCATTTAACTTCTCTTTTAAATTCCATTGTTAAGTGTGAGTCAGGTCATTCTTTTTTTTTTTTAATTAGTGAGGCAATTGGGGTTAAGTGACTTGCCCAGGGTCACACAGCTAGTAAGTGTTAAGTGTCTGAGGCCAGATTTGAACTCAGGTACTCCTGACTCCAGGGCCGGTGCTCTATCCACTACACCACCTAGCCACCCCCATTCTTTTATTTTTATATGATGCTATAAATGTCCAAATATTGGCCATATTTTCCCCAAATTTTGATTTTCCAAAAACCAGAGAACATCTTATCATTTTGCTCTAATCAGAAGTATAGAGTCACATATAAGCAGAAAAAGAAAATTAAGACCTCGAGTGGACCCTGTTCCACATGATTGTCATTATATAGGTAATGTTTCCTGAAGCCCTCACCATTGAGTTCAAAACATGCTGCCTACATATATGTTGTCTGTCTGTCTCTCCATATATACACCAGAAAGAAAAAGTCAAGGTGTAATGCTATGGGAAAATCTGTATCAACAGAATGACAAGGAGAATAATGAAGATGGAGAAAGTGGTATTGAAGAAAGCAAGTTTGTTTGAATCGAAAGATGTGATTTTTAGACAACTTGAATGGTATTATTTAAGCATGATAACACATGCAAAGGAGTTTTATGTTCTCTTTTCTTTGTGTTCCTCAATGCACACACACACACACACACACACACACACGTGTGTGTGTGTGTGTGTGTGTGTGTGTGTGTGTGTGTGTAAATATATATATTTATATATTTCCTTTCAAAGATATCTCTATTCGTGGGTTTAGCCTATATTCAGGGTCACCTTATATTAAGCTTAATACAGTGTTCTCCTACCACTGCTAAACATAAGGGAAATCTTATAACAATTAAATCTATCCCCAAGCACTTGTAGGAGTAGTGAATTCCTCATCACTGTACATTTTAAAGAAAATATTTGAGTGATGTTTTTATCATTTGAGGACAAGGACTGTTTCATTTTTGTCTGTGCTTCCCCTCTACCTAGCACATTGCCTGACACACAGTAGGTGCCTGATGCATTCAGATTGATGGATGGATTTCATCAAGATTAAATGACCATGTCACTTATTAGAAAGGCTATAGGGAAAATTGCTCTTCAGGTACAGATTAAACTGGGTGATGTAGTAGGTACTTTTTCTAAGATTTTTGTGTTTCTCTGATTCTGTTGGAGAGCCTAAGTCATCATTTCTTTACTTGACTAACAAAATCTACATTTGTACTGTTTCTGCCCATGGAAGATAATCTATCAACCTGTTTGCTGCCCCTTCTCTATTGATGGTAATATGAGGCATAAAGAACATTCTACCAACTGGGGACCTATAAGCCCATTTCTCAGATGGCAAGTTAGTCTCATGGCTTTTTAAAATGAGCACCAGGCAGCTAGGTGGCACAGCGGATAAAGCACCGGCCCTGGAGTCAGGAGGACCTGAGTTCAAATGTGGCCTCAGACACTTGGCACTTACTAGCTGTCTGACCCTGAGCAAGTCACTTAACCCTCATTGCCCCACAAAAAAATAATAAAAAATAATAGAATAAAATAAAATGAACACTAATGATTCAGGATTTAAAAGTAAGAAACCTCTGAGGATTGTGGATGATAGAATATTTATTTAGAGCAAGAAAAGACCTTTAAGATTATGTAGTTCAACCCTTTCACTTTTCGGATGAGAGAACTGAAGCTCAGAAAGGTTAATTTCTTTATTCAAGGTCATACTAGTAGCAAGTGGACTTAAAATCAGGCCTTTGGGGGCACCTAGGTGGCACAGTGGATAAAGCACCAGCCTTGGATTCAGGAGGACCTGAATTTAAATCTGACCTCAGGCACGTAATCCTTACTAGCTGTGTGACCCTGGGAAATTCACTTAACCCTCATTGCCCCGCAAAAATTAAAATAAAATAAAATAAAATTAGGCTTTCTCATTCAAAACCCAGTGTCCTTTTTGCTTTGCACTGGAATGTATTATATAACAATTCTCAAAGGTAAACATTATTAACTATTGTTGTTCTTCAGTCATTGCAGTGATGTCTGACTATTTGTGGCCTCGTTTGGGGTTTTTGTGGCAAATACACTGTAGTGGTTTGACATTCCCTTCTCCCGATCATTTTACAGATGAGGAAACTGAGCCATATAGGGCTAAGTGACATGACCAAGGTCACATAGTAAGTGTCTGGGACCACATCTGAACTCATGAAGATGGGTCTTCCTAACTCCAGGCCCAGCCTCCTATCTACTATACCACCTATAGCAAGAATTATTGCATGCATTTACACTGGTCCATATATGAGCATAATTGTAAGAGAGGATTTAGAGGTGAATGTGAATAATTTAGTCCAACCTCTTCATTTTTTAGAGGGAGAGAAATACAATGAATAGTCAGTCCAATATTGTTATTTCAGTCCATCCCATATCAATATGATATATAATTATTAATTAAAGAGTTATTTGGAACATTATCTATAAATGTCTGTGGTATCAAGGAAAAAATGGGACACAAGGTCTCTGGCACTAGCTTCTTAGATAAAGAATCATCACCTCCCCAGGCTTCAGTTTTCTTTTTTGTAAAATGGAGAGAATTATATTCCTCTAGGGACAGCTAGGTGGCACAGTAGATAAAGCACCAGCCCTGGATTCTGGAGGACCTGAGTTCAAATCCAGCCTCAGACACTTGACACTTACTAGCTTTGTGACCCTGGGCAAGTCACTTAACCCCAAGTGCCTCACAAAAAAAAAAAAAGAATTATATTCCTCTGATGGCATCAAAGTGTTCTTGATATATTGAAAACATAGCTGGGAAAAGACTTCAAAGTGTTTAAAGTATTAGACAAAGTGCTATTATTGTTCTACCTTGCGAGAAAGCAGGGTGCAGTGGAAAGAGCATTAAACTTGGAGTTAGGAAACATAACTTCAATGTCTAGGTCTCTGACACTTGCTGGGTCAGGTTGGTGAAGACACATAACCTTTCTGTGTTTCAGTTGTTGTTATTTTCCCATTTGTGCTACTTACACCATCTACTACTCACATTATATGCATGTGAGTTGTTAGTATTCTCAACTTGTTAAACCTCAATTAGATGCTGAAAGAAAATGGTTAATATAGGTAATGAAAAATAATAATGCAAAAGATAGTTTGGAATTGATTTGGAATGCCAACACAGACATATAGCAAAAACTCATGCTCTCTTTGTTTCTTCTCAATTTGCTCCTCATTTGGTGTTACTGGGGGCATCTCCATTATATAAACTTGGACAATTGTAGTGTAAGGAATTAATTATAATTTGGAGTTTTCATAATACTATCTTTGCTTTATTATGGTCAGACTGAAATAAAAGTCTAAGAGAAGATGGGTGTGTTTTGGGAGATAATTGAACAAACAAGAGGAGCTCTGACCACAGGGAACATTTATTGAAACATTGTTTCAAAAACCTCCCTCTAACAGCTTTCCCATGCCCGTGTGGGTCTGACTAGATTATAATGGGGACAGACCATCTGGGTGTGCTGAGCCAATAGGAGACTCAGAAGGGCTAAGAATGGTCCCTCCCCCTTTGGGTGGGGGAGATGGTTAAAATACAGTTAGGAGGGATTAGAAGAAAAAGTGAGTTAGGGAGGATTCTGAGGTAAATGGGGAAGAAAGGCAGACATTTTAGAGGAGCTGCGGGTGTTTGACCCTTGGACCAAAACAGAAGAGACTAGAGCTACAGATTTCTGATGTGGTGAGTGAGTTTTTGTTTTTTAGGCTAGGTGGGCTGGGGGCAGGTTTGGGTGCCTGGGGTTTTCTTTTTACCCCAGAGATTTATACATTGTTTATATGTTGTTTCTAGTCCTATTAAAATTACTTGTGTGATTGAGATAGTGTTTTAAACTTGTTCCCATTAATAAACCTGTTTTATTTTTGAAAGAGGCTGTTTCTTTTCTAACTTCAATATTAAGGCGAGTAGGGGCGGCCAGGTGGCACAGTGGATAAAGCACCGGCCCTGGATTCAGGAGGACCTGAGTTCAAATCCGGCCTCAGACACTTGACACTTACTAGCTGTGTGACGCTGGGCAAGTCACTTAACCCCCATTGCCCCACAAAAAAAAAATATTAAGGCAAGTCACCCAATTAACTCTTATCATTACTAAATTTGGCCCTTACAGAAGGAAAAGGTCATAGATTTGGGATATCAATTCAATTAGAGCTACTTAAAACATTTATGTTTGTACAGCACTGTGCTAGGTTCTGGGAGAGATATACACAAAACACAAATGAAGAAAAGAATTACTCGAAAACATTTACAAGCAATTACTTGGGGAATGACACATTTTGGGGAGAAAAATCAGCAAAAATTCCTGGTAGAGACAAAGTAAGATTATTAATAGACTTTATAAATGTTTTTTTTAATCTAATTTGAGTGTTTGAGAGAAAACTGGAAAGAAATTGGAACTATGGAAGAAAGAATTAGGGAATTAACAGCTTGGCACAGAAATTACAAACCCTTGCCCAAGTAACAAACTCTCTGAAAATTATAGTGGATCCAATAGAAGCCGATGACTCCATGAGAAAATAAGAAATATAAAAACAAAGTCAAGCAGCTAAAAATATAAAAGAAAGTATAAATAATAATAAACTCATACCAAAAATGGATAAAATGGAAAATAGATCAAGAAGAAAAAATTAAAAATCATTAGACTATCTGAACATCATAATTTTAAAAAAAGAATGTATATATCACATTTCAAGAAATATTAAAAGAAAACTATCCAAATCTTTTAGAACCAGTCAACAAATTGGAAATAGAAAGAATCCACCAATCATATCCAGGAATAAATGCCAAAAAAAAAAAAAAACCTCCCAGAAACCCCACAGCCAAGATGTTGAGGTTCCAGTTCAAAGGGAAAATATTGCAATTAGTCTCAAAGAAATTATTGAAGTACCAAGGAATCACAATCAGGATCACACAGAATTTGGCAGCCATCACTATAAAGGAGCAGGGAACCTGATATATGGTATTCCAAAAGGCAAAGAATATGGGCTTATAGCTAAGAATAAAATCCAACAAATCTAAATATAATGTGTCAATGGAGAAGGGAGCATGGCGGCAATGACCTTTAAAGAAATAGAGGACGTTCAAGCTTCCAGCTAAAAAGACCAGCTCAACATGGTAGTTAAGCAACACAGTGGATAGAGTGCTGGGCCTGGAGTCAGGAAGACCTGGGTTCAAATCTGACCTCAGAAACTAGCTGTGTGATCAGGCAAGTCATTTAACCCTGTTTGCCTCAGTTTCCTTTTATATAAAATGAGCTAGAGAAGGTGGCAAACCAAACCAGTGTCTTCCCAAGAAAACTCCAAACAGGGTCATGAAGAGTCAGACATGACTGAAACAACTGAACAACAACACAGCAATTTTGAAGTTCAAATCCAAGAAGTAAGAGAGACATAAAAGAGTAAATATGAAATTTTACTAAATAAGGATAAAATGCTTAGGTTCTAATATAGGAAGATGATATGTATGTTTCCTCTGAGCCCTAACATCATCAAGGGTTACGGGGAAAGTCTAAATAGACAAGGACTAGGAATAGTTCTGTTATATCTTGATAATATTAAGAAAAGAATGTAGAGAGGGGAAGAAGAATATCTTGGGTAGGGGGTGGGGTAAAGAAGGTTAGGGGAAATCATTTCACATAATTAGATTACACAAGCAGAGATTTATACAAAGAATATAGGTGGAAAGAGCAGCTAACAATCCAACCTCACTCTCATCTAAACTGGTTAGGAGGAGGAAGAATAAAAATACAAGCAATTGGATGAAGAAATATATTTCATTTAACAAAGAAATAAGAGGGAAAAGGGAGGAGGAAGGGAAAGTAGAGGCAGGGTTAAATTAAGCTTGAGATAAATCCTAAGGAAAACACACTCTAAAAATATCCAAAAATATATAGAGGTCTTTTGAGGTGTCAAAGAATGGGAACTGGAAGTAGTGCCCACAAATTAGAGATGAACAAACTATACCATATAAATGTGACAGTATACTATTGTATTGCAAGAAATGATGAAGGGAATGGTTTCAGAGAACCCTGGGAAGACTTTTATGATATAATGTCCAGTTAAGTGAATAGATCCAGTAGAACAATTCATACAATGATGTGAATTCTTATCAGAACTGACTAACAAAAATTCCAGAATAACATGATGAAACATTTTATTCACTTTGTGATAGGGAGGTAAAGGACTTAAAGAGTATAGAATGATACAATTTTTTTTAACATGGATAATGTGTAAATTTGTTTTGATTGACTACATATGTTTATAATGTTTTGTTTTGTTTCTTTTAGTTCTCAAGTCGGGTAGAAAAGTGGGCTGGAAAGTTCAGGTGGAAAAATTAGAAGGCAGTTTTTTGCTAATTGAAAAAATATATTTAAAAAATATATCTTGGGGCAGCTAGGTGGCACAATGGGTAGAACACTGGCCCTGGAGTCAGGAGGACCTCAGTTCAAATCCTACTTCAGACGCTTAACACTTACTAGCTGTGTGACCCTGGGAAAGTCACTTAATCCCAATTGCCTCACCAAAAAAACCCAAACAAACAAAAAATACTTCTTAAGAATATTCTGGGAAGATGGCAGAGTAGGTCAGAAATTTCTAGACTCCAGATTTCCTCCACAGAGAATCATCATGAAATGAACTTAGAGTAGCAAAAATAAAGGGGTAAAGAAGCTGTCCTCCTAAGACAATTGGGGGAGGGGGGAGAGTTGACCTCCTCAGTGAAGGGTAGTTACCTCCAGACCAACATCACTGTATCAAGAAACAGCAGGTCCTAGAGCAGCTGTGTGAGGAAACAGACTAGGCCTCAAGAAAGTTCACTTCAACTTTCATCTCACCCAAGGCCTCAAGAATTTCACCTCAGGAGCTTTTATGTCATGAACTTTTGCCTCAAACTTTCATCTAAGGAATGACAGAGGCTAAGTGGTGGAAAATTGAAGCCCTCACCAACCCTTGTTTCTGGAAGTCAGGCCTTGATTCTGGGGTGTCACTGTGGGTGAGGAGAAGTGAGGCAAGCTGGGTAAGTGTGGTACTGTGGGGAACAAGAATATTTTGGGAACAGCATGGCTGGGGGCCCTAACTGTTCCCTAATTAAGTCCCTGAGGTTGGGCCACTGGCCAGAATTCAGGAAATAACAATAAGGAGGGCCTTAGGGTAGGGCAACATTACCCATAATTTGGAATTTACATTTGATTATAATAAGCTGCTAAAATAAAATAAAACAAAATAAAAATTAAAAAGGGTACTATCAAATGTCCTGAAGCCCAAAAAGAGCTCTTGGGAAAACTTAAAAAGGAATGAAAAAACAAATAAGAGAAATTGAAGGAACATTAGGGGGAAAATAACAGCAATCCAAGAAAACTATGAAAAAAAGTTAACCAATAGGAAAAAGAGGTACAAAATCTTAAGAAAAATAGTGCCTTGAAAAGTAGAATTGGGCAACTGGAACCAAATATCATGTATACCAAGAAATAATAAAACTAAAAAATAGAAAAGGATCTGAAACATCTCATTAGAAAAACAACTCATCTGAAGAACAGATTGAGGAGAGATAATATAAGAATTGTCAGACTAAATTGAAAATTATGGTCTAAAAAAGAAAAGAATCTGGATACAACATTAAAAGAAATTATTAAGGAAAATTGCCCTCAAAGTTCTACAACAAGAGGACAAAGTAGAAACAGGAAAAAAAAAAAAAACCTACTGTTCACCACCTGAAAGAGATCCAAAGTGGCAAACTTACAGGAGTGTCATAGACAAGTTTTGAAACTCCCAAATTAAAGAGAAAATATGTAAGCAACAATTTAAATGCTGTGGAAATACAGTCAAGATTTCAAAAGACCTACCAGTTTCTATACTAAAAAACTGTAAGTCTTAGAACATTATATTTCAAAGAGCTAATTTGACAAATTGAAAAACTTTCAGTTATTTGTAACAAAAAGACCAGAATTCAATGGAAAATGTGATGTAAAACATCCAGAGAAATACAAGGAAAATATTAAATTTTAAGGAACTCATTAAATTCAAATTGTTTACTTATGAATATGCAAATGTTATCAGTATTATTAAAACTGTCATAATTTCAAAGGTAGTTTGAAAAAAGGTTGGGGCTGAGTTGAATATAATGGGGTGATTCTAAAAAAACAAAATTGGGTAGGTAAAGGTAAAAAGGAGCAATTATCTCATAAAATGGGGCGTGAAAGGAAGAACAAATACAAAAGAGACAGGTGAGAGTGTAGGGCTCTTAATGTTGGAACCTTAATTTCGTCTGCATTGAAGAGGAAAGAATGTGTACATCTAGAGGGTATAGAAGTCTTCTAAACTTATAGAGTGGTGAGAAAACTGGAGGACAGGATGAGGGAGGGATTTTTAGGAGGGTATAAATATTAAAATTTAGAAGCATAGAAGATGCGGGGCTCTTAGATGGGTGCATAAGATAAAGAATAGGAGAGTAGGGGGAGAAGATAAGATAAAAGTTATAGGATAAAAAGAGAGGCTGAGAAGGAAAATAGTACATAAAAATAAGATGAAGGGAAATTTCACAAATAGTAATTATAACTTTAAATATCAATAGAATGGGGGGCGGCTACCTAGCACAGTGGATAAAGCACCAGCCCTGTATTCAGGAGGACCTAAACTCAAATCCGGCCTCAGACACTTGACACTAGCTGTTTGACCCCTGGGCAAGTCACTTAACCCCCATTGCCCCACAAAATATATATATATATATGAGGGGCGGAGCCAAGATGTCAGAGGAGAGGCTGTGACTCCCATGAGGTCCAGATAAACCCTTCCATTCATGCCCAAATAATGCAGTAAAAAATCAAAACCCAGAACAGCCTAATGCACATAAGAACAGTGTGAGACTATTTCTCCGCAAAAAAAGGGCAATTCTAATCACCTACTGATCAAGCTGAACAGCTCAGCACACAGTCCAGGCCCAGCCAGGGACACTGCTTGCAGCGCACGTCAGAGTCTTCCCAGCAGCTTCTGAGGCTCCGATCATGGACTGGTGAGGGGGTTTGGCGGTAGGCCAGGGTGAAGTGGAGGCAGTATCTACTGGAATTGGGGCAAAGCACCCTGGGTCTGAACCAGTGGGCTGAATCTAGTGGTGGTGGCCCAGTGGGGGAGGGGCAAAAGCATGCTAAGCTTCCGACCATAGAGAATCAGAGTTCAATCAGACTTCTGTTTCCGGGTCAAAGAGAAAGTGGCTGTGATTACTCACAAGCCAGGCAGGCTAAAAAGAAGCCCAATCACCCCGCAGGCCATGCTGTAGCATGAACATTGTGTCCTGGAAGCAGTGCTACACTTTAAGAAGGAGTAAAATCCAAGAAATAGTAAGCCATGATGAGTAGGCAGAGAAAGCAGAAGACCATTGAAAACTTCTTTGGGAGAAAGGTAGACCACAATACATCCTCAGAAGAAGCAGATAATAACAGGGTCAAAGCTCCAACATCCAAAGCTTCCAAGAAAAATATGAACTGGTCCCAGGCCATGGAAGCTCTCAAAAGGGACTTTGAAAAGAAAGTAGGAGAGATTGAATGGAGATGTAGAGAAAGAGAGGAAGGAATGGAAAGAGAAATGAGAGTGATGCAGGAGAGTCATGAGAAAAAATTCAACAGTTTGAAAAGCCAAATAGAAAAGATTAAAAAACTGTCTGCTGAAAATAATTGCCCAAGAATTAGGATTGAACAAATGGAAACTAGTGACTTTATGAGAAACCAAGACACAGTAAAGCAAATCCAATTGAATGAAAAAATAGAGGGCAATGTGAAATATCTCCTTGGAAAAATAGCTGACCTGGAAAATAAATCTAGGAGAGATCATTTGAAAATCATTGGACTACCTGAAAACCATGACCAAACCAAGAGCTTAGACACCATTCTCCAAGAGATTGTGAGGGAAATTTGCCCTGATATTCTAGAAGCAGAAGCTAAAATAGAAATGGAAAGAATCCACTGATCACCTCCTGAAAGAGATCCCAAAAGGAAAACTTCCAGGAATATTATAGCCAAATTCCAGAACTCCCAGGTCAAGGAGAAAATATTGCAAGCAGCTAGAAAAAAAGGAATTTAAGTACTGTGGAGCTCCAATAAGGATAAAGCAAGATCTAGCAGCTTCTACATTAAAGGACCAGAGGGCAAAGGAACTGAGACTACAGCCAAAAAGCACGTACCCAGCAGAACTAAGCATCATATTTCAGAGGAAAACATGGAATTTCAATGAGAAAGAAGACTTTCAGGCATTTGTTAAGAAAAGACCTGAACTGAATAGAAAATTTGACTTTCAAATACAAGACCCTGGAGAAGCATAAAAAGAGACAGGAAAAAGACTTCATGAGGGATATTAAAAGATCAAAATGTTTATATTCCTACCTGGGAAGATAATACTTCAAACTCGTAAGAACTATCTCAGTAAGGTATTAACAGAGGACACAGATCTGAACTGAGTATGAAGGGATGATGTCTGTAAAGCATTTATGTTTTGTTCTTTGTGGGTTGTCTTATGTCTGGGGCCGGATTTGGACTTGGGGCCTCCTGGGTCTAGGGCTGGTGCATTGTCCACTGTGCCACCTAACTAACCCATAATGACATCTTTAAAATAGGGTTGAGGTGTAGGAGAAATAGACTGGGGAGGGGGAAGGGGAGAGATGATCTGGGGAGAGGTTGTTCACATGAAGGAAATAAGAAAAAAGCTTATGGAGGGAAGGGGAAGAGGGGGAAGGAATTGGGGAGCGAGTGAACCTTAATATCATCAGAATTGACTCAAAGAAGGACTAACATACATAATCAAGTGGGTATAGTAATATATTTTTGCCCTGAGGGAGGGGAGGGAGATAAGGGAGGGGAGAGAGGAGAAGGAGGGAAGGGCAGATTGGGGGAGAGAGCAGTAAAAAGCAAAATACTTTTGAGGAAGGTAAAAATGTTCTGCATAGCTGCACAAGTATGACATATTGAATTGCTTGATTTCATAGGGAGGGTTGAGGAGAGAGGGAGGAAGAAAATTTGGAACACAGAATTAGCTCAAAGACCTTAAACGCATCAGAGTTGCCTCATGGAGGGAATAACATTCACACCCCATTGGGAGGAGTAATCTATTTAACCCTACAGGAAGGATAAGGAAGGAAGGGTGAAAAAAAAAGGGGGGAGTGCAGAGTAGGGGAGGGGACAGTCAGAAGTAAAACACTTTTGAGGAGGAATAGTTTAAAAGAAGATAGAAAATAGAGTAAATATCATGGGAAGGGAAAAGGATGGAGGGAAATAGTTATGATGATTGAATATAATGGCAAAACATATGGTACCTACTTTGCTGGGCTAATATGAAGAAATTTCTTTGTCAAGTTTAAGGTACTTTATTTAGCTTATGATGAACAGGTTACTATCAGAAAAACCTGGAAAGACCTACATAAACTGAAGCAGAGTGAAATGTACTGTATACAAAATAACAGCAATAGTATAAGATGATCTGCTGGGAAGCATGTGGTTATTTTCAGCAAGGCAATGATCCAATACAATCCTGAAGGACTTATGAAAATGGCAACCCATCTACAGAGAAAGAAGTGATAGTATCTGAAAATAGATGGAAACATATTTTTTTCTTTCTTTTTTTTTTTTTTTGGTGAGGCAATTGGGGTTGGGTAGCTTTCCCAGGGTCACGTGGCTGGTGGGTGTTGAGTGTCTGCAGCCAGATTTGGGCTTGGATGCTCCTGATTCCAGGGCCAGTGCTCTGTCTACTGTGCCACCTAGCTGCCCCTGGAAACACATTACAAAATTTTTTTTTCTTCTTTGACAATTCCTCAATCTGAAGTTTGGGGTGTTTTTTTTTTTACTGTTTTCTCTCACAACCTAGCTAATGTGGGAATGTTTTCCATGAGTACTCATGTATAACTTATTATGAAATGCTTGAGTTCTAGTGGGTGCGGGGTGGGAATGGAGGGGGAAGAGAAGTTGGAAGACAAATCTTTTTTAAAAATTGATGTTAAAATTTGTTTTTACGTATATTTGGGAAAAGAAAATTCTATTCAATAAAAAAACAAAAAACAAAAAAATATGAATGGGATGAACTCATCCATAAAATGGAAATGTATAACAGGATGGACTAAAAATCAGAATCCAGGAATGTGTTGTTTACAATTAAGAATGAGCAATACGGAGCAGCTAGGTGGTGCAGTGGATGGAGCACCAGCCCTGGAGTAAGGAGTACCTGAGTGACCCTGGGCAAGTCACTTAACCCCAATTGCCTTACTAAAAAAAAAAAAAAAGAATGAGCAATACATAGAGTTAAAATAAAGGGATGGAGTAGAATTTTGTTATGGTTCAGCTCATGCAAAAAAGGCAGGGTTAGCAATGATGATCTCAGAAAAACTTATGGCTAGAATAGATTTAATTAAAGGAGAAAACTACAGGTTAACTACATTTTGCTAAAAGGTACTATTAATAAAACAAAAACAAAAAGTAAATCAAAATAAAACAAAAAAATTAGAGGTAATATAGACAATGAAGCAATTCAATATTGAACCTATATGCACCAAATACTGTAGCATCTAAAAAATTTTAACAGAAAAGTTAAATAAATCACAGGTGGAGATAGATAGTAGGACTATAATAGTGGGGGACTTTAATCTTCTCTTAGAACTATATAAATCTAATCAAGAAAGAAATAAGAAAGAAATCAAGGAATTGGATAGAATTTTAGATTTTATAGATAACTACAGAGAACAGAACAGAAATAGAAAGGAATATACTTTTTTCTCAGCAGTTCATTGGACACTAAAAAGATTGACTATATATTATTACAAAATTTTATAATTAAAGAATGAGTGGGTTAAAGAACAAATCATATTCAGCAATACCACTGCTAGGTTTATATCCCAAAGACATCCCCAAAAAGAGAAAAAGACCTATTTGTACAAAAATATTTATCGCATCTCTTTTTATTGTGGCTAAAATTGGAGATCAAAGGAATGCCCATCAATTGGGGATTGGCTAAACAAACTGTGGTTTAAGATGGTAATGGAATATTATTGTGATTTAAGAAATGACAAGCAGGATGACTTTAGAAAGGCCTGGGAAGACATGTATGAAATGATGTATAGTGAAGTGAGCAGAATAAAGAGAATATTGTATGCAGAGACAGCAATACTGTTTGATGAAGAACTGTGAATGACTTTACTATTTTCAACAATACAATGATCCAAGACAATTCCAGAGGACTATTGATAAAATATACTATCCACCTCCAAAGAAAGAACTGTTATGATGAAACAGACTGAAGCATACTATTTTCCACTATCTTTCTTTTTTTCTTCTAATCAAGTTTTCTTGTACAAAATGACAAATATGGTAATGTTTTATATAATCACACATGTACAAGCAATATCTGATTGCTTGCAGCCTCAAGGAAGGGGTAGGAGATGGAGGGAAGGATAGATAAAAAAATGGAATGCAAAACTATAAATAAAAATGTTTATTTAATTTTTAAATAAAGAACAAATCAGAGATAATTAATAATTTTATTAAAGAGAATGACAATAAGAAAACATATCAACCTATGGAATACAACAAAAGCAGTGATCAAAGGAATATTTATCTCTCTAAATGCTTACATCAATAAAATTGACAAAGAGCAGACTAATAAATTGGGTATGCAATTTAAAAAAACTTGAAAAAGAGCAAACGTTTCAAAATCCCCAATGAAACACTAACATGGAAATCGTAGAAACTAAAGGTGAGATTAATAAAATTAAGTATAAAAAATCATTGAATTAACAAATAAAACTAGGAGTTACATTTATGAGAAAAAATAAACAATTGGTTAATTTAATTTTTTTTTTGGTGAGGCAATTGGGGTTAAGTGACTTGCCCAGGGTCACACAGCTAGTAAGTGTCAAGTGTCTGAGGTCAGATTTGAACACAGGTACTTCTGAATCCAGGATTGGTACTCTATCCACTGCGCCACCTAGCTGCCCCCAGTTAATTTAATTTTTAAAATAGAAGGAAACCAAATCATTAGTATCAAAATTGAAAAGGGTGAATATTCCACTAATGAAGCTAAAATTAAAGCAATTATAATGAGTTATTTTGCTCAATTACATGCCAATAAATTTAACAATTTTAAGTGAAATAGAAGAATATTTACAAAAATGTAAATTCCCTAGACTAGCAGAAGAAGAAAAATAACGTCTAAATAGACCTATTTTAGAAAAAGAAATTGAACAGGCTGTAAGTGAACTTTCTAAGAGGAAAAAAAAACCAGGAGCAGATAGATTTACAAGTGAATTTTATCAAACATTTAAAGATCAACTAATTCTAATATTAAATAAAATTAAATGTTTTGAATAATAGGCAAAGAAGGGTTCCTAACAAACTCCTTTTATGAAACAAAGATGATACTAAAACCTAAACCAGGAAAAATAAAAAGAGAGAAAAAATATAAGCCAATTTTATTAATGAATATGTATGCAAAAATCCCAAATAAAATACTAGTTAAACTATTACAAGAATATATTACAAATTTTATTTTATGATCAAGTGGGATTTAGACCAAGAATTCAAGGATAGTTTAACATAAGGAAAACTATTAACATAATTCATTACATCATTAATAAAAGTTTTTTTAATCATATGATTATATCAATAGATACAGCAAAAGTGTTTCATAAAGTACATCACTCATTTCTATTAAAACCACTTGAAAATATTGGAATAAATTAATTTTTCATTAAATTGATAAAAAAGCATTTATCTAAAACCATAACAAAGCATTATTTGTAATAGAGTTGAGCTAAACCCTTCCCAGTAAGATCAGGTGTGAAACAAGGATATCCACTGAAAATCCTAGCAATAGCAATAAGAGAAGAAAAAGAAATAGAAAGAATCATAATAGGAAATGAGGTAATAAAACTACCTTTTTTGCAGACTATATGATGATATATTGAGAAAATCCCAAAGATTCAACTAAAAAGTTAGTTGAAAATTTATTTTTTTCAAAGTAGCAGGATATAAAGTAAATCCACATAAATATTAGCATTCATATGTATCACAAACAAAACCCTGCATGAAAAAATAATAAAGGATACCCCATTTAAAATAACTCTAGAAAGTATAAAATACATGAGAATATACCTTCCAAAACAAACCCAGGAACTATATGAATAAAATTATAAATCAATTTATACAAATTCAATTAGATTTAAATAATAGGAAAAATATTGATTATTTATGTTTAGGCAGGGTCAATATAATTAAAATTGTGATTTTACATAAAATAATTTATATATTCAATGGCATCCCAATTAAATTACCAAAAAAATTTACTGAATTAGAAAAAATAATAACAAAATCCATTTGGAAGAACAAAAAGTCAAAAATATCAAAGGAACTAATAAAAAAATGATGTAAAGGAAGAATGTTTGGCAGTACCAGATTTTAAATTATAAGGCAATAATTATCTAAACTATCTGGTACTGTTTAAGAAATAGAATGGCAAGAGCAGATAGGTGGTGCAGTAGATAAAGCCCTGGATTCAGGATGACCTGAGTTCAAATCCAGCTTAAGACACTTGACACTTACTAGCTGTGTGACCCTGGGAAAGTCACTCCCCCTCATTGCCATGCCGAAAGAAAGAAAGATAGAAAGATGGAACAGAGTAGACATACAATTTACAGCAGCAAATGTTTGACAAACATGTAAAGCTTTAAGATTTGGGGATAAGAATTATTATTTGGTAAAAATTGTTGGGAAAACTGTATGGCAGAAATTGGGAATAGACCAATACCTCATACCATTTACAAAGATAAAGTCAAAATGCATGCATGACCTAGATATCAAATACTATTCTAGTAACTTTGTCAAGAATACCCCATGGTTAGTATTGGTGTGGTATGGACCCTGGGTTCACAAAGTTGAAAATAACCAAATGACTAAACAATATTATTCCTACTGGTTCTCTTCTCCTCTGATCTTATTTCTTCTTCTCATTTTTACCCCTTCCTCTTTGGGGTTTTACTTATTTGTTGTTTTGTTTTTCCTTATTTTATCTAGTTATATAATACTTCTCTCCCCTGCCATTTCTGCACTTTCCACTCTGTTAATCAAATAGATTCCCTCTTCCTGTTCTGCCCTTCAACTAATACTGTTCATTAGTTGCTGATTTTTATTCATTTTTACATGTCTCTCTAGAATAGGATTTCTCTCACTCTTTTCAATATCTATCCTCTCTATCTGCTACTCTAGACCCTAATTTACTCATTCATGATCCCTAGAATTATCTAGTCTCTGTCTGTTCTCCATATGCCTCTTAGAATCAAAATTCCCAAGGTATTCATTTTTAATATATTTTTAAAATTTTTTTGGGGGGGGTAAGGCAATTGGGGTTAAGTGACTTGCCCAGGGTCACACAGCTAGTCTTAAGTATCTGAGGCTGGATTTGAACTCAGGTACTCCTGAATCCAGGACCTGTGCTTTATCCACTGTGCCATCTAGCTGCCCCCAAGGTATTCATTTTAGGCTCTGTAAAATGTTGCAGTGACTGTCTTATGGAACTTGACCTGTGAATTTTTCTTTTTCATTATCCTTCACTCCCAGAACAATTTTAATTGCTACAGGTATCAGAGAAGACACCTCCCTATTATACATTCCCTCTCCCAAAATCACCCTGATAATGCAGTCTACCATTGATCCATGATCTCTCACAGTTAGCTTTTTTCTCCACATTTACCTCAAAATCTTTTCCAGGGTTCTTGTGCTCCCATTCCCCCAGGTGCCAAATGCTTGCAGGAGTTCTAACTCTTCCTCCCCTAATGTAGGATGGGTGAACTTTTCCTTTTTTATTATTTTTAATCAATAAAAGTATTTTATTATTTTCCAGTTATATGTAAGGATAGTTTTCAACATTTGTTTTCATAGATTTTAGTTCAAATTTTTCTTTCCCCCCTCCCCGAGACAGAAAGCAATTTGATATAGGTTCTATATGTGCCATCACATTAAATATATTTCTGCATTAGTCATATTGTGAAAGAAGAATCAGAGCACAAGGAGAAAACCTCAAAAAGAAGGAGGGAAAACAGTCCAAAAGTAAAAACAATATGGTTCAATTTGCATTCATAATCCACAGTTCTTTTTTCAGGATGTTGAGAACATTTTCTATGATGAAGTTCTTTGAAATTGTTTTGGATTGTTGCACTGCTAAAAAGAGTCAAGTCTATTACCACTGTTCATTACACAATGTTGCTGTTACTGTATACAATGTTCTCGTGGTTCTGCTCCTCTCAGTCAGCATCAGTTCATGTAAGTCCTTCCAGGTTTCTCTGTACTCCTCCTGCTCATCATTTCTTTTCACATTGATTTTTTTTAAAACTTTGTGTTCTAAATTTTCTTCCTCCCCCTCTCCTCAATCCTCCCTATGAAATTAAGCAATTCAAGATAAGTCATACGTGTGCAGCCATGCAAAACATCTTCACATTAGTCAGGTTGTAAAAGAAAATAGACAAAATAACTTTAGAAAGAGGAGTTAATAAATGAAATTATACTTTCATCTGTATTCAGATACCATCAGTTCTTCCTCTGTTGATGGTTTGCATTTTTCATATGTCCTTCTGATATCATCCTGCTCATCATTTCTTTCATAGTTACTATTGCTAACTATATTACCATCTATCTTATTCCCTCCCCTTGATATTTAATCTATTTTCTATCTTCCTTCACCCTATACCTCCACAAAAGTGTTTTCCCTTTTACTGCCCCCTCCCCAAATCTGCCTTCCTTCCTTTCCCTCTCCCACTTTCCCTCAGAGCAAAATATGTTATTATACCCACTTGAACATGTATGTTATTCCCTCTTTGAGTCAATTCTAATGAGAGTAAGGCTCACTCACTCTCCCACTCCTTCCCTAACTTCCCCTCCACTGCATAAGCTTATTCTTGTTTCTTTTATGTGAGCTTCTTTTCCCCAGTCCACCACTCCCTTTCCCTTTCTTCCAGTGCATTCCCCTTACCCCCTTAACTTTATTTTAAAGATGTCATCATGGGTTAGCTAGGTGACACTGTGAAGAAAGCACCAGCCCTAGAGCCAGGAAGCCCTGAGCCCAAATTTGGCCCCAGACATAAGCCACCATACCCTGCCTGCCCAACAAAAAACAAGAATGAACAAAAAATAAATGCTTTACAGATGTCATCCCTTCATATTCAATTCACACTTGTGCCCTCTAAGTATATTCCTTTCAGCTCCCCTAATACTGAGAAAGTTCTTATGAGTTAGAAGTATCATCTTCTCATGTAGGAATGTAAACAGTTTAACATTTTAATATCCCTCATGATTTCTTTTTCCTGTTTACCTTTTCATGCTTCTCTAGGGTTTTGTATTTGAAAGTGAAATTTCCCATTCAGTTCAGGTCCTTTCATCATAAATATCTGAAAGTTCTCTTTTTCATTGAAGTACAATTTCCCACCTGAAAGAATATAATCAGTTTTCCTGGGTAGGTGATTTTTGGTTATAATCCCATTTCTTTTGCCTTCTGGAATATTATATTCCATACCTTCCAGTCCTTTAATGTAGAAGCTGCTAGATCTTGTGTTATCCTGACTGTAGCCCCATGGTATTTGAATTCCTTTTTTCTAGCTGCTTGCAATATTTTCTCCTTGACCTGGGAGCTCTGGAATTTGACTACAATATTCCTGAAGGTTTTCCTTTTGGGATCTCTTTCAGGAGGTGATTGCTGGATTCTTTCAATGTCTATTTTACCTTCTGCTTCTAGACTATCAAGGCATTTTTCCCTGATAATTTCTTGGATGATAATGTCTAAACTTTTATTTTGGTCCTGATTTTCAGGTAGTCCAATGATTTTAAAATTATCTCTCTTAGATCTATCTTCAAGGTCAGCTATTTTTCCAAGGAGATATTTCATATTGCCCTCTACTTTTTATTCAATTGGATTTGCTTTACTGTGTCTTGGTTTCTCATAAAGTCACTAGCTTCCATTTGTTCAATCCTAATTCTTAGGCAATAATTTTCTTCAGAGAGTTTTTGTATCTCCTTTTCCATTTGACTTTTCAAGCTGTTGGCTTTTTTCTCATGACTCTCCTGCGTCACTCATTTCCCTTTCCATTCTTTCCTCCACCTCTCTAAATCTTGCTTCTATCTCTCCTACTTTCTCTTCAAAGTCCCTTTCAAGTACTTCCATGGCCTGAGACCAATTCATATTTTTCTTGGAAGCTTTGGATGTCAGAGCTTTGACTCTGTTATTGTCTTCTTCTAAGGGTGTATTCTGGTCTCTCTTTCCCCCAAAGAAGCTGTCTATTGTCTTCTGTTTTCTTTGCCTACTCATCTCAACCCAGAAGCAGATTTCTGATTGTAATCTGATTCTCTATGCTCAGAAGCCTGGCATGCCTGTGCCCCTCCCCTACTGGGCCCTCACCACTCAATTCCACTCACTGGTTCAGAACCAGTGTGCTTTGCTCCAAGTCTAGCAGAAACCACAGGACTTCACGCCAAACAACTGCCAAACCCCCTCACCAGTCTGAGAGCTAAGCATCAGAAGAAGCTGCTGGTGGTGAAGACTCTGTAGTATTTTATTTTGGGGGCAGCTAGGTGGCACAGTGGATAGAGCACCAGACCTGGATTCAGGAGAACCTGAGTTCAAATCCGGCCTCAGACACTTGACACTTACTAGCTGTGTGACCTTAGGCAAGTCACTTAATCTCAGTTGCCTCACAAAAAAAAAAATAGTATTTTGGGGCAGCTAGGTGGTGCAGTGGATAAAGCACCGGCCCTGAATTCAGGAGTTCCTGAGTTCAAATCTGGTTTCAGACACTTGACACTTACTACCTGTGTGACCCTGGGCAAGTCACTTAACCCCCATTGCCCCGCAAAAAAAAAAAATTTAATAGTATTTTATTTTTTCTAGTTACAAATAAAGATAATTTTCAACATTCAATTTTATAAGATTGTGAGTTCCAAATTTTTCTCCTTCCTTCCTTTGCTCAGCCCCTCCCCAAGATAGCAAACAATCTGATATAGGTTGTATATGTACAATTACATTAAACATATTTCCACACTAGTCATTTTGTGAAAGAATCAGAACAAAAGGGGAAAATCTCAAAAAATAAAAATAGCAACAATATAAAAAGTAAAAATAGTATGGTCCAATCTTCATTCATATTGCTCATTTCTTTTTCTGCACATGGAGAGCATTTTCCATCATGAGTCTTTTTTGGCATTGTCTTCGATCATTGTATTACTGAGAAGAGTTGAGTGTATCACAGCTGATCATCACACAATGTTGCTGTTCCTTTGTACAATGTTCTCCTGGTTCTGCTCACTTCACTAAGCATCAGTCCATTTAAGTCTTTCCAGGTTTTTCTGAAATCTGCCTGCTCATCATTTCTTATAGCACAATAGTATTCCATTATATTCATATACTACAACTTGTTTAGCTTTTCCCCAATTGATGGGCATCCCCTCAATTTCTAATTCTTTGCCACCACAAAGATAGCTACTAGAAATATTTTTGTACATGTGTGTCTTTTTCCCTTTTTCTGATCTCTCTAGAATATAGACCTAGTAGTGGTATTGCTGGGTCAAAGAATATGCACAGCTTTATAGCCCTTTGGGCATACTTCCAAATTGCTCTCCAGAATGGCTGGATAAGTTCACACCTCCACAAACAAAGCATTAGTATTCCAATTTTTCTATGTCTTCTCCAACATTTATTATTTTCCTTTTTTTGTGATATTAACCAATCTTATAGGTGTGAGGTTGTTTGAATTTGAATTCTCTAATCAATGGTGATTTAGAACATTTTTTTTCATATTGCAATAGACAGCTTTGATTTCTTCATCTGAAAACTGCCTGTTCCTATCCTTCAACCATTTCTCAATTGGGGAATGACTTGTATTCTTATAAATTTGATTTGGTTCCCTATACATTTTAGAAATGAGGCCTTTATCAGAAACACTGACTATAAAAACCATTTTCCAACTTTCTGCTTTTCTTCTAATCTTGGCTGTATTCATTATTCATTTTTTCTACATCTTTTATTTGGGGTGTTTGAGAAGAAAATCCCATCAGGTATAGTTTTCTTTCTAAAAATGTTTCAAATGCCTCTTTATGATAGAGTGTCCTTTTTTCACTTATGGTTATGCTGAGATTTGCAAGGTAGTTCAAATTGAGGTGTATCTTGAGATCCATTGCTCTTTGGAACACATTATTCCACTCCCTCCTATGATTTTTTGTAGGTGCAAAATTGTCTCGTGTTATTCAAATTTCCTTTGCTTTGTATTTGGAGGGCTTTCCCCTGAGACTTATAGAACTTGTTTCTGAATTGAATTTTTTCAATTTCAATACTTTGTGTCTTGGAGTTTGTAGCTTCTGTGTGTATGTGTGTGTGTGTGTGTGTGTGTGTGTGTGTGTATTTAGATGACATTTATGAATTATTTCAATTGTTATTTCACTAACATTTTCTATGTTCAGAAGTTTGGGGCAGTTTTCTTCTATTATTTCCTTCATTGTGGTGGTGTTTTTTTTGTCCTGTCATATTCTTCCGGGAGACCTATGATACTTACATTGTCTCTCGCATCATTTCTTCAAGATCAATATGTTTTCTTTACACAGTAATTTTTTTAATGTTTTTATTTGTTTATCTTCTTCTGGATTCTCCTTCACTTCTGTATACAGACAGCTCTTGCCTTACATGTGTGTACTATTCTACTTAAAGCTGGAAGTAGAGAAAGGAGGGAGAGAGAAAATCAAAAGGGGGCCAGTCTATAGAGGGAGAGAGCTGACACATAGTAACCAGGGACAGAAAATCAAGAGCAGAAGGAATATTTAGGGGCAAGGGCTGGCTATATTGGGTTATGGCCAGAGCAGAGAGGAAGAACATGCAAGTGCAGACATGTAGGGGCCAGACATGGACACAAACAGGAGAGGATATGCAGGCCCGGGAGAGGCACAAAATAACCCAGCACCAAGGCACAGAGGACACACACTCCTTGAACTGAACACACTGGCAGATGGACAGAGCATGGCAAAGGTCTCCTCTCTCCTCAAGCCAAACCCTCTGATTGTTCTCCTTACACTTGGAGGAGGGCTTTTGTTTGTTTGTTTTTTAGGTTTTGTTTTGTTTTTGTGGGGTGGGGAGACCATGGGAGCTGAAGTGTGGGAGAGAGAACACAGTACAGTACATTAAAGTTAGCATATTTTTTTTTTGGAATGAGGATTTCATTTGGAATTTTTATGTAAATGTGAATTTGTGTAATATGAGAACTGTCTACAGTTACATTACAAGTCTATTCTTCTCTTTTGTGTATTTTGTGAGATTTGCCATTGTAGATTCCATTTTTTTTCTATTCTGCTCATTATTTCTGCTATGTAGGCCATAAATTCTGCTCTCATAATTTTTATTTCTTTTTTGAACCATTGAGGAACATTGTTTCATGGTTCCATGTTCTTCTCAAATTCCACAAGGTATTCTGTCTTATAAAGTATTGGATCATTTCCTTTTGTTTTACAGCACTTATTCATAGATACTGCATTAATTTACTAGATCTGGAGGCTATAGTGCATGCTACTGTTAACAGTTTCCCTATTTATTTATTTGCTTATGTTTAAGGTTTTTGAATTTTCTTATTCTTAAGGTCTCCATGTTCTCGTTATTTCCCCCATTACTCATTTACTGGTCTCTGACTTGTTCTCTTCTGATTGTGGTTTTCGTTGGGGCTGAATCTCAAAGTGGCTTGCTGGAATAACTTACAGTTTACAGGCTAGGTCTCTGTCCAAAGTGACTTTTTGGTGGACAGAACTGGCTTCAGCTGGATACTAAATACTTTTCCTATGACTTAGTGTTATGCACACCACTTCCCCTTCTCCCCATGAAACTACACACATGCACACACACACACACATTTATCCCTATTCCCTTCTGTTCCTCTATCCATTGATGAGTGGGATTCAACTCCAAATCCAATTATCCATTTAATCACAGAAGACCCCTGACATTTCCTGCAGAAAAGTATAAACTAAGTATAAATTAGCATTTTATCAGTTTGAGGATATGATTATAGTGCTTCAAATACTGGAGAAAGGCTAATGACTCTGCAAAGGAAATATCATGGGACTAGTTGAAAGAATCAAAAACTTCTCTGAGGTTATGCATAAAAAATATAATCAAAATGTGGACCTATGTAAGCATATGGACTGAAAAATGGATTAAATTACAAAATTAAAGAAAATGTTTCAAAGAACTGAAATAAATTTATAGATGCCTCTCATTGGTTTTTAGTGAGTAGGGTTGCCTTTAAAGTGATTTGTGACTGAGAGCTGGGGAGAATAGAATGACCAGAGTGCTTTAAAGCTAAGTGGAGAGGGGCAGCTATTCTGACAGCAGTCTATCTCCTTGGAGGCAGTTCTTTTCACTTGGAACAAATCAGAAGCATCCTCTGTTTCCTCTCATCAAGCTGCCAGGACACAGACCTACCTCCACAGGAGGTGTCCTTCAAACAAAGACCTATGCCCTGTACTCAATTGAGGAAATGAATTCAATTCATCAGGTACTCCCTTGATCAATCTCCCACCAATAGGTTTAGAATGACAGAATAGAAAATAATGATTATCTATCTCTACACTTGCAAAAAGAAGGAGTTGCATTCAAAATTTCTGACAAAAACCCATTCAAGTTGGAAGCATTAAAAGAAAAACATTTAATTATGTCACGATTACAGAAAACAATATCAAGTATATTAATATTACATTTGTATATTATGTATATTTTGAATCAAATATCAACTAATATCTAGAAAAAACATTAGCTGAACTACAAAAGGATCTAGACAGACAAACATTAATAGTGTACTTTTAAACATCTCACTTTTGGAAAATTAATATATCAAAAAATATGAATGATTTTTAAAAAGTACAAGGTGCTGAAAATAAGTTTTATAAATAAAATTGAACAGATTTGTTAAACTATTTACTTTTCATTCATATGTATATGACAAATTTGCCCAAATTAATTATACTCTAGGCCATGTGGAACAAATAAATAAATGCAGGAAAGGATAAATTTTAAAAACTACTTTTATAGAAAATAATTTGACTAATAATCAATAAGAGAAATGGAATTAAAATATAGACTTTAATAAACACTAATTCATGACTTGTTTAAGAAAACTGTGCAGTGGATAAAGCACCGGTCCTGGATTCAGGAGGACCTGAGTTCAAATCTGGCCCCAAACACTTGAAACTTACTAGCTGTGTGACCCTGGGCAAGTCACTTAACTCTCATTGCCCTGCCCAAAAAAAAATTAAAGAAAAGAAAGAAAACTGAATTAAAGTCCAAATTACAAAAGCAAAAAAGTACATCAGTGTGTAAATAAATAAAAACTTAGAGAATATTATATACAATTTTATACCAACAAAACTAAAATAAAAATGCTGCATTTGTTAATATATATGTATGTGTATGTATGTGTATATGTATACATATACATATATATATGTACACACACACACACACATATATATATATATATATATAACCAACCTAGGAAAACTAAGTTAGGTAATCTAAATAAATCATTATGATAAAAAAGATATCATGTAGGTCATTAATATACAGACAATAAAATAGATGCATTCATGAGTGAATTATTTCAAACCTATGCAAAGCAAATAAGGCCAATGCTATGTAAACTATTTTTATCATTGTCCTATAAGATAAATATGGTATCAAGGTGGAAAAGGAAATAGAGTGGTATATCTAGATTCAAGAAAACCCGAGTTCCAATGAAGTTTCAGAGACCTATTTAGCTGTGTCACTCTTGGCCAGTCACTTACCCTCTGTCTCAGTTTTCTTATCTGTAAAATGGAGATAATAGCTCCTACCTACCAGATATGAATCCTATAAACCTGCAACATTAACCACTATCTAGAATCAAAATAATAAAATATATAAAAAATAAAAGCATGACATTCTTTGTGTAAAACTCATCCTAGGTAAAACATAAAAGCCATTTATTTTTTAAAAGAATAAGAAATTGGGGGCAGCTAGGTGGTGCAGTGGATAAGGCACTATCCTTGGATTCAGGAGGACCTGAGTTCAAATCCAGCCTCAGACACTTGACACATACTAGCTGTGTGATCCTGGGCAAATCACTTAAACCTCATTGCCCCACCCCATAAAAAAGAATAAGAAATTTAGGATTTTTTTCCATGATAAGAAAAAACACTTATTTAGATACACAATCAAGCATTATATATAATAAGGAAATCATAACTCTTTCCATTCAGAACAAAGATAGAGTAAGATATTCCAATAATAACATTCTTATTCAACATAGTCTGGGAAATTAATGAGTAAATGTCAGTGAAAAAAAAGAACAATAAAATATCTCTGTGCATAATCTTATAGCTAACTTAAAAAACCCAAGAGACTCAACTAAGGCACAAATCAAAGTAACAGACAACCTCAACAAAAATAGCTGAAAAGTTCACAAATATGTCATTTCTATACACCAATAAAATCATAAAAATATGATAAACTCTATTTAAAGTACTTTTTAAAATGTCTTAAATTTTCAATTCATTTCGACAAGCATTTACTAAGTGACTATGTGAAAAACACTGTCCAGAGTGCTGGAGATAACATAAAAAATAAAACTGTCTCAAGCCTCAAGGAGCTCACATTTCACTAGGGAGCCATATGTACACAGAAATAAATGCAAAATATATACAATGTAAATTAAAAAGTAATTTTGATGGATTGGGAGACTACCACTAGGAGAAATCAGCAAACTCCTCATGTAGGGACTGGGACTTATGCTTTTGCATTGAAAGGAGTTAGGGGTTGCAAAAGGCTTCATTGAGTAAGCACAATCCAAGCACAGCAGAGAGTTTGAAAAAAGACAAAGTTGGGAGATAGAATGTCATGCACAGTTAGTCAATAAACATTTAAGAACCTGCCAAGCAGAGTGCTAAACACTGGAGATACAATTATTAAATGGAAAGAAAGGAAAAAGCAAGTCAGTTTGACTCAAATGTAGTATATTAGGGAGTAGTAATGTGTGCTCATTCTAAAATGATATAGGAATTAACCTTGCATATGTAAGACATAAAATATTTTAAAAGAAGCATTCGTAGAAATAAAATAATTAGCGAGATATTGAGGTTTTATGGTTAAATTTAGCTAACATAATATAGATGACAATTATTAAACTAATCTTGGTTTAATGTTATCCCAATCAAAACACAAAAAACCCATAATTTATCAAATTAAAATTAAGAGATAAATGCATAATAGAGAATATTTGAGAAATAGTAAGGAAAACCATTTAAAAGGAAAGACAGGGAAAAGTATTCTTTGTTACATGATAAAAAAAATAGGGTACAGCCAGATGGTACAGTGGATAAAGCACTGGCCCTGGAGTCAGGAGTACCTGAGTTCAAATCCCGCCTCAGACACTTAACACTTACTAGCTGTGTGAACCTGGGCAAGTCACTTAACCCCAAATGCCTCACCAAAAAAAAAAAAAAAATAAGACAGTGGAATAGATTTAAAATTTATGTTCTAAAACCAGAAGAACTACTGGTAGTCTTGTATTAGAAAAATCAAATATGACCAAAAAAATGAATCAAGTGTTCTTTTAAAGTTATTCAGCAAACATTACTAGGGAAACTGGATAGCCATTTGAGGGGGGAAATTGAAATTGAAATACTAACAACATGTCACACAATATAGTAGAATAAATCTTTTTTTCAATTTAGACTAGAATACAGGCCAAGGTGTCAGAATGAGGAACTAATCCTCTGAAGCCCTCCCTCCCCCCCACCCCACCAAATTTCACCTCCAAAGAACTAGATAACTGCCTGCAAATTGTGCCAGGAACATGGAAAGGTCTTAACAGCCCAGGAGGAAATGTCTATCTTACCTTGGTAGGAGAGGAGTTCTGGGCTGTAGCAGTTGTGGCAGCAAGGCTACAGGGACAGCAACAAAGCAGCAAGGAACCTGAGGTAGGGCTCTAAGCCTGGGGAAATCCATCAGTGGGGCTGCACTCTCCTACAAACCAGCAACCCCCTAGGCAAGGGAGCAGTCTGGGGCAGCAAAGCAAGGACCTACCCAACCATACCCCAGTGACCATACTTCAGCATGGGCCATCAAGGAGACCTTGATCCCATTGCTGACCAGTGGTGAAATCCTACCCAGAGCCCTAGCACAAAAATTTGGGACAGCACAGGAGTAGAGCTCAAACTCTCCCATAAAAACACCGTCACCCCAAAAAGGCATAATAATAATGAGCAAAAAACAAAAACAAGAAAAAGCTTGAATATAGAAAGATACTATGGTGATAGGGAGAATAAATGCATAAATTTGGAAGAAGATAAGAGTGCCAAGATGGGTAGAAGTGAAGCTGAAAAATAATAATAATAATTTATTCTCAGGACCAAAAAGAATTCTTGGAAGAGCTCAAAAAGGATTTCAAAAAGCAAATTAGAGAAGTAGAAGAAAATTTTAGAAAGAAATGAGAGTAATGCAAGAGAATCATGAAAAAGCATCATTAGCATGGGGAAAGAAATACAAAAATTTACTGAGGAAAATAACTCCCTAAGAAACAAAATTAGCCAAATTGAGGCTGGATTTGAACTCAGGTCCTCCTGAATCCAAGGCCAGTGGTTTATCCACTGTGCCACCTAGCTGCCCCTAAAATTAGCCAAATTGAAAAGGAAATACAAAAGCTCACTGAAGAAAATAATTCCTTAAAAATTAGAATAGAACAAGTGTAAATGAATGACTCTATGAGGCATCAAGTTATGATAAAACAAAATTTTAAAACTTAAAAAATAGAAGAAAATGTGAAGTTTTTCATTGGAAAAATAACTGATCTAGAAAATAGATCCAGGAAATATAATATAAGAATTATTGTACTATTTGAAATCCATGAACAACAAAAATGCCAGAAAATATCTTGCAAGAAATTATCAAAGAAATTATTAGAACCTGAGAGCAAAATAGAAATGAAAAGAATTCATTGATCACTGCCCAAAAGAGATCCCAAAAATGAAAACTCCAAGAAGCATCATAACCAGATTCCAGAATTCACAGATCAAGAAAAACATATTGTAAGCAGCCAAACATAAACAATCCAAGCATTGTAGAGCTACAATCAGGATTACACAGGATTTGACAGTTTTCACATTAAATAACTGCAGGGCTTGGAATATGATACACTGGAAAGCAAAGGAGTTTGATTTACAACCAAGAATCGCCTACCCAGCAAAACGGAATATAATCATTTGGGGGGAAATGGACATTTAATGAAATAGAGAGTTTTAAAGCATTTCTGATTAAAAGACCAGGCTAAATAAAAAAAAAAATTGACCTCCAAATACAAAATGCAAGGAAAATATAAAAAGGTAAAACAAAAACAAAAAAGAAAAAAACATAAATTCAATAAGGTTAAACTTTAAATGTATCTGGCAAGATAAGTCATAATTTTTAACAACTTTATTACTTATAAGAGCTATTAGAAGGAGTTTGTGTGGCCAGACAGGGTAGATATCAGGTGACATTGATGGTAAGGTATCCCCCCCAAAAAAATAAAGGCACAATAAAAAAAATTGCAGTGGGAGAAGGAAGGGGCAGATCAAATGGGGTAAAGTATTCCACATAAAAAAGTACAAAAAAAGCTATTATGATGGAGGGTAGGATGGGGTGGTGGTGGCAGGCAAACCTGAAATCTTATTGTCATCAAAATTGACTCAAAGGGGGAATAATGTACACACAATTGGATATAGAAATCTATCTTACCCTGTAAGTAAGTAAAAAAAGGATAGGGATTATAGAAGGAGAGGTAAAATTGATTAAAAGGGAGGGTATATTGGAGAAGGCAGTGATAAGAAGTAAAACACTTGAGGAAGGAAAGGGTGAGGAGTAAGAGATAATGGTGGATAAACAAGTGAAAAATAAAATTTAGGAAAGTATAATCATGAATGGGATGAACTCACCCATTAAACATGAAGCAGATAGGAGAATGAACTAAAAATAAAACCAAAACCTACAATATGTTGTTTATAAGAAACACATTTGAAGCAGAGAGATACACACAGGTTAAAGGTAAGGGGCTGGAACAGAATCTATTATGCTTCAGCTGAGGCAAAGAAACCAAGGCTGGCAAACATGATTTCAGACAAAGCAAAAGCAAAAATAGATCTAGTTAAAAGAGATAAAGTAGGGAACTATATCTTGCTGAAAGGTACCATAGGCAATGAAATTATATCAATACTTAATATATATTCACCAAATGGTATAGCACATAAATTTTTGAAGGAGAAGTTGAATGAGTTACAGGAGAAAATATATAATAAAACTATAGTGGTGAGGGACTTTAACCTTCCCCTCTCAGAACTGGATAAATCTAAATGAAAAATAAATAAGAAGTTAAGGAAGTGAATAAAATTCTGGAAAAGTTAGATATGATAGATCTTTGGAGAAAACTGAATGGGTATAGAAAGGAATATATCTTTGTCTCAGCAGAACAAGGGGCCTACAAAAAAATTGACCATGTATTAGGAAATAAAAACCTCACAACCAAATGCAGAAAAGGAAAAATAGTAAGCACATCCTTTTCATGTCATAAAGAAATACGAATTGCATTCAATAATTAACAATTGAAAGATTAAAAATTAATTGGAATTTAAATAATCTGATCCTAAAAAACAAGTGGGTCAAAGAACAAATCATAGAAACAATCAATAAGTTCATTAAAGAAAATTAAAATGAGACAACATATAAAAATGTATAAAATACAGCAAAAGTAGCACTTAGGTTAAAATTCATATCCCTACCTCTATACATCAATAAAACAGAAAAAAAGCAGATCAATGAATTGGGCATGCAACTAAAAAATATCTAGAAAATAAGCAAATTTTAAATCCCCAGTTAAACAAAAAATTGGAAATTCTGAAATTCAAAGGAGAGAAAATAAAACAAAGTAAACAAACCATTGAACTAATAATAAAACTAGAAGCTGGTTTTCTGGAAATAACAAAAATAAAAACAAAAACAATCAAATAGATAAACTGCGGGCCACTAGGTCGTGCAGTGGATAAAACACCTGCCCTGGATTTAGGAGTACCTGAGTTCAGATCCAACTTCAGACACTTAACACTAGCTGCATGACCCTGGGCAAGTCACTTAACCCTCATTGCCCTGCAAAAAAATAAATAAATAAACCATCGGTTAATCTGATTTAACCAAATAGTAGTATCAAAAATAAAAGTGGTGAGCTCACCACCAATGAATAGGAAATTAAGACAATTGTTAGGAACTATTTTGTCCAATTATATGCCAATAAATGTGACTATCTAAATGGAATGGATGAATATCTACAAAAATATAAATTATTCAGATTAACAGAAGAAATAAAATACCTAACACAATTTAAAAAAAAAAAAAGAAATTGAACAAGCCATCAATGAAGTTCCTAAGAAAAAATCTCCAGGACCAGATGGATTAATAAGCAAATTTTACTGAGCATTTAAAGAACAATTAATCCCAATACTATATAAATTATTTGGGAAAATAGATGAAGAAAGAGTCCTACCAAATTCCTTTTATGATGCAAATGTATTGCTGATATCCAAACCAAAAAGAGCCAACAGAGAAAGAAAAATTTAGATCAATTTCCCTACTGAATATTGATGCAAAAATTTTAAATAAAATACTAGTCAAGAGGTTACAGCAATATATCACAAGGATCATATACTGGCCAGTTGGGATTTATATCAGGTATGCAAAACTGGTTGAATATCAGGAAAACTAACAGTATAATTGATCATATCAAGAACAAAACGAACAGAAATCATATGATTATGTCAAAAGATGTAGAAAAAGCCTTTGACAAAATACTGAACCTGTTCCTTTAAAAAAAAAAACAACACTAGAGATCATAGGAATAAATGGAGCCTACCTTTAAAATGATAAGTAATATTTATCTAAGGCCATCAGCAAACATTATCTGTATGAGAGATAAGCTAGGAGCCTTCCCAATACAATCATGGGTGAAAAAAGGATGTCCCTTTTCATGTTTATTAGTTAATATTGTACTAGAAATGTTAGCTATAGCAATAAGAGAAGAAAAAGAAATTAAAGGAATTAGAATAGGCAATGAGGAAACAAAACTATCACTCTTTGAAGATGATATGATGGCATACTTAAAAAATCTTAGAAATTGACTAAAAATTACTTGAAATAATTAACTTTAGCAAAGTTGCAAGATACAAAATAAATCCATATAAATCATCAGCATTTCTATATATTACCAATGAAATCTAGCAACAACAGATAGAAAAATCTCATTTAAATTAACTGTAGACATTAAAGAATACTTGGAAGTCTACCTACCAAGAAAAACCCAAGAACCATATGAAAAAAACCTATAAAACACTTTTTATACAAATAAAGCCATCTAAACAAATGGAAAAAACATTAATTTCCCATGGGTAGGCTGAGCCAATGTAATAAAAATAACACTCCAACCTAAATTAACCTATTTATTTAGTGCCATATCAAACTATCAAAAAACATTTTATAGAGCTAAAAAAATAACAAAATTCATCTGGAAAAACAAAAGCTCAAGGATATCAAGGGAACCAGTGAAAAAGATGTGAAAGATGTTTTTCTGACAATACCAGATCTCAATCTGTATAATAAATCAGTAATTATAAAAACAATATGGTAATGGCTTAAAAATAAAGCTGTGGATCAGTGGAGTAGAATAAGTATGAATTACACTATAGTAAATGACTATGGTAATCTAGTATATGATAAACCCAAAGATCCAAGGTTTTAGAACAAAACCTCATTATTTAACAAAAACTGCTTGGAAAACTAGAAAACCTTATGGAAGAAACTAGGTATAGACTAACATCCCAGACCACAGTACTAAAATAAGTTCAAAATGGGTATACAATTTACATATAAAGGGTGATACCATAAACAAATTCGGAGAGCATAAAATAGTTTATCTGTCAGATTTATGGACAGGAGAAGAATTTAGAACCAGAGAATATATAGAGAACATTAAAAAATGTAAAGGATATCGTTTTTATTATATTTTTTAAGAAGCTTTTGCACAAAAAAATCAATGTAACCAAAATCATAAGGAAAGCAGAAAAAATCTGGGAATTTTAGTAACAACTATCTCTGATGATGGCTTCATTTCTCAAATATATTGAAAACTGAGTCAAATTTATAAAAATACAAGTCATTCCTTGATAAATGTTCAAAGGATATGAATAGGCAGTTTTCAGATAAAGAAATCAACGCTATCTAAAGTCATACAAAAAATGCTCTAAATCACTATTGATCAAAGGCATGCAAATTAAAACTTTGAGGTACCATTTCACACCTAATAGAGAGGCAAATATCACAAAAAGGAAAATGTTAGATGTTGAAGGAGCTGTGGGAAAACTGGGACATTAATCCACTGCTGATGGAGTTGTGAACTGTTATAACAATTCTGGAGAGCAATTGGGAACTATGCCCAAAGGACTATGGAACTGTGCATACCCTTTGATCCAGCAATACTGGATCTACTAGGTTTATATCCCAAAAAATCTCAAAAAGGAGGAAAGACCTATTTATACCAAAATATTTATAGCAGTTCTTTTTGTGGTGGTTAAGAAATGGAAAGCAAAGGAATTCCCATCAATTGGGGAATGGCTAAAGAAGTTCTGGTATAGGATTGTAATGGAATATTATTGTTCTATAAGAAATGACAAACAGAATGATTTCAGAAAGGCCTAGAAAGACTTATATGAACTGATGTGTAGTGAAGTGTGTAGAAATAGGTGAATATTGCATACAGTGACAGCAATATTGTTTGATGAGAAATTGTGAATGACTACTCTCAGCAATACAATGATCCAAGACAATCCCAAAGAACTAATGATGAAGCACACTATCCACCTCCCAGAACACAGACTAAAGCATGCTATTTTTCACTTTATTTCTTCCATTTTTCCCTTTTGTTCACATTTTCTTATACAAAAGGACTGATATATTAATGTTTAATATAGTTGAGCATGTATAACCTATATCTGATTGCTTATTGCCTCAGGCAGGGAGGGGAGGGAGGAAAAGAGGGATAGAGTTTGGAACTCACAACTTTTTTTTATTTAATTTATCACCAAAAACCTGGGAGACAAAGGGTTGTTATGTCTATCACAACTTTGGAGAGGGAATAACTTCTAAATAAGTTGTGACAGAGGAAATAATAAGAGATAAATAGGTTAATTTGTACAAAAAAATTTTAAAATATATTTTAATGTAACTAAAAGAAAAGTGTCAAGAATAAGAAGAGACAAACTAGGAACATATCTTTATATTAAACATTTTCAATAATATTGTAACAACTAAAGTATGTAAGAAATTGACTCAAATTTCTAAGAGTAAAGAATATAGAAAAATGATAGAATGATAAGAACAGGTGGTTCCACAAAAAAGAAAACAAATTATCAACAAATTGTAGGAAAAAATACATCCCATATTATGGGGTTGGCAATTTGTATCTATTAAAGTGTAAATTGACCAGCTAAACACGGGTCTAGGGTAACTCTCCTTAAGAAACTTAACTGAAGGACAGACACACATTGAGAAGCAAGAGATAAGCCCATGAGGTGTGGCGGGTGTCTTAGTGTTGCCAAGAGTACAGAGATAGTGTCAAAAATCAGAACAACCCCCCCCAATTTCTCCCAACCCACTTCCAATAAGGGCTTAGGTGATCACCTCATCTACCATCTATAAAGTCTATGGCCTTTCTCCTGTTTGAGGAGATATCTCAGAGAACCATGTCTCTCTGAACTATCTCCCCTCAAGAGCAGTTTGACTTCTCTCTTGGTCTCCTTTCTCAAGCACCTAAATAAAAAAATTATTTTATTCTAATTGGATTTGTGTGTGAGAGGGTGTAATTCTTTAAAGAGGAATACTTAAAGACCCCATCAACCAATTGCCCTGGTGACATCCCAGATCTCCAAAAATATTAGGAAAATATACAAACAAATGAATGAATGAGTAAATAAACAAATGAATAGATAGATAGATGGGATAAATAAATGAAAGTGATAATAAAGGCGATACATTCATGTTAGAGTACTGAAAGTCCAAAAGCATTATGAAATCAAGGATGATGTGGGCATTATTATATTAAAGTCAACATATCAATCTTTAGCATTATATTGGGTTGATCATAGGAAAAATAGAAGACTATAGACAAATATATAATCATTTATAATCATAAACTGGTGAGGATGTGTTCCAGTTCTCTCTCACACTTTTTTACTTTTTTTTCCCCTCTTTCTCTACCTTTTCTATGTCCTAGGTTATATACTCAAACACTAGTATTTGTCAAAGATAGTTAAAATATTTTTCATACAAAATTTTGCACATAATGGGTTTGCATAATTGCACATATTTTAATTGAATTTAATTAAAATAAATCCCTATCCCACTTACTCAGTAATTCCTACTACCAGGTACTTAACCTCAACTTTGTAAGGGCCAAATTTAATATGGGGAGTGTTAATTGGGCAGCTCGCCTAATATTGGGGTAAGAAAGGAGATTAACAGCCTCTTTAGAAAACAAAAGAGTTTATTAATGGGAACAAACTTAAAACACAAGTAAGGTTAATAGAACTAGGGACAAGGAAAAAGGGAATAGGGGAAAGAAAAATATACAATCCGCAACTCACCACCACCTGGAAATCAAACGTTCTGAAGAAGATCAGCTGCTCAGAATTCCAGCATCTCGCCCCCTCTACCACTCATGCCAGAGTTCTCTCTCCTCCCTTATCTCTCCCAGAAGCCCCCTCTCTCACAGGAAAAAAAAGCCAACTACACAGTCCCAAGCTAATTGGCTGGCAGTCCTGATTGACAGAAATAACAAGCAGCTCTACAAATGCCAGCCCCCCAGTTTCTGGACAACAAAGATCACCTGACTGCCCTCACTAGGCTTCCCATCATTTTAATTTGGCCAGGCCCATGCAGGCGCATGGGTGTCTGGCATGAGCGAGCTCATGGTCATGACCTGGGGTCTCCAATCCCAGCCAAAGATGGGGTCACAGAAACCACAAATCACAACCAATTCCTTCCAACTTGTAACTATAATAGCCAGTTTCTGCATCATACCATACTACATGCAGAAAAGGGGAGATTCTAAAAGGAGTATTAGAAACCTGTCACGTACATAGGAATGAAAAAAATAATTGTACCTTAGAATAAGATAGAATGCTGATGGTTAAGTTGAAATTATATTGAGATTTTTTATATATAATCTCCTTTCCTGCACATAAATGTGTGAATTTTAAAAGCCACACACTCATTCTTACTCTAAAAACCTCAAGTTAACTATATCCAAAGCACTAAATAATAATGCCTGTGGCTCTGCTTTTTATTATTTCTGTTGTACCACTTATCAGCATCATTAGGCATATATTAGCTACCTCTACCTACCTCCCCCCATAGTCCCTATTATATTCACTATTTAAAGAATACATTTCCTGCCTGGGAGAAAAGCCAAAATTCTGGGAAACCGTGATGAATGGAAGAGGTCATTTAACAAAGCAGCTACTCACAGTTCTCACTCCAACCACAGTGCCCCTCAGGGATTATCATCCAACACAGTGAAAACTGTAGTTTAGTAGAACATAATGAAGATGCAAAATAAGACACATATTTTCAGAAAAAGGCAATATGACAATGTGTTTTCTTTGACTACATAATTGTCACAAGACTTTTGTTTTGATAGGAAGGAAGGAAGGGAGGAAGGAAGGGAGGAAGGAAGGAAGGAAAGAAGGAAGGAAGGGAGGAAGGAAAACAAGAGGATTACTGTTGCAGTTTTTAAAATAACTAACATTTTTATTTATACTTTTGATTCCCAAATTTTATCCCTCCTTCCCTCCCTCCCCTCACCCCTTCCTGAGGTAGTAGGCAATCTCATATGCATTATACATGTGTGATTATGTAAAACATTGCCATATTAGTCATTTTGTATAAGAATAAAAGAAAAATGAAAGAAAGTGAAAAATAGCATGCTTCAATCCGTGTTCAATCAACATCAGGTGTTTTTTTTTTCCTTTGGAGGTGGATAGTATGTTTCATCAATAGCCCTTTGGTATTGTCTTGGATCATTGTATTACTGATAATAGTTAAGACATTCACAGTTCTTCATCAAAAAATATTGCTGTCTGTAGGCACAATGTTCTCTTGGTTCTGCTCACTTCATTATACATAAGTTCATATAAGTCTTTCCAGACCCTGCTGAAATTATCCCGCTTGTCATTTCTTACAGCACAATAATATCCCATCACCATCATATACCACAACTTGTTTAGTCATTCCCCCATTGATGGTCATACCTTTGATTTCCAACTACTGATGCATTTTAATAAACAGAGGAGCCCAGAAGAAAGTCCAAAAAATCACCATCAAGTAGGATAAGTTGGAAAGTTATTCGTTAAATTTATTCAAAGAAAATAGTTATGCTTAATAGAGTGACAGTTTCACGTAAAATCCTTTTCTGTTCCGATATGTAAATAGAAATGCTGATTTTAATTGGTTTTTAGGGTCAGAATAAAAAAAATTAAACATACAAATAAAAACATATCTGTAATCTTGAATAAGTTTTTTTAAAAATTTAGAGTGTGCTGAAAGTATAGAATATTAACATCACAAATTATTAAAGTTGAAATGGATCTGGAAATGTCAAAATAAAAAACAAACAAAAAAATCTTATAATATAGTTTAAAGTTATAAGGAAGTTAGTACCTAGAATGCTGGTGGTGGAACAGTTTTGAGATAGAATGTCGTAAGCATAAAGCTTAATTAGAACTAGATATGATCTTATATCCAGAATATTACTAAATAGATCATAGCATCTGAGAACTGAAAGAGACTTGGAAGTTAAATTGCCTGAAGTCAATAATTGCAGGAACAATTATATTTACTCTGTGTTCTAAGTTCCCTCATTTCTCCCTCCTTGTGGTCTCTGATGGAGCTAAGGTGGAGCACCCATATTCTAAACCAACAGCAGGGGAGGGGCACAAGCACACCAAGCTCTGACCAGAGAGAATCAGAATTCAATCGGACTTCTGCTCCTGGGTTAAAGAGAAAGCTGGCCATGGTTACATACAGGCAGTCTGAGAATGAGCCTAATCCCCCTGGGAACCCCTTTACCTTGGGTCAGTGCATCCTAGAAGCAGCACTACATTTTAACAAGGAGTTAAAAGCCAAGAAATATGTGGTCAAGATGAGCAGGCAGAAAGAGCAGCGGAACATCAAAAGCTTCTTTGGTGGCAAGGTAGATTAAAATATACCCTCAGAAGAAGATAATAACAAAGTCAAAGCCCCTATATCCAAAGCTTCCAAGAAAAATATGAATTGGAAGTGCTCCAAAAGGACTTTGAAGATAAAGTAAGAGAACTAGAGGGAAATGTTAGAGAGGTAGAGGAAGAAATGGAAAGAGAAATGAGAGTGATGCAGGAGGGTCATGAAAAAAAGTCAACAGCTTGAAAAGCCAAATTGGCCAAATGGAAAAGGAGGTACATAAACTCTCTGAAGAAAATCATTGCTTAAAAATTAGGAGAGAGCAGAATAGTTGTATTACAAGGCAAATGGTGACACAGGACAATAATCTCTTTATTTCTTAAAGCAACAGTTATAGGTGTAATTCCCTCAATAACCTCCCTAGATAAGGGAGATTGTGGAATGGGTGATGGGGTGCCTCCTTTGGTCTTAATGGTAAGAGGGGCAACAGATTTAAGGAACTCTACATAAGAAGAGGAAGAAGCCCAAAGGGACTTAGGAATATCAGAAGGAATTTCAAATGTATTCCCCACTGTTTCCTGAGTGTCTAGGATCAAAAGTGGCAAGTGAACAGTGTCCTCTAGAAATTTTAGGGAAATGGCACCATCAGGAGAATAAGATATGGGTGCTCTAAGTTTACAGAGATCACAACCTAGTAAATTTGCAGGAGAATTGGCTATTAGGAGGTATGAAGTTCTATTGTTAGTGGGCCCATAGATATATGAGGGATTAATTTTGCAACTGTTTGAGTTTTCCCTGAAACACCAGCTACATTCAGAGATCCGATAGGTGTACATTCAGGGTCAGGCTTGCTAACTAGGACTGATCTTAAGGTCTCCAACATTAAGGATTACATGGGGTTCATTATTTTGGGACAGCATGGACTGGCAGAAGGGGACTGAGGATCTCTGAATCCAGAAAATCTTCAGCTTCCAGTCCTTTCCCCTCCCCTGCACCATCAAGCCTCAGTATTTCTCTAAGAGAATCTAAAGCTGTTTTGGTTCTTCCCCCTCTGAGAGTTTCTAAAATCACTGATTTTCATCTGTTTAAGATCTCATTTCCTTGTCCTACACTCCTTTCCTATGGCAGTAGTAACAAATTCATGAAGGCTGGTGATGAGTCTCAGCCACTTGATCTAGTTTTCTAGAGATTTTGTGCAGGGGAGCTAAAACACTTTGGAGTATTTGTTTCCTCAGAAGTTGTAGTGTTTGACCCTTCTTCCTTATCTTGCACCTTTTGATTCAGATTCAGTTTCTCCTCTATTTTTTATCATGATGTTTCTTACTGTAGTTGGTAGCCATCATATAATTTAAAATCACCCTTTCTACACACACACACACACACACACACACACACACAAAATAAAAAAAAAACCTAACGATCTTAACTCATTATATAAAAATATTTGATCTCAGCTCATTCAGACAAAAGCTTGAAATCTTCTCAAAAAGATTTTCCCCTCATCTCCCTGTTTGTGTTCAAATCAGACAGTAAAGTTCCCCAAATACTTAGAAATAGGCATAAAGAGACATATGAAAACGAGACAGGCACATAAGAAAGTTACCAAACAGAGGGTTAAACATACAAACACAGAATTACTTACCCAGATTGATTACAGATCAAGATCAGAAGTTTCAGAGCTTGAAGAACCCTGGTTGGTTGCCAACTTTTGTTATTTAAAATATTGGGGAACTAGGCTGGATTTTCTCTTGGAAATTCATTATTAATTATTTTCTCACACTCCTAAAATAAAGTAAAATATCTTCAACTAGATGATGCGGGGCTATCTCAAACTGGACATATCCAAAACAAGATTTATCTTTTCCACAAATTACTTACTCCTTCTAAACTTTCCTATTATAAGCCAAGGCATTACTAAACTATTTAGCTAGGCTCACAACCTTGGTCTTACCCTCAACTACTCACCGAACATATCCAATCCATTGCCACATCTTATCATACACCTTGTTATCTTATGCCCCCTTCCTTCCACTCACATGGTTAGAAGAGGTATTAGGCTGCCTACTAACTGAAGGTCTGCAAAGCCATTGTGCTGACCTCATGAATGCCTATGAAACCTAGACCACCTACCAGAACCATACTAGGAAACTGAATCTCTTCCATTTGAATTGTCTTAGGAAGATTCTGAAAACAATCTGGCAAAATATGATACAGGACACCGAGGTCCTTTCTTGAGCTAAAGTGTCAGGCATTAAATGGGGGCAACTAGGTGGCACAGTGGATAAAGCACTGGCCCTGGATTCCGGAGGATCTGAGTTCAAATCTGGTCTAAGATACTTCACACTAGCTGTGTGACCCTGGGCAAGTCACTTAACCCCCATTGCCCTGCCAAAATAAAAAAATAAATATAAAAAAGTATCAGGCATTCAAACTCTACTGCAGACAGTGCAACTCCTATAGGCTGGCCATGTTGTTCACATGCCCAATGTACATTTCCCTAAAATATTATTTTACAGAGAACTCACACTAGGTAATTGCTCACACAGAGGTCAGAAGAAGTAGTACAAGGACATTCTCAAAGTCTCTCTGAAGAACTTTGGAATCAATTCTGAGACATGGGAGACAATGATAAAAGACCAAGTAACATGACATGCCTGCATCAAAGAAGGCATTGTACTCTATGAAAAAAGCAGAATTTTGGTAACTCAAAAGAAGACTGAAATGTGCAAATTTAGAGACATCTCCACTATACATGTTGACATGGATCATTTGTGCCTGATCTGTGGTAGAACTTTTTAAGTTCATATTGATCTCATCAACCACAGTCAGATGTGCTATACCTTGACCCCAAAATAATGATGTCATTTAATACTCTTCAAGCATGAAGAACAACATGAATAGGGGCAGCTAGGTGGTGCAGTGGATAGAGGACCGGCCCTGGAGTCAGGAGTACCTGAGTTCAAATCCGGCCTCAGACACTTAACACTTAAAAGCTGTGTGACCCTGGGCAAGTCACTTAACCCCAATTGCCTCACTTAAAAAAAAAAAATTAAAATTTTTTTTTCAAAAAAGAACAACATGAAGAACCCTATTTCTGATATACTATGACCAGGTGGGATTTATACCACGAATACAAGGCTGATTCAACATCAGGAAAACTATCAAGATAATCAACTACATCAATAACAAAACTAACCAAAATCATATGATTATCTCAATAAATGTAGATAAAGCATTTGACAAAATAAAACACTCATTCCTATTAAAAAGACTAGAGAGCATAGGAATAAGTGGAGCTTTCCTTAAAATAATAAGCAGTAGCTACCTAAAATCATCAACAAACATTATATGTAATGGGGATAAGTTAGACGAATTCCCAATAAGATTAGAGGTGAAACATTGTCACCTCTATTATTTAATATTATACTAGAAATGTTAGCTCTAGAAATAAGAGAAGAAAAAGGAATTAGAATAGGCAAAGAGGAAACAAAACTTTCACTCTTTGCAGATGATATGATAGTATACCTAGAGAATCCTAAAGAATCAACTGAAAAACTACTTGAAAGAATTAACAACTTTAAGACATATAAAATAAATCCACATAAATCATCAGCATTTCTATACATAACCAACAAAGATCAGCAGCAAGAGATAGAAAGAAAAATGACATTTAAAGTAATGGTAGAGGGGCAGCTAGGTGGCACAGTAGATAGAGCACCAGCCCTGGAGTCAGGAGTACCTGAGTTCAAATCTGGCCCCAGACAATTGACACTTACTAGCTGTGTGACCCTGGGAAATGTCACTTAACCCCAATTGCCTCACCAAAATAAATAAATAAATAAATAAATAAATAAAGTAATGGTAGACAATAAAATACTTGGGAGTCTACCTGCCAAGACAAAGACAGGAATTCTATGAACACAATTACAAAACACTTCACACAAATAAAATCAGATCTATATAATTGGAAAAATATCAATGCTCGTTGATAGGCCAAGCTAATATAATAAAAATGATAATTCTACCTAAATTAATATTGTGTACAGGCCCTTGTCCTTTCTATGTTGCTTTACTCCTTGAAAGCTCATAATGTTTTCAAGAAGCTTTTTCTAGTTTGTCCTTCTTGAAGAGGACCGTGACATTGGGAGGTGATGTCATGACTTGACAATGAATTGGATTTAAGTGAGAGAGGGTTGTGCAAAGTCACCAACCTCACTCTCTCCTTCAGAGCTATCTGGGTCCAGTGGCAAGATATAAATCAGGATGATTGGAGATGGCCCCAGATATTTGAGGCAATGGGTGTTAAGTAACTTACCCAGAGTCATATAGCTAGTTAAGTGCCAAGTGTCTGAAGCCAGATTTAAACTCAGGTCCCCCTTACTCCAGAGCAAGTGCTTTATCCACTGCAACACTTAGTTATAAACTTAAGTTTATAAGCTAGTAGAAAGACATGGCATATAGGTAGAAACATATATCCACATGAGCATATGACATACATACACATATTCATGTAAACATATTGCTAATGGTATATTGGACTTTAAGTCAAACTGTCTCTGTTCAAGTCTAGATTTCTCACTTAGATATCTACATTACTGGAGGCAAGTTACTCAGATTCCTTAAGCCTCAGTTTGTTTGCTCATGAATAAAATTAGAATATGAAGAGAAAAAATCTCTGAAAGATGTTAGGATTCCAATCAATACAATGATAAGCCATGAGTCCTAAAGAACGAAGATGAAACATACCACTTACTTCCTGAGAGGTGATGAACTTATAATGCAAAGAGAGAAATACATTTTTAGGCGTGGCTGATGTTAGAAGGGCTCTTATTCTTTTATAATTTGCTCAGTGTAGGGAGGAGGGGTAAAAAAAGAAGAGGGGAGTGACACATTAATACATATTTTTAAAAGATAAAAAAGAGAATGATTATAGTATAGAAACCATAAAAATGTAAAATAAAAAATATACAGTTAGGGCAGCTAGTGCAGTGGATAGAGCACTGGCCCTGGAGTCAGGAGGACCTGAGTTCAAATCTGACCTCAGACACTTAACACTTACTAGCTATGTAACCCTGGGTAAGTCACTTAACCCCAATTACCTCACCCCCCCCAAAATGTGTGTGTATGTATGCATACATGTATGCATGCATGTATGCATGTGTGTACACATGTATGTATATGTGTGCATATACATGTACGTGTATATATACACACATATATATTGTATATATACATTTGGAGCAAGACCCATAATAATAGGGGTATTCTCTATCTTATATGTTGGGTGTGAGCAAAGGTCTTTATAAGCTATAAAATATTATAAAAAGGGAAGCTATTAGACTAGATGTTCTCTTTTAGTCTCTCTAAGAGTCCTTTCAATTGTGAGATTCAGAGGTGCTAATGTTATTTATAATACTGGGCTTACCAGTCAATTAGATTAAATAAACCTTTATAAAGCCCCTGTTCTATACAAGATATTCAGTAATTCTGCTCTGGCCTTCATTTAGTCACTTTCCCTAGTAAGCTAAACAAAAGTTTAGTCTTTAACATATGTGGCATTTTTGGCTTTCAGGCTTACTGAATTATGATCTTGAGCTGTCACTTAGTCTCTGGGTTTCAGTTTCCTCATCTGCAAATTTAAGGGTCCTACAAGATCAGAGTACTTGTTTTACCCCCTTGTGCTGTGGATGGACCCTTTCTTAGATGTTTAAATAAATAAAATAAAATATACAGGATTCTAATAATAGTTAACATTTATATAGCACCTACTATGCACCAGACACTGTACAAACACTGCAAATAGTATGTCTTTTAATCCTCACAGCTACCCTGTGAGGTAGGTCCTATTTTTGTGTGTGTGTGTGGGGCAATGGGGGTTAAGTGATTTGCCCAGGGTCACACAGCCAGTAAGTGTCAAGTGTCTGAGGCTGGATTTGAACTCAGGAACTCCTGAATCCAGGGCTGGTGCTTTATCCACTGAGCCACCTAGCCACCCCCAGTAGGTCCTATTTTTATTCCCATTTTGCTGATGAGGAAACTGAAGCAAACAGGGGGTAAATGACTTGCTCAGGGTCACACAGCTAGTAAATATCTGAGAGTACATTTGCGCTTAGGTCTTCCCAACTCCAGGTCGGGTGCTTTATCCACTATATCAAGTAGCTGCCATAGAGGAAACCGATTATATTGAAATAATTATCAAAAGTTTTTTTAAAAAATTCACAAATCCCAGGTAAAGTACCCTTGCACTAGATATTCTCTGAGGTCCTTTCCTATTCTAGATCTATAATCCCATCCTATAATTTTTTGTGCGTTGGCCTTGCCACAACTAAATTTTTTTTTATTTTAAATTTTTATCTTTTCTTTTTATACTATAATTATTCCATTTCATCTTTTTTAAATATTTATAAATCTGTCACTTCCCCTTTCTTTTTCCTTCTCCCCTTTTCTATTCATCAAATTAAATAAGAAAAAGAGAGCCCTCAATACATAGCTACATAGTGTAACAAAACAATGTGGTTTTTCTCTCTAATGTTATCAAAGTATATTTTGTTCTCCTAGTTTGCTTTACCATAATTCACAGAGGTTTCCTCTGAAGTTTCCCATTTCATCATTTTTATGCCACAGTCATATTCCATTACATTCATTTTCCATGATTTCTTTAGCCATTCCCCAAAGGAAGATAGCACTTTAGCTTCCAATTTTGCACCACCATGAAAAGAGTTGCTAGAAACATTTTTATGCATGTAGCCCATTTACCACCAAGAGTAGATGAATATACTTGTTTTTATACATCCTGTCCAATATTTGTCATTTTCCTGTTTTGTCATGTTGACCAGTCTTACAGATGAGGAAACTGAGTCCTAGAGAGGAGAATTTACTTTTCTAAGATTACACACTTATTAAGGGACAAAACCAAAAAGAAAACTCAAGATGTCTGACTCCACATCCAGAATTCTTTCCAAAGAATTCCCTCTCCGTAGACCCCTCCCCCCAACACAAACACACCATTCCCATACAAATGAAATTTCTGCCTTACTTACTGCTATTCTATCCCATTTCTAGTATTCTGAAGAAGGATAGAGGAAGGCGATCATGAAGAAAATAAACACTTCTTGGAGCTCAAAGCCAGGTGTTATAAATTACTTTTCATGACTTTACCCCAGCCATCCTGTTTGACAGAATTTTTAAAACTGAAACAAAAACACCTGAGTTCTTAAGAAGACCAGCCAGGCATGGGTTAACAGATTTTCCTAAACTGGGGAAGACCCCAGTTGTTGGCCTTCAGGACATAATGAAAAGCCCTGAAGAGGTGGGGGAGAGGATTTGGGTAATATTATTTTGCTGGATCCAGGTGAAAGTAATTCCATGTAAGGGCCTGTGAAAGGTATATAAGTCTGAGACAAGGAGCCCTTCTTTCTAGTAGGTGGTAGACTGCCTAAGAACATTTCCCTCAGACTTCTTACTCTGTAATTTGGTCTTTGAGTCTTTTAAAGAAAGTGCTATAGCTTTAGGTTCTATGGAGCAGCTTCCTGGAGTGAAGTGAATTGACGATGGTATCTCCACCTAGGATGACTTGAGCCTGTCCTAGTAGTTATTGCTCTAGAAAATCTAGCGTTTGTGGACTGTCTTTTTTTTCCTTATTCTGGTTTCCTCCCTATCTCCTTTCCTAAGTGGTCTTTCCAATACTTAAGTCTTGAGTTATCTCTATTCTTACGAAGTTTTGTCTGTTTTGTTGTAGCTTTCGCAAGGTTGCTGGGAGGGGAGAAGAGTTTTGTGGTCTGTAAGAAATAGTTGGACAATAGAGGATGCTAGACAAGAAAAGGATCCCATCCCAAAATGACTAACTGGGCACTCTAAAATCTTGTAATTTTTCTTGAATGAGTTAAGGAAGAAATTTACTAAGAAACAACCCACTAAGGTAGATACTAGGGACACTTACTAAAAGGGGGAAAAATGTGTCCAGAGGCAAAGGGAAAAGATAGTGAAAATATAAACATTCCTTAAACTAGAAGTCCCTCTTTGATTTACAAACTAACTCTTCTACAAACATTTTATGTTACAGATCAAGGTCTGGGCTACTTTACCTTATTGGTCAGGTCCTAGAACTGTGAGTTTCCTAATCTATATGACAAGCAGTTGGTAAAACTCCTACCATTGTCAATCTATTTTCAAGAATCTCTAGCCAGTAAGCAACATTGATTCTTTTTTTCCTACTAATCAACACACTAAGTAAGTGCTAATCTTAAATTAGAGTAGGTGAGCTCAGACTATGAGCCTACCACCTCCACTGTGGGTAAAGGATGGTTATGCTAGACCTGAGACTGCCTTAAAACAACAGTAACAGCTGGTTTGTATTGGACCTTCACTATAACTAGGAACTAGGTCAGATTCCACCTTTTCCAAGTTAAGGCAAAGGCAAGTGTGCTTAATTCTTTCCCTTGAAGATTAGCAAGTACAGTATTGAGAATGGCCAGCTTTACCCTTGAATCAAGTGATACTGGCTTTCTCATTATTCCATAAATGAGAAAGTCCGTCTCAACTCTAAGAACTTCCACTGGCTAACCCCCAGGCTTATAATGCTCTCCTTCATTCCCTTTCTCTACTGTCTTCCCTTACAGTTCTTTTGAGAGGCCTTTCCCAATCCCATGTAACTTCAGGACTTTCTTTTAACTATCTCATATTTATCTTCTACATAGCCTTTTTTTAGTCTGTCTTCCCCATTAGACTAAGTACATACTCATCTCGAGTATTTAGCACAATTCTCGGGAACATAGTAGGCACTTAATGAATGAAACTCAAATTTGAGTCTTTCAAAAACTTAGATAATTCTAGGTAGACTTTATCTACTTTTCCCTGTCGAAACAAGGAAAAGTTAGGTTGGTATGACCTGTTCTCCATGAAACCATGCTGACTTCTCACAAGTCCCCTTTATAAATATTTAGTAACCATTTCTTTAATTCCTTCTAAAAGACTTCTGCTGCCCCTTTTCCCCAACCTCAGAAATTGGCATTGAATTCACTGGTCTAAAACCACCTACAGACTTCGCTTCAGATCTTTCCAAAATCCCAAACTTCTCTTTTCAAGTTTTGGGAACATCTGCGAATAGCCACTGTTTCAAATATTAAGTGGCTCAATCTCATCAGCAAGTCCTTCCAACACATAAGAACGTAATTTGTGGTCAAAAGTCTTTTAAAGACTAGATGCTACCTTGCTATGCACTGAGCCTTTATATCACCTTACTTTCCTGTTGAACAGTAAAGCTGATTTTCCTTGTCAGAGGAAAGCAAAAGATAAGTAATTCTGGTACTGGTCAATTCTCTCATCCAGCCCCAAGAAGATATTATCCTCATTTTTCTCCCCAAAAGTTTGAAGCACCTTTTTAACATCCTAATTTCCCTTGAATTCATCCTGGGCATTGAAAATGCTGATGTGTTTTATATGTTCCTCCAAGATCTTTTCATCTTCAAACTCTGCAAAGAGCACTAGGCTTTTAGGACTCAGAAAGACTAGTCTTGGGGAAGACATTAGTTGAAATCCAGCCTCAGACCCTTAACAGCTATGTGGCCCATGGCAAATCCCTTAAAATCTGTGTCCTCTATTACACAAACTGAGGATAATGTCTCTGACTGACAAAGATGACATGGCAGAGTGAAAGGAAGCAATGAAGTAAACACTTCTCTACTAACTCCTCACAGATTTGGAAAATGCACCAGACTCGATGACCTTTGATGAAAGGACTTTACCAGGTTTTCCTGGTAAAAAGACCAGAACTGCAGAGAAACTTTGAAGTTCAAACAGGAGAAAAGAGAAGAAATGTAAAACAGTAAATGGGAATGAACTAGCATAAGGGACTTAAAGAAACTACCTCTAATCAAATATAAGGAGATGATACTTTTGTCTCCTCTGATCTTTATTGGGGTTTATAGAGGGAATCCAATTATAAAAAGCCTAGGAATGATTCCCATTCAAAAGAATGGGAAGAAGAAAATGGAAATGTGGGCAGATGAAAAGGAAGATCAGGAAATCTCTCAGAGGATGGACAAGTAGACATAAAAATGAGGGAGTGGATAGGAGCATCTCACATTTAAACCTCGCTTATTCAGGTGAATACACACTACTAGTATAGAAACACATTTCCCTCAACAGTGAAATAGGATGGAAAAGAAGGGAGTCGGAATTAGCGGGATTGATAGCATAAAGGAGGGTTTTTAGTCTTAAGCAAAACAAATTCAAAGGAGGTACAAGAACACTTATAGTTCTCTTTGAGGTAGCAAAAATGGGAATGTGTGGAATTACACATAGATGTCAGACTGGATGAACTGATAAGGTCCATAAATATAATGGAGTACAGCTGCTTTGGACTCAGATTAGCATAATGAAAAGGAAGATTTCAGATGAATAATGATGAAACAGACGGTCCTTCACCTGATACAGAGGTGAAGGACTCCAGTACAGAATAAAATCTATCTTAGGACATAGCCACCAGTGAACACTTGTCGACTGTACATTGCGTAATTTTCTATGATCTCAATAGAAGAGGGATGGGAGAAGGTAGATCTTGGCTGGCTAAACCTGTACATAAATACTGACAAGTATAAATGTATGTGCATACACAAGTGGGAACTCTGACCAATAAAATGATCAACCACAATTCGCGAGGACTCTGATATACAACCTACAGCCTGATAGAGGCATGTAGTTTGAAAAATAAATTTTCATGACAACAAGAAATCTTAATTGGCTTTAAATGTGTTCTTTTGAAAGGGGATTGCTTTTTTGTTTTTTACAAAAGGGAGAGGATATTTTATGTTTTTAAAGAAGTAAATATTTTTCCAGATCTTCCTGACTACATGAGTAAAAATGTGGGGATAACCTTACAGGGTAGGGTGTGTTGGATCAAGTGAGATATTGCAATAAGGTGCCTATCTCAGTGCCTGGCACATAGTGGGTGCTTGAGAACAATGCTGATTTTTCTTCAGCCACTTGCCTAAATGCTGTCAGGGATAGCACCCTCTCTATGTAGCCTTTCAACCTTTGTGAAAGGGCCACTATCTACTGAGGTTCTGTTCTCATGCCACATGGCTTTGGCTAGTGGTTTTTTTTTTTTCCAGAAAGGTAGCAAAGCCATCCCCAATGTTTGAGCCTTTGCCCACTATGGAAATCAGCGTGTCCACTTCAAGCAGTATTCTGAGGGCCTATGGACAAATTAGTGTGACTGGCTGGTAACCAAGTAAAGTCGGGGTCCTTCAGATATGGCAGATTTCCCAAAGATGTTACACTGCCACACCTTTCTTTGCTGACCAGAGGAGCTTCTAAAGGGGGAGACTTATCTAGTCAGGCTTGAAGAACTTCTAATATTGTCGTTGACTTTTATTTCTATTTTAAAGTTAACCTAATTCTTAAATGACATAGGAGTATCTGTTTTATTCAACATAAACTGATCATTGGCCTCAATGGGTTCCATCCATTATACCTTTCCAAGGCCAATCTGTTTGGTTTCAGCCTATAGTAGTCAAAACTTCAAAGCGACTGTCTGAAGTACCTTAACAGACATACTGGCCTCTTTTAAACTTTCCTTTTCTCCCTGTTGCTCTTATAATCTTGACCAGAGCATTAGCCTCTGCACTGGGTAGATCAAATATCGCCAAGGAATCCAATTTGCATGGTAATAGGCAGTTACAGAAGATCTGGTGCCCAGGAACAAGAGGGACAAAGAATAGAATCCTAGTAGCCTTTTTTTTCTGCTTTCACAAATGATATGGCTTCATGGTCATTTATTTGACCCCAAAGGACAGTCAATATTTTAAAACTTCATGCAAGATTCTTAGGCTAGCCAGAAACTTTCTACTTCTCTAGAAGATATCCCATTATGGTACCTACACTAGATCTGAGACAAGCCTTTCCTCAGGACATCTGATGACCCTGGGGACAGCTCCACCTGACAAAATCCAGGGCTTGTGGCTTCTCCAGGCAAGCCAGGGCAGAGGATCCGTAGACCAATCACAAGTTCAAATGTCAGCCAACAGAGTATAGCACTTCCCAAGGGTGCTAATGAAAACGCTGGCTTTTGCTTCTCCATCCAAACAGGCAAACCCCTTCTATATCTTCATTTCATCATGGAATCAGTAGCAGAATTGGCTAGTGGAGAGGCCCTGCTATAAGGTCCCAGGGTTTCTACATTCCTGGGATTCAAGGCATCTAATTATCTTGAAATGATGCATCAAGGCTTGCAAGCAAACCCACTCCCTCAGCTTAGATGTGCAAGGGCTAACAACATTGGTCCCTTCTTCCCCTTCAACTGCAAGAAGGGGGGAGTAGCATGGGCCTGGCATGGTGGCAGCATGACTGGGAGGCAGGGAATCTGGAGAAATCTGCATCAATTGATTAACAAGCTTGTTCCTTGTTCCACTGGCGCATGAAGGACATCTCTGCATGAGCCTTCCTCTGTAGGCTGCTCTCTCCCAGGCATTCCAAGAGAGATCCAGGATTGGATACTCTCTGAAAAACACTCATTGTGTCAGAAGGACAATTTGCTTCTACTTCAGGGCTGGTTCCTTGAAAGTATCACTGATTACCTTGGTTTCTGGGACATTAGTCCTAATGCCCAAGTTGGAACACTGCAACCTAGCAAGCATCTGAAGAAATTCTTCTACATGGAGTAGTATACAGGGTTCAAGTCTGAAAGGTCATTGAGACAGGTGCATGTCTCTAGGTTCCAGGTGAATGGAAACAATGGGCTAAAGGTTTGGGTCACCAACACTTCCTGAAGCTGGAATTTCTTCCAGCAAAGTATGGGCTCCTGGATTGCAGAAATGACTGTTGCCTTGCTGCCCTGAGGGTCCTCCTTGGAGGTCAGCTAGCTAGCTAGGGGGCCTTCATTTTGACATGTCTCCTGAGTCTCAGTGTCCATGTCTCCCTGATGTCATGGTCCTTCAAGAATGATGGATAAATAAGAATCTTCTATGATATCCTACCTCTTGAGAATTTGAGAGGGAAATGTGATCTTGACTGTTCAACTGTCATTCCAGAAGTTCTTTGGGGAGGTCAGGGAGACAAGCCTGAGGTTTGTCTTGTCTTACATGCATCCTAATGCCTGATGCCCAAAGCATCTCCTAAACTCCAGATGGTGTAAATTCTTGATGTCAGACTATCTTCAGGAATGATCTTTTCCCCAGACTGCTAGGAGTTTCTGTGCCCTTCAAAGCCTCCTTCTGGGAAGTGTTTTGATGCTGGCAGGCCACCCCATAGGCCATGTGAGTCAAAATGAAGTTCATTTTCAGAGATCAGGCTGAGATATGGATCTCTACTGCCTTACCTCGTGAAAAAGGTCTTCCCAAATGACTAGCCCTATATTTAGGGCACCATGAAGTTTCGTCCTTCACTATCATACAAGAAAAAAATGGAGATACAAGTGCCTACACAAGTCAACAGGACAGACTTGCACATTACCTAAGTAGTTGCTCACCTAAACTGTCTCCAGTGAGCCATACCCCTTCATAATTTGGACCCTCCCTAAGGAGGCAACCTTGTAGAGAAAATCTCCCTTCTCCCATACCTTTATATATTGAAAAGGAATAGGAAGTTCTATGTAATCAGTAGTTTCAGGTGCAATCATATTTTTTATCATACTATGTCAAAGAAATACTTTTTTATGCTATAAATTAAAAATAAAGTAAATAGCGTGGAAAAAAATCGGGTGGTACAGGGCTAGGAAAAAGTGTCTATATTTTCATAAGGAAGAGGATTGATCCTTCTAACATTAGGTCAGTGAGCCCAACGTCTAGGTATATTGCTAAAACATTAGAGATGGTTAGTAAAAGCATAAAACAGTAGCAATCACAAAGAGCCAGCATGGATTAAACAAAAGTAGGTTACATCAAACCAACCCTGTTTACATAGTAACAGATTCAATAGCTTTTTTGCCACCAAGGCACCTAAAAAGTCACCTGTAACATTTGGACAAATGGATGGCAAAGACCAATAAGAAGTTGTCAGCTGTCTATGAAGTAAACTTAGGAAGACATTAAAATTGGGTTTTCAGGATGTAAATCCTGCAGACCCATCTCCTGTGCTAGTATCAAGCAACTGCTGCCATTTCTAGGCAGTTGGACCCTAGTGGAGCAAAGCTAGAGAGTAGAACTCCTCCTGTAGAGTGAGAGTCCTTACAATGGCAGGAGATAATCCTAGCCAACTCAAGTTCCCACATCTGGTCACTTCCAAAACTATTGTGCCATCTAAAACCTGGGTATCCCAGGTCACATAAGTAAGGGAATAAGATCTGAGTTTCTATGCACACAAAATTTTGGGTTTTGGGGTGTACACTAGCCTAACCCATTCACAGGGCCAAGCTAAACACTGTTTGGTGATGTCAACTGCTTTGTTTTATAATCTACATGTGTGGGTGCCACTAAAACACCCACGAGAAAAAAAGCATTTGATAAAGAAGGGTATCCCCTGAACTTGAGTCGCCATATTTTTCAGCAACACTGGACTTGGAGGAGCATGCAAGAGGCCTTGAACATGTCAAGGCTGAAGCTCCCCTTGAGCTGACATAATTTGTTCTACCTTAAGCTGGAATCCCTGTATCACTGGGAAGCAAGACAGGCACCAGCCAACTGTGCCAGGCTGGGATAGTGCTTGTGCAGCTCTAGTCTCTCAGATAAGAGGACCCTACTATCTTCATAATTAGCAGTTCCCAAGGGAAAGGAATACTGCTTTGACATAGCTATTAGATTCTTATGGTTTGGATTTCGTTTTGGAGGGGAGAAGGGGTACTTTTTAATCACCTTTAAGGACTTACATAACTTAGAAAATCCTGATGGTAGTAAGTGCTGAATGTTTTTTTTGCTTTTACAATAGCTGATGGTGCACTTGTCATAACTATTCATTACACTCTCTAAAAGATCCCCAACAATCAGGTACAAGCATTTAAATAGGCAGGTCTAGAAGTATCCTATGAGTTGTGATGCTCCCAAATTATCCAATACTAAATCACTACTTTGAAACACAACTTAAAATTTTCCCAGCTTTTCTTATGACACTATTCCAAGTGTTCTAAACCAGACCCATAATTCAACCTAAGAATTGCAATGCAAGGAAACACTTATGACCCACAAAATACAATGAGAGTAACTTGGGTTTTTTAAGCCTTTTTTTCTAGTAAACATGTATCCTTTTTGCTGCCACAATACCAAGTGTTTGCCACAGCTCCAGCACTGGATGGGAGACTCTTACTGTATGGAACTGGGAATTCTGCTAAAGCTTCTGTCCTCTATTACCATAGGTTTGATTCTTTATGCCCTACACAATAAGCATAAATAAGTGGGTTAATCCCTAGACCTCTAAAAGCTTTAGAGGACATTTTCCTTTTGAAGGAAAAATCCACCCTGTGTAACAAATGCCATATTGGCCTCATTGGGAGAATCTTCAAATGGTATTGTGAAATTTCTAGGGTAATCGGGTTAGAAAAGCTAAACATTGTCGAGTAACCACTTCTTTTTTCCTACCTTCTTGAACTCTAGTGGGTAAAGATGCCCCTCTCTCATCCCTACTACATTCAAATACTTTCAGGACAAGTAAGTGGCCTTTAGATTTGGACTTGGTCCAATGTCTTGACAACCTTTGAAGAAATGGACTTGTTCATTTAGCATGTAGTAGGAACCAAAGTGCTCAACTGCACAAGAAAAAATGATGAAGATGAAAGCCATAGTAGTGTGCTGGTTAGCCCACAGGATAAAGATTTGGAAACCATTCAGTTAATATCAAGCTATTTTGTTCCTTGGCTGGAACACCAAGGTTTATCTGAGTTGCAAGCCCTTAACAATCTACTAGGTTTAGCTTCTGTGAAACTAAAACCACATCAGTTTCAAAAAGCTTATATGAACAACATCGAGATAAAAGGGACTACATCTGAGTGGGATACTATTTCTAAATTTTAGATCTTATAACACACACCTTATGAGTGATTAACATTCATAACTTTCAGATTTGGGTAGCCAGAAACCTTCAGTAAAGAAAGTAATGATGTGAGTACATCTGGAAAGCAACTAAACCCAGGTAAACTTGCCCATATTATAATCCTTAGTATCCACTATGGGAGCTATGCAATGCTTATAGCTGCTAATCTAAATGTCAATATCTGCCTTAGGTTATGGACCCAAATGTTACTGGAATTTCAATCAGGCACTTGACATCCAATACAAGAAACCCTTTTTTTTTTTTTTTTTTTTTTTTTTTTTTTTTTTTTTTTTTTAGTGAGGCAATTGGGGTTGAGTTGCCCAGGGTCACACAGCTAGTATGTGTTAAGTGTCTGAGGCCTGATGTGAACTCGGGTACTCCTGACTCCAGGGCCAGTGCTCTATGCACTGTGCCACCTAGCTGCCCCCAAGAAACCCATTTTTCTAATGCCAAAGAAACAGGAAACCTCAAAGTTTGTTTTTTTTTGAGAATGCCAATGTTTTATTTCCATCTTTGCCTAGTTTTCCCCTTTATTACCACTAAAAGTGAGTGTAGAACAACATCACTTTTTCAATATGTAGGTTATAGTGAACTATGTAAAAATTTCAACAAAAGTAATTAAGGTATGTGGGAAGAAGAGCAGGAAAATAAGTATAGATGGTATAAAAACTAAGGGTTAAAAAACTGATCTAAACATCAGGAGAGAGTGCTTCAAGCTCTATGTTAAGACCTGATTCAACTGCAAAATACTTCTGAGTAATTGGGTATTGCTCTTCATTTTGGTCTTAGACTCTGTACAGGCAGCCAAGAATCTCAGCAAGAGACATAATGTCTTTTTGGAGACCCAGTAGAAATGAGGCAGAGTTGACTATTGCCAGATTCATTTCTGAGAGCAAAACAGCCTGGTCTAGGTTCAGCACATCCTGTACAACTCTTGTCCATGTTCTCCCAAGGTTGCCATGTGAAAAACATCCAACACAGAGCCCTTCCTCAATTTATCCCGACTTGACTAAAGAACCAATGGAATGTTCTTGCTTTCTACCTAACATCCCTTGCTCTTTCCACAGGGCCATTCTATCTTCTGTGTCATTCAAACTTCCTTCATGCTTTACTTTTGTTATTAGCTCCTCATTGGTAATATGCTGATATACTCATCCAATAAAACACTGGATTTCTCTGACAGCCTTTAAGGATTCAGAGATAGTGGTGTTCCAAATTTCACTCCTACTAGACTTGTAAACTGAAAGTACTGAAAAGCTTGGGGGCAGGAAAAGTGTTCCAACAGAAGATATTGGATCACCTTCAGAAAATTTCAAGCCTGGACCCAGTTCTTTATCCCAACCATCCCAGATATACATATTAACAAATGAGCTAGCAGTACAAGGCATCCGATGTAATGTATATTGATCTGGATGGTAGATATTTTTCTTTCCCTTTCCTGTATAGATAAAATGCCTAAGCTCCTTTGATTAGACCTCCTCTAGGAGGTGCTATGTCAATCATTGCTTCTTACTGGAATCGATACACTTTGTGACAAATGTAGAAGACCACCATCCAGAGGGAATCTGAGTTGAACTCAGAACTTGGACCTACCCTATTCCAGCTATTGCAGGTCAAAGCCTTTCACACTCTGGATTAATCCCACCTTGCCCTGCCAAAATTTTTCTAGAAATTCAACATATGTTGATTGACAAAACAAGGAAAGACTTAAACCAATAAGTAGTACCAGGAAGTACTGCTTTAAATGGCAAGTCCAGGACTTCTACAAAAGAAAAGTTTCTTAGCAACTACAGGAGCTTCTTCTGAATTTGCTGGCAGATATTTCCTTTTCATCTTTCTGTCTACCTCAGGTAGCTGAAGACTCATGTAACAGCATATATTCCCTGCTACTGAACCCAAACTTGGACACATCCTTCTTCAGTCCATAGCTACACTGTAGCTCAATGAGCTAGTATAATATTGCTGCTTATTCCTGTTGCCTGAACCAAGGTCAGTGATATACAGCCTTAACCACGTTTCATCAGCATGGGTGTATTCTCTAAGCCCATACTGAAGGCCTGCTAGTGCTACTTAAAACAGAGGAGTGTAGTAGTCATTAGAGATATCTGCAGTTTGCTGGTCAGCCCAGAGATGAGCACTCTCTCTGGATATACATGATGACACCTCATCATTCTTAAGGGATAAAAGTGCCAGTATTCCCTTGGGATCCATGCTTCTGAAAGTCTCAATATACTTTATCACAATGTGTTGGTGTTCTCCAAAGAGCAGCCCTGACTATTCAAAGGTGGGTTTCTCTTTATTTGGTGGGTCTCTTCCTTTACTGTCACCATGAAAAGATTGCATAACAATGTCCTGATTCACTACTGCCACATCTTCTAGGGACGGTCTTGTTACAATGATTTCTCAATCTCAGGTTGTTCCTGTACGTTCTGGATGTCTCTGGGTGTAACCTGTTTCCTTTTCCTCTCTGAGGATGGTTTTCATACTCATTTCACCTTGACAAACAAGATGATGAGGGCTATGGCTTACTGAGAGGAGATCTGCCTCTTCTCCCAAAGAATTTTTTTCCTTTAGGTTGGTGATCTACTGCAGCTGCTGGTGTGGTTACCTTGGGCATCAGTGCAGAGTGGGATCAAGGGCCAGGTGAGAAGCTGCAGTACCTCATTCAGTGCCAGGCTCAGGCCTCCTGAGAAGCCACAACAAGTAAGAGTGGGGATGGGGTGGTGAGCTTCACTACTCCTGCTTCACTACAGTCAGATCATCAGCTTTCCCTGGCTAGTCTTCAGTTGCTGCTTCTACCACCACTCAAGTTTGGCCTCAATCCTAGAGGCTCTGGTCCCTCATCTCCTTAACTAAGGCCCAGTTATACTCTCCTTGCTTCTGTTTCCCCCACAATGGCTTTAATTCTTCTCTAATCCCACCCTTCTTAAGGGCCAGGCTATTTCAAAAGAAAGATACACCATCCTGCTCAGCTGATGTTTCAGCAGGCTGACCAGCAAAAGACTCTCCCTGGCCTAACCATCTGTTTTATGCCTAGCTTGATATTGATAACTAGATCATTGAGTCTGGTTCATTCTATTCTGTTTTGACCTATGAATAGAACATGATATTCCACTTTTCAGAAATTCCATAAGAGCTTGCAGAGGCCTTCTTATTCCCTACTCATGTTTATTCCGGTAGCTCTTGATTAATCTTTAGCTGATGGTTAAAGATTCTTAGATGTGAGAATAGGCATATAGATCAAGAATTATTGACCCCCTCAGTCTTCTGTTCTTGTTACTAAATTGTTTTGGAGAGGATAAATCTATGGTGGGATGGCCATGTTTAAATGTAAACATACCTAAAAGACTTGAAGAACTCATGCAAGGAAAGGATTTGCGTGGTAGAAGAAGTAATGGAAGGAAACAAGTTTTTTCTGAATAACTTTGGAATTCTACATGGGAGATGCTGACAAAGGACCATCCAGCATGACATACCTACAATCCAAGAAAGTACTGTATTCTATGAGCAAACCAGCATTCAAACCTGGGAGGTGTGCATATTTAGAGAATCCATTCCAAATGTTCCCATTTATTCATGCCTGACCTGTTGTAGAGCATGCTAACACCATAAAATTGAGGTCTTTGGGGGCAGACGAGTTACAGCTTATGGTACCACATAGCAAGTGCCCAAGGTACCCAAGGAGGGGTGGGCTGGGAACAGGTTTTATGTAGAGCTTGAAGGCAGAGTACCTTTGGGGGGGGAGGATTAAGTATCCCAATGTCACCAGGTGTCACTTTGCATAACAAGCTAAATTGCCTTCAGAAAGCTTAGGAATCTGGGAGAATTTGGGGGTTTTGTAAAATTGTCAGAAGCCAAGAATGACCACATTGGGTGAGCCTCTTAGGCAAACGCATTGGTCTGGAAATCCAAACTAGGAGATCAGGCAGTTCAAAGTCAATAGTTGGTCAAGCACTTCCAGATGGTTGATCTAGACACTATAGTCAGATACCACTGTACCTTGAATCTAACAGTGATGTCTTTCTGGTCCTGTTTGAGAATGAAGGACAACCCACTCAATGTGCAAGTTTTTTTTCTAGACATTTCTATAGCCTTCTGGATATTTTGTATGGCAGTACCTCAATACCCTAAAAATTGCATCCCCTCTAGACATAGTCTATCAACTTGTCCATTATTTGTTATTCTTACTTCCTAAGAACAGATGGTACTATGATGTTGAGGTCAGAATGCAGTGATTCCACCAGCCTCAAGTGGAAAGAAGTTTGTAAGATCTACCCCCAAAAAAATGCCTATTTCCTTCTATTAATGTCTCTTCATTTTCTTCCTTGGGATGACTTCACTTCCCAATCTTTTGCCAAACATTCTGGAAACTGGATTCATCCTATACAGATTTTTCTGCTTGAAGAATTCCTTATTGTCCACTATCCTTCCTCTTAAGACTTCACAAAGCAGTCTTGTATTCCTAAACACACGTTGCAACCATGTCTCTACCTGACAAATCAGTTAACTAACATGTCTTAAGGTGTGGGGGGAATTTTGGTCTCCTGGGGATTACTCATTTACTTTGGTTAAATTTCTGGATTGTTACCAGATGTGATATCTGGGTTCACTCCATCTTGTTTTTCCAGTTGAAATAATTCGGGGTTAAGTTACATTAAATTTTTGTTGTGTTTTTTCTCCCTATTTGTTTTTTGTGGGGTTTTATGGGTTTTTTGTTTTTGTTTTTTTTTGCAGGGCAATGAGGGTTAAGTGACTTGCCCAGGGTCACACAGCTAGTTAAGTGTCAAGTGTCTGAGGCTGGATTTGAACTAAGGTCCTCCTGAATCCAAGGCCAGTGCTTTATCCACTGTGCCACCTAGCTGCCCCTGGTTTTTATGTTTTTTAATGATGCCTGTCAGTTCTATGTATGGTCAGCCCCACTGACTGGTAAGGTTTAAAGATCAAATTTAATATTGACATCAAAATCCTTTCCTGACTCCCTGCCATTCTTTAGGCCATTACTTTTGGATGTCGAGTAACTACCCTTTTTTTTCCCTAAAGGGTAATGCTCATGATATAGAGGGATGAGGCTTCTGTTGACTAAAGTCTTCATTCCTTCCTGACTCACGTTGTCTTCTGAAAGCTCCTTAAACTCAGGAACTGATTAATTTTAAGCAATATTTTGGTATAGAGTTGAAATCTTTCTCCTTCTTAAAATAAGGCTTTCAACCAGACAAGCTTCAGATACCTGAAAGTTAACATAGGAAAGGACACTTTGGCAATGACTACTGTCCTCTTGCCTTAAGGATACCAATTTCTCTAGGCTGTAAACTTAACTTTTATTTACAAGGTGCTTCACAGATGTTGCTCTCTGACAGGAACGTTAAGGCTTGGAAGGTGCAATGATGCCCCCTACTTCATGCAAATGTAGGTTTTAAGGCCTTTCCTCCAAATAGTAGAAAGGCTATGTAGGCCCAGTTTGAAAAATCAAGTGGGTTTGGAAGTCCTTCACTACCAAGCCCAAGACTAGGCTCTAGCTCATGATTTTGGCCCAACTATTTTCATATTACAATGACCAAGATTAGGCATGCCAAGTTGCTACTGTCAGCTCCTAGTAGATAAACCAGCAGAACTGATCATCTGGGGCCATATTCATCCAAACTCCAAATATCCTTTCTGTAATAGCTTTAGCTATCCCTCGACCATATGAGTAGAGGCTGTGACAACTTCAATTAGACAGTAAGGGTTTTTTAAACATTTATTATGTTCTAAAGCATTGTACCAAGCATGGGCGGGGGGATTAAAAAAAGACAAAAGATAGTCCTTGCCATTAAACTCTCAATCTAATGGAGACATGTGAATAATTTCCACACAAACACTATACAGGATAAATGGGAAATAATGAGAGGGGAAAGTACTAGAACTAAGAAATTGGAGGGAAAAACTTCCTATAGATGACCAAATTTAAATTGGGACTAGCCACATCGAGATCTGTAGTGGTTACAGTCGGTGAAAATTGAGTCAGGAGATGTCTATTGGAAGAACAGCAAGAAAGTTGGTGTTCTTGGATCAACAAATTTGGGGGGAAGTATAAGATGAGACTGAGAAGGTATGAGAGAGAGCTAGGTTGTAAAGGACTTTGAATATCGAACAAGATTTTGTTTCTGATTCTGGAGATAATAGGGAACCCCTAGAATTTGAGTAGAGGAGTAACATGGTCAGAAGTGCTTTAGAAGAATTGTTTTGTTGGCCAAGTATGGACTAGAATAGAGAATGACACATCCTGAAGATAAATCAACAGGCTATTGCAATAGTCCAAGTGTAAGGGGGATGATGGTCTATACCATTGTAGTGGTAGTATCAGAAGAGATGGAGAAGTAGTAGAGAGATGTTGCAAAGGTGAGATTGAAAGATACTCAAAGTGGATGAGGATAAGAGTGAAGGAGTTGAGGAGGACTAGGAAGATGGTGCCCCCAACAGTAATGGGGAGATTTGGAAGGGGATGGAGATGAGTTCAGCTTTGGATATGTTGAGCTTTAAGATCTAAGATACTTGTTTCAAGAGATTTGAAACACAATTGTACATGTGAAACTGGAGGTTGGAAGAGAATAATGGAATCTATGGCTGCTGGATTTCAGACATGAAAGCCTTGGGTAATGGCAGGCCTCAGGAGTTGGTTGTGATGACCTCAGAGCTTCTAGAGGGAGGAAGTTCACTGTAGAATGCAGTACATAAGTGGGATTTGGGTGTGCAAGTAATCTGAAAGAAAACGTGACGTTTTGAAAAATTGCGACGACTTCTCTCCAATAAAATGATTGAAGATAATCTCAAATGACTGAAGCATATTATCCAACTCTAAAGAAATAATTGATATTGATTGAACACAGATTAAAACATGCTATTTTTTCACTATTTCTTTCATTTTTCTTCATGTACAAAATGGCTGGTAATGTTATACATAATTGCACATGTATAACCTATATCTGCTTATTGACCGAGTGAGGGGGGAAGGTAAGTTGGGATAGAATTTGGAACTCGATTTTAAATGTAAATGATTATAGAAAAAGAATCTGAGAAGTTTTCAGCCTCTGGATGGCAGCCAGTTACTGAAAAGAAGCCTTCACCACAATAGACACTTGGCTGCTCCATCTCTTGGACTAGAACTCTTGGCTTTTGAAATTTAAGGATGGTTAATCAAAGGAGTTCCCTGATCAATTTAAACTTAAAAGGTCAAGAAAATTACTAGTAGATGAATATTGGCTCCTTAAAGTCTAAAGACAGCTTCATGTGGACTTTGACTAGGGCTAGAGTTGACTTGGGAAGGGGGAAGAGTGTGTGAGAAGAGGGACTCCTGTTGGGAGTAGCCAGTGTCTGTGTGGTGACATAGAAAATCAACATCACTCTTGGGCCCTTTGACCACTTTTGACCTTTCCCATAAGCCTCAATAGTATATCACATTCTATTTTCCTCAAACCCCAGGAGTTGCAAATGGTTTCTATCCTGGTTGATGCCTATGTGTACTTGACTAGGTAACATGAGGAGGCAGGCCTCCAAGTTACATGGCTCTTTTTTTTACTATCACTCTGCCCCAAAGGACATTAGCTATTTTCACCCATGAAATGAAATAGCAGAGAAGTGTCGCCAAAAAGGCTGGTCTCCTGGTGGAGACAATTTGTACTTTGCTAGGCTTCCCTTGGATTATATACTCTGTTTCTGGGACTGTGTTCAAAGTACTTGGGGAACGGTAATACCTCTAGGCTCATGTTCTTTTGTCATGGACATGATCAAGCTCATGCTAGACTTAGACTTCAAAGTAGCATTCTAGTATATCTTAAAGTTAAGATACAGGCTGATGAAAGTCAGGTCCATAAGTACACTTCTTGGAGAGATGGATTACCTCAAAAAAATGAATGATGCCACTGGCCCAAATCTGCAATAGTATAAGAATCAGTTCTGGAATGCTGATCAAAGTTGTTTGTATTACAACCCTGTTTGAGAAATTACTGTACTGGTTCTGCTTACTTTACTCTGTCCAATTCCTTCTATTGCTTGGAAACCATCCCTTTTGTAATTGTTCTGGCATCTATCGGGGTGCTATATCCAAGAGCAGTTTGTTATCTTCTTTGGTTTGTTCATCTCAAGCATCGAGATTAGGATCTTGTGCTTGGATCAAACATAGCTTCTGTATTCTTTCCTAGTGTTGGCAGGCCCTCCTTGGTCTTGACTGTAGTGACTAATACTTGAACCCACCTTCTTCGGGAAGTTTTTTTAGCCTTATCTCAGCTGGTTGTTCAGGCTCAGGCAAACGTGGAATGCTGGGTTGGACTGAAGCTGTCCCTATGTTGCTAGGGACCTTCCTCCTGGTGTGGCCAGGATTCCAGGCCACATAGCTATTGTGGGATTCTGGGGCAACCCTCATAGTAGTCTCTTCCTGAGGTTTTGCTTAGTTTCTCTTATCACAGGACTCTGGTCTCATTTTCCTGTGTTCTGTGGCTGCCCCATTACTGGGTTCCCCTTGTTACCCTACCTACTGCTATGGCTTCCTCCTACACTTCCTTCTCTATGTTCAGTCTCCACAGGATTCCATCAGTCCTCTTTAGCCATGGGCTGGGTGAAGGAACATAGTGGGGTGGTGGGTCTCCTTACTTTATGGAGACTTTGCTTCATATTTGATTGGTTAGTTGCTTGCTCTTGGTTTTTTTCAAAGACCAAAATTCCATTGTTAGTCAAGTTACTGTGTCCGACTGTGGCTGATCAGACCAATACAAGCTTTGGAATACTCTCACAGCTTGGGCATAGACCATCCATGTGAATATTTGGGTTGGATTCCTCTTCGATCTGTTTCTTTTGATCTGTCAATTCTGCTGAGCTCAGAGTACAGCACTTCATCTGATTGCAAGCCATGCAAATGTTAAGATTGTGTCCTTATACTGATTTTTTTTTCTGACTACCATGTGAGTAGTTTCCCTGTGGAAGTTTTCCATAAGTCTTTCAGGCAAACATACAGTTGACATTTGAGCATGACCAGCCCATCAGAGTTGCACTCTGCAGTAGTTTGAATGCTTGGAAGTTTAGTTTCAGAGAAGACCTCAGTGTCTGGTATCTGATCCTGCCAAGTTATCTTCAGAGTCTTTCTATGACTATTTCAGTTTCCTGGCATGGCACTGGTACACTGTCCAGTTTTCCCAGGAATATAGCAATGAGATCAGCACAATGGCTTTAGACCAGTTTGTAGGGCATTCTAATACCTCTTCTCTCCCACACTTTCCTTTGGGGCCTCCCAAACAGTGAGCTAACTCTGACAATGTATGAATCGGCCTTAATGATGTGTGTATCTCTGGATGCTGTCCAGTAGCCAGAATTTGGGAAAGCATGCTGTCCTGAAATTGACAAAGTATTGATGAACTTCCATGGTCAACCAGACTTTAACAATTTTCCATAAGCCCTCACAACTGACATTATCATAGGCCTTGGTCAACTCTACAGATGTTACATACAAACCTCTGTTCTACTCCTAGCATTTGTCCTGGAGGTCTTGGGTAGCAAACAGCATCTCAACTGTTCTTGGCCCTTTCTGAAGCCATACTGGCTGTCACCTTCACCATCTTCTAGGTGAAGGGTTAGACTATGGACTCTGGATGGCATCTTCTCAGCAATGCCTGAGAGAGACGTCCCTATGGTGTACGGGACAGTATTTCCTTCACACTTTTAGAGATGGACAATGGAGGGATCCTTTAACTGCTGTGGGATAACCACCTCTTACCATATAAGACCAAATATTTCAGCCAGCTTTCGAATGAACAATGCACTGCCATCCCCACCTTGTAAATCTCAGCTACAATACAATCAGAATCGGGTACTTTGCCACAGGAGAAGAACCTAATGGCATTCAAAACCTCTTAATTGTAAATTTGTGTAGAGAGAGTTTGACCTCTTACCTGAGGTAAGAGGTCAATGGCTTCAGCATTGTCTGCTGGTAATTGGGCCAGGGTAAGCAGACAGTTCTCAGGGCATCAGGAGGTGAGCAACGTGGTCCTTAATAGGCTTCTCAGATACCCAAGCAGCTGCCAGGGAGAAGACCCTATGGCCCAGGCCACCAGTGTGCAGGGTTGTGACAGTTCCCAGGATATCCACACCTGCTGTCACTTGCCTGTTGCCATAGGACTTTGAGATAGGTAAGAATGGTAAAATGGTAGGGGTCATTTATTTCATGCATTAATTGGATTTCAGTGAGGCAGAGTTGCATGAGGTCATTAGCCTCCCATTCTTTGAGTTGTCACAGGACAGAGTCAAGATGACTGGTGCTGCTGAAGATGCAATGGATGACCTTGGCATCTTCCATGCCTAAGCAAGCTAAGGGATCCACAGAGCCTACTTCAGCTGCCTTTCAGGGATGTTGGAAAAAAATTGTTCTTATTGGCCTATTTCACTAGGGGAAGCCTTCACATGCATGCTTGGAGTAGACACTCCCCTAACTCATCAACAGGTTTGAGACCCCTCAGTTACCCTCAATCTGCTTTAGCCTAGCTGCCAAAATGGCTTACCAGAGTGTGGCCACTGCCTGTTACAGCTTCTTGGAGCCACTGGTGAGAGAGGTAGGTCAGGTAGATACTAAATGTAGAAAGCAGCCCTGAAAAGGGTTCAGTGACCCTCACACCAGAGCTACTTGTCATCCCTGAACACATATTTTAATTTCTCTTCTTCCCTTTTCTCCAATCCTGGGATTCCAAGTGGCCATCTAGTATGACTACAAACCCCATTTGAAATCAAAGTTATTGTTCATCATTATTATACTAAGGTTTTTGTTGATGGCAGAAGTGAATTGGGCCCCAAGGTTTTAATGGGAACATGACCACAAAGTAACTTATTGAAGAAGCAGGGAAAATAGGGCTCTGAGTTGAGTATATCTTTTAAATGGTGGAGGGGGGACCGCACAAGAAGTGTACTTTCCCAAGCTGGCTCACCAAGTATAGGTGGCAGGGAGGTATTCAAGAGGTAAGGGAGTGAGCTAAGTCTTTAAGAACTTCTTGCTCTTAAATTTCACCTTTCTCCATGACCTTGAGAAATTCCTCCACAGGCATTACCAGCTGTGAGCATTGACCCAACCTAGAAGAGAGATCTTTACAGGGATAGAGCCACAATATCATTTCAGAGGAACACAATGTTGAGCCACAGATGGCATCCACATGGGACCAGGCCTGGGAAGCAAGTTGGGCTGCTCCCTCAGTCTCCTCATCTGTGAAAAAGAAAACAGTAGCTTCCAACCATGGGGATGGACATGACTATCTGGAACAAGGAGCTTCTCCCTGACTGTCTGGCAGCAGTTGGGGTGGGGCAGCTAGAGACAGGGCTGGCTTCACAGGGCTCATGGGAGGTAGATTAGTGCTCCTATGGCCCAGTATATGTCAAGCAAAAGGAATAGCCCTAATCAGGACTATTTGCCTTCTTTGACTATCAAAGGTATAAGATGGCTTTTGAATGGAAATGATTCTACCCTAACACGGGATGGGATTCAGATTCTTGCTTCCAGTAAAAGCAGAATTAGTCACACTTCATTTTCTTCCTAGAAGGTGAGTTAAAAAGAAATGAAATGCCTCCCACACTTAAGGAGGAATACCTGCCTTCCTGGTAAACTGGAAGATAAGGAATCCAGGACCTAACTGAATGTTGTAGACTCCTGGAAACCCAAGTAGCCGGAATGCTCTGGGTAGCAGAGCTTGGCATGGCTTCTGTCATAAAGGTGAGAGCATTCATATTTTGCTACTTGATGTATGGCCTCATGGAAGAAAACTTCTATCTGCACGTACCTCTACATAGTTGTCATGGGTGGCTACTTGAATATTCCAGCCCTGACAGTTCATTCCAAATGTTCCATGGGAAGTTTCTATCAACTCTTTTCTTTTTTTTTTTTCCCGAGGCAATGAGGGTTAAGTGACTTGCCCAGGGTCACACAGCTAGTAAGTATCAAGTGTCAGGCCAGATTTCAACTCTGGTACTACTGAATCCAGAGCCATTGCTTTATCCACTACACCACCTAGCTGCCCCCATCTATCAACTCTTTAGCTCAAGTTCTATTCTGCTTCACTCATGGCACTGAAAAGTATCAAACACAGTTGAGGTCAGAACATGGACAAGACTGCAAAACCGGATGTGGTCCCAACTTAGTCTGTGAACACAAGGGAGCCTAGGGGGAAAAAGAGGCACTGCTATTGGGGCCTTTCTCTTCCAGGGATGCAGTTAATCCTTAAGCAGCAAAATCAAGAGCCCTAAATCTGATGCTGGGGGGGTGGGGGGGTGTGTAAGGTAAGGAAATGCTTTCTGTATCATTTAAAGATGGTCAGAATCACTGGCTCTCTTAGCCTCAGGGCCTTAAGATGGGCCCAGCCTTTTCTCTCCTTGTGTTTTGTAGCATAGAGGAATTGAAAGCAGGTTGCTGAGGAAAGGTTGAGTATCTGGTGGAGTTCTTATACATTCATTGTGTCTGGTCCCCATGAATTTAGTTACAAGATTGCAAGCCTTTAAGTCCATGGTGTCTTGAAATTAGAGGCTGAAGACAAGCTCTTGGAGGACAGATCCCCTAGGGAGCTTCTTCTGAGGCATGTAAAAGCCAATAAGTGTGCTCTGAAAATGAGGGGGGGATCCAGCTCAAACCCTCCCTATCTTGCTTCTAAAAGGATTTTCAGCTTTCTGGAAAGGAAATTGTATTATGACTCATAGTGGTCTTGAATGCTACTAGAGATGATCAGGTTGGCCTCAAATTTCTTCTGGAGAAACCCTTGTTCCAATTAGGTTTAGGGTTCAAGGTGTCTCTAGGACTGGAGCTATATTCTAGCTGTGTGTGTAAAATGTGTGGGTTCAAACTAAGGGGAAAAGTGAGAAAGTTGGTATTAGGATGTTGAAGGATCTTTTTTCTCAAGGTTACATGCACAATATATGTAGGAGAGGTATGTGTGTAAAGGATTCTGGGAATATCATGCTAGTGGCATAAGACTTAACAGTTTTAGCTTTGGGGGCACTTTTCTTTGCCAAAAGGCCTGTTGCAGGTAGCACAGGTGCCTCCTAGATCAATTTAAGCAGTGGCTCAGAGAAACTTCACCTTCATCTTCATCTCATTTGCTGAAGGATAACTTCTAATCGGGGTACTTTTTGATCCCATTGCTCAAATAAGTGTGATCACATCTATTTGTGACTGGATTCTGAACTGTGTGATTTCATCAGTTCATGACTGGATTGAGCTGTTTTTCCCATATTTAGTCACCTCATTCAGTTGAGGATTTGGTCGTATGTCATACATGATATTTCATTACTGTTTGAATTTGAAACCCCCTACTCCTAGCTCTGTAGTTAGGAAGATAGAACTCTTAAGGTTTGGGGCTCTTAGCCCAAAAGGCCTTTACCAAGGGCACCAGTAAGGTATATCTGACTTTTCTAGCAGAGCTGGTTAAGCCTTAATAACTTCTCTAGGATCATCAAACCATGCTTTTGGGATTCAGTAGCTTTAAAATCCTGCTGAAAGGCCTCACGTTCAAAGGTTTGGCGATTCTAGAGTGTAAAGCAAGTTGACCTAGGTTTTAAACATTCAGGGTTTGTTTATTTTTGCTTTGTTTTTTGCTTTCTGTCTGAACATTTGCTTTTCTCTAGTGTTGCAAAATCTCACTCTCCAAGGTATTTCCGAGATGACCCAGTATGGTCATGAATTGTAGGCATTAGGTATATTCTACTGCCCTGGAATCTCCAGTTGGGTCTTGAGTTAGACCTAATGAGTCAGTGCCCTTTAAGTTAGAAAAGGCAGGGGGGGGAAATAGGTCTGACAGGAAACTGTCTGAGAAACATGCCTCGATTCTCAAGGCCTCATGCTGTCAGAGTAGCCATGTATTTTGGTCTGCCTTATACTCTTAATAACTTAAAATTTTCTTGTTCTCCTTCATTATCCTCTCATGATTCTTGGTCCTGTCCACTCAAAGATCAGGAAACTGGAGGCATACAGAGAACCACCCCGTAAAATGCACCCTAATTTCTTTTTATTTTACATTGTTACTTATCCTTCATTTTCAGAGTACCCATGATATCATGATGTTGGGGTCAGGATACAGTGTATCCAACTTGGCCAATCAGACAACATGAACTCAGATGGCTCTACTGCAGGCCAGGCAAACAGTCTATTTGAACGTATGGGATGGAGATGTCTTTAAATTTGCACATCTCACATTTCCTTTGTGCTACTAATACTATGCTGCTTTGCTAATGGAGTACAGCACCATCTTTGCAGGCATGCCATGCTGGGCAGTCCTGTGCCAGCATCTCATGTCTCACAATCAATATTAAAGTTTCTCAGAGAGACCTTGATCATCCTTTTGTACCATTTCTTCTGACTTCTGAGTTTCCCTTTTGAGTTCTCTGTAAAACAGCCTTTTAGGGAAATGTACATTTGGCATTCAAATGATGTGGCCAGCCCTTCAGTTGTGCTCTGTGCAGTAGTTGAATGCTTGGCAGTTGGGCTCCAGAGGACCTCAGTGGTATCTGGCACCTTATCCTGCCAGGTAATCTTCAGAATATTCCTAATGTGTAATTTAAGATTCTAAATGTGGGTTCTAATCTGTTTCCCCAGTTTGGGAGAAAACTGACTAAAATCACTAAAACAAGTTTAGGTTTTTAAGGGTTTATTGAAAGGTAGAAAGATGGAGAACAGAATTCCAACAGCACAGCAATCCTATCTTTCCTCAATCTTCCTGTGAAGTCCTCTACCACCGCCACCAAGTCAGGAACCAAAAAGAGAGACCTCTCCAAGCAGGCCCTCCTTCCTCCTTCCTGTCCCCTCTCAGAAAATGGGAGGCTCCTCAATTTGATTGGCTGGTAGCCTTGGTGGACAGTACCCATGTGCAAATGTTACTTGCTGACACCAAGGAAAAGCCACATGGCCTTGGCCTCTGAGGCATTCTACTCATGGTGGAGCTTTCCTATAGTAAGTCTCCAGTAGGTGGTATCATTCCAATCATTACAGTCCCCTCTTTTTTTTTCCATTTGAAAAACGAATGTTTGCTCAATGAAACAACCAAAAATAATATCCTATGCTAGCTAAAAATATGTAAATAACATAGAAAAGGGAGAGAGCAAAGTTTTCTCCAGAGGGGCAGTCTGTCATGAACTGCGCTTTGACATATGTCTTGGGAAGGGAGGGCCTCTGCAGAGAGTACATGTTACAGATGTTATATATTATAACAGAAAGAGGAAAAAAAAAACAACCGAACAAAACTATTCATATCGAGTCTGAGTTCTTGTCTTCTTGGGGTGGTAAGATGTCAGCAGGAAGAAACTGGGCTCTGGACTCTTGGCTCTGATCTGGATAACTGGATGCTGGACTCTGGTCTGAAGCTAGATTCTCTTTTTTAACTGTTTGAATTGCTGGATTTTTACTAAACCTTAGCATAGCATTGTCAATGATCAAATTAATAAATTCCATTACATTCCCTCCTTTATATAATAGAGAATTGAGGTAGTTATGCAATCTATAACTTTTTACCACCATGTGTCTGGATCAAAGCCAAATTTAGTATGTGTTCATGACAACTGAAAAATGTTATAGAAAGATTATCATAACATATCTCATGATTTCGAGACAGCCAGTGATTGTGCTAGGCCACAGGTGATTAGACTGAGTGAGACAAAAAGAAAACAAGTTCAGTTAGGTTATATTAGGAGGGAGAGAGAACAAAACTGGACTGTGTCGAGCAATTGTGCTCTACATAGTTGCCATCATAAGCAAACCATGGACTTACATATACCTGTCTCTCCTTTTGTTCCACATATATTCTCTCCAGGGCCTGCATTAAAGTTCACAGGAAGTAGTCTCTGCCATGATAAGTTTCCATACTTCCTAAATCTCATTAATTTCACCAAAGACAGTATGATGGTAAAAATGCATGCTATGTTGCATACCTAACGATATATACTAGTGATATATGCAATAATTCCAAACCATACCCAGAATATAATGACATATAAACAATAAATGAATGTAAATAGCTGATTATATTAGACATTATTACATAATCTTCTTTTAGCAAGTAAACCACATCTTATACATGAATTCTCTAGTATAACAGTAGCAGATACTTAAAGTGGTAGTCAATTTTTCAAAAAGAAATAAGGCTTCAATTAGCAAGATTCAATATTCAATACATTCATTGGTAGATCAAGTAATAGGGTTCAATAACCCTCTTAAAGTCCCATAAAAGAGGGAAAAAAACCTCAGAACTCATGGTTCTATGAACAAAGAAAGAAGAAAGAATTCTGGTAGCTTCTGAGGCCCAATGGCCCCATCCACAGCATATGTTTAAAATGTCTTTGAAAAGTCACTCGCTTTACAAAACTAAGTTTGAATAAAAAAAAGTCACAATGGAAAGAAAAGCCAAAAACAAAAACTTGCTAAGCACTTTTGCGCTCTTAAAGAACTTAAAGGTATAGTGAATTCCAGGCCTTTTCAGTGCCTTTCAAAAGCCAAAACAAAAAGGATCAAAGAATAGGTTCAGGGAGGGGAAAGGGTGGGGGTGATTGATGTGGGCCAGAGAAAACCAGGCCATGTGCTTCAGTGGTTTGCCTGTAGAAGGAAATGCTTGTTAAATTTTAAGGTATTTAAGCTGCTAGAACTTGGGGTGTGACACATTGTTTTAACTGGTTCCCCAATTCTCTGCATGCCAAAGTGGCAGGGGTTTCTGAATTGTCATTGATTTTTCTAATGCTGTCAATGTTCTTTATGGTAGAAAATGTGGAGTTCTTTAGCATCAGTTTTGTCTGTGCCACTGATTTTCAATAGGGGCTGATTCAACTCGACTACCACATTTTGCTTATGCCATCTAGCAAACGCTATAATCGTATCATTCCCTCTCCACTTTCCAAATTTCTTTAATTTGTCAACCTTCTTCAAAAGGGGAGTCATTTATTCTAAAAGACCAAGCTCGGTTCTATGCTTGATCATGTAAGAAGCAGATTCTTATCTGTATCTGAGATGATTTCTACAGTGACCGTCTAGCTGATCTGCTAAGGCCCTAAAGAGGCAATTTCCATCTCCCAATACTTTACAAAGACCGAGTCCCAAAGCGTTTAACTGATCAGTGGGACTATCAAATGGGAACTGCCTGTTGCCACTGGGCTCTCTTTGCTCTTTAACAGTTGCTGTCATTAGGGTTTTTTGCTCTTTAGCAAAAAACTTGAGTTTTATCTGAAATCTCTACCTATGAATGGTGCAGGCTTTACATGAGAGCAATGAATCCATGAGTCTTTCACCAATTTTAATGGCAGTAGAAGTTTTCAATAATACCTGAAAAGGTCCCTCCCAAGCGGGCTGCGTTCCACTGGTTCTCTGAAAATTCTTTACATATTTTATCTCCTGGATTTAAGTTATGCAATGAAAAGTCTAAGGGTCCTGCCTGGACCACAGCTCCTGCCTCCTGGAGTTCATGTAGCATAATTTGTAATGCCTGTATATAGGAGGCAACAGAAGTATCACTTCCCACCAGTGATGTATAAACTGGGGGAAAAGTTTTAGCTTGGATAGGAGGGTGACTAAAAAGCATTTCATAAGGAGATATATGAAGTTCTCCTCTTGGTCTACTGTGTAGATAGAATAATGCCAATGGTAGAACATCAGGCCAATTCAAATGGGTTTCAGTACATAATTTGCCAATCATACTCTTAAGCTCTTGATTCATACGTTCAACTTGGCCTGAATTTTGTGGATGGTAGGGCATGTGGAATTTTGGAGTAACTCCCAAGAGAGTAGATTTGGGATAAAATCGAATCGGTAAAATGTGTGCCTTTCTCAGAATCCATGCGGGCTGGTGGACCAAAATGAGGGACTATCTCTTTAAGAAGAACTTTGGCAACAAAGGCAGCTATGGCTAGGGACTGTGAAATACCTTCACCCACTGAGTGAGTTGATCAACTATAACAAGGCAAAACTTATAATGTCCTGCTTTTGGCATTGTAATATAGTCAATTTGTAAGTGCTCAAAGGGTGTATATGCTAGAGGGCATCCTCCATAAGCTTTGGTCTTAAAAGCATGTTGATCATAAGATTGACATGTGGAGCAGCCCGAGCAGATTCGAGATGCTCTGTTAGTCACACCTGGTGCTATCCAGGCTCTCAATAGAGTCTACAATGCCTTGTGTACCAAAATGGCCTTTTTTTGTGAACAGAGAGAGACATACCTGGTGGTAGAATTTCCGGGAAGAAGTGGCTTACCTAACGGGGACACCCAGACGCCATTCATCTGTTTTGCTCTAAATTTCTTTCTCCATTTTTCCACTTCTGACTCATCATAAGTTAGTTTAAGAGGAACATCCTCAGAAGGTGAGAGGCTAAATATATTTTCAGGAGCTTCTAAAGCAGCAAGCTTGGCTGCAGAATCAGCTCGTGCCCGTGGCTCCTAGCAGGGCCCCACTGCCAAAGATGGGCCCGCCTCCGCCCTCGGTTCCTCCTTGCCCAACAGGGCCCTTGGGCTGCATTTATTTTAAAGTAATAACTATCACAGCAGGAGGTTTAATCATGAGGCCTTGAGATGTCCCAAGAAATTCCAAGACTCAGTGACTCAGTTTCCTACAGTTTATTAAAACCCTGAGGCCACAGGAGGAGAGTACCATAGGGGAAAAGAAAAGGTATCTCTCTCCAGGTGGAAAAAAGATGGTTATATTTACAATAGGTTTTCTTCATAATCCTAATCTCCTCAAGTAGATATCCTAATTTATAGTCCCTTTTAGCTGTTATTCATTAGAGCTCAGGTCTTAGAGCTCAAATATCTGTTGTTAACCCTTTTTAGCCTCCATCAGTTTGAAGACCTTTCTTGAGCTCAATTGCCAACATGCAATGTGCCCTGTCTTACCAGGGGATCTTCAGAATCCTTCTTAAGATGGTTCAGGTAGAAGTGATTCAGTTGCCTGCTATTGTGGTGGCAGACTTTCCAAGTTTCCTAGGTGCACAACAATGAAGCCAACACAACAGTCCTGCTGCCCTTCAGTTTGCTAGCTGCCTTAATAGCTCTTCTCTGCATGTTTTCCTTCAGAGCCTCCCAAACACTGAGCTAGCTCTGGCAATGTGTGCAATTTCATCTGTGTGTATCCCCTGGAAGTATACTGCTAAGGCAAGTAAACTTATCCACAGCATTCAGAATTTCTCCATTAGCTATAAATGATGGTTACACACACACATGGATGGTATGGTGCTGGCTAGTGGAGAACCTGTCCTCTTGGTGTTAATTGTCAGGACAAAATGAGCACAAGTGACAGTCCATATTCTAGATGCATGCCTCAGGCTTCATTGAGTGCACAATCATCTTGGAACAAAAAGGTTTTCATACCAATTCTTCCTCCACTTCAGTCTTTTGTTTTTTTAATTAATAAAGTATTTTATTTTTTTTCTGTTACATGTAAAGATAGTTCTCAACTTTTGTTTATACAAGCTTTACAATTTCAGAATTTTCTCCCTCCCCCCTCCTCTAGACAGCAGGTAATCTGATATAGGTCAAAAAAAATATATACATATATAAATAATATTAATCCTATTTCTGTATTAGTCATGTTATAAGAGGAAAAAATCAGAGCAATGTTGAAAAACTTCAAAATAGAAAAAAAACAGCATCAAAAACAAAAGAAATAGTATGGTTCATTCAACATCTATACTCCGCAGTTCTTTTTTTTTTTCCCCCTCAGATTTGGAGATCCTCTTCTATCACGAGTTCCCTGGAACTCTTCTGTGCCATTGCATTGGTGAGAATATACTCGATCACAGTAGATCAACACTCAATGTTGACGATACTGTGTACAAAGTTCTTCTGGTTCTGCTCATCTCACTCATCAGCTCATGCAAGACCCTCCAGGTTTCTCTGAATTCTTCCTGCTCATCATTTCTTACAGTACAATAGTATTCCATTGTATTCATATACCACAACTTGTCCAGCCATTCCCCAACTGACAGGCACCCCCTCAACTTCCAATTCCTTGACCTCCACGTAAAGAGCAGCTATAAATATTTTGGTACATGTGGGTCCCTTTCCCCTTTCCATGATTTTTTTTGGGAAAAAGACCCAAAAGTGGTATTGCTGGGTCAAAGGGTATGGACAGCTTTATAGCCCTTTGGGCATAATTCCAAATTGCTCTCCAGACTGGTTGGATCGATTCACAGCTCCACCAACAATGGATTAGTGTTCTGATTTTCCCACAGCTTATCCAACATTTATTATTTTCCTTTTTTGTCATTTCAGCCAATCTGATAGGTGTCAGGTGGTACCTCAGGGTTGTTTTTATTTTTATCTCTCTAATCATTAGAGATTTAGAGCATTTTTTCATATGAGAATAGATAGCTTTGGTTCCTTCATCAGAAAACTGCCTGTTCATATCCTTTGACCATTTCTCAATTGGAATGACTTGAGTTCTTATAAATCTGATTTAGTTGCCTATATATCTTAGAGATGAGGCCTTTATCAGAAGTATTGGCCTCAAAATTGTTTCCCAGCTTTCTGCCTCCCTTCTAATGTTGGATGCGTTGCTTCTGGTTGTACGAAAATTTTTTATTTAATGTAATCACAATCATCCATTTTGCATTTTATAATATACTCTCTCTTTTTTTGGTCAAAAACTGTTCTCCTTTCCAAAGATCTGATAGGTATACTATTCCTTTCTCTCCTAATTTACCTATGGTATCACCTCTTATGTCTAAATCATGTATCCATTTTGACCTTATTTTAGTATAAGGTGTAAGATGTTGGTCTATGCCTAATTTCTGCCATACTGTCTTCCAGTTTTTCCAGCAGTTTTTGTCAAATACTGAGTTCCTATCCCAGAAGCTGGAGTCTTTGGGTTTATCAAACACTACATTACTAGTGTCATTTACTACTGCATTTCCTGAACCTAGCCTATTCCATTGATCTACCACCCTATTTTTTAGCCAGTACCAAATAGTTTTGATGACTGCCACTTTATAGTAAAGCTCCAGGTTTGGTACTGCCTACCTACCTTCCTGTGAATTTCTTTTCATTATTTCCCTGGATATTCTTGATTTTTTTTTTTGTTTTTCCAGATGAATTTTGTTATTTTTTTCTAGCTCTATAAAATAATTTTTAGGTACTCTGGTATGGCACTGAATGAGTAAATTAATTTAGGCAGTGTTGTCATTTATACTATATTAGCTCTGCCTATCCATGAGCAATTGATATCTTTCCAATTTTGGGGATCTGATTTGATTTGTGTGAAAAGTGTTTTGTAATTGTGTTCATAGAGTTCCTGGGTTTGTCTTGGCAAGTAGACTCCCAAGTATTTTGTATTGTCTACTGTTACTTTAAATGGAATTTCTCTTTCTATCTCTTGCTGCTGGACTTTGGTCATGTATAGAAATGCTGATGATTTATGTGGATTTATTTTATATCATGCTACTTTGCTAAAGTTGTTAATTGTTTCAAGTAATTTTTGAGTTGATTCTCTAGGATTCTTTAAGTATACCATCATATCATCTGCAAAGAGTGATGGTTTTGTTTCCTCCTTGCCTATTCTAATTCCTTTCATTCCTTTATCTTCTCTGATTGCTAAAACTAACATTGCTAGGACAATATTAAATAACAGAGGTGATAATGGACATCCCTGTTTCACCCCTGATCTTATTGGGAAGGCCTCTAATTTATCTCCATTGCATATAATACTTGCTGATGGCTTTAGGTAGATGCTGTTTATTATTCTGAGGAAAGCTCCCCCTATTCCTAAACTCTCCAGTGTTTTTATTAGGAATGGGTGTTGTATTTTGTCAAAAGCTTTCTCTGCATCTATTGAGATAATCATATGATTTTGGTTGCTTCTTATTGATGTGGTTGATTATGTTAATAGTTTTCCTAATATTGAACCAGCCCTGCATTCCTGGTATAAATACCACCTGGTCATAGTGTATTATCCCGGTGATCACTTGCTGAAATCTCCTTGCCAATATCTTATTTAAGATTTTAGCATCAATATTCATTAGGGAAATTGGTCTATAATTTTCTTTCTCTGTTTTTGCTTTGCCTGGTTTTGGTATCACCACCATATTTGTGCCATAAAACGAATTTGGTAGAACTCCTTCACCTATTTTTCCAAATAATTTGTATAATATTGGAATTAATTGTTCTTTAAATGTTTGGTAAAATTCACCCATAAACCCATCTGGCCCAGGGGATTTTTTCTTAGGGAGTTCATTAATGGCTTGTTTAATTTCTTTTTTCTAATATGGGTTTATTTAAGGATTTTATTTCCTCTTCAGTTAACCTGGGCAGTTTGTATTTTTGTAAATATTCATCCATTTCACTTAGATTGTCAAATCTATTGGCAGACAGTTGGGCAAAATAATTCCTAATTATGGATTTAATTTCCACTTCATTGGTGGTAATATCACCCTTTTCATTTTTGATACTGGTAATTTGGTTTTCTTCTTTTAATCAAATTAACCAATATTTTATCTATTTTATTGGTTTTTTCAGAAAACCAGCTCTTAGTTTTATTGATTAATTCTATAGTTTTTTTTTTGCTTTCAATCTTATTAATTTCTCCTTTGACTTTCAGTATCTCTAATTTAGTATCTAATTGGGGATTTCTAATTGGTTCTTTTTCTAGCTTTTGAAGTTGCATGCCCAATTCATTGACCTCCTCTTTCTTTCTTTTATTCATGTAAGCATTTAGAGCTGTAAATTTCCCCCTAAGCACTGCTTTGGCTGCATCCCATAGATTTTGGTATGTTGTCTCATTATTGTCATTCTCTTGGATATAGTTATTGATTGTTTCTATGATTTGTTGTTTGGCCCATTCTTTAGAATGAAATTATTTAGTTTCCAATTGATTTTCATTCCACTTTTCCCTGGCTCTTTCTTACATGTAATTTTTATTGCATCATGATCTGAGAAGGATGCATTTACTATTTCTGCCTTTCTACATTTAACTGCTGTTTTTGTGCCCTAATGCATGGTCAATTTTTGAAAATTTGCCTTGTACTGCTGAGAAAAAGGTATATTCCTTTCTATCCACCATTCAAATTTCCCCAGACATCATGTCTAAATTTTCTAGTAATCTATTCACCTCTTTCACTTTCTTTATTTTTTGGTTAGATTTATCTAATTCTGAGGGGGAGATTCAGATCCCCCACTTAGTATAGTATTACTGTCTAATTCCTCTTGTAACTCATTTAACTTCTCCTATAAGAACTTGGATGCTATACCACTTGGCGCATGCATATTTAATATTGATATTACATCATTATCTATAGTACCTTTAAACAAGATGTAGTTTCCTTATTTATCTCTTAATGAGATCTAGTTTTGCCTGCACTTTGTCTGAGAAGGATTGCTACCCCTGTTTTTTTTTTTACTTTAGTTGAAGCATAATTTATTCTGCTCCAGCCTTTTACTTTTACTGTGTGTGTATCTCTCTGCTTCAAATGTTTCTTTTAAACAGCAAATTGTAGGATTCTGGTCTTTAATCCACTCTGCAATTCTCTGCCGTTTGATAGAGGAGTTCATCCCATTCACATGCACAGTTATTATTAATGACTGTCTATTCCCCTCCATTCTATTTAGCCCCTTTGTACTCCCCCCCCTTCTTTCACCCTATTCCTCCTCACCAACATTTTACTTCTTGGCCCTGCCTCCCCCAATCTGCCCTCCCTTTTTATCACCCCCCTCTCTTTTCTTTACCCTTTTCTCCCTTGCTTTTGTCCTCCCTTCTATCAGTCCCCCCCCTTTTCCTTCCCCTTTTGCTGCCCTAAAGAATGAGCTAAGTTTCTTTATCCCAGTGAATGTATGTTATTCCCTTTTTGAATCAAATCTAATGAGAGTAGGGTTGAAACAATGTTCCCCCCTCCTTTCTTTCCCTCTATTGTAATAGATTTTTTTCACCTCTTCATATGATATAATTCACCCCATTCCACCTCCCCTTTCCTCTAGTCCCCATAGACTCCCTTTTTAACCCCTTAAATTTTTTTTTGTATCATCACATCAGACAATTTATATTTATACCCTCTGTGTAAAGTCCTTCTCTCTGCCCAAATACATTTACAGTTCTTAAGAGTTATGAGTATTATCTTCCCATGTAGGGATATGAACAGTTTAACTTAATAGGGTAACCTTTTTTGTCCCCCCCCCCATTTACTTTTTTAAACTTCTCTTGAGTCTTGTATATTGAGATCAAATTTCCTATTCAGTTCTTGTCTTTTCACCGGGAAAGATTGAAAGTCCCCAATGTCATTAAATGTCCATCTTTCCCCTGAAAGAGAATGATCAGTTTTGCTGGGTAATAGATTCTCGGCTGCCATCCAAGCTCCTTTGCCTTCCAGAATATAATATTCCAAGCCTTGCGATCCTTTAATGTTGAAGCTGCCAGGTCCTGAGCAATCCTGACTATGGCTCCATGATATTTAAATTGCTTCTTTCTGGCTGCTTGGAGAATTTTCTCCTTCACCTGATAATTCTGGAATTTGGCTACAATATTCCTTGGAGTTTTCCTTTTAGGGTCTCTTTCAGGAGGTGATCGGTGGATTCTTTCAATGATGATTTTTATCCTCTGATTCTATGATATCAGGGCAGTTCTCCTTAATAATTTCCTGGAATATGGTGTCTAGATGCTTTTTCTGGTCATGGATTTCAGGCAGTCCAATGATTCTCAAATTGTCTCTCCTGGATCTGTTTTCCAGACCAGTTGTCTTCTCAGTGAGGTATTTCATATTTTCTTCTATTTTTTCATTCTTTTGATTCTGCTTGACTGATTCCTCGTGTCTCATGGATTCCTTATCTTCCAAGTGTTCAATTTTAATTTTTAAGGCATTGTTTTCTTCAGTAAGATTATGTGCCTTTTTTCCATTTGGCCAGATGAATTTTTTAAGGCAGTGTTTTCTGCAGTCAATAATTGTGCTTCCTTTTCCAGGCTGCTGATTGTTTTTTCATAGTTTTCTTGTTTTGCTTTCATTTCTCTCCCCATTTTTTCTTCTACCTCTCAATTGATTTTTAATATCCTCTTTGAGCTCTTCCAGGAAGGCTTTTTGTTCTTGAGACCAATTCACCTTCCCTCGTGAGGCTTCACAATGTAGGCAATTTGAGGGTATTGTCCTCATCGGAGTTTTTGTTGGCTTCTTCCCTATTGATACAGAAGCCCTCAATAGAGAGGGTTCTTTTTTTGCTTCTTACTCATTATTGCAGCTTATTTATTTATTTTTTAAGTTGAGGTCTGCTCTGGGGGCACCAGGGTCCCTGTTTTGGGGTTCTTGTGTAGGGGTATAGGTTCTGTGTGACCAGCTTTTTACTCTGAAGCCTTTATAGGGTGTGCAGTTCACCCCCCTGCACTTCGTGTCTGTGTGCACTCAGCCAGGCACTCGATCCCGCCTGAACCGTTCGTGGCCCTACCAGCCGGTGCAGGTTGGTTTTTCCACTGACCTTCTTGGCCACCAGATTTTTGAGCCAGGTTCCAAGGGCCTCAGTTGTTTGGCTGTGGCCTGCAGCTCCTGCTGACTTGCCCCAACCCCCTTGGCGCTGGGCTGCTGCCCTGTCCTGGGCATCCCTTTTGCCCGAGTCAGACCAAACTTTTCCTGCAGTCTTCTAAATTATCTCTGGTTGGAAGACTGTGTCTCCCTGTCTCTTTGCAGGTTCTGTAGTTTCAGAATCCGTCCAGAGGCTTGATTTAATCTTCTTTTTGAGGGAACAGAAGGAGAGCTCAGGCAGCTTGCTGCTTCCTCTCTGCCATTTTGGCTCCACCCCCCACTTTAGTCTTAGCTTTTGTAGCCTTTGCAAATTAAATAATTTACCATCAGTATGGTAGCTGACCTTGATGCCCTTTTTGTCCTTGTTGAAGGCATCTGATAATACTGAAAATCATTCCAAAAATCATAGGAGCAAGCACATAGCCCTGCTTTACTCCATTGGTAACTGGGGAAGTTCAAGAGCATCATATAGAACTTAGCATGTCATCATGAAATTGGCATACAATACTGATGAACTTCTCCAGGCAACCAAACTTTGCCATGATTTTCCATAAGCCCTCAAGATTGATCTTGGTGTCAGAAGCCTTGGTCAGAATGTTGAACACTGAATATACAACTGTTCTGCTCCTGGACATTTCTCTTGGAGTTGTTGGGCAGCAAACACCATAATCGAGTGTTCCTCAGCCCTTTCTGAAGCCATGCTGGCTCTCTGGTAGATGACCATCTTCCACCAGCCTGTTAAGGAGGAATCTGGCAATAATTTTGCTGACAATGGCTAAACTCCCTAAGAATGTCACAGTAAAACCTATTTCCTTTTCCTAAAAAACCAACAATGTATACTCTATGTAGTACCTCCTCTCTCCCATGAGATCAAGTTACAAGATTTGGTCTGCTGTCACCAAGTAGATGAAAGTTAAAGGGCATGGATGTGTCTCAGCAATGGAGAAACTTGGAGGCTTGACTCTTGCCTGGTTACAATTTTGATCCCAAACTACTGGGGCCTACTAGCTATGCTTCCGACTCAGCATAGAACAAAGGGTACTGTTTCAAAAGTCCAAGGCTGGGTTCTTCCAAATTCTGCTTCTGATGACTTATCTCAGAAAAAGTTGCTTCTTTAGACTTTGCTTTCCTCATCAGTAAATGAAGATGGTTGTATTAGATGACCTGAGAAGTTTCTGCCACTTCTGTCATGAATCAGATTAATACCATGATCCTGTTGAAAAGATGTTTCTGTGAGCCAGTGGTGCCATTCCAACAACCTCCAAGGAGAACTAGAACCACCATGCTGCATTCAATGACATTCCACATAGTATTCTGTACTGGAAAGATCTGGCATACCTATTCCCGGAAAAACCTGGCTGACTAGACTAAGGGTCATACTACATTTCTTCTTGGTTCTTCATAGCTTCTTTCTTAGACCAGGTGGAAGTGTTAGGCTCACCTTATGAACCTGCAGGAAGTTTTCATTCTGGAATCATTCCAGAGAGGACTAGCTGATTCTTTCAGTTTTCACTTGGGCTTCTGCTTCTAAGTTCTGGGCAGTTATCATTTATAATAGAATGATGATATGCAGATTCTTTTCTGATCATGCTTTGCATATGATCTGATGTCCTACTTTCTCTCAACCTGTTTTACATATTGATTGCTTTTAATATTTCTTAATTTCTCCAATATTTTCAATCTTACATCTCTTTTCTTCAGTTGTTTTCTATGTGACCCATGCTAACTTCCACAACCTTCAGTTAGGTGAACTTTTCCACTATCTGTCTTAAGGTAGCAATTTTCTATGATTCCCTGTCTTTAAAAAAAAATCTTTACTCCCCAAATTTTCCATTCTGTATCTTTTTTCATTTCTTCCAGGTATTCTTGTACTCATGTGTGTAGTCCATTGTTTCCTGACGTCCTGGACTTCTGTGGTGTTGCTATCCTCCTTCAGAATTTACTACCCTGGGTATCTCAGACTAATATTTACTCCTGATTCATTGCATCCATTTTGGTGATCCCCTGGGGCACCTGAATTTGCCTCAAATTTTGTGATTAATGCCATGGGGTAGGGTCTACATTGTCCTAGGATGGGCCCTTCCTTTAAAGGGACTCTAGGGTTTATGTTCTGCTGGGCTCTGCCTCAGATAATGTTTCCCACATTGCTCCCCGCCTCCCAGCACTTTCACCTTCACCTCCTTGTAGACTTGTGGGGGGGGGGAACTATTTTCCTGCCGGTTTCTCCAAACTAGTGTCTCCTTCAACCCACCTGAGGCTGTTTTCTCCAAATTGAGCTTCTAAAGCCACATCATTCAGACAATGTTTTATTTCTACTTGGTTTAAATTCTATTAGGCTCATGTAATGAAATGCCTCTCCAGACCCCCCTCAGGATACCCCTGGATCCTCTTACTGGTGGGACTCTTGCACCCATATGCTTCAGAAAAAAAAACTTGGACTGGGTTTCTAGCACTTGACTACTAAGATCAAGCAGAGTATTAGCTCAGACCAAAGCTTACTTGTAATTCTTTTTGTTTTCTACTTTCAATTTATCCCTGGAAATAATATTCCAGGATCTCCATAGAAATTAAAAGGTTGGGTGGTAATCAAAAGAAATAGAATTGCCTCTAACCAGTGGTACATTTTGATGTCCCAATGGAGTATTTTGGGGAGATGCAGGATCCTCTGCATCCTAGCACATTGCCATTTTTTTTCAGTTACCTTAAATTTTAATGCCAGTCATCAAGTTCACCAGGCAGGAAAAAAGCAATAAGTTCTTCACCCAGAGATTATGAAGGTCCTAAAAGGAAGGAGAGCAACTTGACAAGTACCTTAGGATTAAGTCATGAGCCTTTGAAGGGCACCATAGAGCAACTAAAGACAAAAGGGAAATTTTCCCTTATTTCTTCCCTACTGCCGTGATATAATTGCTTTAAATCTTCACATCCATTGAAATAGAGGCAGTTTGCATAGGCAAACAGGGACAAGGAGAACCAGACTTGGGATCATCAGGCCAACAGTCAAACTAAATCAAAAGGGCATCATAGTTATTGTGGAGATAGTTGAGATGGCCCAAGTGATCACTCTATATAGCTTCCTTGAATGAGTAGGGAAGAGTGGGAAAGTATGTAGGAAACCAGTGTGAAATCTCCAGGGATTCATATGTAAAAATAGAGAGCTTAGTTGTCCAGTGTGACTAGTTCCAAACTTCTAGAGAAGTACACGTGAATGTCCACTTTTCTGAGGGACTAAAATGGTCCCACTGCTTATGGCCAGAAATCATTGCAATGATGAAGATGAAGTTTATCTTAGCTTGTATGAGAAGAAGTTGTGACATAGCCAGGGGAACTCTTTTTTTTTTTTCCTCCCAAATTCTGGTGCTCACATTTCAGGAGGTTAATAGAGTAAAATGGCAGTGAAGTGTGATGGAGCTGTCAGAACTGAAGTGCTGTATGGCTAATTTTTGTAAGCGAAATCTACTGGTGGGGGGCCTCAAAGACAATCTTAGGTCCTCATATTACTCCTTTCAGTGGATCTCACAATTTCAAAACAATGCATGTTAATAGTCAATTTCCTGATTTTTCCGAGTGTAGGGGGAAAAATTTCTGAAAAGTAACATCCTTGAATTGGCAAATGATCTTCCAACCCATTACAAATTTAAATCGGTTAAACAATACGAATCAATGAAAAAGCTCAACTTAAAGCAGCAGATGCTAATGAATAGGTGGAAACAAGAAGGGTGTTTATCAAAGACAGGGGTCTCTATTTTCTTTCCTTCCTGGGGAAAGAAGATAATAAATGGGGATTTCAAAGGGGTATTTAAGTTTGTTTACTCTCTTGGGGAAAGTAAATCTGGACTGTCTGGTTCTCTTGAAGTCTTTGAGCAAAGGGCATATTTCTCCTATTAACCCAGGGTCTCAAAATTAATTTGGATAGTGAGGTACCTCCATCAAATCCAGGTGATCCATATATTAATATTAGCACTGTTTATCAAGTTTACAAATGACTTCATCCTACTCCCCTGGGAACCAATTCATCCATAGTTCTAAAATCCCATTGGTCACTGGTCACATTGCTTCTTAGTAATTAGCAGGTGGACACAGATGTCCATCATGTAGAAAACTACAGTGGGCTTACAGTCCCTTCTCACTGAGCCACTGGAATTTAGCAAACTCTGAGTCATGTCTTAATCTGTTTTTCAGTGTCTTCCTGAGAGGATAACAGGAAAACCTGATTCACAACTAGTGACAAGAATTTTTAATTAGTAAACCACTTGACTCTAGTCATTACCCACAAGTAAGGTCTATAATTTAATTGTTTGAGGCTTCCTCTCTGAGGAAAGTTGCCTTATAAATATGGCAATCCATAAAGCAGTCAATAATGGGCTCAGAGGGCATTTTCAGGAACTACTCTGTTCTTGAGGTAGAAAGTATAACAGTTAAAACTAAGGTGGTCTGAGCATACTCAATTTTTTTGATAAAACACAATTAGCAGTAAATAGTATATCTGCTCCCCCAGCAAAGCTAAGATTCCCTCTCCCTCTCCCAACAAAAAGAGAGATAGCTTTTTACCATTTGGGGAGTACAGAAAATAGGAAGGCCTAGCATCATAGATGGAAGAAAATATGATTGGATGGAAAGTGGGAATAAGGGCTAGCAACAGCCCCCTCCCTGTTCTCCTGTGACTAGAAAGTGTTCATTGTTTGAGTCCAGCTGCTTGTGCAGGGACAGAGATAGCAAACCAGACATCCTTGAAGAATAGCTTGGTTGTCCAAAGATATTAGACCAGACTCCCTGGTGTCCACTTGCCTCCTTCAAAGGTAACAGGTTTCCTTGACAAAAGAATAGAACGGTGATTAACAGAACTTTAACTCCCAGGAGAAGCTGAAGACATGAACTCAGGTCAGAGACAAATCATGATTTGAGCAGTCACAGGACAACAGAATCGACTATAACTAGTATCAAAAAGGGGGGCACCGAATCTGATTATTTCAAAAGAAATATATGGCATTAAGTGTGAACTGTCACCTTTTTGCAAAGGTGATAAATCTGGTAGACTAGCTCCAGATCAGCTGTCAATAGTGAGTTTGGGGTAGAGGAGGGGGTGTTCTCCTAAGCATCTTCCAAGTTGAAGCCACCATAGCTTTTCTTCCTAGAAGGCACTTTTTTTCCAGTTTCCCAAGTTTTATCGAAAGACTGACCACAGAGAGAACACCATAGAGGTGTCTCCAATAGGGAGAAGAAAATAGCTTTATTTGTAGTGAGGAAAAAGTAGGTTGTCTCCTCATTATCTTAATCTCTTCCGTGTTGTGGATTTGTGGGAGGTCTTACCCTAATTTGGACTTCCTGGGGTCCTAAAACACCACCCCAAGGTGGGTAACCTTTTTTTGTTGAAGGTATGTTTTGGGGGGTTTACATATCATAAGGTGAACCTAAGGACACATTTGGTCTTCTCTGTGCATGTTGCTAAAGACCTGCTTAAACTTGTCAGACCCAGAGGGTCTCTGTGTTTTTGATCTCTTAAGATCTGGTTTCTAGGTTTCCTGTCATCTAGGAATATTAATGACTATTAATGGTGAAGGGTCCCTGGTTACCCTCTCTGATAGTGAGGGTTGAGAGACTTGAACCCTCTCAGTTACAGTACTGTTGATATGAACACTGGAAACTTATTTTGATTTGGGGACCCTACCTTTAGGCTGAGATTAGAAAGCCTTAGGCCCTCAGGGTCTCTTCCCCTTCCTCCTCAGCTTCAGCTTAGTGAAAAAGCCCCATGGGCTATACAAGACCCCAGGTCAGACAGCTGGGGAAAAAGGAAGCCCCAGCTCCCTCCGACCTGAGTGGAGCTATCCAAAAGATCCTGGATAGCCTGTGCTGAGGCACATGAAGTGGGAGTGCCCCCCCCCAACCAGCCGCAGCCCTGGCTGGCGGATTAGCTTGGTCTGTGGGGGCGAAGGAAGCCCCGAGATTTGAGTGGAGAGAAGAAAAGGTATATATGTAGACCTGGGAGTTAGAGAGGAGGAGGGCTGACTAGAGGAGGAAGGACTAGATAGACAAGACTAGAGGGGAGCTCGGACAAGGACAGAGGAGAGTTCGGTTCTGACGAGGAGATGGGACTGAGAAGAGGTCGAGGGCAGCTGACAAGATTAGAAAGGAGAGATGGGGGACGAACAGCAAGCAAGACTAGGAGCAAAGGCGGCAGAAGACAGACTGACCAGGAGGCAGCGGAGAGCACAGAAGCAGGTTGGCACAGGGTACAGGTTGGAGAAAGTGAAGATTAAGAGGAGTTAGAAGAAAATAACTGAGCAGGAAAGTGTAACGTTGCCCTGAGGCCGGAAGTGGCTAAGGCCCTTATTGTATTCAAGAAGTTCAAAGCACAGCAGGTGGGAAAGAGATGCTGCAGCAAAGCAGTCAAGTTGTACTTTATTTCCCTGTATTCCTAATTTGAAATAGTATCTCATAAATAAACTCTGATTATTTGGTTAAGAGGCTTCTTAACTTTTAGTTTATTAGTTTGGGAGCAGTGTGGTAGAACTTTATAAATGGCCTATATTAAATTAAATGCAGTCAGCCAAATAGTCAAAAGTCCCCAGTTTAGTCCTCCAGTCAGATTAGCCCCCCAAATTAGGCTAGTCAATTTAAAAATATTCTAACATTTAATGGCGACCAAGTTTCAAAACAAGGGACTTATGGCCCAATTATAATTTTTCTAAAATTATCATTTTTCATATAATAATTTTTTATAAATCCAATTATATATAGTTTTCCAGGTCAGTTATGGTTGTGATAATTAATTTTTTTACAACACAAACCTTTTTCTCTGTTAATCCTTTTAGGTGCTATTAATAAGGAATCAAGCCTCAGTTTATCTAACCCCTTTTTGCCTCCATCACTCTTCTCCCCCACATCTTTTCATATACCCTAGGAAAAGGGAGGAAGATCATTTTTTCTGTATCTACTTCCAGCTGATTCCAGGTGATGTTGGGGCCCACAGGGGTCTGAGCTGAGGGAGATATAGGAGCCAGAACTGCAGATGCAAGGGCCATAACACAACACAAAGTATAAACAGACCAAGGGGCAATGGGGACCCTAATACAGAATAAATCCTGAAACGCCACCCATTTTCTTTTAAGGTCAGTGAGATTGGACTTGTCCCAATTTGTCAAAATGAATCCCAAACTACTCTAACTTTCTTGACCCATCTGTAACCTCCCAGAGGTTACTGACGCCACACTTGCATCCACATGGCTGTCAACTAACAGTGAACACTGCTATTCTGGGCATCCCCCCAGAGTTTGGAGTCTTGCCAATAGGGAAGATCCCTTAGCCAACTTGATCAAAGGGAAAAACCTTGAGGTAAATCCCTTGATCCTAGCCAGATCAATGAGAAATCCTAGCTCTGTTTGGCGAGCTGGCTTCCCAAAGGAGCAAAACCCAGCTGCAGGAGTTCAAGGCAATTCTGAAACTTACCGTGACAAGGTCTGACCTTACTGCTTCCTAGAAAGTGTCAGGGACTAAAATCTCGCACATTGGACACCTCTTTCCTAAGGCCTCATGGGATGTGTAAGTCTGTGTCTCCCATTCCTCTTGGGTGAAAGTTGGACTGAGCCCAGGGCCTCCCCCAAGGTGAGTCAGAAGTCCTGCTTCTGCCTCTGAGCTCCAAAACTCCAAGCCAACAGAATTTTAATCTGACTCTCCATCTCTGTGTCTTCAACTTGAAGAACATTCTGATTCTTTGTCTTAAAAAAATCATTTTATTAAATTTGGAAATGGAACAGATGCCTTGAAACAGACTCAAGACTGGAGAAGATGAACCTTATCTCAAATATTATGTTGAAGGAAGATGCTTGACTTTACCTTAGATCTCTCTTACTCCGTTCTTGGGGGAAAAACAAGCAAATGACAACAAAACTTTCTTTTAAAAATACTTATATTTTAAGAAGGCTAACTTTATTCATCCCAGACCTGAGAAACTATCAAGGTCTAGCATACAGACCAAAGACCTTAGGAGCATTGCCCAGGAAGTGAAATAGTCAAACTTAAGAATCTTTAAACTTGAGTACAGTCCAGGCTAGGATTAGAGATAGAGAATTGAGGGAGATCTGGGACAGTAAGACAGATTCAGATATGGCCCTTTTATCTTTAGTGGAGTTTCTTTGGGGGGGACGAGGTGAAGCAGAGGTTAAACTTGTGACTTTACTGGATCCTCAAGGGATTCAGACCACCCTTGAGAAGCTAAGCCAACAGCCCCATATCTGATGGCTAGGAAAGAACTGGGCTCTAGATTTATGGATAATGACTCAGTTACTGAGTCATTACTCAAACTGGCTAGCAAACAAAGGCCCATCTTAAGATGCTAAACTTTTTCTTCCATCTCCTTACTATAAGTAGGAGAAACAAAATCCAAGTTGCTAAGGATCAGAGGCCACATAAAAGTAATATGGCTTCACAGGGCCTGGGCCCTTATTAATCTGGTTTGTAGGGCACCAATGCAAGCTTCTTGTTAGAATGGGCTTGCCCCAATTTTTATTGGTGTTCTGTCCTTATGGTACATAAGTTTGAACTATTTTCCTAGAGGAAAAATCTATAAAGCTCATCAGAATGGGCCTATATATAAGACCTGACTCATCTTCCCTCTGACTAGTTTGTATCTCCAGCCACATCCTATTACAAAATGGTGACATTCAAAGATTGTCAAAATGTTAATACCTAAAATAGTGAGCTGGGGTAAAGCTAGCATTTATTTCTATGGATCTTTAAGGTTTGCAAAGTGCTTTATGGATATCTCATTTTGTCCTCAATACTAGAATGTAGTTAACTGAGGAACAAAGCAATTTGCATAAGATCACATGCTGCTAGTAAATGTATGAAGCCAAATTTGAACTCCAGCCTCCCTAACTCCAGGTCTCCATTTACTGCACCAACTGGCTATGTTAAAGGTAATCACTAGAGTTTGGAATCTGGGGTGGGCCTGAGTATTCTAGAATGGTTAGAGTTGTCTCTCAAGGCTTAAGTTTCTAGTAAAGAATCTGCCATGCTGCAGCAGGGTTGAAAGTTTACAACTATCTCTTAACTGTATCTGGGATACACTTTGAATATGATTTACTATTTTGAGTCCACTAGTCCAGTGTCAAATTCATCCATACTACATAGTTATGGCTGAGCAAAGATTAGTCTTCTTCCTCTTCTACTCTCCCCCCACATACTGAGACTTTATGGCAGCAACAATCCCTATGATAAGCCATAGGTGGAAAGTTTCAAAACAACTGGGGGATGATTCAAAGGACTAGTTGCAAGTGTATGTATGTTGTCTCCAAGGCCTATCATCTTGAAGCAGTGGCTCAAAGCAGCTACATCTTTGTTCCTATCTTTTTTTGTGGATTTGACTATGGGTGCTTCATTTAAAAAAAAAACCAAATAGTAAAATGATTGAGGAAGGATAGCAAAGTAAGTACAAAGGGGGAAAATTTATAGAATAATTTAAGTATCCCCATAGATTCATGTGAGCTTCTACCCCAAGGTGGGAGTTTACAGAATTCTTCTTCCAGCCCACAGAACTGGCAAGAGCTTATGCTTCAGATCTTTGCTCTTTACCTTTGCCAGTGAGTTATTAAGCTATTAATCCTCCTGGATTGATGAGTTTCATTGCTGTAGCTATTTTCTGACACTTTTGTCTTGGCAACTGTGCTTAGCTCTTCTCCATTGCTCTTTGGGCTTTTGAGCTGCCATAAATGGGAACTCTACCCTTCCTTGAAGCAAAAGCCATAGTCACAGTAGGAAAGTATTATCATTCTTCCTGAAACTAATCAACTTTATCAGCTGTTAAATAGTCCCATGGGCTCTTCTGGCTAAAAAGGGCCACTAAGAAAGCTTGTAAGTCTTCCCTGACAGGACTCACCCAAATGAGCAAAAGATATTTTGTAACCGAGTATTCCTTAGTCCGTCTTGAAAGTAAAACCTGAAGGCATTCTTGGAGGCTTCAGACTTGATTATTAGAAAATTCACCTTAACTTCATATTGGGTCATTCTGATCCTTTGGTTCCATTGGCACCGGACATTCTCAGAGTAAACAATCTAGTATTCTCTTCTCACAGATTGTATGGTTCACAGCACCACTCTTGTAGTATTTTTTTTTTCTGCAGGGCAATGGGGGTTAAGTGAGTTGCCCAGGTTCACACAGCTAATAAGTGTCAAGGGTCTGAGGCTGGATTTGAACTCAGGAACTCCTGAATCCAGGGCCAGTACTTTATCCACTGCGCAACTTATCTGCCCCTACAGCACCATTCTTGTAGCCTAGATGCATCCAAAAAAGTGTACTAATGACCTTTCTTGAAAGCCTAGTATAACATTGCTTTCCATACTTGAGGTTCTCCTACCAGCTCCCACTGTGTGGGGCTCCAGCTTTTTAATGTTATGGGCCTTTATCCTATTGTCAGTGATGCTTCAGGGATTTGGCTACTTGCATTGTTCTAAGCCTTCCATCTACCCTGCTGTAAGGGCCAAATTTAATATGGGGAATTAATTGGGCAGCTACCCATAATATTGGGGTAAGAAAGGAGATTAACAGCTTCTTTCAGAAAAAAAAACAGGGTTTATTGATGGGAACAAATTTAAAATACAAGGTTAATAAAAATAGGGACAAAGAAAAAGGGAATAGAAGGAAAATTGTATGACCTGTAATCAGACCACTGCCTGGACTCAGCAGTCCTGTCTCTCTCCCTCTCTCATAACGGAATGAATCTTTCCTTCCCAGAAAACCCCCCCTCCCAATCTGGAAACCAGGCCATCCACACTTAGCCCCGAGCTAATTGGCTGGCAGCCCTGATTGACAAAATTAACAGGAGGCTGTAGGACTGCCAGCCCTCCCAACTTCCGGATGCTTAAGGTCACCTGACTAGTCATACCAGGCTTCTAGTCATGGTAATTTGGCCAGGCCCATGTAGGCATCAGCACGTGGTGATGTTGTAAGCGGCAGTGCCATGGCAATGGCCACAGCTGGTGGGTAGAGCCCCAGGCTGGCATGGAAGTGGTGGCCCCTGAGGCCAGATGGGACTTCTAATTTTAGGCAAAGATGGGGTCATAGAAACCTCAAATCACAATTAATTCTTTTTTAAATAATTAAAGCTGATTTTATTTTATTTATTTATTTTTTGGTGGGGCAATGTGGGTTAAGTGACTTATCCAGGGTCACACAGCTAGTAAGTATCAAGTGTCTGTCAAATTTGAACTCAGGTCCTCCTGAATCCAGGGCCAGTGCTTTATCCACTTCACCACCTATCTGCCCCCACAATTAATTCTTTACATTGCCTTACCTCTGTTTAGAGCTTCCATAGAATTATGATTACCTTTCGTGTAGACCTTGACTGAGTGTGGAAGCTGATAGTTGATTCTGCCTCCCACCCAAATCTGGCACATCTATAGATAGATCAATCGGAAGAATTGCTAATAGATCCTATTGTCCTGATGTATACGTATTTTATTTATTTATATATATAAAAAATAATGTGTATATATCATACATATGTATACATATATGAGGTATAAATCTATATGTATCTCACATATGTAAACATATATACACATATATTTATATATGTATTTATATTTATATTAACTTTAATCAGGGTGTTTGCAATGTGGATGCATAGGTCTTAATGTCGCTCTAATTTCATTCACTTATCCTGTGTCTAGCAAGAATTACTTTTCCTATCAGAGAAATGATTGTCTTTCATATATTGACTAATTATCACATTAGAATCAAAGGTTTTTCCCCTTTTCTACTTTCTGATACAGAAATCAACCAGTGTGGGATATCTTGCTCAGATTTAACCAGTCATGAAAGTTAAAATCCAATCCAAGTCAGTAAAGTAATTCTAAGTTTGGATGGATGGGTGGATTCTTGCCCATTGTGTTTATTGAAACAGTTCTGAGGAAAAAATGTGGATTCTCTCTGGTCAGACAAATTATATGGAAATTGATAAAATCTCTGACAAAGATTTGGGTGCTCAATGTCATGTACCTTAAGACCCTCATGGGACTATATTTCACCTCTCATTCTAATAATCATTCAATTTCATTACTTAACAAATCTTAGTTGACTTTGACCCTCTTCACCCCCTATTCAAAGGTTTTGTAAATACTGAAGGTTTGACTGACTTGCTCCCTTTGTTATTAAGGGGACAATGAACCTGATTTACTGAAGGCTTTCTAGACAGTCAATAAAATTTCTTTTAAATTACCCAGAAACTGTCTTGGAAATTTTCAATAGACACAAAGTCAACCTCAGCAATCTCTTGACTGTCAAGAACAAGCTAGACAACCTTCTGGGATCAGTATACGTGGGGACTGAAGATTAGCTCTATAGCCAAAGAAGACTGGCTAGATTCAGTCAGATTTGAAGACTTAAACTTTATTCCACAAGAGATCAAAACAACTCCAATCCTTATAGAATCATTTGGCCAAAAGCCATTGCAGTGATGGAGATAAAGTTGGTTGAGTATATCTGAGAGAGCATCTGATATATGAGCAAAAGGATTGCCTGCTATAGACTTCAAAACAAATGTGAAAACAGTTTTATTAGGATTTATTCATTGTTCAATTGGGGGGCAATAGGAAAGAACTTATAAATTTTTTTCTTTTTTTAAGTGAGGCGATTAGGGTTAAGTGACTTGCCCAGGGTCACACAGCTAGTAAGTGTTGTGTCTGAGGCTGGATTTGAACCCAGGTACTCCTGACTCCAGGGCCAGTGCTCTATCCACTGCGCCACCTAGCTGCCCCTAAAATATTTTAAAGAGACTTCTCCCTCAATTTGTCGTTAGAGGCTATACTTGAGGATAGCAATAGAAGGAAATTAATTTAAATTTCATTTGACCTGATCAGGAAAGTTAAAAAAAAAAACCTATAACTTTCATCCATTTTTTTAAAAAAATTGGACCTTTTAAGGCAAATCTTGTGAAGTTTGAGTTCATTTTTTTATTTAAACTTAAATCAAGAACATTTTTATTTCAAGTTTCCTGAAAGTATATATGAACTGCTATTCCATCCTCCAACAAATATAAAGAAAGGGACAATTATCACCTCTCCTCTCTTCCAACCAGTTTTCCATTTCTTTGCAGCCCTTCATTGGTTCACCTTCAGTCCTCTTCTTAATGTAGGTTTTGGCACCACCCCAAAATATTTGCCTGTCCAGGTAACTGTTTCTCACGCATAACAGTCCTTTACTCAATGTCTTTAGGACTTCTCTCCTCTCCACTCTTGCCAATGCTTTGACCTAACTGTGCTCCCTCAGTTCTGAGGGTCCTCATCTCTCCCCACCCCCAGACTTCCTCCCCAAGCAAACCTCTTCTATACCCTAGAACTTGATGTACTCCCCTCCATCTCTTGACTCCTTTCTGAAGGTCCAATGCACAGTTCCCTCTGTTTCTTCTGACTGTTCTTTCCCACACAGTCCCCTGCCTCTTTCACCTCCCTATTCTCCTGATCCAAGCTGGTTTTCATTATTTCTCAGCCTGACTCTTTCTCATCTCCTAGGGAGCTGCTTCTCCTACTTTTACTCCCTTCATTCTAGGTCAGTCCTACCCACCCCCAGCCATGTAGTTTCCACTGCTGTTTTCCCTGGGCCTATCCTGATTTGTTTTTGGTTTTTTCCAATAATCACTATTGGATATTTTTCCTGCTACCTGACCTGGCTCTCATAGCTGTGGTCCTGATGCTGGTCACCTCCGTCTCACTGCTGTGTTGTCACCTCCTATCCTGGAGCCCTTGGTATGGTGCCCTCTGTCCTCCCCCAGGAGCTTGAGTCAACTTGACTCCTTTCACTCTGATAATGGCTCTTACTCTTGAGGCAGCTCAATCGATTCTTGTCTTCAATTTCATCATCTTCACTACTGTCCACATCAAGGTCAAGCTCTATAGCTGGATTTTCTTTCTTTCACTCTGATTTTGGGTACCTTTCAACTTGGGACACCGTCTGAAGTTAATTCACCAGAATAACACCATGGCCTATCCTTTATCCTAGAACTGGCTTCCTGAAGTTGCATTTAGGCACTTCCTCTTCAACTGCTTGATTTAAAAGGTACCTTATAAAATACACTGAAATCTTTCTGTCACCCCCTTTTATCTCCACAAAGTTAATCTCCATCCTTCCCTGGTTCCTCTTGCCCTGAAGCCTCTTGAAGGCCTCCTCCTCAGTGAAAGAGGTGTGTGTGGTAATCTCCTGTGGGGAGGGGGGGAGCTAAGGCTCGATCAGACACACAGGGTAGTAGCCACTACTGTAATAATCCTGAGAGTAACTGCCAGTGGTACTAGCATCACCATATGTAGGGAACTGGTTGTAGGGCTGACTGCTGTAGTCCTCCCCCAAGCACCCAGGGAGCCCCACTTGAGCCAGCCACCATGTTGAATTCAAGGGGAGCTTTGGCCCCATCATCCTGGAAGACAGACTCTGGCTCTGTGCAGGAGCCATCCAGGCCAAAGGGCAGTGAGGCCGGGGGCTGCAGCTGGAGTCTCCTGCCTGCTGAGGCAGGGGCTGCAGCAGCTGTGGAGGTGTGGAAGTAGGAGGGCAGGACACTTTGGTGGGGAGGGAGGGAGAGGAGGGCAGGGCAGGGCAGGAGGTGAAGAGATCCACCAGGCTGGGTGTCTAGCCTCTGGGATTGAGGACGCAGCCGCCGCCGCCGCCTCCTCCTCGGACTCTACCTCTCTTCACTGCTGGTGTAGGCAACTAGAGACATAGTGCTGCTCACCTGCCTCCGAGGCACCCTTGCCAGAAGGAGCAGCCTAATCGAGGCCAGGGATGCACAGAGGCCTAGTGGGACCCCCCCCCCCCACCAAGAGGAGGAGTAGAACAGGAGCAGGGAGAACCTGCTTGCTCTGCTCCCAGAGGCCAAGCCTCAGCTGGAGCCCACGGTCTCCATTGCTTCCCCACCTGATGAATGCCTCCTTTTTCTCTGGGGTAGGGGGTAGTGGCAGGGTAGGGGCATTAAGAAATTCAGAAGTGTTGGAGGTGGTGGAGGGTCTTAGTTCAATTGGATAGCAGTTCTTTTATTTGTCACGATGGTAGTCACCAGCAATGAATGCTTGAATATCACCAAATGGTCTTTCTTGATGGCACCTGTGGCTCCTTGTTTATTCCCTGAAGCAAAAAATCTTTCTCCTGACCCTCTACCCTTTATACAGGAAAAATTTTCCCCCTTGTTTTCCACTGTGTTCAAAGTTTCTTCCTAACTGGATTCCAAGAGCCTGACACTGGAGTTCCCTCACCCAACTTGTCCTCTGTATTCCTCTTGAAGCATTTTCTTCCCATGAAAATTGCATGTTGCCAGAGAACTTGGAGAGAAAGACCTTCCAAGGGACAGAGCCAAGATGTCAAAGGCCCTGACTTGCTTAAGCTCTCTCTCCAAGACCTCTCCAAATGATGCCATAAGACAATTTCTGGAGAAAAGAAGGGATCTTCCAACCATTCAACCTCCTCTTAAGGGGAAAACCAGTCTGCACTGTGATCACATAATTATTCTTGGGCTTCTGCAGACAGAGGAGCATAGAGAATTAATTCATTCTGTCTCTACTATGTGTCCTGGTGAAACAAGCTTATGAAAGGGATTCTTGAGTGTATGGTGTTTCTTTTCTCACAGTAAGGTTTATTGGGAATTTGATAATTACCAAAGGGAAATTAGTTTTGACTCGTGGTTGTCAAACAGTATCAATTAAAAAAATACTATTACCAAGACTTGTTCTCTTGCTAACGTACTCTTTCTTAAACTGTTTTCTGTGTCTGACACTTCCTTAGCATTTCCTTTCTTAAGGAGGAATACTGGGGTCCAAGGTAGAAGCTCTAGAGCAGGAATCTAGCTACCAGGACCAAGCTTAATTGTGGGTTTCATTAATCAGCAAACATAGATATTATCCAGGACCTGGGTCTAGGCATTAACCACAAACAGGTCTGGATATGATCATAGCTAGCCAGTGTCTTCACAATTATTCTTTTTTTCCAAGAATTTTGTGGGTCTTCTTGAATCCTATCCCTTCCACCTCACCTTTGCTTTAAAAACGAACAAACACTAAAAGAGGAATACAGTCCCCAAATTAGTTGTTTAGATGGAAATGCTGATAGCTCACAGGTGAAAATTATTGTTAATAACTAATGATGTAGGGAGATTGAATTCCCCCTTTTATTTTTCAGACTTCAGTCTCTGAAGGTTGAGTTAACCTTCTCCATCCAATGGCACCCAACCTTATAAGGACTCTATAGTCCAAGATGAATTCCATTCAATCAAGCTTGGGTGGAGACAAACCCTTTTTCCTAAATTACCCAAGGAAGGAGGTAGTCTGAGTATAAAGAATCTCTCTGTCCAGGGTTAGCATGATGTTACTCTCAGCCTCTCATTGTAATATTCATTCTCTCATAAATATTTAACCAATCATGGTTGACTTCCACCCTGAGCAAAACCTGCTCTAAGTGTATGTAAACTGAGATTGCTGCCATGACTGTCTCTTTGGTCTGAGATAGTCAAATGACCAGTCTTTTATTAAGGCCAGCACCTTTATTAATAAGTAATTAAATTACCCATAAATTTTCTCGAACCTTTTCCATCACCACACAGACATCCTCAAAGGTGGGGTGATGGGCTTTGGACAGGCTTTTCTTACGTATTTTAGTATGTGGGTGTGTCTGAGCAAGATCATAGGTTCTCTAAGAAAACAGAACTTGTACTTTACTGTACAGGTGGTATCAAAGACTAAGCTCTACAGAACCTTTTTTGCAGTGGCTCTTGACCTAACTTTACCCATTTCTAGCAATATCAAGGGGAAAGTGTTACTACTCTAAACACACCAGGAAAGTTAAAGAAATGGCTGGCTTTGAGGTCTGGTATCTGTTGCAGATGCCCTCTGAGGGGAGGGTAAGATGTATTTAAACAAGCAGGGTCCTATGGAAGTGATATAGGAGGCAAAAGGGGGTTAATAGAAAAACCTGAGACCCAAGCTTAAATTCAGATGTGAACTGAGGGATTCAGACCCCAGTTAATGGATAATCTACAAGTCAGGATGCTAGTTTTTCTTACCCACGGTAATCAGCATCTGTAACTGGAACAGAGGGAGCTAGGCCTTGAAGGCCTAAGACTATAACAATGATACTTTGACAGTCTATAGAAACTTAGACTAGAAATAAATGATAAATGAAGATGTTTTGAAACTAGTCATAGGAATCAGAAAGAGTGCAGAAAAGGCCAAATTTGTCCCCAGATCCCCCTTATGATTAAACCCCCAAAACACACATCCATAGAAAAAGGTAACCATCTTGGGGGTTGGCTTAGGACCCCAGGTCCTCCAAATTAGGATAAGCCCTCCCCTGTACATTCCTAAAGTGAAGATTATTATAATGAAACTAATCAGTTTATCCATACTACAAATATAACTCTTTTCTTTCACTATTCGAGAGACACCTTTTTCTTTTCTGGTTGTCTCCCTGTGGTCACCCACAGTATTGCAATAAAACTTGGGAAACCAAGTCACTCTGAGTCTTGTAATTCATTTGGGATGACTCACAATCAATTTAGCCCTTAATTCCAGCCCACATCAGAAGCATCAGTACTTTCCATTTTGAGCATGTAGGGAAAAAGAGAGGCCCCTCTTGGATCTCTTGTAGATTCTGATCTCGGTAGCTACCTCTTCAAAAGTAGCCACAGTTGCTTCCCATTCCTCAAGCTCTTAGCTGTGGGGATTGAGGCTGTTCACTGTGCACCTTTCTCCTTCCTGACTGCTCTGTACCGCTGCACTAAAATAGCCTTCCTTGTCCTTGTGCATGAGGATTGTTTGGTGGGGGCATGTAACCTGGAATGTAGTTAAGCTGGTTAGGTTGCTCAGTTTAGGATAGGTCCAAAGTGTGAGAAAATAATTCATGATAAATTTCTTGGGGGGACTCAGAACTTGGTTTCAGTCTTCTCTTTCCCCTCTTCCCCAACTCCAGAAAGTCTAGTTCTTTAGAAACTTGAGCAAATCTTGTCAGGGACAAGCCCAAGGGGACCAAAGAAATGGAGATTCTTTCATCTAGCTCGGTGAACTGATGGGATTAAACCACACCTAGATACTGGACTGCAGCTTTGCCTTTCAGAAGGGTCTTTTGCATATTCTTCCCTGTGGTATCTGTAGAGTTCCTTTTAATTTAGACCTCCCTCAAGTCATGTCAATCAATGGAATTCAATGATGCTAACCAATTAGCTTTGATAGATGTATAACGAACCCACCTCTATCAAAACAGGATAAAACCCTTGGCCACAAGCCTGGGCCTCTCTTGTTCTTGCCCAGTACTTTCTAGGTGAGAACTCTTCGTCTTAGGACAGTGTAGATCTTATTATGGGTCTTCTGAACTCTCTTTGAAACAACACGCTGTCTCTCGAAACAGCATGGATATGAGGCTTTACTAATATTAGTAATAGATGCTTACTGTTCAAACTGGTACAACAGCAATTTAATTTATAAAACATAGCCATAGAAACTAATCATAGGAAACACAAAAGTAGTATTTAAAAAAAAAAGGCAGTGATTCTTCTGAGTTACTTTTCTTCCTCTGGGACTGATTTTCATTAAGGTCTTAACCTGCCCTACATCCTGAGTAGGTAAGAAAGTCTATTCTGCAAGTTGTTTCCATTCTTGCATTAGCCTCAGTCTTACCCTTACTTGATATTAATCTGACTCCTTAACCATGTCCCACTTGTCCTAACAAACTAGGATATATAGTACTTCTCAGCTTTCCCAGCTGCTATTAACCACATCTTGGCCATTCTTCAAATAGTGTAAATAGTAAAATGGAAGCAAACGGTTCCCAGGACTTATTAATTTCTTCTTTGTTGGTATTCTCTCTGGATTCCCTTTATCCCAGGTTAGAATTGACACCATTGATGGAATCTGTCTCAATTGTGTTCAGTTTGACTTGGAAATAAAGTCTAACCTTCCCTTTAGTCTTCCCTTGGCTTATTTTTGTCACTAAAATATTTGCTTTTAGTCTTGGGCAACTGACAGAAGCCAGGCCAGTTGAGTTTAGCACCCATTGAGATGTAACATGTCATGCTCCTTATAGTAATAAGTCAGACTAAATAGGAGCGAAGTTGTTAGAGAAGGTGGTTTTCGAAAACAGATTGTGGGTCACTGGCCCATGTGGTAAAAAACAGAAGTTTTAGCTTAATCATTTGAGAGTCCAGCACATGCTACTGAAATGGCTTTTGAAGGACCTCCCTTTTGGGGAGGAGACTGCATGGCAAACTGCCGTGCACCTGCTGCTGCCCGGAGAGCGTGGCCAAGCATGCCATACTTCCAGGACGCCAACTTAAAACAGAGTGGGAATGGAAGTTGGCTCTCTGTTGCACTCTGGCTTCTCAGTTCAGTGGTGATGGTGCGTTCTGGGGATTGGCTCTGGTTCTCAGTCTGGCAGGAAGTTTGGGGATTCTGTGAGTTTTATAAAAACATAGACTAAGTGTAGATATAAGACTATTCATTTGTACTTCTACTTTCCTATTTCCCTAATTGGTATCACCTGTTGTCTAAACAATGAAGGCTAGTCCCTCATTGATTAAAGCTCAGAGGCTTCTTTTTCTTACTGGTCTGGGAGATATATTAGGGAAAAGTTTAAAGGGGAGTTTAATACAATTATATCCAATTTTAAATCTCACAGTTTTGGTGACCACAAAGGGACAATGAGGGTTAAGTGACTTGCCCAGGGTCACACAGCTAGTAAGTGTCAAGTACCTGAGGTCAGATTTGAACTCTGGTCCTCCTGAATCCAGGGCCATCAGACAATGGATTCAAGCATGCTGGGAAATGACTGTTTTCTCTACCCCCCCAACCCCCCAAAGATTTCAGCAAAGAGTTTAAGGATCCTCTACATAACAAATACCTGAATGGAAATATTCCAGGGGCATTTGCACAATGATTTGGGCCTAGAGAGATCTCTCTCTCATTGTGAGAGTAAGCTTATTACCCAAATTAAAAAAAAAAACTTGTGGTACTAAGTCAGAATCCTGCCAAATTCATTACCAATGTATTAGACTTATATAGGTTGATGTTATGATGATGGGGGGAAAAGACACGTAGAACCTTAATATAGCATTCAGGGGTGTCTTCCTGGTTATGGAAGTAAATTAATCTGGATTTCCTCTGCTCCCTCAAGAGATGTGTTTTGGTAGTGCTTGGTCATCTTTACCCCAGTTACAACTAGGCATAAACTATGACCAGAGGCCAGTGAAGGAAAGGACTTTATACCATTTCTGTCTAATTGCTGTGGTCTCTGCCTCTAACCTGGTGGCAGAGGCGACCTCCCTTGGACCTTACTCTTTAGATGATAGTAAGTGAGGCACCACTGCCTTGCCCTTCTCTAGCTAAATTGTTAACCTTTTGAAACACTGCTTCATACCAACTTGATATTTATCCATCAGCTACTTCATTCTGTGCTCTTTTTTTAATAGCTCAGGTGAAAAAGAACTGCCTTGAGGTAACTGGACAACTGAAGGTAATCTTCACAAGGCCAGTCTATTGCAGGTAAGCATAGGGAAGGATTTATGAAGCAAATGGGATTAAGTAAGTGACTGGTAAGCTAGTACCTCAACAGAAATAGAGCTTTAGGAGAAAGGGATGGTAGAAAGAGGATAGAAGCAGGGAAATCTAAAGGCTTGTCCATTAGGCATTAGTGACTAGGAGGGTGGTGAGAATGTTGGCAGTGGTACGTCAGATATTTTTGCCTATGCCTTTAGACTGTTTTCATCCCCTATGTTTCTTGATACACCACAGGGATTAGCAATAATTCCATAACTAGAAACGAACGAATTCTTAGATACACAATAGCAGCATTCAGAAGCCTTTCTGGGAGGCTCCTGCAGCTAAGACTGGTGTTCAGATGTTCTATCTCAACCTCCACATACCCTATTCTGACACTTTGCCTCTCAGACTGTTGCCCAGAATGAAAGAACAAGGTTTTCCTAAGAAAGTTTTGCCCATTGGGAATTCCAGAACTCAAGAAGATGCTGCAGATAATAGTACGCTTCCACCAGTTATGGACAACAATAGAGCAGCACCTTGAAGAGCCACAGGCCACAGTGTGGCTATGCAGTCCGATATGAGAGCCGCAGCTCCTGCCATAACGAGGACGTCGGAAAACTGCACTCTCTGTTGCCTGTTGGTTCCTGCGTCTCATTCGTTTTTCTTCCTCCATGGCTTGAAGGCCCATCTCATCTGCGTGCAAGCTGCTCCTGAGTACTGAACTCCTTCGGGCGAGGTCCCTGGCCATCTCCTCCCAGCTGCAGGTGTCTATTCCCAAAGCCCTCCAGTCTCGCTTGCATACATCTCTGCAGCAAAGCTGGGGGCATCCAGGAGGTCTTTGGCCTGAGGCTAACTCGCCATAGAGTACGTCTTTAGGAATGCGCCTGTCTTGAATGCGGTGCACATGACCGAGCCAGTGCAGCCGTCTTTGTTTCAGTAGCATGTAGATGCTCGGAAGTTGCGTGAGTTGGAGCACTTCTGTGTTGGTGATCCTATCTGACCAAGATATGCCAAGGATGTGCTGAAGGCAGTACATGTGGAAGCTGCTAAGCTTCTCTTGTCTTGCTTGAAGTAGCTTTCCCAATCCTCTGATCTCAGAATCAAGTGACAAATTGTCACTGACAATAGAGCCAAGATATGAGAATTGGCTTAGGACATCCAAGTGGTAGCTACTGATGTGTATCAATAGAGGCGACATAGCACTCTGACACATGACTTTCATCTTTTAAGATTGTTAGGCCAAAGTCCATGCAAGCTTGGGAGAAGCAATCCATCAAGGTCTGCAATTCACTCTAAGTGACAGGCAAGTGCGGCATCATCAGGGAAAAGGAGGTCTCTAAGCGTGCTACCTCTCACTCTGGTTTTGGATCTCAGATGTGAAACATTGAACAGGCCTCCATCCAACTAGGAATGCAGGTAGATGCCATCAGTTGATGAACCAAAAGCATGACATAACAGCATGGAGAAGAAAATTCCAAACAGTGTGGGAGCTAGCACACATCCTTGCTTTGACTCTGCTGTTTATGCCGAATGCTTCAGAGGTGTTGCCTTCTAAGTGTACAACACCCTGCATGTTCCAATGAAAGGAGCAAAACAGGCTATGGAGTTTAGGAGAGCAACCAATTCTCGAATTTCAAAAAGACCTTTTCTGTTAACTATATCAAATGCTTTGGTCAGGTCTATGAAGGCAGCGAAGAAGGGTTTTCATTGTTCTCTGCACTTTTCTTGCAGTTGGCGTAGCGAGAAAATCATATCGATAGTTGACCTCCCTGCCCAAAAGCCACATTGCAATTCGGGGTAAACACAGTTGGCAAGTTTACACAGTCTAAGCAAGATGACCTTGGAAAAAATCTTCCCAATGATGCTGAGAAATGAAATTCCTCTGTAGTTGTTAGTCACTCTTGTCCCCACTGTTCTTATAAAGAGTAACTATACAGGCATCACGCATATCCTATGTCACTTCACCTTCTTTCCAACACAGGCACAATTCATGCAGGGATTTTAAGAGAATGTTTTTAGAACATTTGATCAATTCAGCTGTGATACCATCTACACCAGGAGCTTTTCCACATCTTAGGGAGCTAATTGCATTCTCAAGTTCCTCAAGTGTGGGTACATTGTCCAACCCCTGTAGTACAGGGAAGGACTCCATGATGTTTAAAGCTGATTCTGTGGTAGAATTTCTGATGGTGTACAACTCAGAAAATTTCTCTACCCATCTTTCCATTTGCTAAACTCTGTCTGTAATGTACTCCAGTGCTGGACTTGAGGGGAGCTGTCTTGCTCTGAGCGGGTCCACAAGCTTTCTTGATGCCTTCGTACATTCCTCTGATGTTTCCCATATCAGTAGCAACCTGTATTTCCTCACTGAGCTCAACCCAATATTCATTCACACACCACCTCACAATTTGCTAAGCATTTCTTCTCAGAGCATGTTTCTGAAGAGCACTTTCATTCGGGGAGTGTTTGTATTCAATGAGCGCACTGCGCTTGGCCTCAATGACGGGATTCAACTCACTGCACTTGGCTTCAAACCAGTCGTTCATTTTGCTAGTCCTCTTCCCAAAGACATCAAGAGCAAGTCTGTGGACACTCATGTATCTGTTTCCATTTTTCAGCAGCTGATATAGCAGGAGAAGACACGATCAATGCATTCTTGAGAGATCTCAAAAATTGATTAACCTTGCTGAGATTCATGGTTTTGCTCTTGTCAATACAAGATTGCCCTGTTGGTTTAAGGTGATGCAATGTTTTGGGCCAGAGCCACTCTTTACAACAAACTAAAGAGTGATCGGTGTCAGTTGGCACTGTGGTATGACCGCTTGTTAAGAATGTACTTGAGAGCAGACCGCCTGGTTATTAGTCCAATTGGTGCCAATGTTGCGATCCGAGATGTCTCCATGATACTTTGTGCTGTGGCTTGGACTTATAAAATTAGTTGTATACACACACAAATCGTGGTCAGTGCAAAATTCCAACAGTCTTTGCCCATTTTCATTAATCTTTCCAACGCCATATGGCCCAAGATATGTTGGCCAGGACACATGGTCAGAGCCAACTCTTGCATTAAAATCACCCAGAAGAATGACGAATTCATATCTGGGGATAGCTCCTAGCATTGCTTTCAGCTTATAGTAGAACTCATCTTCGGTCTGTTGTGAAGCTGTTAAGGTTCACAGGGCCTTCGATTGTGTTCAGACGAAGTGTGAGCAGTCTTGGTACTGTTGCTGATCAATTCAATCATTTTCAGCAACGTGTTTTTCACAGCAAAGCCCACACCATGTTCTCGTAGTTCTGCTGAAGTTGGCTGCAAGTAGAGGCAAACTTTCCATGCTTTAGTATTCAACAAATTTGAAGATCTTCTGGATGAGGAATTGTTTTGGGGCAAGAGGAGCTAGCTTAAGGAACATGTTCTAGTTTGGTTTGTTGATGGTTAGGACTTCTTGATCTCCCAGTGTGAGAATTTGCAATCTCCCTCTCATCACCCCAACCAACTTCAGGGCTGAGGATCAAAACTGACAAAACTCCAAAATCTGAAGTTTTGGACAAATTGATTACTTGCCTTGCTGGCAAAGAGCTCCTTCCTATCACTCCAAACAGATCTAAGCCAACCTGGGGGTTCATTTACCTGTCTTTGATATAAATAGAGAATACAACCAAATTTTAAAAAGAAAAGCTGTTCAGATGATTCAAGCATTCTTGATTTTTCTCTCTCCAAGTGTGATTTCTATGGAATAGGTAAGCCATGGATTTATATCATCTGGTTTCTAACTGGAGTTCTTCACCTTTTTGTGTCTTGAACTCCTTTGGTAGTCTGAAACCTATGGACCCCTTCTCTGAATGCATTTAAATATATAAAATACATAGTATTACAAAGAGAACCAATGTAAATATCAATTCTATTGGGGGTGAGGCAGCATAAGTGTATAGAGTTCTGGACTTGGAGTCAGAAAGACCTGTGTTTGAAAACTGCCTGTAACACTGACTATGAGCAAGTCACTTTATTTTGACCTCAGTTTACTCTTCTATATAATGAGAATAACGGCATCTTCCCCACAGGATTGTTGTGAGATCATATGAGAATATATTAAAGTACAGAGTGCTTGTCAGAATGTACCCATCTTCCCACTTAAGTCTCAATTCTAAGGCCACCAGTTCATCATCTTCCTTTCTGATTAGGCTAAGTCTAGAATATTTTTCTTCTTGGTCACTTCCTATTTTGAAGGATGAAATCAAGCTAAACTAATAAAGTTAGTCATTCTATACTTTTGGAAGCATTTAATTATCTAGATTCTGCTAGATGTTCCCCTTATTTGTCACTTTCTTCAAGATTTTTTTGGGGAGAGAGAACAATTTGTCAATGGGGAGAGAAGAAATGGTGTTAGTGTTATAGAATAAGAGCAAAAATAGCTCATTGCAATAGAAAATTTGGTTCCCTTTGTTATCCATATTTTATGCATGGGATGCCATGAATATTTATAGCCATTTCCATTTTGGATTGTCTCCTTTGAATCACTGTCTATTGCCATTGCCTTCTATACTATGTTCAGTGTGGTGTCCTACTTGGCAGGCCTATCATAGGCAGTTCCCCTCCATCCCCTTTATCTTTAAGTGTAAAGTTATTTGGATTTCTAAGACTTGGAGAAAATACACTTTATAAGCCCTCATTAGACAATAGCATAAGATCATAGATTTAGAGCTGGAAATGACCTTAGTCTCCACACTTATGACATGAGGGGGTTAGACTAGTTAAGTTCTGACACTGAGTTCATATGATTTCCCCAAGGTTACATAATAAACCTGTGGATATAATTCAAACTCAAAATGTTTGACAATACCTATCATTTTTCCAGTGTACCATGCAGTATGCCATCTCTAGCCCAGATCTTATCATTTCTAGACCTTAAAATATATAAAGAAATATAACATTTGATCATATGACCCACATCGTCTAATCAAGTTGACTTCCTTATTTGTCTCCACTGCAAGAATAACAACTTGTACCCTCATGGTCATCACTTTCTTGTGAAGGCTTTTCATAATCCTTTGCAATTGTTTGCAAATAAATTGTGACTCCCAGCTGTCCCAACATGAATAAACTAGTAGTGACAAAGAGGATACTTTCTTCTGATGGTACCTGAGGAAATCATTGATCACCTTTTATACTTCTTTAGTCTTAAAGACTGTGCATGATGCAGTAAAGTACAGATATTTGGGACTTCCTTAAAGAATTATGTGGCAAGAACAGCCCATGCCAACCAGAAAATGTAAAACAATTCTTGGCCTTTGATTAATAAGCTAATTGTGCTTGTTTCCTATAAACTGGAGTAGGGTATAAAAACAGTTGAAAATTGGTGGAGGTCTTAAGTGGAGAAGTATTAAATTTACTAGAGCACAGACTTAGGTGTTACCAGTAGAAGTGAAAGTCTGATTCATGATGAAAATGCTTTAGCTATTTTTAGTATCAAAAAGTGAGTGTGTGTGTGTGTGGGGGGGTGCCACTCTGAGACAGTGAATATTATAAAGTGATTGGCCACAAAAATAAGAATCTCCTCTGATTCTTGTAGGTCCAATTTTCCATTCAGTTCTGATTTTTTCCTTACATAACTTAAAGTTCATAAAATATCCATTTTTTTCTATATTAGGATTACACTCAGTTTTGCTGGGTAAGTTATTCTTGCTTGCAAACCCAGCTCCTTTAGGCTCTTTGGAATCATGTTCAACGTCCTTTGACCTTTTGTGTAGGAGCTGCCAAAACTTGTGTCATCCTGGTTGTAATTCCACAGTATTTAAATTGTTTCTTTCTAGTTGCTTATAGTAGTTTCCTTCTTGACCTTTTAAAGTTAGCTATAATGTTCCTATGAGTCCTCATCTTGTTATTATTTTCAGGTAGTGACTGGTGGAATTCAATTTTTTTTTACCATCTAGCTCTAACATTCCAGGACAATTTTGCAATTTTCCTTAATTTCTCAAGGTAAAAAAAAAGAAACAATACATCAACTTTAAAGTAGACCAACAATTCTTATTGTCTCTCCTTGATCTATTTTCCAGGTCACTTGTTTTTCTAATTAGATGTTTTACATTTTTTCCTATCTTTTTTCATGTGGCTTAGTATACAAAGTTGGCAGCTATATTGAATTCCAGAAGTGGTATTCAATTCAGACCTCTGGTTCAGGTTGTAAAAGGGTAATGTTTAGAACTTAAAGATAACGTTGTTTTGAGTGGAATAATACTTCCTTTGTATTAAGCACTGTAATGGACTCAAAAATTTGGTGGGATTACTCAGGTCAATAACCAAATTATCTTTGTCAAAGAAGCTATAGGGTAAGGATGAGAATCTATATAAAACTGTGCTTTACATGTTAAGTGATGCACATGGATAAACAGATTGAAATTTTAACTGAGAGCAGCATCAGAATTTGGAATAAAGACATGGGAGTACATGACATAAACACATGTAACCCTTGGGTAGACAGCCCTTATTCCTTCACACCAGAAAAAGTACTGAAAATTCAGGCAGAGCAGCTGCTGCATAGTGCTTCACAGGTTTGAGGCAGAGCTCTCCAGGACTGGGAGCAGAAGGCTGACTTCCCTAGAAAGCCCTTGTATTTCTACCATGGGCTTTCCCAGGTCCTGTCTGTAGTTTCTGGAATATGCCCTCTGTGGGGTTAATTTCTTCTTTCCTCCATTCTGCTACCGAACACTAAATTCTCCCAAAGTAATAGATAATTAAATAGATTTCTTTTTCCCCTTCACTTGCCAAATTTATAGGAAGTACATGAACTATTTCCATCCTGTAAAGAAATGGGTGAAAGATTAGTGGTGAATGGCATATAATTTGCATGATTTCACATATATAATCAATAACATGCTATTTGCCTCAAGGAGAAGGGAGAGAATTTGGAACTCTGTCTTAAAATATGAATACTTAAAATTTTGTGTAATTGGAAAGTAACAGAACTTTAAAGATACTGTTTTGAGGTACAAGGCAAGGGTTCACAAGGAAACTGATGCTAGAACCTAGTTTCTAGTAGGAACATAAATTAAGGTAAGGCAACCCAGGACAGCCAGAATGGAGGCTGCCCAATTTATTCCCAGATGTAGTTACATCTTTTCCAGATGTTTATGAATTCTTATAGCAAAACTCAAGTGGCCTCCTCTTCCCTTTAACATTAATATGGTAAATAAACAAAGCCACTGGCTCTAAATGAGCACTTGTGGGGAGCATCTAAACTGCTAATAGGCTTCTGATAAAGACCCTTATGACAATCATGAGCTTTGTGCCCCCTATAGTATTAAGAGACAATTAACTAGACTAAAGATTATACACTTTTAAGGTACTTGTTAGTGGGAGTTTGGGCTATATTCCCCCGAGGATAGACTTTTCCCAGGTGCTCATGTCCCTATGCCATTGACAATGGTTACTGAGTTTTACTAGATAAAACAACATCTTGATGGCACAAAGAAATAAAGACGGTTTGTGATGGTGGATCTCAGAAAGTGTGTACCTTGTTGGATTTAAGAAGACTATTTCTCCCCTAGAAAAACAAGGCTTGTGAGTTCCCAAGAACCAGTGCTAGAAAGTTTCATTTGTTCCCCTTTCCTTGATGTGGTGCAGGGGTTGCCCACAGAATTCTGATTGTTTGAGCCTGCCCAGGTACTACTTCCAGATGCACAGCACTGTATGGAATGAGATCAACTTTCTTCTCAGGAATGTCGACTCCAATTTTTCCTCTCCTGGAAGACCATTATACCTATCTATTATTTATTTTCACTTTTTTCTCCTCTGTATCACATTTCCCAATTGCCTGATGTAGGCCAGTGTTTCCTACTACTTCTCATATTCTACTTTGGGTTTTTAACTTGAATGCCTTTTCCATTTTTCAAAGAATATTTCATTCTGCATAATTTCATGTTCTATAGCCTCTTTATATCCTGTGAGACAAAAATCCCTGCTTTATGTGTATACATAGGTTTTCTATAGGCATAATTTTCAGCTTCTTAAGGATTATCTTTCAGCCATCAAGTTACTATTTGCTCTCATGTTTTTGTTTTGGATTTTTTTTCCCAAGCCATTTGGTCCTCCAAACAGAGTGTGTCAACCCCCAGTTGCTTCTCAGTCATGGTACTAGAAGTTGTCATTAAAGGTATCATGAGCCATTTTTCCCCTTTCCCTATAAAACAGAAGTTTTTGCACCCCGCTCCTTCCTATAACAGCTAGTTGAAAACGGAAGTGAATAACTTTAATGTTCCACGACAGCTAGGATCCCTTGGAAGAAGCCTTGGTAAACACTGCTAATAAATGCTCTACCTTGGCATGTGATTTGGTGTTGTTCCTTAGTCCTCCCTGTTGCAGGTATGAGCATACACCATGATTAATGTGTAGCTTCTTCAGGGCCTTATTTGGATATTTACCTCCTGACTCTTCAGGTCACCTTGAATTCCTCCACTTTTAGATTCCAAAGCCTGAAGTGAAGAATTCTTTCCCTTCTCTAGACTCTGATTTCTCTAAGCTAGGCAAGGACTCTCCCTCTAGGACATTAAAAATGTCCTAGGCTTTAGAATTATCTTTTGTCCCTATATTGGAGAATTTCCTGAAAGCAGTTTTGATGACCAAAAAAATCTTGCCCCAGATTGTAGCATAAGAAATCCCTATTTCTTTGTTTTCCTGGTGGATAGCCCACAGGGAAAGATCAATGATGGACCCCTTTGCTCCTAACTAGAAGATTCTGAAGACCTGATAAAATTATCTAAAGGAGTAAGAGGATGGAGAACCCAAAGACTCATATTGCTGACTTGACTTTCTGCAGATGCGACAATGAAGCTGGTGTTTAGAGTCCCTTAAGTGAAGGAGCCCCATGATATTTTATGGGTGTTGAAGATGGACTAAGTTGGTAAAGGCTTGAATTATAGTGCCTTGGCCTGATGGTAGTAGAGATGTAGGTATGGCCATAATTCCTTTCAATCAATCCCAGATTGTGGCATCCTCTGCTATTCTTGGGGCAATGCTTAAACTATTTCCATCATGCCTCAACATTAAAATAGCCTCCTGAGTGCATTCTTAAAGTCTTCAACTTTTTCTTTCCCAGAGATTTCAAATCTTTCTTTAAAGTGTAAGGGCTGGGACAGCCAGGTAGCACAGTGGATAAAGCACAGGCATTGGAATCGGGAGGACCCGAGTTCAAATCCCGCCTCAGACACTTGACACTTGCCCAGGGTCACACAGCCAGTAAGTCACTTAACCCCAATCACCCAGCCAAAAAAAAAGTGTAAGGGCCTAAAATTCTAGCGGTGATGTCAAATCTAATCAGTAGTCACCTTAAATTAGAAAGCATATAGCACCAATCTTTGGGCATTAAGTATTAAAGTATATTAGGAATTAGTAAAGAGAAACATGCGGATAAAGTATGAGATTTGCCTGCTCTCCCTATCCTGCCTCTCTGCCACCAAGACCCCATCCAGAAATGAAAGGACCTTGCTCCCCTGGATTCTCCCAGAAGCCTCCTGTGAAACGGGAAACAGGGCTGTTTATATATACACACACACCCACACACACCCACACCCACACCCCTCTTCAAGCTAATTGGCTAGAAACACTGACTGACAGGACCCACGGGTGGCAGACATCACTTCCTGATACTGATCTGACCTTGGAAATCCCAGAAAGGTCACTTCTGGATACCAAAATCACATGGTTTCTTTTCAGGCCAGAGCTCATAATGTCCCTCCCAGCAGGGGGTGTCATTCCAATTCTCACAAAGATAGGACCTACATGTATTTGATTTTGCTATCTACTTTTTCACTATCATCTCTCAAGTTCCCATCTAGTGAGTTTACCGCCCTGGCCTCTGCACATCTAAGACATACAGGGAGATGGATGAAATTAAAAGGTCTGGCCCCTCAATCAAGCTGATGAACTCATCGGGATCCATAAATCCCCTGCTAAAGTCATTGTCTGTGGATTGCTCTTCTTTGAAGACTGGGAGTTGGATATCCTATATTTCCTGAATCACCCTATTTTCTTGGGTCCTACTCAAAACCTTCCATTTGTAGGAATGATTTTCTACAACTCTTGCTATATCTTTTCAACTAATAATTAAGGACCTTTTATGTTCAAGGTGCGGGCCCAAGGGATAGAAATAACAGTAAACCATTCTTGCCTTCAGAGTTTGCATTTGAGGGACACGTTATGAATGCAAATATGTATAATACAGGGAATAAGTGAAGCAAGGGTAATGAGGCTTCATAGAAAAAAAATGGGCCCATGAACCCTGAGGTTTATAAACTTTAAAGAGTATATTTTAGACTTGCAATATAACTGTTTCACACTAGCAGGCAGCTTGCTTCCTTTCTTCAATGAAATAGGGAAGCACCATGAATGAGATACAAAATTTTCTCTTTGAGATCCAGGACATAGACCTTGTGCTTTAGATTTTCCTTGAGGGTAGCTAGGTGCCAGAGTTGACTGGACTTTGAGGACACAGCAGTCTCCAAGAGGTACATGAAGCTGGTCCATCATTCACATAATTAGAGCTATACTGGACACCTGATGCTTCCCCTGGGATGAGCACTCCCATGTACCTGATGCAATATGTGTGCCAGAGACTGATCTAGAGCAATTTCAAGTTCCCTTTTTCTTAAGTGTGATATTATAGTCTTCGGTGAGCATTTATGAAGCACCTGCATACCAGGCCCTGTGCTACAATACAGAAAAGAAGATTCAGAACCAGGTTGTACCATGAGTCTGGGATGCATGACAATTCTATGTTTTCTATTCCTAACAAGTCTACAGGAAGCTGGAAAGCCTTTCCAACAGAACATGGGGAAATGTCAAATCTTAGTTTGCAGATTGCATGCGTATCCTAATGTTTGGTTGTAGGTTGTATTCTGTCCCCTTCACTCTGACCAGAAGCAAAGGTTAAGGGTAGTTCCATCTCAATTTCTTTACTTTCAGGACCTAATATACTAACATATTCTAAGTCCTAGGGCTTTCAGCTACCCATGGTCAAGATTTCACTCCATGATATAAATGTAACCAATACTTCTCTTCAACTGGCAGTGCTTGGCACCTATTAGGTATCTCATTCAGAGATAATTAGAACTTGGTAAAGGACCCCATGGCTAACTTTTGAAGAGTTAGTAAGGTAAATGGTAGGGGGTGTGTAAGGGAGGAGAGATAAATCACTGACAATTCCTAAGATTTGCAATTTTTCAAACCTGGGGAAACATAGAACTATTGAATGATCTTAGGCTAGAAGAAGGAATTCATAGGTGCCACAGTTTTTAAGCTAGTTTACCAGAAAGTAGATAGTGAGACAATTAACTGTAGTCACTCTGAAGAAGAGTTCTATCACCTCTCAACCATTTTTTCTTTCCTTTTAATATAAATTTATTTCCTCCAATTATACATTGAAACAATTTTTCAACATCTTTTAAAAGTTTTGAGTTGCAAATTCTATTCCTCAGGGCAGCTAGGTGGCTCAGTGGATAAGAGCAGTGGCCCTGGAGTCGAGAGGACCTGAGTTCAAATCTGACCTTTGACACTTGACACTTACTAGCTGTGTGACCCTGGGCAAGTCACAATCCCAATTGCATCACCAAAAAAAAGAAAGTGTTCAGTTCCAAATTCGATTCCTCCCTCCTCTCCCCATTCCCTGAGATGGTAAGCAATTAGATATATACAGATACAGGCATATATATACACATCTATATCACATATATCTATCTGATCTATATATATGTCATAGATGTCAATTTGTACATCAAAACTTGAATAAAAAATGAAAAGGTGAAAAGTAGCATGCTTCAGTCTGTATTCAGACAATATTGGTTCTTTCTCTGGAGCTGAATAGTATGCTTCATCATCAGTCCTTTGGAAAGGTCTTGAACTGTGAATGATTCTTATTCTCAGCAATATAAGAATCCATCTTATAATATTGATGTTACTGTGCATTGTTCCCCTGGTTGTTCTCAACTTCACTTCATATCAATGAGTTCATGTAAGTCTGCAAGTTTTTTTCTGAAATTGTCCTGCTTGTCTTTTCTTATAACACAATGATATTCCATCACAATCACATACAACTTGTTTAGTCATTCCCAATTGATAGGTATGTCATAAATTTCCACTTCCTTCAGCTGTTTTTTCAATGAGCAAAGTAAAACTTCAGCAGTTGAACGATCTTGGTTAATCCTCAAGGAAAATAGTTTCCATTACTGCTGCTATTGCTCAGTCCTCAGAGTGAAGCAGGCTCTGGAGTGACCTAGTGAACCCAGACCTCTATTTCTATTACAATGTTTACCCAGGACTTTCCTAGAATACAAGTATTATTCTTCTCTCTAAGCACTCCGAAATTCTATGTGGGGGACTAAATACTGCCCTAAATAACAGGTTAGCTAACCTCTTACCCTTTCTTTTTCAAGGGAACTGTTTGATGTTAGTATCTACCTATACCTGGGGGAGGCATGCAGTTTGAAACATTAAATTTAGTCATAATGATGAGAAACCTTAATTGGCTTTAAATATGTTCTTTTGAAAGGGGATTGCTTTTTTTGTTTTTTACAAAAGGGAGAGAATATTTTGTTTTTAAAGAAGTAAAAATATTTTTGCAGATCATCCTGAGTACATAAGTAAAAATACGGGGATAACCTTACAGGGTAGGGTGTGTGTTGGATCAAGTGAGATATTGCAATAAGGTGCCTATCTCACTGCCTGGCACATAGTGAGTGCTAGACAACAATGCTGATTTTCTTCAGCCACTCTCCTAATGGCTGTCAAGGATAGCACCCTCTCTATGTAGCCTTTCAACCTTTGTGAAAGGGCCACTATCTACTGAGGTTCTGTTCTCATGCCACATGGGTTTGGCTAGTTCTTTTTTTTTTTTTTTCCTGAAAGGTAGCAAAGCTATCACCAGTGTTTGAGCCTTTGCCCACTATGGAAATCAACATGCCACTTCAAGCAGTATTCTGAGGGCCTATGGACTGGCTGGTAACCATGTGAAGTCAGGGTCCTTCAGATATGGCAGATTTCCCAAAGATGTTACACTGCCACACCTTTCTTTGCTGACCAGAGGAGCTTCTAAAGGGGGAGATTTATCTAGTCAGGCTTGAAGAACTTCTAATATTGTCGTTGACTTTTATTTCTATTTTAAAGTTAACCTAATTCTTAAATGACATAGGAGTATCTGTTTTATTCAACATAAACTGATCATTGGCCTCAATGGGTTCCATCCATTATACCTTTCCAAGGCCAATCTGTTTGGTTTCAGCCTATAGTAGTCAAAACTTCAAAGCGACTGTCTGAAGTACCTTAACAGACATACTGGCCTCTTTTAATCTTTCCTTTTCTCCCTGTTGCTCTTATAATCTTGACCAGAGCATTAGCCTCTGCACTGGGTAGATCAAATATCGCCAAGGAATCCAATTTGCATGGTAATAGGCAGTTACAGAAGATCTGGTGCCCAGGAACAAGAGGGACAAAGAATAGAATCCTAGTAGCCTTTTTTTTCTGCTTTCACAAATGATATGGCTTCATGGTCATTTATTTGACCCCAAAGGACAGTCAATATTTTAAAACTTCATGCAAGATTCTTAGGCTAGCCAGAAACTTTCTACTTCTCTAGAAGATATCCCATTATGGTACCTACACTAGATCTGAGACAAGCCTTTCCTCAGGACATCTGATGACCCTGGGGACAGCTCCACCTGACAAAATCCAGGGCTTGTGGCTTCTCCAGGCAAGCCAGGGCAGACCAATCACAAGTTCAAATGTCAGCCAACAGAGTATAGCACTTCCCAAGGGTGCTAATGAAAACGCTGGCTTTTGCTTCTCCATCCAAACAGGCAAACCCCTTCTATATCTTCATTTCATCATGGAATCAGTAGCAGAATTGGCTAGTGGAGAGGCCCTGCTATAAGGTCCCAGGGTTTCTACATTCCTGGGATTCAAGGCATCTAATTATCTTGAAATGATGCATCAAGGCTTGCAAGCAAACCCACTCCCTCAGCTTAGATGTGCAAGGGCTAACAACATTGGTCCCTTCTTCCCCTTCAACTGCAAGAAGGGGGGAGTAGCATGGGCCTGGCATGGTGGCAGCATGACTGGGAGGCAGGGAATCTGGAGAAATCTGCATCAATTGATTAACAAGCTTGTTCCTTGTTCCACTGGCGCATGAAGGACATCTCTGCATGAGCCTTCCTCTGTAGGCTGCTCTCTCCCAGGCATTCCAAGAGAGATCCAGGATTGGATACTCTCTGAAAAACACTCATTGTGTCAGAAGGACAATTTGCTTCTACTTCAGGGCTGGTTCCTTGAAAGTATCACTGATTACCTTGGTTTCTGGGACATTAGTCCTAATGCCCAAGTTGGAACACTGCAACCTAGCAAGCATCTGAAGAAATTCTTCTACATGGAGTAGTATACAGGGTTCAAGTCTGAAAGGTCATTGAGACAGGTGCATGTCTCTAGGTTCCAGGTGAATGGAAACAATGGGCTAAAGGTTTGGGTCACCAACACTTCCTGAAGCTGGAATTTCTTCCAGCAAAGTATGGGCTCCTGGATTGCAGAAATGACTGTTGCCTTGCTGCCCTGAGGGTCCTCCTTGGAGGTCAGCTAGCTAGCTAGGGGGCCTTCATTTTGACATGTCTCCTGAGTCTCAGTGTCCATGTCTCCCTGATGTCATGGTCCTTCAAGAATGATGGATAAATAAGAATCTTCTATGATATCCTACCTCTTGAGAACTTGAGAGGGAAATGTGATCTTGACTATTCAACTGTCATTCCAGAAGTTCTTTGGGGAGGTCAGGGAGAGACAAGCCTGAGGTTTGTCTTGTCTTACATGCATCCTAATGCCTGATGCCCAAAGCATCTCCTAAACTCCAGATGGTGTAAATTCTTGATGTCAGACTATCTTCAGGAATGATCTTTTCCCCAGACTGCTAGGAGTTTCTGTGCCCTTCAAAGCCTCCTTCTGGGAAGTGTTTTGATGCTGGCAGGCCACCCCATAGGCCATGTGAGTCAAAATGAAGTTCATTTTCAGAGATCAGGCTGAGATATGGATCTCTACTGCCTTACCTCGTGAAAAAGGTCTTCCCAAATGACTAGCCCTATATTTAGGGCACCATGAAGTTTCGTCCTTCACTATCATACAAGAAAAAAATGGAGATACAAGTGCCTACACAAGTCAACAGGACAGACTTGCACATTACCTAAGTAGTTGCTCACCTAAACTGTCTCCAGTGAGCCATACCCCTTCATAATTTGGACCCTCCCTAAGGAGGCAACCTTGTAGAGAAAATCTCCCTTCTCCCATACCTTTATATATTGAAAAGGAATAGGAAGTTCTATGTAATCAGTAGTTTCAGGTGCAATCATATTTTTTATCATACTATGTCAAAGAAATACTTTTTTATGCTATAAATTAAAAATAAAGTAAATAGCGTGGAAAAAAATCGGGTGGTACAGGGCTAGGAAAAAGTGTCTATATTTTCATAAGGAAGAGGATTGATCCTTCTAACGTTAGGTCAGTGAGCCCAACGTCTAGGTATATTGCTAAAACATTAGAGATGGTTAGTAAAAGCATAAAACAGTAGCAATCACAAAGAGCCAGCATGGATTAAACAAAAGTAGGTTACATCAAACCAACCCTGTTTACATAGTAACAGATTCAATAGCTTTTTTGCCACCAAGGCACCTAAAAAGTCACCTGTAACATTTGGACAAATGGATGGCAAAGACCAATAAGAAGTTGTCAGCTGTCTATGAAGTAAACTTAGGAAGACATTAAAATTGGGTTTTCAGGATGTAAATCCTGCAGACCCATCTCCTGTGCTAGTATCAAGCAACTGCTGCCATTTCTAGGCAGTTGGACCCTAGTGGAGCAAAGCTAGAGAGTAGAACTCCTCCTGTAGAGTGAGAGTCCTTACAATGGCAGGAGATAATCCTAGCCAACTCAAGTTCCCACATCTGGTCACTTCCAAAACTATTGTGCCATCTAAAACCTGGGTATCCCAGGTCACATAAGTAAGGGAATAAGATCTGAGTTTCTATGCACACAAAATTTTGGGGTTTGGGGTGTACACTAGCCTAACCCATTCACAGGGCCAAGCTAAACACTGTTTGGTGATGTCAACTGCTTTGTTTTAGAATCTACATGTGTGGGTGCCACTAAAACACCCACGAGAAAAAAAAGCATTTGATAAAGAAGGGTATCCCCTGAACTTGAGTCGCCATATTTTTCAGCAACACTGGACTTGGAGGAGCATGCAAGAGGCCTTGAACATGTCAAGGCTGAAGCTCCCCTTGAGCTGACATAATTTGTTCTACCTTAAGCTGGAATCCCTGTATCACTGGGAAGCAAGACAGGCACCAGCCAACTGTGCCAGGCTGGGATAGTGCTTGTGCAGCTCTAGTCTCTCAGATAAGAGGACCCTACTATCTTCATAATTAGCAGTTCCCAAGGGAAAGGAATACTGCTTTGACATAGCTATTAGATTCTTATGGTTTGGATTTCGTTTTGGAGGGGAGAAGGGGTACTTTTTAATCACCTTTAAGGACTTACATAACTTAGAAAATCCTGATGGTAGTAAGTGCTGAATGTTTTTGTTTTGTTTTGTTTTTTTGTTTTGCTTTTACAATAGCTGATGGTGCACTTGTCATAACTATTCATTACATTCTCTCAAAGCTCTCCAATCAGGTACAAACATTTAAATAGGCAGGTCTAGGGGCAGCTAGGTGGTACAGTGGATAGAGCACTGGCCCTGGATTCAGGAGGACCTGAGTTCAAGTCTGGCCTCAGACACTTAACACTTACTAGCTGTGTGACCCTGCACAAGTCACTTAAACCCAATTGCCCAGCAAAACAAAAAAATAAATAGGCAGGTCTAGAAGTATCCTCTGAGTTGTGATGCTCCCAAATTATTGGGAGCATTTGGAGTAATTGGGCCAGGGTAAGCAGACAGTTCTAGGGCCATCAGGAGGTGAGCAACGTGGTCCTTAATAGGCTTTTCAGACACCCAAGTAGCTGCCGAATCTCATGGCTGCTGCCAGGGAGAAGACCCTATGGCCCAGGCCACCAGTGTGCAGGGTTGTGACAGTTCCCAGGATATCCACATCTGCTGTCACTTGCCTGTTGCCATAGGACTTTGAGATAGGTAAGAATGGTAAAATGGTAGGGGTCATTTATTTCATGCATTAATTGGATTTCAGTGAGGCAGAGTTGCATGAGGTCATTAGCCTCCCATTCTTTGAGTTGTCACAGGACAGAGTCAAGATGACTGGTGCTGCTGAAGATGCAATGGATGACCTTGGCATCTTCCATGCCTAAGCAAGCTAAGGGATCCACAGAGCCTACTTCAGCTGCCTTTCAGGGATGTTGGAAAAAAATTGTTCTTATTGGCCTATTTCACTAGGGGAAGCCTTCACATGCATGCTTGGAGTAGACACTCCCCTAACTCATCAACAGGTTTGAGACCCCTCAGTTACACTCAATCTGCTTTAGCCTAGCTGCCAAAATGGCTTACCAGAGTGTGGCCACTGCCTGTTACAGCTTCTTGGAGCCACTGGTGAGAGAGGTAGGTCAGGTAGATACTAAATGTAGAAAGCAGCCCTGAAAAGGGTTCAGTGACCCTCACACCAGAGCTACTTGTCATCCCTGAACACATATTTTAATTTATTTTCTTCCCATTTCTCCAATCCTGGGATTCCAAGTGGCCATCTAGTATGACTACAAACCCCATTTGAAATCAAAGTTATTGTTCATCATTATTATACTAAGGTTTTTGTTGATGGCAGAAGTGAATTGGGCCCCAAGGTTTTAATGGGAACATGACCACAAAGTAACTTATTGAAGAAGCAGGGAAAATAGGGCTCTGAGTTGAGTATATCTTTTAAATGGTGGAGGGTGAACCACACAAGAAGTGTACTTTCCCAAGCTGGTTCACCAAGTATAGGTGGCAGGGAGGTATTCAAGAGGTAAGGGAGTGAGCTAAGTCTTTAAGAACTTCTTGCTCTTAAATTTCACCTTTCTCCATGACCTTGAGAAATTCCTCCACAGGCATTACCAGCTGTGAGCATTGACCCAACCTAGAAGAGAGATCTTTACAGGGATAGAGTCACAATATCATTTCAGAGGAACACAATGTTGAGCCACAGATGGCATCCACATGGGACCAGGCCTGGGAAGCAAGTTGGGCTGCTCCCTCAGTCTCCTCATCTGTGAAAAGGAAAACAGTAGCTTCCAACCATGGGGATGGACATGACTATCTGGAACAAGGAGCTCCTCCCTGACTGTCTGGCAGCAGTTGGGGTGGGGCAGCTAGAGACAGGGCTGGCTTCACAGGGCTCATGGGAGGTAGATTAGTGCTCCTATGGCCCAGTATATGTCAAGCAAAAGGAATAGCCCTAATCAGGACTATTTGCCTTCTTTGACTATCAAAGGTATAAGATGGCTTTTGAATGGAAATGAGTCTACCCTAACACAGGATGGGATTCAGATTCTTGCTTCTGTTAAAAGCAGAATTAGTCACACTTCATTTCCTTCCTAGAAGGTGAGTTAAAAAGAAATGAAATGCCTCTCACACTTAAGGAGGAATGGTTAAGTGACTTGCCCAGGGTCACACAGCTAGTAAGTATCAAGTGTCAGGCCAGATTTCAACTCTGGTACTACTGAATCCAGAGCCATTGCTTTATCCACTACACCACCTAGCTGCCCCCATCTATCAACTCTTTAGCTCAAGTTCTATTCTGCTTCACTCATGGCACTGAAAAGTATCAAACACAATTGAGGTCAGAACATGGACAAGACTAAAAAAACGGATGTGGTCCCAACTTAGTCTGTGAACACAAGGGAGCCTAGGGGGGAAAAAAAGAGGCACTGCTATTGGGCCCTTTCTCCTCCAGGGATGCAGTTAATCCTTAAGCAGCAAAATCAAGAGCCCTAAATCTGATGCTGGGGGGGTGGGGGGGTGTGTAAGGTAAGGAAATGCTTTGTATCATTTAAAGATGGTCAGAATCACTGGCTCTCTTAGCCTCAGGGCCTTAAGATGGGCCCAGCCTTTTCTCTCCTTGTGTTTTGTAGCATAGAGGAATTGAATGCAGGTTGCTGAGGAGAGGTTGAGTATCTGGTGGAGTTCTTAGACACTCATTGTGTCTGGTCACCATGAATTTAGTTACAAGATTGCAAGCCTTTAAGTCCATGGTGTCTTGAAATTAGAGGCTGAAGACAAGCTCTTGGAGGACAGATCCCCTAGGGAGCTTCTTCTGAGGCATGTAAAAGCCAATAAGTGTGCTCTGAAAATGAGGGGGGGATCCAGCTCAAACCCTCCCTATCTTGCTTCTAAAAGGATTTTCAGCTTTCTGGAAAGGGAATTGTATTATGACTCATGGTGGTCTTGAATGCTACTAGAGATGATCAGGTTGGCCTCAAATTTCTTTTGGAGAAACCCTTGTTCCAATTAGGTTTAGGGTTCAAGGTGTCTCTAGGACTGGAGCTATATTCTAGCTGTGTGTGTAAAATGTGTGGGTTCAAACTAAGGGGAAAAGTGAGAAAGTTGGTATTAGGATGTTGAAGGATCTTTTTTCTCAAGGTTACATGCACAATATATGTAGGAGAGGTATGTATGTAAAGGATTCTGGGAATATCATGCTAGTGGCATAAGACTTAACAGTTTTAGCTTTGGGGGCACTTTTCTTTGCCAAAAGGCCTGTTGCAGGTAGCACAGGTGCCTCCTAGATCAATTTAAGCAGTGGCTCAGAGAAACTTCACCTTCATCTTCATCTCATTTGCTGAAGGATAACTTCTAATCGGGGTACTTTTTGATCCCATTGCTCAAATAAGTGTGATCACATCTATTTGTGACTGGATTCTGAACTGTGTGATTTCATCAGTTCATGACTGGATTGAGCTGTTTTTCCCATATTTAGTCACCTCATTCAGTTGAGGACTTGGTCGTATGTCATACATGATATTTCATTACTGTTTGAATTTGAAACCCCCTACTCCTAGCTCTGTAGTTAGGAAGATAGAACTCTTAAGGTTTGGGGCTCTTAGCCCAAAAGGCCTTTACCAAGGGCACCAGTAAGGTATATCTGACTTTTCTAGCAGAGCTGGTTAAGCCTTAATAACTTCTCTAGGATCATCAAACCATGCTTTTGGGATTCAGTAGCTTTAAAATCCTGCTGAAAGGCCTCACGTTCAAAGGTTTGGCGATTCTAGAGTGTAAAGCAAGTTGACCTAGGTTTTAAACATTCAGGGTTTGTTTATTTTTGCTTTGTTTTTTGCTTTCTGTCTGAACATTTGCTTTTCTCTAGTGTTGCAAAATCTCACTCTCCAAGGTATTTCCGAGATGACCCAGTATGGTCATGAATTGTAGGCATTAGGTATATTCTACTGCCCTGGAATCTCCAGTTGGGTCTTGAGTTAGACCTAATGAGTCAGTGCCCTTTAAGTTAGAAAAGGCAGGGGGGGGAAATATGTCTGACAGGAAACTGTCTGAGAAACATGCCTCGATTCTCAAGGCCTCATGCTGTCAGAGTAGCCATGTATTTTGGTCTGCCTTATACTCTTAATAACTTAAAATTTTCTTGTTCTCCTTCATTATCCTCATGATTCTTGGTCCTGTCCACTCAAAGATCAGGAAACTGGAGGCATACAGAGAACCACCCCGTAAAATGCACCCTAATTTCTTTTTATTTTACATTGTTACTTATCCTTCATTTTCAGAGTACCCATGATATCATGATGTTGGGGTCAGGATACAGTGTATCCAACTTGGCCAATCAGACAACATGAACTCAGATGGCTCTACTGCAGGCCATGCAAACAAAGTCTATTTGAACGTATTGGATGGAGATGTCTCTAAATTTGCACATCTCACATTTCCTTTGTGCTACTAATACTATGCTGCTTTGCTAATGGAGTACAGCACCATCTTTGCAGGCATGCCATGCTGGGCAGTCCTGTGCCAGCATCTCATGTCTCACAATCAATATTAAAGTTTCTCAGAGAGACCTTTATCATCCTTTTGTACCATTTCTTCTGACTTCTGAGTTTCCCTTTTGAGTTCTCTGTAAAACAGCCTTTTAGGGAAATGTACATTTGGCATTCAAATGATGTGGCCAGCCCTTCAGTTGTGCTCTGTGCAGTAGTTGAATGCTTGGCAGTTGGGCTCCAGAGGACCTCAGTGGTATCTGGCACCTTATCCTGCCAGGTAATCTTCAGAATCTTCCCAAAATAATTCAAATAGAAACTGTTCAATTATATATATTTTAAGAAGGTGCTGGTAGGTTGTCCCGGATTCATAGGAATACAACAGTGACATTCTTCTGATGACATAAGCATAAAGATCAAGTCCATATGCATCTGTATCTGTCTGCTTGGACAGCTTCCCACCTTCCCCCACCCCATTTTTCCATATCGATTTCTGCTTTGTCCTTAGGATTTCATTCTTGAGACTTTTCCATTCCTCCTGCTGGGGGGAACAAAGTAAAATTTTAGGCTGTTGTATGCTAGCTATCGTTGTCTGTAAGAATCTTTTGAGAGCTTTCTATATGTTGAAAATTACTGTCCATTCCATTTTCTTCTCGGACTTCTATCACTCATTTCAGCAAGCTGCTTCTCATTTTGTGATAACTTCTTTCCCCACCCTCTCATTTTGAGATCCAATGCAGATTAGACTGGCTTCATAGTCTTTTTGTTCTAAGACTACCAATCTTGGGTAAGAAATGTCAATCTACACCCTTCTGTGACATGGGGTGTGAGTTGGCAGGTAAGACTTGTAAGAATTGTAAGGGCCAAATTTAGTATGGAGAGAGTTAATTGGGCAGCTCCCTGTAATATGGGGGTAAGGAAGGAGATTCACATGCCTCCTTTCAACAAACAAAATGGGTTGTATTAATGGGAACAAACCCACCTGTGGCTCCTCCTAAGATTGCTCTGCTATGGAAGACTGCTCCACTTCTGCCCTCGGCTCCTCCTAACAGGGCCCCACTGCCAAAGATGGGTCAGCCTCTGCCCGCGGCTCCTCCTTGCCCGCCAAGGCCCTGGGCTGCATTTATTTTAAAGTAATAACTATCACAGCAGGAGGTTTAATCATGAGGCCTTGAGATGTCCCAAGAAATTCCAAGACTCAGTGACTCAGTTTCCTACAGTTTATTAAAACCCTGAGGCCACAGGAGGAGAGTACCATAGGTGAAAAGAAAAGGTATCTCTCTCCAGGGGGAAGAAAGATGGTTATATTTACAATAGGTTTTCTTCATAATCCTAATCTCCTCGAGTAGATATCCTAATTTATAGTCCCTTTTAGCTGTTATTCATTAGAGCTCAGGTCTTAGAGCTCAAATATCTGTTGTTAACCCTTTTTAGCCTCCATCAGTTTGAAGACCTTTCTTGAGCTCAATTGCCAACACTCAATGTGCAATGCACTCTATCTTGCCAGGGGATCTTCAGAATCCTTATTAAGATGGTTCAGGTAGAAGTGATTCAGTTGCCTGCTATTGTGGTGGCAGACTTTCCAAGTTTCCTAGGTGAACAACAATGAAGCCAACACAACAGTCCTGCTGCCCTTCAGTTTGCTAGCTGCCTTAATAGCTCTTCTCTGCATGTTTTCCTTCAGAGCCTCCCAAACACTGAGCTAGCTCTGGCAATGTGTGCAACCTCATCTGTGTGTATCCCCAGGAAGTATACTGCTAAGGCAAGTAAACTTATCCACAGCATTCAGAATTTCTCCATTAGCTATAAACGATGGTTACCCATATGGATGGTATGGTGCTGGCGAGTGGAGAGCCTGTCTTCGTGGTGTTAATTGTCAGGACAAAATGAGCACAAGTGACAGTCCATATTCTAGATACATGCCTCAGAGGCTTCATTGAGTGCACAATCATCTCAGAACAAAAAGGTTTTCATACCAATTCTTCCTCCACTTTAGTCTTAGCTTTTGCAGCCTTTGCAAATTAAATAATTTACCATCAGTATGGTAGCTGACCTTGATGCCCTTTTTGTCCTTGTTGAAGGCATCTGATAATACTGAAAATCATTCCAAAAATCATGGGAGCAAGCACATAGATCTGCTTTACTCCTTTGGTGACTGGGGAAGTTCAAGAGCATCATAGAGAACCTAGCATGTCATCATGAAATTGGCATACAATACTGATGAACTTCTCCAGGCAACCAAACTTTGCCATGATCTTCCATAAGCTAAGCCCTCATGATCTTGGCGTCAAAGGCCTTGGTCAGAATGTTGAACACTGAATATACAACTGTTCTGCTCCTGGACATTTCTCTTGGAGTTGTTGGGCAGCAAACACCATAATCGAGTGTTCCTCAGCCCTTTCTGAAGCCATGCTGGCTCTCTGGTAGATGACCATCTTCCACCAGCCTGTTAAGGAGGAATCTGGCAATAATTTTGCTGACAATGGCTAAACTCCCTAAGAATGTCACAGTAAAACCTATTTCCTTTTCCTAAAAAACCAACAATGTATACTCTATGTAGTACCTCCTCTCTCCCATGGGATCAAGTTACAAGATTTGGTCTGCTGTCACCAAGTAGATGAAAGTTAAAGGGCATGGATGTGTCTCAGCAATGGAGAAACTTGGAGGCTTGACTCTTGCCTGGTTACAATTTTGATCCCAAACTACTGGGGCCTACTAGCTATGCTTCCGACTCAGCATAGAACAAAGGGTACTGTTTCAAAAGTCCAAGGCTGGGTTCTTCCAAATTCTGCTTCTGATGACTTATCTCAGAAAAAGTTGCTTCTTTAGACTTTGCTTTCCTCATCAGTAAATGAAGATGGTTGTATTAGATGACCTGAGAAGTTTCTGCCACTTCTGTCATGAATCAGATTAATACCATGATCCTGTTGAAAAGATGTTTCTGTGAGCCAGTGGTGCCATTCCAACAACCTCCAAGGAGAACTAGAACCACCATGCTGCATTCAATGACATTCCACATAGTATTCTGTACTGGAAAGATCTGGCATACCTATTCCCGGAAAAACCTGGCTGACTAGACTAAGGGTCATACTACATTTCTTCTTGGTTCTTCATAGCTTCTTTCTTAGACCAGGTGGAAGTGTTAGGCTCACCTTATGAACCTGCAGGAAGTTTTCATTCTGGAATCATTCCAGAGAGGACTAGCTGATTCTTTCAGTTTTCACTTGGGCTTCTGCTTCTAAGTTCTGGGCAGTTATCATTTATAATAGAATTATGATATGCAGATTCTTTTCTGATCATGCTTTGCATATGATCTGATGTCCTACTTTCTCTCAACCTGTTTTACATATTGATTGCTTTTAATATTTCTTAATTTCTCCAATATTTTCAATCTTACATCTCTTTTCTTCAGTTGTTTTCTATGTGACCCATGCTAACTTCCACAACCTTCAGTTAGGTGAACTTTTCCACTATCTGTCTTAAGGTAGCAATTTTCTATGATTCCCTATCTTTAAAAAAATCTTTACTCCCCAAATTTTCCATTCTGTATCTTGTTTCATTTCTTCCAGGTATTCTTGTACTCATGTGTGTAGTCCATTGTTTCCTGACGTCCTGGACTTCTGTGGTGTTGCTATCCTCCTTCAGAATTTACTACCCTGGGTATCTCAGACTAATATTTCCTCCTGATTCATTGCATCCATTTTGGTGATCCCCTGGGGCACCTGAACTTGCCTCAAATTTTGTAATTAATGGCATGGGGCAGGGTCTACATTGTCCCAGGATGGGCCCTTTCTTTAAAGGGACTCTCCCTCAGATAATGTTTCCCACATTGCTCCCCGCCTCCCAGCACTTTCACCTTCACCTCCTTGTAGACTTGTGGGGGGGGGCTATTTTCCTGCTGGTTTCTCGAACTAGTCCCCTTAAACCCACCTGAGGCTGTTTTCTCCAAATTGAGCTTGTAAAGCCACAGCATTCAGACAATGCTTTATTTCTACTTGGTTTGAATTCTATTAGGCTCATGTAATGAAATGCCTCTCCAGACCCCCCTCAGGATACCCCAGGATACCACATTCCCATCTTCTTTCAGTTCCCTTAAATTTTAATGCCAGTCACCAAGCTCACCAGGCAGGAAAAAGCAATAAGAAGTTCTTCACCCAGAAGGTCCTAAAAGGAAGGAGAGCAACTTGACAAGTACCTTAGGATTAAGTCATGAGCCTTTGAAGGGCACCATAGAGCAACTATAAAGACAAAAGGGAAAATTTCCCTTATTTCTTCCCTACTGCCATGATATAATTGCTTTAAATCTTCACATCCATTGAAATAGAGGCAGTTTGCATAGGCAAACAGGGACAAGAGGAGAACCAGACTTGGGATCATCAGGCCAACAGTCAAACTAAATCAAAAGGGCATCATAGTTATTGTGGAGATAGTTGAGATGGCCCAAGTGATCACTCTATATAGCTTCCTTGAATGAGTAGGGAAGAGTGGGAAAGTATGTAGGAAACCAGTGTGAAATCTCCAGGGATTCATATGTAAAAATAGAGAGCTTAGTTGTCCAGTGTGACTAGTTCCAAACTTCTAGAGAAGTACACGTGAATGTCCACTTTTCTGAGGGACTAAAATGGTCCCACTGCTTATGGCCAGAAATCATTGCAGTGATGAAGATGAAGTTTATCTGAGCTTGTTTGAGAAGTAGCTGTGACAGCCAGGGGAACTCTTTTTTTTTTTTTCCCCCCCAATTCTGGTGCTCACATTTCAGGAGGTTAATAGAGTAAAATGGCAGTGAAGTGTGATGGAGCTGTCAGAACTGAAGTGCTGTATGGCTAATTTTTGTAAGCGAAATCTACTGGTGGGGGGCCTCAAAGACAAGACCCCAATCTTAGGTCTTCATATTACTCCTTTCAGTGGATCTCACAATTTCAAAACAATGCTTGTCAATGGTCAACTTCCTGATTTTTTTCCAAGTGTAGGGGAAAAAATTTTCTGAAAATTAGCATCCTTCAATTGGCAAATAATGCTCCAATGCCACATCACCTCCAGTTTGGCTTTGACTTACTACTGGAATCTAACCCGTTGATATTGGGTAGAAGTTCTAAGGAGTCAATTAGCTGAGATTGATAGGCACTGAACCTTTAAACTCTTGCATTTATTAGCCAGAAACTGAGCCTTTTAACATGCCATTGAGAAGAACAGTGTTGAATTAAGAATAGGCCAGGCTCAACTGTTTCTTAAGGAAACCTCATGCAGCCTTCACAGATATGAAGGCAAATGATCCCCTCAATGCCTGTAGGGTAGCAACTAATAGACCATGGATCAACATTAGGGAGAGGTTGGTGTTTTACCTCAAAATCAGGTTAGTACCTCGTAGAGGACAAAGATGTGGCTAAATATGCCAGGACAATAAACTTCAGATGGTCTTTCTCCCAATAGTGAATATTATGCCACCACTTGGGTATATGACCAGGGATTGTAAACAATTGTGTGAGAATTAGCTATTGATCCTGTGTTATGTTTGACTCTAATTTTATTCTGTAGCCCCACATAACAAACCTCAGCCTGTGTCACTAAGTGAAGAAGTTCATGAGTTCAAAAGCTCAGTCTTTCTCTGAGTCAGATGCCAAAGGTTGAAGTTTTCCAACAATTTCTGTTAAGGAGAAACTCTGAGCTAGTCTAGAAATTCAATACCCTCATAACACTCTAAGGGAACTGTCATCCTAGCACCACCAGCAAATCCAAAGCATTTGTGTCTTATCCTTAAGAACCCACATTGTCCCTTCTTAGCCTCATTTTTGCAAATTAAAGGTGTTTTTATCTAATTCATAGGCACCTGTGAGTAGGCTACTCCTGGTTCACTTCCTCAGGATGCAGCTGGGTCTCAAATTGATAGGATATTCCTTTAAGACTAAAAGAAGTGGTCTTCAACCCAGGTGTTCCCCCCCAAGTATAGGCTTTTGTTCTGTTCTTTTTAATGTAGTTAGACCAAAGACTCAGAATTGAAGATGGAATTCATTTGTCTATTTAAGGCAATCAAGAGGTCTGCTTTACTGGCTGGCTGCATCCTGCTAATAAACCTGTGGGCTACGGCTGGGGCTCAGGTGTGTAATGCCACCATACCCAGATGAAAACTGGATACCATAACCTTGGTAGCTCCCAGGTGAAAGAATTTATTTATTTATTTTTGTTTGTTTTTGGTTCTTGGTTTTTTTTTGGCGGGGCAATGGGGGTTAAGTGACTTGCCCAGGGTCACACAGCTAGTAATTGTCAAGTGTCTGAGGCCGGATTTGAACTCATGTACTCCTGAATCCAGGGCTGGTGCTTATCCACTGCGCCACCTAGCCACCCCCAAAAGAATTTTTTTAAAGGAAAGTCAATGTGTCCATAGTGTCAGGCAGATATGGATTTCTTCAAATTCTGGCACATTCCCTCCTATTCCTCTCTGATATTTATACACCTAGGTTACATGGAGCAAGGAACCTTCTTTGTTCTAACTAATGTTATTCATGGGTTGCAGCACTTGAAGAAAATGCTGATTGGTTTAAATAGTGATTGGACTCTTTATGCATAGTTTGCTCAAGCACCCATGGTCCTTCTGTATAAGGATAGGCCATACCAAATATCTTGGAATCCACATCCCATCACTTATATGGGTGTTTCATTCTTTAAGTCTCAGATTCCACAAAACCATAACCATTCTTGGAGAAATGTGCCTCATTTTACCTGTTAGTTAAACTTCACTGACAGTTGCAAGAATAGAACACCTGGGAAAATAACATGAATCAATTTGCATTTGTTGCAGCATATTGCCAATATCTTATCCCTAGTTTTTAGAAAGATTAAAACATTCCTGCTATCCAAATGTTTCAATTATCAAATATTTCTTAAAATGTTTATAGGCCAAAGTACAGTATTCTGAAAGGGTAGTCAATAGTTATAATTGTCTCTACCATGTGAGCTGAAAGAGGTTCCGGCCTGAGTGCCTCTTCTATGCTACGTATGTTTTCTATTACGTTAAAATATCATGTCTTTGGGTGATAGTTTCCATAGATGGTAGTGATGACATAAAACCCTTGGGAATATCTAGTTCAGTGCTCTCTGCTCATGATAACACTTATTCCTTGAACTAAATAGTGGTTATTAAAACACTTTTCCCTAGTCAGGCTTTTTTGATAGGTCTCTGCTGTCAAATATTCGAATATAATTTTTGTATCTGCCTGTCTCTTACAAACAGATCAAAGAAATTATAATCTTCTAATTTCCTACCAAAACCACATCAGAACGTGATATCTGTCCTACGAAACAGGAGACACAAACATAATATCAATTAAATATCTTGTCCCAAGAAGAAAGACATAACATACAACATGATCATGTGGAGACTTCCCTAAAAGAAAAGCTTGAGGACTCCCTCCTTCTGAAGGTATATAAGATTTTCTTTTCCCATGGGTTACAGAATAACTTCATTGACATAATATACCTATCATCAACCCATTACAAATGTAAATCAGTTAAACAATACGAATCAATGAAAAAGCTCAATTTAAAGCAGCAGATGCTAATGAATAGGTGGAAACAAGAAGGGTGTTTATCAAAGACAGGGGTCTCTCTTTATTTTTTCTTTCCTTCCTGGGGAAAGAAGATAGGAATGGGGATTTCAAAGGGGTCTTTGAAATTTGTTTATTCTCTTGGGGAAAGTAAATCTGGACTGTCTGGTTCACTTGAAGTCTTTGAGCAAAGGGCATATTGCTCCTATTAACCCAGGGTCTCAAAATCCATTTGGATAGTGAGGTACCTCCATCAAATCCAGGTGATCCATATATTAATATTAGCACTGTTTATCAAGTTTACAAATGACTTCATCCTACTCCCCTGGGAACCAATTCATCCATAGTTCTAAAATCCCATTGGTCACTGGTCACATTTCTTCTTAGTAATTAGCAGGTGGACACAGATGTCCATCATGTAGAAAACTACAGTGGGCTTACAGTCCCTTCTCACTGAGCCACTGGAATTTAGCAAACTCTGAGTCATGTCTTAATCTGTTTTTCAGTGTCTTCCTGAGAGGATAACAGGAAAACCTGATTCACAACTAGTGACAAGAATTTTTAATTAGTAAACCACTTGACTCTAGTCATCACCCACAAGTAAGGTCTATAATTTAATTGTTTGAGGCTTCCTCTCTGAGGAAGGTTGCCTTATAAATATGGCAATCCACAAAGCAGTCAATAATGGGCTCAGAGGGCATTTTCAGGAACTACTCTGTTCTTGAGGTATAAAGTATAACAGTGTAATGATTGGAATGATGCCACCTACTGGAGACTTTCTGTGGGAAAGCTCCACCATGAGGAAAATGCCTCAGAGGTATTGTGGCTTTTCCTTGGCATCAGGAAATGACGTTTGCTCATGGGGCTGTCTATCAAGGCTGCCAGCCAATCAACTTGAGGAGCCTCCCATTTTCTGGGAGGAGACAGGAAGGAGGAAAGGGAGCCTGCGCAGAGATAGCTGGGGCTTTTTGGGTTCCTGACTGGATGGTGGTGGCGGCAGAGGACTTCACAGGAAATTTGAGGAAAGATAGGAATGCCAGGCTGTTGAAATTCTGTTCTCAATCTTTTTCTTTCTATTTTCCAATAAACCCTTAAAAACCTAAACTTGTTTTATCAGTAATTTTATTCAGTTTCCCCCAAAACTGGGTGAACAGATTAGAATCCATATTTAGAATCTTAAATTACACAACAGTTAAAACTAAGGTGGTCTGAGCATATTCAATTTTTTGATAAAACACAAAATTAGCAATAAATAGGATCTCTGCTCCCCCAGCAAAGCTAAGATTCCCTCTCCCTCTCCCAACAAAAAGAGAGAGCTTTTTACCATTTGGGGAGTACAGAAAATAGGAAGGCTAGCATCATAGATGGAAGAAAATATGATTGGATGGAAAGTGGGAATAAGGGCTAGCAACAGCCCCCTCCCCGTTCTCCTGTGACTAGAAAGTGTTCATTGTTTGAATCCAGCTGCTTGTGCAGGGACAGAGATAGCAAACCAGACATCCTTGAAGAATAGCTTGGTTGTCCAAAGATATTAGACCAGACTCCCTGGTGTCCACTTGCCTCCTTCAAAGGTAACAGGTTTCCTTGACAAAAGAATAGAACGGTGATTAACAGAACTGGATTTCTAAACTTTAACTCCAAGGAGAATCTGAAGACATGAACTCAGTTCAGAGACAAATCATGATTTGAGCAGTCACAGGACAACAGAATCGACTATAACTAGTATCAATAAGGGGGGCACCGAATCTGATTATTTCAAAGGAAATATGGCATTAAGTGTGAACTGTCACCTTTTTGCAAAGGTGATAAATCTGGTAGACTAGCTCCAGATCAGCTGTCAATAGTGAGTTTGGGGTAGAGGAGGGGGTGTTCTCCTAAGCATCTTCCAAGTTGAAGCCACCATAGCTTTTCTTCCTAGAAGGCACTTTTTTTTCCAGTTTCCCAAGTTTTATCGAAAGACTGACCACAGAGAGAGCACCATAGAGGTGTCTCCAATAGGGAGAAGAAAATAGCTTTATTTGTAGTGAGGAAAAAGTAGGTTGTCTCCTCATTATCTTAATCTCTTCCGTGTTGTGGATTTGTGGGAGGTCTTACCCTAATTTGGACTTCCTGGGGTCCTAAAACAAACCCCCAAGGTGGGTAACCTTTTTTTGTTGAAGGTATGTTTTGGGGGGTTTACATATCATAAGGTGAACCTAAGGACACATTTGGTCTTCTCTGTGCATGTTGCTAAAGACCTGCTTAAACTTGTCAGACCCAGAGGGTCTTTTTTTTTTCTCTTTGCTTAAGATCTGGTTTCTAGGTTTCCTGTTATCTAGATACTATTCAGCCAGTTCTCAGTCAGTCTTGCTTGTCAACACTCATTGTAAGTCTTTGTAAAGATGTCCCCAGTCCCTGTATTTCTGGCTAGTTAGATCCTCTAGAAAATAGCTGTAACAAACTGCATTGTGGGTGCAATGTAGGGGATAGGTTTAATTTATCAGATTGATAGTGAGGCTTCCCAAAGAATTACAAGACTCAGTGACTCAGTTTCCTAAGTTTTATTGGAATACTGTGAGGCCACAGGGAGATACCAGGGAGAAAAGAGACTTGAATAGGGAGAGTGTGAGAGAATGGGTAGTTGTCACCTCTCATTGAGGATATAACAGTCAATCATAATCCTCCTGACCTGTTTTTAGGACAAAGGTCTCAGATCCCCTCCTCACACTCTGGCTAACAAAATCACATGGTTTGAGGAGCCCTGGTCTCAATAAGGTCCGCTCCAGAGTTGTCCATATAAGGAAGAGGATGGGAATACTGCATTCTGATTAGCTAGTTTTTGCATGTAGATTGTAACCTTTGAGTAATTGGGCCAATGATGCAAAAGGGGAAGGTCCATTCACATTAGAGACTAGGATATAAAACAGGGCCTGGGAGCCCCCTTTCTTTGCACCCACTTGCTGCACACTAGGGTGTCTCCTCATAAGTAGGAAATAAAAGAGCCTTTGTCACATGGCTGTTGAGTTCCTGAGAATTATTGAGAAGAGGATTGTTTACCCTCACAGAGGAAAAATAGTTATATGTACAGTGAGAAAAGGTTCTCATTATCCTAATCTCCATCTGGGAGGTTCATATCCTATTTTGGCCTTCTGGGGTGCTAAGACATCCTCCAAGGCAGGTACCATTTTCCTTAGGGGTGTGTTTTTGGAGTTTAAACATCATAAGGTGAAACTAAGGACACATTTGGTCTTTCTACACATGTTCTTAAAGACATGTTTAAACTTTCCATACCCCAAGGGGGTCTCTCTGTTTAGGATATCTGTTTACTTTAAGATCCAGTTTCTAGGTTCAGTTTCCATTTCCTGTCATCTAGGAATATTAATGACTATTAATGGTTAATGGTCCCTGGTTACTGTCTCCTTAGGCTTACACTGATAGTATTTGTTGATACTGTTAAGATCTCAAACTATAGTTTCTTTGTTAAACTAAGACTTATCAATAGTACATAAAAGGGTTATCTGTTAACCCTTTTAGCTAGAGCTCAGGTCTTAGGTTGTCTCTTACTCCCTTGTAGCCTCCTCCATCAGGTGGATATCTTCAACCCGAATTATCACTCTTCAAATGGATTACATCTCTTGACATCCATGTGTTAATTTCTTTGCCATCCTTTTTTTGAAGAGGAAGACATCCCAGTCCTTTAATTCTAAACTCTTGTAATTTAAGATTCTAAATGTGGATTCTAATGTGTTCCCCCAGTTTGGGGGAAACTGACTAAAAATCACTGATAAAACGAGTTTCGGTTTTTAAGGGTTTATTGGAAAATAGAAAGAAAAAGATTGAGAACAGAATTCTAACAGCCTGGCATTCCTATCTTTCCTCAAATCTCCTGTGAAGTCCTCTGCCGCCACCACCATCAAGTCCGGAAGCCAAAAGGGCCAGCGCTCCCTGCGCAGGCTCCCTTTCCTCCTTCCTGTCTCCTCCCAGACCATAGGAGGCTCCTCCAGTTGATTGGCTGGTAGACTTGATAGACAGCACCCATGAGCAAATGTCATTTCCTGACGCCAAGGAAAAGCCACAATACCTCTGAGGCATTTTCCTCATGGTGGAGCTCTCCACAGCAAGTCTCCAGTAGGTGGCGTCATTCCAATCATTACAACTCATGGGATGGTACTGTATGGGACAATTGCCTCAGTTTACCCAAATAATTTGAGAAGACCACCAAGTCAAGCAGAGACAGATTTATTTCACTCTCATGAGAATGGGCGACCTCATGCAAAGAATGAGGAGTGCTCTGACGAGCTCGTGAGTTGGGTTTTTATGGAAGTTTGAGGGGGAAGTCCCCTTGTGTACCTGGTGAGTTCACAATCTAACATTCAATTCTGTCTTGCCCAAATTTGCATGATTAGCTCATGATCAGGGTATGGAGACATGCTCAGCTAGGTTTGAGAACTGGGGGGGGGGGGAGGGGGGCTAGGGGGAGGGGAGTGGGAAGAGAAAGGGAAAGGGTAAAACCACTCCACCTGTGTAAGGAGGGGGCAAGGGCGAAGAGTGGAGAGATACCAGGAGCTTGGGCTTAGGAATGCAAGAAGGGAGAGGTAGTATCAGGGTGGGTCTTGTCTAACAGACAGCTCTCCTGCTTGGCCACAGAACAGGGGGGAAGAAGTGTGTTTTAGCAACAGAATGGCCTAACAATAGCAGGGAATGGGGGCTGAGTACTTTCCAGACTTTTCAGATTCTAAACTGACTCAAGTCCACTATCCCACACAGTACCCTCAGTTGTACTTGGCTGAGTTCTTGGGCTATTTCTTTTTCATAGTAGTTGTAAGAAAAATATGGGCCCTCCCTCAAAAGCTGATTGGAGTTATCTAGGAAATGTCTGGGAGGTGAATTTCAGCTGGGAGAAGGGTGCATACTAATGGCTCCTTTCCTCCCCCTTCCCAGTAATTGGGATCACATGATGAGAGAGACCCAGGGCTGGTCTCAGAGTTTAGAGGGCTTCCCCTTTTGACTATATTGTATTCTGTTTGGCTAGCATTTGGTTCCAGTGTCCTGGCACAAAGATTGTAACTGAGGAAGAAGGGCGGAGCCAGACCATTAAGAGATAAAAGGGTGCTGAGTCCTATGCTTGCCACCATTTCCATTAGGGAACTGGCCCATTCACATTTGAATATGTAAATAAAGGCCTTTGATACTTCAACACTGAGTCCCAGAAACTTTTAAATGGGGTTTCTCACAATTTGTTTCCCAAGCTAGTATACTGGGGCATTGTAGAATCCTGTCTCCTTTCTTCCCTTTTCTCCAAGAGATTAAATTATGCTCCAGAGGGATGAATGAATAAATTTCACGTTGGATATGCCTTCTTTTTCTCAGGCCCACATTCCATAAGTTCCTATTTTTTCATCTTGGGGACATTTCTTGCTCCTAAAAATTGTATGTAGCAGTCCCTCTAACAAGATAATAGAGGAAAGAAGTTTTTAATGCTTATACTGTCCACTTTTTTTTTGCATGTCCTACCAAAAAAAAAACCAGATCAGAGGAAGTATTTTCATAATGTCTCCTATAGGAAAAACCAGGTCAGAGACAGACAGGAAAAACATAGAACCAATTTATTTGTCTCAAGAACAAACAGGCATAAATCATACAGAGATTCCCTCCAAAGAAGGAGCTCAAAGGCTCTCTCCTTCTAAAGGTATATGAGGTTTCTTTGTTCACTGGTTACAGGGTGTTTCAGTTTCATTAGCATGATACAAATAAACCTAAAAGCAAATACTATGACAAGAATGGATTTAATGCTAATCAGTTTAACAAATTCAGTTATAACAAATATGTAGGAAATATCAATCAGTTTGATAGTTTGACTTAACAAAAACAGTAAAATTATGATTCCCAAAAAGGGTTTGGCAAGGGGAAAGAAGTCAGACTTATCTGCTACCGATCTGGGTTCAGTTTTAAGTTCAGTCAAAGGGCATTTTGCCCCTATTAATCTAGGGTTTCATAAAAGCCTTTTGAATAATAAGGCAGCTCCATCAAATCCACGTGGTCTATACATTCATAACAATACCTTGTTAACCTGGAAATTAAGGAAACAATCAATATAGGGGAAATAAGGTCTTTAATCAGGGCAGAGGAACTATAGCTCATGGTATCACAAAGCTCTGAAGCTAGGAATACCCAAAGATGGGAACAGAGGACAGGGTTTTTACCAGGTGTAACAGAACAAAAAAGGAACCAAAAGTTTGCTCCAGAGTTATATAAAACAACTTAATGTAAATGAACCTTTAACAAAAGAAACAAGAGAACTGCTCCTGAGTATAGGTGCTACTGACTCTGAATAGAAACTACTTAATGTGGATGGACTCCTTGACATAATAAAGTCCTGGGAGTAAAGTGGGGAACATTGGGAGGGGATAAGTTACTTGGGGGAAAGGTCCATAAGCCCATCAAGATTCTGGAAATGACAAAGATAGCCCCAGGCAACAATGAAGTTTTGAACATTTGGTTAATGATGCAGTCTTCCAGAGTATATCAACCTGAGGCAATAGCTGGGAACAACTTCATCTTCATCAGTGACATGGTTTCTCATGACATGTTCCTAAGCCACATCTCTGAAATTGGAAATTGAATGTATCCTGCCTTCTAAAGTAGAACTTCTGTTTCCATTCTATTGTCTCTTCTGGAATGTCTACTAGCAATCATTGAGATTTCTCTCTAATGTTCTTAGATGGTTCATTCTTTTCACTTAGTGCCATACAGAATTGGAGTCTTTTGAAAGGAACTATACCCTGCAAGTAGCGAGAGTTCTAAGAAATATCGTGTCCTGGAAAAAAAAGAAATCTTGTGTTCTGTGCAAAGCTGTTTGTCCTTTGTTCTGGAAGGGGACCAATGACATCGGGAGGGTGATATCTTGACTTGCAAGTGACTAAGATTTAAGTGAGGTAGCGCTATGCAAAGTCATCAGTCTAGCTCTCTCCTCTAGAGTCATCTGAATCCAGTGGCAAGACATAGCTGGGGACAACTGGAGATGGCTCAAGATGCAGTGGGAGAATTTGGCCTTTTTAAGCTAAGGCCTTTCTCAGGTCTTGGTTTCTCTGAGGCAACACCCATTCAATGATTCAGTGATTTAAGGCTATGTGAGAAATGAGGCAAAAGATGGCCTAGTTGGCCTACTCAGAATAAAAGAATCAATCTGGGAGGGAAAGATCCTCAGGATTTCGGCTGGAAACAGAAACAATTGCTATTTACATTCACTCAGCCATCAAAATTCAAACCATGACCAAGTGAAGCTTGGACTGGGACTATCATTGGCCAATAAGTGAGAGCCAGAGTGATTTGGATTTAAGCCATAGTTAAGTAGCCCATTTGAATCCCAATAGGCTTTATCAAAGCCTGGTTTCCCAGAGCTCTAAACTGGGACAATTCTTTTTGTCCCACAGTAGTTTATGTGCAAGGCACTAAGTGCTATGAATATAAATATAATCTATCAAGGTAGCTCCTATGGTCAAGGAGTTTAATTGCTTTGAAATGCATTGAATCCATCAGTTTTATCTGGATGTGGATACCATCTCTCACTCTCACTCTCTCACTCAGCAGGGCAATGAGGGTTAAGTGACTTGTCCGTGGGTCACACAGCTAGTAAGTGACAAGTGTCTGAGGCCAGATTTGAACCTGGGTCCTCCTGAATCCAGGGTTGGTGCTTTATCCACGGTGCCACCTAGCTGCCCCCATCCAGGAGTTCATATCCTTCCCTTTCCTTGTCTTTCTTGCCTGTGGGCAGCCCAGTATAAAATTGGAGGCTAGAGGCATATTTGCATTGAAACAGAACATAATTAAAAAATGCCCCAAGAATGAAACATCATAAGGTATTAATCTTTATTGGATATTTAGTCTCTAAGAGTAATTTTCTGTGGTCCCTGTGCCAATTCATCTGCCCTCTTTTACTTGAAAAGTCCCACCCCCCCCAAAAAAAAACATTCCTAAATTTTCTTCTATCAATTCTATTTGGAATATGTGAATGAAGAAAGATACTTGCCTAGATTTTGACTTAACATTTATATCTAAGAAACATTTTTCATCCTTTCTAGATTGATCAGGATTGGTGAAGCAGAAAATAATAGGGCTGGGTGGCCTGTCAGTTGTGTTTCTCCAAGCTAGATGGGACCGTGCATTTTGACAGAAACGTGAATGCAGGGAACAAGGCTACCTTGCTGGTCATGGTGGTGCTGCTATTGACTTATCAATGGTGATAAAGCCAAATAGAGAGGAAGGAATCCCAGAATCCAAAGAGGGGTTTAGGGTGGATATACCCTCCCACCCACCCTTTTTCTTCTTTTAACCATTGTGAGGTTGGAGACTTTCTAAATGCATCCATCTTCCTTTATATCTGAAGGTGATTTTTTTTTAAGTGAGGCAATTGGGGTTAAGTGACTTGCCCAGGGTCACACAGCTAGTAAGTGTTAAGTGTCTGAGGTCAGATTTGAACTCAGGTACTCCTGACTCCAGGGCCTGTGCTCTAGGTGATTTTTTTTTTAAATGGGCAATCTCAGAATCTGAGTAGGAAGAGAATGTGGAAGACATTTCATTTGATCCACACTTGAAGAGAAATGCCCTCGGTGTATAAGTGACAAGAATTGCTCTTTCCTCTGGAAGGCCTCCAGGAATGAGGAACCACCTATCACTTGAAGCTTTAACCAGAAAAACCTTCTCAGGAATTTAATACTTCCACCTTGTCAAATACTGAGTTGCCTCCTGAGAATTGGATATTCTGAAAATTTTGTGGACTTATACCTTTTATATTGACTCGCCAAATCACATAAAAGGAAAAGTATCATTAGAATCAGGTCAGAGTAAGAAGGCTGTGTGCCTTAATGTATCAAGTAGATTGAAAGTTGAAAATCGTGACAGACCTGTGGTAATGGGGAAAAACAAGCTTTTACCAATCTGGCCAACGTTAAACATTTTCAAAGTAGGTATTATCTGCTTTGGTAGAATTATGTTATTGTTACATCAGTAAATTCTAGCAAACTTAATTTTCTTCATTCACACATAGCTTGTTTTAGAGGCAAGATCGGATAGCTTTTGACTCTTGGGTCATTTGTAGGATTCAAGCATCATACTGTAAATTCTTAACTTTTTTTTTTTTGGTGGGGCAATGAGGGTTAAGTGATTTTTCCCAGGATCACACAGCTAGTAAGTGCCTAGTGTCTGAGGTCAGATTTGAACTCTGGTCCTCCTGAATCCAGGGCTGATGCTTTATCCACTGTGCCACCTAGCTGCCACCTTAACTTATTCTTCAGAGTTTACTGAGCCTCCAATTTGACAAGTATCAAAGAAACCTGTGTTTGCTACACCAAACTGAGCTCCAAAAGTCTTTTCCACCATAGCCATATTTAAAGGGATTTCTCTTCTGTGTAGTAATCACATCCAAAGGATTAACTAGCTTCTTTAGTTTGTCCCTCTCTATTAGCAGGAACTTCTTTGCTTGTCAAATATTCTGTTCAAAATTGAACATAAGTACAAAATATTAAGGTGGTCATCCAATATTTCAGATGTTCTGGCTAAGGTGACTGATAAGACCAGTAGTCTGAATAAATGTTAAGTAGAGACTTGGGCACAACTTAGTTGAATTTTAGCTGAAGTTATTTCTCCTTTGAAGAAGTTGGAAGAATGTTTCCTATAGGCTATTAACACTAAAATGAACTTGATGCTTTTCTGTGGAAGCTAATGGAATAAGACTCCAAGAATGTCTTCAATGACCATTGTATGTAGAATAAAGGAACAAGGACTTTGACTCCCAGAATGAGAAATTTTATCCATAGTAAGAAACATTGAATGTAACTATGATTAAAAATGGTCCTGTCAATCTTGGACTCTTGACCAAAAGTAACTGCAGTGGTGTTGTTTTGGGGGAAGAAACCATCCCACAAGATTACTCCTTTTCTCACTGTAGGTTATTTTAAACCTTTCTTTACCTTGTGAGGAGTAAAACTACATGGTGACTATCTCTGTCCCAAGTGTAGGGAAAACTAGCTAGGGTTTACTTATAAATTAGAAGCTTTAGCACCAGTTTAGGCATTAAGCATTTATTAAAGTATTAGAGGTTAGCAAAGAGAGAACATCTGAATCTGAAAGACAGAAAAGCCTACCTAGGATCTATGGGAGAGAGAAGAAAAAAGTGCCTTTACCCACGAGTCCCAGGCTACAAAGAAGAAGATCCTGTGCCCATGAGAGCAGAAGTTCCCTGTGGGTCTAGAAGAGAAAGCAGCCCCCACACACTGCTCCAAACTAATTGGCTGGTAACATTCAAGTCCATTGATTGACATGACTTGAAGGTAGTCCATGAATAGAATGTGCTGAGGTCAGAGTTCAGATCCTCTGGGAAACAAGGCTTTGTGAGGTAACTTCCTGATGCTGGACTGACCTTCAGTCAAGGTCAGCCAGGCTTTTTCAGCAGGGGGGCCCCTGGTAATAATTTTCTCGAAACCTATTGAATTTGAAGAACAATCTTGAGTCACAGATCTAAGTAATAGACAAGTGAGATGAAGGCAGTCTATTGTTGCCAGTTAAAAAAAAATAGCAAAATGGGTTGTGGGGGAATTTGAAAAAAGTACTGCCAGATTTACCTCAGTATTCTAATCCTGCTTTTCATTGGATGTCTATTTCAGAACAAGAGGTATCAAATGGGCCCCTGACTATTGCTTGCCCCACTATAGAAAAACCTATTTTGAGGAAAGTAGAACAAGTGACATCCTTCTGGCTTGGTTGGATAAATACAGCTGGTTGGCATCTTGGGTCTTCCTCTAACTTAATACTTTTACCACACAACACAAATTTTTTTGAAAATTCCTAAAGTATAGGATAACTGGCTTGAGGTGGGCATCTAGGGACTCTATGCCTATATAACAGGGATGAGAAACAATCAAGCCAGGGCAGTCCTCTGCTGACCAGAGTACAGACTTGTAGTTGACTAGGGTCTAAAGCAGGCTACAAGTTAGCTTATGTTTCTGCTGGTAGAGCATTTAGAGTATTTGCTACATGTGGAAACTTGTTGAAAGTGACTATAGGCTGTATTTCTATAGTTTGATTGTGGCCAAAGATAGTGTTATCTCATTATTCTATTAAAATACAAATTTATATAGTCTGTAGGAGTAGAGGTCCTGGCCAAGCTCTGCTGACTGAAGGAGGGAAGGAAGGAACATGCATTTATTAACTGTCTACTATGTGCCAGAAACAGTACTAAGCACTTATCAAATAGTAATTTGATAAAATAATTCTGTGATGTAGATGTTATCATTCTGATTTTAGTCAAAGAAACTGAGGCATATGGCTAGTAAGTGTCTGAACCTAGATTTGAACTATTTTCCTTACTGTGCCACCTAGTTATGAAGAAATAAGTAAGGAAGTGAGTTCAGACTTAGAGAATAGAAAAAGAAATTGAGTGTGGAGAGCAGGAGTATTAGTCAGTACTTTGGAGTTATATACTAAGGCCTTTCTTTTCAAAGGCAGATGGCCTTTAGGTGAGATTGTTGAGAGGTTCCCCTCTTCCCCTGAAGTGATGTTGGGCTCTTTAGGTTTGGATTATAAAACCAACAAGGCATCACAATACTCCTTAACTCTCTAGTCAGACACCGTCATGGTGACTTCTTTTTTTTTTTTTTTAACGGCTCTAGCGGCTTAAAGGGGAATAATGAATACCAAAGGATATAATCATATCCATAATTGTAGTTACAATAATCTTACTTAAATACTCAAATGGATTTGTGATCTGGTTGGTTTGAGAGTTCCTTTCAATGATGCAAATGGCAATCCATCCTCACCTGTTTATTTCCTCTTGCCCAAATTCTCCAGAACCTTTGCTTCAAAGGGTCCACCTAATATACTAGAAGCCTTCCTTCACTTCCCTTAGTATTAAGGGGGTAATATAGCACTTGACCTTCCATCACTTTACATGTTTTCTGCTCATTTTTGTCACAACTTTGACTAGACAGTCACATGGGTAGCAAAAGATGTCAAAATGCCTATTCCAAACAACTATTTGACCTGTATTTCAGGAGTGCCACAGTTAATCTCATTTCCACTTACATATTTTATATTACCATGCCTTCAGATAATGGAATTACTAAAATGATGGGAACAATGATTTAAACTTTTCAGTGTTTATGTATGGGATAGGTGGCCCTGTGTCAGTTCAAATTCTGAGGATGGGGTCTGGAAAGTACCCAGGCACCCCCCCCCCAGTCCCTGTTATAGTCAGATCATTCTGTTCATGTTTTATTCTATTGCTAATGACAGAAATCATGTATTTTTGCCTTACTGAACCTGATGTACCCTGGTACCCCCTTCCCCACCCTGCCCCTTAGCCTACATTCCACACCCCTAGTCCTTGTTATACTATTGCTACAACACACTCATGACCAGGCAAGAGAAGATGTCTCTTGGTAGCTTGAACCCCACACAGATACTACCTCCCTTTTTGCATTCCTAAGTCCTAACTTTCTCTCTGCCCCCCACCCCTTCCAGCTCCTGGTACCATCACTCCCTTCTTTGCCCTTGCCTCTCCTTACCCAGGTGGAGTGGTTTGGAGTGGTTTCACACACACCCCCTCCTTGATTTGACCTTTTTCCCCTCCCCTTTTCCCCCAGCTCTTGGACATAGCCGAGCATGCATCATACCCTGATCACTAGCTGAACACACACCCTGGGTGAGACAGGATTGGATGTTAGATTGTGAGCTCACCCTGTGCATGAGGGCCCCCCCCAAAATCTTCCATGAATACCCAACTCTTGAGTCCATTATTGTGCTCCTCAGCCCTTGCAATGGGGTCAGGAAGTCTCACGTTCTTGTGAGAATGTACTAAATCTGTCTCTGCTTGATTTGGTGTGGTCTCCTCGAATTACTTAGGTAAACTGAGGCAATTTTGTCCCAAACATTTATATACCACTTCTGTCTCCTGAGTTAAATCTTCTTATACAATTTACCAAAAAAAGGTATCTTAATATTTAAAAAATGATGGCAAGGTAACTAAAAATATTTTTCACTAAACTCATTCCTTCATTTATTTATTTTTGGCAGGGCAATGAGGGTTAAGTAACTTGCCCTGAGTCACACAGCTAGTAAGTCTTAAGTGGTCTGAGGCTGGATTTGAACTGAGGTACTCCTGAATCCAGGGCTGGTGCTTCATCCACTGTGCCACCTAGCTGCCCCCACAATAATTTTTTTTAATTTTTAAATTTTTATTTAATTTTCTGCTTAGAATTTTCTTTTCCAAAATATATGTAAAAACAAATATTGACAATTTTTTAAAACTGTTCCAACCTTCTTTTCTTCCCTCCCTTCCCACCCCCAAGAACTCAAGCAATTCAATATAAGTTATACATGAGTAGTCATGGAAAACATCCCCACATTAGCTAGATGATGAGAGAAAACAGATAAAAACAAAACTTCAGATTAAGGAATTGTTAAAAAAAAAAAAGCTTCAGTCTGTTTTGAAGATGCCATCAGTTCTTTCTTTGTTAGGTGGATTACAATTTTCTTAAGTCCTTCAGAGTTATATTGCATCATTGTGCTGCTGAAAATAACCATGTGCTTCCCAGCAGATCATCTTACACTATTGCTGTTATTTTATCTACAGTACATTTCACTCTGCTTCAGTTCATGGAGGTCTTTCCAGGTCTTTCTGATAGCATCCTGTTCATCATAACTTTTATATAGTACCTTAAACTTGAGAGAATTTTCTTCACAATAGCCCAGCAAAGAAGGTACCATACATTTTGCCATTGTAGTCAATTATAACTATTTCCCTCCATCCTATTCTCTTCTCATAATATTTACTCTATTTTCTATCTTATTTTACCCTATTCCTCATCAAGTGTTTTACTTCTGACAGTCCCCTCCCCTGCTCTGCACTCCCTTCTTTGACCCTGCCCTCCTTATCCTCTTCCCCTCCTACTTACTCCTTCCAGTTGGGTGTGAATATTATCCCCTCGTTGAGCCCACTCTGAGATTAAGGTCTTTGAGTTAATTCTGTGTTCTAAATCTTTCTTGCTCCCTCCCTCCTCAACTCTCCCTATGAAATCAAGCAATTTAATATGTTATACATATGCAGTTACGCAGAAAATCTTTACCTTCCTTGAAAGTGTTTTGCTTTTTACTGTTCCCTCCCCCATTCCGCCCTTCCATCCTTCTGCTCTCCCCCCCTCCCCCTTATCTCCTTCCCCTCCCACTTTCCCTCAGGAAAAAATATATTACTATACCCACTTGAGTATGTATGTGTTATTCCCTCTTTGAGCCAATTCTGATGATAGTAAGGTTCCCTCACTCCCCCCCCACTCCTTCCCTCTCTTCTAAGTCCCCTCCATAAGTTTTTTTCTAGTTTCCTTCGTGTGAACTACCTCTCCCCTTTTCTCTCACCCAGTCCATTCCTTCTACCCCTCAACCCTATTTTAAAGATGTCATCATGGGTTAGCTAGGTGGCACAGTGGACAAAGCACAAGCCCTGGACCCAGGAGGCCCTGAGCCCAAATCCAGCCCAAGACATAAGACACCCCACAAAGAACAAAACATAAACACTTTACAGATATCATCCCTTCATACTAGGTTCGGACCTGTGTCCTCTGTTAATTCCTTACTGAGATACTTCTTATGAGTTTGAAGTATTATCTTCCCATGTAGGAATGTAAACAGTTTGATCTTCTAATACCCCTCATGAAGTCTTTTTCCTGTTTACCTCTTTATGCTTCTCCAGGGTCTTATATTTGAAAGTCAAATTTTCTATTCAGTTCAGGTCTTTTCATCACAAATGCCTGAAAGTCCTCTTTTTCATTGAAGACCCATTTTTCCCCTGAAAGATTATACACAGTTTTGCTGGGTAGGTCATTCTTGGCTGTAGTCCCAGTTCCTTTGCCCTCTGGAATATCATATTCCATGCCCTCTGGTCCTTTAATGTAGAAGCTGCTAGATCTTGCTTTATCCTTATTGTAGTTCCACAGTATTTGAATTCCTTTTTTCTAGCTGCCTGCAGTATTTTCTCCTTGACCTGGGAGCTCTGGAATTTGGCTATAATATTCCTGGAGGTTTTCCTTTTGGGATCTTTCAGGAGGTGATCTGTGGATTCTTTCAATTTCTATCTTATCTTCTGCTTCTAGAATACCAGGGCAATTTTCCCTGACAATCTCTTGGAAGATGCTGTCTAAACTGTTATTTTGGTCATGGTTTTCAGATAGTCCAATCATTTTCAAATGATTTGTTTTTATTGATTTGGATTTGCTTTACTGTGTCTTGATTTCTCAAAGTCACTAGCTTCCATTTGTTCAATCCTAATTCTTAGGCAATAATTTTCTTCAGAGTTTTTTTTTTTATCTCTTTTTCCATTTGGCTTTTCAAGCTGTTGACTTTTTTCTCATAACTCTACTGCATCAGGGGCAGCTAGATGGGGCAGTGGATAGAGCACTGGCCCTGGAGTCAGGAGTACCTGAGTTCAAATCTGGCCTCCGACACAACACTCACTAGCTGTGTGACCCTGGGCAAGTCACTTAACCCCAATTGCCTCACTTAAAAAAAAATGAAACAATAACTCTCCTGCATTGCTCTCATTTCTCTTTCCATTCTCTCCTCCACCTCTAAATCTTCCTTCTATCCCTCCTACTTTCTCTTCAGAGTCCCTTTTGAGTGCTTCCATCATCTTAAACCAATTCATATTTTTCTTGGAAGCTTTGGATGTAAGGGCCCTGAGGTTGCAATCCTCTTCTCAGGGTGCACCTTGATCTTCCTTGTCACTAAAACTTTTTATAGTTCTCAACTTTTTTTGCTTTCTTATCTTGCCATCTTCTATTTGACTTTTAACTCCCTTTTACAGTGGGGCCCTACTTCCAAGCTACACTGTCCCAAGCTTCAGAGGGTCACAGGTTTTGCTTTGAGGGAGGGCAGGTTTCTCTTGTCTGGTCTGTTCTCTGGTCCAAAGATAAGCTCAAGCCAACTTGGTAATTAACCAGCCAGCTGAAGTATATGTGCTGTGATTCTTAGCTTCAACAAGCCTGCACCCCTCCCACACCTGTGCCTCCCACCACTCAGGATTTCTTCCTGGTTCCCTGCTGGGGTAAGATAGCCGAATTCCTCCTTAGGTCCTGCAGACACCCCTGCCCCACCTTCTCTCCAGCTAGCTGTTCTGCCCTCTAATCTAATGATAAGCTTAGTTCCAGAAGATGCTGGTGCTGCAGCTGATTTGGAGGCTCAGGGGTAAGTTCCTCTTGCACAGTGTGTCTGGGGTCTGTCGGCATGATCACAGGGTTGGGCTCTGCTTGTAGCCCAGCACAGCCCTCTTTAATCTGGAAAATAATCTCAGCCTGTCTTTTTGTGGGTTTTGAAGCTCCAAGGCTTGTTTTATTGCTGTTTTCGGGGTAATTGTGTCAGGAGCTCTGTGTTTAATGTCTTTCTTCTGCCATGTTGGCTCTGCCCCCTTGTCCTCCAGCCTCAGATACTTGACCCACTAAATTTATTTTTATAAATATTTATCTTTTCCTTCTACTTGCCCCTAATAGCCATAACAAAAATGGACTATCCAGAAAAATAAATTCCCACATTGGCTAGAGAGGGAAAAAGTCTCTGCATTTTAAAGCCATCTCCCCTCTAGAAGGACTTAAGTAGTATTTTATCTTCAATCTTAAACCTTTCAAAAGTTTCTTTATAATGTTATCGGGTGCAGCTAGGTGGTACAGTGGATAATGTACCAGCCCTGGAGCCAAGAGGACCTAAATTCAAATCTGGCCTCAGTCACTTGACACTTACTAGCTGTGTGACCTTGGGCAAGTCACTTAACATCAATTGCCTCACGAAAAAATGAAAAGACTTACAATATAATATTATGGTAAATTCTCCTGGTTCTTTTCACTTCACTCCATTTCAGTTTATAAAGGCCTGCCCTGTTCTGAAATTTTCATTTTTTTTTTTGGTAACACAGTAATAGTCTATTACATTCATATACCACAACTTGTTGAGCCATTCCCAAATAGGTGGTCATCTTAATTTCCAGTATGGACTACTATGAAAAGAGCTGCTATAAAATATTTCTGTACAAAGTGGTAGTTTTTCCTCTTTGCCTAAGTTATACAACTGAGTCCTATACTCCATAAAAGATCAAAGGATATGCAATATCTAGTAATTTTGTGTGCGTTGGTACAAAACGCTTTCCAGAATGGCTGCACTAATTCACAGCTTTACTGAGTGCTTTTTTGATATTTTCCCTCAGCCTTTCAATCATTGTCATTTTCCTCTTATTAGCTAACATTTTAGAGCATTTTGTGACTATTAATGGCTTGAATTTCTTACTCTGAAATTACCTTTTTATACCCTTCACTTTAAGTGTATTAGTCTTACTTGTACAGATATTTTAATAATCAAAACTGTCTATACTATCCCTCATGATCCTCTCTATTATATGGGCAATCATGAACTTTACCCCTCCTCATAGAGCTAGATAGTAATTTCTTCCTTGCTCTTGAAATTTGCATACAATATCATTAATGTTTCTGGGATTTATGATGGTTTATACCTAACTTCTGTGAAACTGCTTTCCAGTTTTTTCCAGGATTTTTTTCTGATAAAATGCTTGTTGCAGTAACCAGTATTACACAAAACTACTCTGTATCTATCATTGTTGACTTTTACATAGTCCAATAATTCTTAAATTAAATATCTCTTGGATCTATTTTTCCAGGTCAGTTTTTCTGATGAGGTATTTTATATTTTATATTTTTTCATTCTTTTGATTCTTTTTGAACCCTCCTGATGTCTCAGACATTAGTGTCCACCTGCCCATTTCTAAGGTTTAAAGAATACTCACCTTTCTCTTGTTTCCCTCCATTATAATAGTTCTCTTGTGTCTCTTCATGTGATGTGATTTACCCTATTCTGCCACCCCTTTCCTTTTTTCCCCAGTATAATCCTTTTTGTCACCCCTTAATTTTTTTTCCATATCAACACATCAGTCAATTTATACCCATACCCTCTGGCTGCTTGTAATATGTCCTCCTTTACCTTATAATTCTTGAATTTGGCTACAATATTCCTTGGAGTTTTCCTTTTGGGGTCACTTTCAGGAGGTGATCAGAGGATTCTTCCAATGACTCTTTTTCCCCCCCTCTGGTTCTAATACATTGGGGCACTTTTCATTGATATGTCATAAAATATGCTGTCCAGGATCTTTTCTTGATCATGGCTCTCAGTTCAATTCTTAAATTGTCCCTTATGGATCTATTTTTCAGGTCTGCTATTTTTCTAAAGAGGTATTTTATGTTTTCTTCTACTTCCACATTACCTTGACTCTGTTCCACTTCTTCCCAATGGCTCTTCAAGCCATTAGCCTCTATCTGCCCAACTGACTGCCAATGAACCACTTTGCTCAGCTTTTACCTTTCTGCTTCCATTTATCCAATTGCATCCTTTGAGAGGAGCTATTGTCTTTTTCCAAGCTATTGACTCTGACATAACTCATCTCCTTTCCCAATCCTTCCTCTACCTCTCTTATTTGATTTACAAAATCCTTTTTGAGCTCTTCCAAGAAGACTTTTTGGTCTTGAGACCAAATTCCTCTCTCCATTGGAGGCTTCTAACATAGGCATTTTGACATTGTTGTTTTCTGTTGTTCTTTCCTGTTGTCATAGCAGTTTTCTATGGTTGAGGGTTCTTTTCTGTTTTGTATCCATATTTTAGCCTATTTCTTGCCTTTTAACATTGACCACTACTCATGGGGCATAAGGTACAGTGTCTCAAACTTCTTTTGCTGGGGGCAAGAGGCCTTATCACCGGCTTTCTACTCTGAGGCCTCGGCTACTTTCAGGTTGCTCACTGCACTGGGGTGGCCCCATTTACTCACACCTGTTGTGTAGCAGGTACCCCAAATGGCAGATTGCCTTCTGTGTTGAAGCCTGGGGCCTCACAATTGGCCTGCTTTACCACTAGCTTGCTGAAATCGGACCAAGGGTCCTTGGCTGCTAACCTGTGCTGTGGCTAAGAGCCATCTTCTGGCTTGCCCAGACACCCTCTGCACTGAGATGTGCTTCCCTCTTACCCCGGTAAGACAGATTTTCTGGAATTCCTTCTAGGTTATCTTAAACCAGAAGGTTGTTTAACTCCATCTTTTCGTAGGCTCTGTAGCTCCAGAATGTTTAGAGTCTAAATTTAATGTTTCCAAGGGCAACTAAGGAGACATCTCAATTCTATTTAATGAATTATTTTCTTCAGTAGCCTTCTGCATCTCCTTTTCCATTTGGCCAATTCTACTGTTTAAGAAGTTTTCTTCAGTGGATATCTTTCTCATTTGGCCAATTGTATTTTTTAAGGAATTGTTTTCCTCAGTCAATTGTTGTCCTTTTTCTAAGCTATTGTCTCTCTTGTATAACTCATTTACTTTCCCATTTTCGTTCTACCTCTTATTTGATTTTTAAAAACCCTTTTGAGCTCTTCTGAGAAGGCTTTTTGATCTTCAAACCAAATCATCTTTCCCTTTGCAGCTTTGCATGTAGTAATTTTAATAGTGTTGTCCTCTTCTGAGTTTATTTCAGTTTTCCCTGTCACCATAGTAGCTTTCTATGGTAAGGGTTCTTTTCTGTTTCTTACTCATATTTTAGCCTGTTCCATGACTTTGAAAGTTGAGTTCTGCTCCTTGGGCACAGCAGACAATGTCCAAAGGTTCTTTTACTGGGGGTTATAGGTCTGATCACTGGCTTTCTGCTCCAGTCTTACAGGCTTGCTGGGGTGGCCCAGGTATGCCTGTTGTGTAGGGGATTTCCAAGCAGGCAGTTTACTTTCTGCATTGGGTCTGGAGGCCTCACAACTTGCCTGCTCTGCAACCAGCCTTCTAAACAAGGACTTAGGGGATTCAGCTGCTCATCTGTGTTGTGGCTAAGAGCCTTCTGCACAGACAACCTTGTGTGCTGTGCTCCCTTTTTACCCATGTGACAGATCTTTCCTGAAGTCCTACATTATCATAAGACTTAATATTGTTTTACTCCCCTTTTGTAGTTTCTGTAGCTCCAGAATCTATTTAGAGACTTGATTTAATGTTTCTGAGGGAAACTGGGGAGCACTTGGGCAACTTCCTGTCTTTTCTCTTCCATCTTGGCTCTGCTTCTTGATCTCTATATTGTTCATTTAAATTGTTCCAATGATCTCAATTCCCCTCTCCCCTCTCCCCTAAGGTTGTACAGGAAGGAAAGTGATAATAGATCAAAATACTGCTAAAAATCAGTATGTAAATCATTTATTGGTATTGGACAGAATGACCAAGCATCCTTTGTTAACTGTCTCTACCCATATAGACAGTAATTCTATATAATCAAACTGCATAGCTTCTTGAGTCTAATTTTCATGGGTAAGACCAATTGTGTAGATATAAATTATTTTAAAATAAAATTTAAAAATCTGAAAATCTTGACCCTTATACTGGCCCTATGGATTTTGATTGGTTGTAGAAGCCTAGGACAGAATCATTCTATTTCAATCCCTTAGAAAACTTTACAAGGGTCTGCTTGTAGAAAATTACTTATATCTTCATAGTAAATGGATGGTTTGGGTACCTGATTTAAAGGGTTGAGTCACATAGTCTGAGGAGCTCCAAGACTTCTTCTACCAAGGAAGAAATTTTAGGATTGGGTATCTGCAAAGCAATTGAGCAAAGGCTGAACCTTAAAGAGCTTATAATTAAACTCCATTTTGCAAATGATTAAAAAAAAAACTTAAGCTCCTGCGGTCCAAATTCTTAAAACTCTGAAGTGACTGCATATTTCTATATGAAGTTCAGCAATTCACTGAACAATTTGGATTCCTTTGGAGTCCATGACCTTTCTGTAGGCACCACGTACTACTGAGATGGGAATAGGCAAATCAAAGTCCTTACTTTCTCTAGTACAACCTTACATAAGATGAAGTATGATCAGTTGCCCATATTTACTCTCTGAAGCTTTATTCTTTGTTTTTCAGAAGCAAGGCATTTCTATCTTTCTCCATGGTGCTTGGATTTTGGTTTATTCCCTGGCTTTATCTTTATAGAAACATTTAATAGATGATCCCCAAAGCAAGTGAAATTTCTCCTGTATTGCTCCTCTTGATCTCTGAATTTTCTAGTTTTCTTCTGCTCAGATCCTATAACCATGGAATGCAGGTTTTTGATTAATCAATACCAAGTAACCTAGACTCTTAGCCCTATTGCCCCCTCCCAACTTTTGGAATAGCTGTGTATTTGGGCTTATATCATGGGAGGGAAGGAATGACTGCAATGAGATTACCAAATTTCATTTCTCCAAATTTATGTACCCCTCCCTTTTCCCCCAGAGATATCACATCTCCTGTATTGGACAATGATAAAGCCTGAGGAACATGAGCAGAAACTTGATTGCTTCCCATCTATATTCCCATATTTCTTTTCCTTATATATGAGTTAATTTTTTCTGACCTACAAGAACTAAATCAGAGAAAAAGAATGGAAAAGACATACTAGTATCCCTTTTTCCTCAAGGGAGTGTAGTACATAAAGTGCTAGAGTTGGAGTCAAACACCCAGGTTCAAATCATGCCCCCAGATACTAGCTTTAAGACTCTGGACAAGTTGCATGACCTGCCTGTGCCCAAGTTGCCTCATCTATCAAATGAGGGATTTAGAGTTGGTCTCCAAAATCTTACAACTTTGGAAAGGATCCTAGGACCAACACTGAAAGCTCTGAGTAAGTTCTTAGCCTAGTTTATATTACCAACACCCCCCCCCCCATTTTTTGTGCCTATGGGAACCTGGAATTCACTACTCTTATGTCTAGCAGCATTCTATTGAAGTGTTAGTGAAAGGTATAGAAGATCTCACTTGTTCTTCCCTTCACATTGTTTACTCTGACCCTCAATTTCCTGAAAGATTCCTCCATCTCGCCATTCTCTCCCAAGTTGGTACAATGTAGAAGAGAACTGGTCAAGGAGACTATGGATCATAACCTTGTCAGTTTTGAACAAAGTTCCTTCTTGAAGGAAATTCAATTCCACTGGGACACTAGATTGGTATTGGGGTATAGGGAAGGGAAAAGGTGGTATCAGAATTTGACTACTAATTCTTCCTTCTGTCTGCAGTGACTGGGGTTCTTTGGCACCTGACGATTCAGGACTGCAAAGTAGATTTTCTATGTTGCCTAGAATCTATATGAATAGATTCTCTTCTATAAACCAGTCACCTATTTCTCTTCCCTTTTCCCTGTGGGATCCAGAGGCTAACAGGTCCAAGCTCTGGACAACTGTGACAAAGTCAAACAAATATTGTGTTAGGATGTGCCATGTTAGCCATTTTGTTTCTAGCTGTAAATTTCACTTAGATGCAATATTTTAATTTTTATTTTAGATCATAAGGTCTTTGTGTATAACAAGTATGAAAATGACAGTTCCTATCTTCAAAGTCTAACACATTGTAGAATTTAATGTATTAATGTATAGCCTGATGTTGTAGAAAGAGTACTGGATTTGGAGTTAGAGGACTCTGGGATTCAAATTTTGGTTCTGCTAGTTATGCAATCTTTAGAAAAGTCATTTTAACCTCTTTGAACCCTCACTTTCCTCAACTGAAATAGGCATTGAATTTCAAATGAAATAGACATTGGACCTATTGATTTCTAAGGTCCCCTCCAACTTTATGATCATATATTTAGTATTTTTCCCACATGTGAATTTTTCCCAACCCAATAAAACATAAGCTTCCTGAAGGCAGAGAATGCTTCGTTTTTGCCTTTGCATTTCTAGCACCTGATGTAATGTGTCATGAATTACCTAGTATTCATTTAAGAAGGTGCTCTAATGACTTCATCTTCTCAAACTCCATGAATCCCAGAACTGGACTGGTAGCACCTTCTTTGAACGATGCATTGTGGGACTCTGGCCACAATTACAAATTCATATTCGTATTCATCCCCATAAAATACAATCCTTAAGTCATCCAGGAAAAGTTTCATGACCTCGTTAGTCCCGTTGGAATCAGATCCTTTTATTGGCAAGTTTCCTCTGGAGGAAAATCTATCAAAATGATATCATAAACCTCAATTGTTTTGGGGCTGGACACTTCTGATGGCCTTCAAAAGCTTTTGATATTGGAGATTGTTGGCTGGGGGTGGATTTACCTTCTGGTCTGACTTCTAACTGCTTGGGGAAAAAAAATTCTGGAATAGCTATTGCCACCAATTCTTCATTGAGTAGTTTGCAATCTGGAATCCCTGATCCTCATAGTAGTATGAGACATTGATATTCTCTTGGGAGACAAACTTCACATCTTTAATCCTCAACGGAGTAACAAGAGACAAGTTTTCTGAAGTACCTCCAGTTTTATATGTGAGCATGGTGTTTGTCTCTTTTGTAAACAAAACAAACAAAAAAAAAGGGTTGAATTAGGTGATTTTTAAACTCCCTTTTGCCCCTATTAGATGATAGCTGATCTCTGATGACCCTTCTACTTCCAAATCTAGTTCCTGTGCTAAGCAGTACAAAGCAAAGCACAGATTCCTGGAGAACAACACTGGGGAAACTTCCAAACTGACATGTTTAATCTATCCAATTCCTTGGATGCTGTTGTTCAACTATGTTATCGGATATTGGATATTGTTATTCAACTATATGTGAATTACATACTTCTATCTGCTGCTTATCCCTCCATATTTTATAAAAGATGAGAAAATTGATCAAATGATTTGTTACAATCTATGTAAATTATATCTACTGTATCCTCATTATCTAGCAGTCAGTGAGCCTTTCAGAGGAAATGGTTAGTTTTGGATAATTTGTTTAGTTTTTCAGTTATGGTTTTTGGGGTATTTTGCAGGGCAATGAGGGTTAAGTGACTTGTACAGGGTCACACAGCTAGTAAATGTCAAGTGTCTGAGGCCAGAAATGAACTCTGGTCCTCCTGAATCCAGGGCCGGTGCTCTATCCACTTCACCACCTAAGGATAACTTGTTTTTTGGGGAGTTTTTTTTTGGGGGTGGGGGATAACTTGTTTTTGAGGAAGCTATGTTGACTTTCTGTGATAACTCCCTTTTTTTCTGTTAACTGTAGCTTCAGTAAAGATATTCCTGAGTTTTTCCAGAAATAAAAAACAAGATCATTGGTTTATAGAAGAGTATCCAGTTTCATAAGATGTTGAATGTTTCCGATTCTTCAGGAGCTTCAATGTAGATGTTGTATTCTCTTTTCACAGTGATTAAGCTCTCACTATTCTAAGATGTCTTGATTTCAACTATGTGACTTGAACTCAAAGGCATCTAGGTACTTTTCTAAAGTTATTAATCTGGAGGGAGGGGGAGGAGTTTCAATTCTTTAACTGTATTTTTTTCTTATTTTGTCCTATATCTTCCTCTTCAATATGTGTGACTTCCTTTTTGAAGTCACTGGAGTTAAATAGCAAATAAGATCTTCCCAGAAGCACCTTTCCCCTTCTCTGTCATAAAGTTGAGAATTATTGCCTTTTCCCTTCTTTAAGTGGAAGGTCATACCTCAAGCTCCTTAATTTCTTATTAGGAGGGACACAAGTCTGTACTTAGGTAGCAGTTACTTTTCAATTGCAGAAATGCTATGCTCAAACATTAGATGAGCTGTGAATGTCCATGGGAACATCCCAGGGAATTCTCTCTGCTGTTGATTATTTACTAACAAAGGGAATATACAATTATTGTAGCTCTCGAACATTGTTTTACATCATCTGCTCTGGAATTCTCATTCATCTGAAATGTACCCTGATATTGTCAGACCTGGAAAAAAACCTCAGACCAACTAGGTGATCAATAAATAAAGCTAAGCATTTATTAAGGTCAAGGAAATGCAATTCAGGATAACATGCTGCTTTTTCAGGCAAGGACATCCAGGGAGTGAGGGGAGAAAGGGGATTCATATATGGCTTAATTGTGAGATACAGCATATATCTGGGATACACAGAATGGCCAAACTTCAATAGGAAGTGTTGCACAAATGTCCTTGATTATGTCCAGGAAAGGGTATTTAGAAACAACTGAGGTATATAGGAATCTTCTTGGGAGCAGTTAGAAACTGTTGGTCGGAGCAGAGATTCACAGAGGTTGACCTTGAGAGGGAAAGGGAGCAGTTAAAAACTGCTAATAAGGGGCAGCTAGGTGGAGCAGTGGATAGAGCACCGGCCCTGGAGTCAGGAGTACCTGAGTTCAAATCTGGCCTCAGACACTTCACACTTGCTAGCTGTGTGACCCTGGGCAAGTCACTTAACCCCAATTGCCGCACTAAAAAACAAAAAAAACAAACAAACAAAAAAACCTGCTAATAAGAAAAGGGTAGGGGACAGCTAGGTGGTGCAGTGGATAAAGCACCGACCCTGGATTCAGGAGTACCTGAGTTCAAATCCAACCTCAGACACTTGACACTTACTAGCTGTGTGACCCTGGGCAAGCCACTTAACCCCCATTACCCTGAAAAAAAAAAAGAAAAAGAGAGAGGAAAGAAAAGGGATTTTCTAGGGGTTGACAATAGCCACATCCAAGTTTCCTTATAATTTCTTACTAAACTTGTGCTCTATCTTTCTGATTCTTCTCAATCTTCTGTTTCCTTGTCTGTCTTTTCAGGTCCTTCTCTTCTCTTCTCCCCCCCCCCATTTCCAGTCACCCAGAAGCTAGCTTTAGAACAATCTAAACCAATCTGGAATCAATTGTCAAAGGTGGGGAAAGTATGAAGATGCCTGGTATTATGTGTCTGTCAGTTACAGTTGAAGGTTAGATTTTGAGTCCAAGGTTTTGTTATCCACAACTACACTTGGGCAAATCCTTTTAATTTGTTTCTACTTCCCCAGAATACCAGGCAGTATCATGTCTCCTTTCTTAGTCTGGTCTTTCTCTCTACTACAAGTTCAAATCTTTCTCTAAAGGGAAGATAAAGCACAAAAAATGCGTGAGCTAAAAGATATAGAAAGTACTCAAGGTGCTGAAGCTACAATTGCCATTGGCTTCTGTAGGACAGAAGACACACCCAGAACTAACATAAACCTGGTCCTTCACAGACATAGGTGAGATCACCATGGTAAACTATTTCGTTAAATCCAGTTTCTCAAGATCATATTCTTTGTGAATGAAATGAGTAGAACTAGGATAAAGCATTATATAATAATGCCATTAAAATTTTTTGAAAGTTGTAAAAGCTGGCATGCTATCCATATATATATATATATATATATATATATATATATATATATATATAGTACATGGTGCTTTTTTTTTTGCTCAACTATGCATTTTAAAAGTTTTTTTTTTCCTCAATGGGATGGAAAGTAGAAGAGAAAATGGATTACTGCTCATTTAAAATAAACTCTAGAGGTAAGGGTGCTACAACTGTAATCTATGCTGGTCCCTTGTGCTTCAGGTCTTCCCCTGTATTAGCTTATTTTGATCCATGTGGACTGTGCTAATACCTTAAGCACAAGTTAAGGCTGTGAACAGATGGTCAAGTGATTATTGCTCAGAAAGGTCCTGAGCTAGAGTTTTGGAAACATCAGGATAATAACCACAACATGGTAGACAAATTGGGCGAAATTGACATTTCCAGCAGCAGGGAAAAGTCCCAGCAAAATGGCTGCCTGAACAGAAAGCTTTTGGCATCATGGGATCAATCTGAATGGAGGTTTCCCTTGTGCCACTTTGGACAACATTATTCAGACCACCTGTAAATATGCTACCTCATAATAGGAAATATGATCACTTGTTATATAAGTAACAGTTCTGCCTGTGAAATAACAGGAACATATTGCTGAAATGACCACTCCTGTAGCTAAAAATGAGATCCTTTGCCTGTTTTTGGTTATTGTTCTAGATAAAATCTTCATTGACTAAGCAGAAGACTAAGGTCCTGGCTGTTCCCAGTGGTGAAACTTATCTACCCACAGCAGGGTGAAAATGATTTCCTGTAAGAGTACTTATAGCTTACACTGGAAAGAAAAGGGAGAACAACTTTTGTTCTGCCTAACTCCTCTTGACCTGTGCTACCCCCATATTTATGAGTGGTAGGCAAAATCCATAGTGCGCAGTTCTATTACTGTTTTCCTAGTACAGCTTATGGTGTCTATGCAATGTCATGATATGCTAGGTTTAGGCTGTTCATTCATTGCCTGGACTTGTCCCGCTTTAGATGATGGAGAATATTCTAAATCTTAAAAACCGAAAGCTATGTGATCATGATGTAGCAAGTTTCCTCTCTGGGGATATTGTCCCAGGGTTCTCTATTGCTGAGTAATTTTGGTTCTGGAGGAGTGTGAAGACCTTTGGAAACCTCTCCTATAGACAAAAAGCTAATACTAAATGTTAAATTCTCTACCCCACAGTGGCCTCTAGAGTTTTCTTTGATGAAAAGGGCCTAATAAAGAAGGAAAACATTCTAGAGCCTCCAACATATAAAAGTTCTCTATGCTTAGCACATAGCTAGCAATTCATACACTGTTTACTATTTTCCTTATTGAGGGGAAGATAAGGCTTCTCTAAAAGCCCCTGGACCTATTGTAAGTATCCTCAACTGCAGTTCACTTGCCTTGATGAAGTTAGCCTTGGGCTATACTTTGAGTTGGTTCATGCAAAGGGTATTCCTTGACTTTTTCAAAGATGATTATATCGAGGAAGAATGGCCTCATGTATTCTCTGCCTAGCAATAAGCCAGCCTGACCATCCAAGTGGTCCAAGCCCAAAAGGCTGCTCAACTTAGTTGTTCCTTATACTGGATCTTAAGTACTTTCTGGTACCAGTGAATGTGGGAAAATGGGGACATATTTGGCTCTTGCAAGTGAGACAGATCCTAAAGTGTCGGACAATGACAACTCAGAACCTTCAGCTCCTATGTAACACCCAAGGGGGCAAAGAAGCTCATTCCATCTCCTTCTTTTGGTGGAAGCAGAAATTAGATTTAGTTCATGTTCAAAGTTCATATTTTCAACATCTAAAGGCTTTATGTAGTAGGTGCATACAAAAAGGCACCTAAGATACCTGGTGAAGCTTAGTGTTAGAAAGGGTTGTCCAAGTGTTTGGATGGGTGCTGCTCTCAAGTCCTCAGATTGATTTCTATCTCCACCTGCAGTTCCTTCTCTTGCAGGATTGCATATCTTCTGGTATCCAGACTTGAAAACCCAACACTTTTCCTTTATAACATCTCTATCACATCAGGAAAAAGGATGAGTCAAGAGCAACCCCTTTGAACTTGTCAGCCCCAAACAGTCATAGCTGTACTTAGCTCATTAACAGGTTGGCTAATAAATTCAGAGTCAATGCTACAGTCTTTTTATTTTTCCATAATGGTATTGTGAAAACAATTGCCCTAATGGGTCAGTGATACATGTTCAAAATCTTTGATAAGGCCTGAGTTCCTTATTTTTCCTAGTGAACTAGGCTTGAGAAATTGTGTGGTCTTCCAGATCTCATTATAGCTCTAAGAAATAGCAATTTGCAGAATTCTATGTAATATGCATAGCTCTGTAACAGTTAAAATTAAGGTAGACTAAGGCACAAAGTTCTGAGCACAATTTATTAGTAAAACACAAATTTATCAATAATTAGAATTTTGGCTTCCCCAGAAAAGCTAATATCCTAAATGAGGGGGACAATTCTTCTATATTTTTGGAGGGTACAGAATGAAAAAAAAGGACTTTAGGTAGGGAACAAGTTATGATTGGTTTAAAAAAAAAGCTCACCATTGTAAATGGCAATCAGTATGATTAGTAACAGAGCTGAGGCATGGAAGACAATATGATTAGTTTGAAATTGAGAATAAGGGACTAGCAACAGCCCCCTCCTTCCCTCCTGGGGCTAATACATATTCATTGTTTGAGTCCACCTGCAAGGTTAAAGATAATGGACCAAACTCCTTTGGATTACAAATCAGACATCCTAGAAGAATAGCTTTGTAGTGTACTTCCTATGAAGGATACTAGACTAGACTCCCTGGTATCAACCTGTATCCCTTAAGGATAACAGATTTCTTGGAAGGAAAAATAGAACAGTGATTTGCAAGAGAACTGGACTTCTAAACTTAACTCGTTACATGCCAACTAAATTTCTGGACTTAAGATCAGAGACAAAGAATCATGAATTGGCAAGTAACAGGACAAAATCAATTAATTGTAAATGAGATTAAATTTAGAAAGACAGAAAATCAATCTGATCATTTCAGGGAGGGGGGGGGGGGGAGGGGGGAGGGGAGAGAGGGAGGGGAGAGAGGAGAGAGACCCCGTGTCAAGCACGTGCTGCTGTTAACCGAGAGCCGGGCCCAGTTGAACTCTCGTCAGCATCAGCCTATGCAGTGCAGTCAGGAGACCAGCAGAGCAGGAAAAAGTTTCCACTTCTGTTCTCTCCTTGCCTTTTAAACTAGCACCCTGGAAGTGGAGTGATAGCAGGCAGTCTGACATGCGCAGCAGGCGGACTGGCATGCGTAGCTCATGCCATTGGTCTCCTCCCCGAAAGGGTGGTCCTTCAAAAACTGGCGTCTTTCAGTTATCCTAACCAACTGTTAAAAAAAACTTTCATTTTTTCTTACCACAGTTATAAATATCTTTTCCCCATGTAGGAATGTAAACAGTTTAGCCTTTTAATATCCCTCATGATTTCTTTTTCCTCTTTACCTTTTTATACTTCTCTAGAGTCTTATATAAGAAAGTCAAATTTTCTATTCAGTTCAGGTCTTTTCATCATGAATGCCTGAAATTCCTTTTTTTCATTGAAGTCCCATTTTTACCCTGAAAGATTATACTCGGTTTTGCTGGGTAGGTGACTTTTGGTTGTAGTCCCAGTTCCTTTGCCCTCCAAAATAGCATATTCCATGCCTTGGTCCTTTAATGTAGATGCTGCAAGATTTTGTGTTATCCTTACTGTAGCTCCACAGTATTTTAATTCCTTTTTCCTAGCTACTTGCAATATATTTTACTTGACCTGGGATCTCTGGAATTTGGTTATATTCCAGGAAGTTTTCCTTTTGGGATCTCTTTCAGGAAGTGATTGGTGTATTCTTTCAATTTCTACTTTACCTTCTGCTTCTAGAATATCAGGGAAATTTTCCCTATTTCTTGGAGGATGATGTCTCTAAAGAATTAATTGCAATTTGGGGTTTTCATAATACTATCTTTGCTTTATTATGTTCAAACTAAAAGAAAAGCCTAAGAGAACATAGGCATTTTGTTTTGGGAGATAATTGAACAAACAAGAGGAACTCTGACCACAGGGAACATTTATTGAAACATTGTTTCAAAAACTTCCCTCTAATAGCTTTCCCACACCCATGTGGGTGTGCTGAGCCCAATGGGAGACTCAGCAGGGCTAAAAACGGCCCCTCCCCTTCTGGTGGGAGAGACTATTAAGATACAGTTAAAGGACAGTTGGAAGTTCAGTTAGGGGTTGGTGTTAGAGGGATTAGAAGAAAAAGTGAGTTAGGGAGGATTCTGAGGTAAACGGGGAAGAAAGGCAGACATTTTAGAGGAGCTGCAGACTACAGCTACAGATTTCAGGTGTGGTGAATGAGTTTTTGTTTTTTAGGCAGAGCTAGCTTTTTTTGAGCTAGTTTGGATGCCTGGGGTTTTCTTTTTACCCCCAGAGACTTATACATTGTTTCTAGTCCTATTAATATCACTTGTGTGATTCAAATCGTGGTTTTCGTTTTTTGGTTTTCGTTTTTTGGTTTTCGTTTTTTGGTTTTCGTTTTTTGGTTTTCGTTTTTTGGTTTTCGTTTTTTGGTTTTCGTTTTTTGGTTTTCGTTTTTTGGTTTTCGTTTTTTGGTTTTCGTTTTTTGGTTTTCGTTTTTTGGTTTTCGTTTTTTGGTTTTCGTTTTTTGGTTTTCGTTTTTTGGTTTTCGTTTTTTGGTTTTCGTTTTTTGGTTTTCGTTTTTTGGTTTTCGTTTTTTGGTTTTCGTTTTTTGGTTTTCGTTTTTTGGTTTTCGTTTTTTGGTTTTCGTTTTTTGGTTTTCGTTTTTTGGTTTTCGTTTTTTGGTTTTCGTTTTTTGGTTTTCGGGGGTTAGTGAGGCAATTGGGGTTAATTGACTTGCCCAGGGTCACACAGCTAGTAAGTGTCAAGTGTTTGAGGTCAGATTTGAACTCGGGTCCTCTTGACTCCAGGGCCAGTGCTCTATCCACTATGCCACCTAGCTGCCCTCAGTGTTTTAAACTTGTTCCCATTAATAATCCTGTGTTATTTTTGAAAGAGGCTGTTTCTTTTCTTCAATATTAAGGTGAGCTACCCAATAACACTTATTACTAAATTTGGCCCTTACATGTCTAAGCTCTTTTTTTTCATCATGGTTTTCAGGTAGTCCAATAATTTTCAAGTTCTCTCTCCTGGATCTATTTTCTAGCTCAGCTGTTTTTCCAAGCAGATATTTCACATTGCCTTCTATTTTTTCATTCTTTTCATTTTGCTTTATTGTGTCTTGGTTTCTCATAAAGTCATTAGCTTCCATTTGCTCAATCCTAATTTTTAAGCAATTTTCTTCAGAGAGTTTTATACCTCCTCTTCCATTTGGCCAATTTGGCTTTTCAAAACTGCTGACTTTTTTTTTTCATGACTTTCCTGCAATCTCATTTTTCTTTCCATTTCCCCCCCCCACCTCTTATTTTATCTTCAAAGTCCTTTTTGAGGCCCTCTTTGGCCGGAGACTAATTCATATTTTTCTTGGAAGCTCTGGATGTAGGAGCTTTGACTTTGTTATCCTCTTCTGGGGGTGTATTTTGATCTTCCTTGTCACCAAAGAAACTTCCTGGAGTCAGCTTTTTTTATTTTCTGTCTGCTCTTTTTCCTAGGCTATTTCTTGACTTAACTCCTTCTTAAAGTGGGGCATTGTTTCCAGGACACACTGTTGCAAGCTTCACATGTCTCCTTTGAACCAGGGGATACTTTTGTATGGTAGCAGAATTCCCTACCCTTTCAGAAAGAATCAGTCATGGTATTTAAGAAAATTAAGACCATTATAAGGAACTATAACCTGATTTGGGATAATATTGATGAGCTATTGGATGCTTTTCTTTCAAAGGATGAGAAGACAAAGGTCTCATCCTGTGACATAAATTTGGAGAATGAATATGACTCCATGTCCCATAATGGGACTCAATTGAAACTATAATAATGAGGGAATGGGATATGTTTAATGATGCTAAAATGACTCTCTAAAATGCTCTAGAGGTAGAAGCACGTGAACCAATAGATTGGAAAAAGTTCCATGAAACCTCTCAAAATTCAGATGAAGATCCTGATGCCTTTTATACCCATTTGTGCTGCTGCCCAGAAATTTGTTCAGTTAGATCCAGAAAATAAAGATGATCTAAAAGCCATTGCATTAGCTTATGTCACTCAAATGGCAACAGATATTCATGACTACTTTCATAATTTCTGCCCTGGCTGGAGAGTTAGCAAACTCAGGAGAATTGCATTGTATAAGTTTGAGAGGAAGGAGAAGGACCTTAAGAAAGAAAAGGAAAGTAAGGCTAAGGAAGCAAAATATTTGGATGATTGTCCTCCTGACAAGGTAATGTCTTCCTGACAAGGTTATGTTCTCAAGAGTATTTTTCACTGCCAGACAATCTCCTGGGAATATTTTGGAGGGGAGCAGCCTCATGAATAAGAGCCATAAAGAAATGACCTTCCTGCCCCAATGAAATGAGGCACAACCTTGGGGATCACAGGGATGCATACTTTTTCTAGGTTCACTGCCTCCCACTGACACTGCCATAGCTGACCTGTTGCCTGCTCCCCCCTCTTGCAATTGATGAAAAATTGGAAGAGAAGCTAGGAAGGACTGAAAGCATTGCTTCTAAGTGGAGGGAGTGGGTTTGATTTTTCCCTTTACCAATGGCAAGCATTAATGGGTTGTTTCAAGGCAAATAGAAACCTCATATACAAGGATATTAAAGCCCTGGCAGCTCAGCTGGTCCTCTCCACTAGTTGATCCATAGCTAGTTCTGAAATGAGAGGAGGAAATACAAGTGGTTTGCAAACTTGATGGATAGAGGCAAGAACCAGCATTCTTTTTCACTGGCACACTTGGAAAGCTCTGCAGACAACTCAGTTGGCTTACGTATCACTGAACTTGTGATTGCCTCTGATCCTACACCCTGGCTTGCCTGGAGAACCAACCTAAAACAAGAACCAGATTTTTTCAGATAGGCCTGACCAAGAGAAATTGTATGTCTTGTGGAAGGGTTGGTGTCTGAGATGTGGTGAAGGCACCAATATGGAACATTTCCCCAAAAAAACAAAACCGGAAAAGTTCATCTGGAAAGCCGAAGAAGATCTTGCATGAAGTTTTAAAATCTTGTATGTCATTTGGTCAAATAAAGTGACACGGAGTCATGTGCCTTCTAAAAACTTTTAAAAGTATAGGAAATTCTTCATGGAAAGCTATGATAGGCCCAAAAGGATCAAGTATGCAGACTACAGACAATGGTCCAATTAATAAAGGATTTCAGTAGATGCTTATCAAGTGATAAGTACTAGGCAATGGGGGAGAAGCCTTAGAATAGTTTCACAGGACATATTTCTGGGAAATTCCCACTCCTATCCTCAAAAGGATCAGCTTTGAGCTTCTTGGCTGTCCTGAAAGAATAAGGAATGTTCACTCTCCTGTTTTCACATACCTCTCCAGGGTCCCTCTCAATGTGTATCATCTGTTCTGATTTTGGTGCACATATTTTCCCATAGTCAATATAGGAGCAAATAGTCTCTGCCATAAGATAAAGTCCAGAAGTTTCCTTTTGAAGAGTGCACCAAAGATGGTCAGTAGTCTTTCCCTTCTTCTTTATTTAGTTTTTCCCTTCTTAACCAGTGTTCAAAGTGCTAGCAGTGTATGGTTCCAACAGTGATCAGTCTCTTTAAGAGCACAAGCTATCTACAAACCCAAGAAATGTGTTCAAGAAGCAAGGGAAGATTCCTAGATTGCCTTCTTATATCAAAATTTCAACTCCTATAGGTTCCTGAGGTCTTCCTAAAGAAACAAAGCTGCTGCTAATAATTTGTTCATGACTTGGGGTCCTTCTCTAGGTTGGATGTCTTCCTAAAAGACATAAAAGAACTATTCTGTTCAGCAAACATGTTTCATAGGTCAAGTTGTAAGGAACCTAAGAAGTTAGCTTCAGTTTCCTCATCTGTAAAATGGGAGCGGCGGTACTCAGCTAGGCAAAGAGGTTAAGTGACTTACCTATAGCCACATAGGCAGTAAATGTAGTAGCAGTGCTTACAACACACAGGTTGTACAGATATGGAAAATTGAAATACTTGCCCTCAAGGCATTTATCAACATGAAGTAGACACATCAAAAATGGAACACAATGTAAACAAGTACATGCATCCAAGAAAGCCCTGAAATTCTGAAAGCCATGGATAACATTGAGGGCTAAAGGACCAAAGACCAAAAATCCTTTTTTTTTTTTTAAAGGACAATTCCCCTCCCCTTCCTGTTTCACATTTTTTTTTATCTTTAACATTTAAATACTTGAGGTTTAGTTAATGTCCTGTGTTTTTATTTCATGTAATCTGACTTGTCTCATGGATTAGATTCGTTTTTCTGGAATGTCATTTTCACTAGCAAATTTCTTTGCATCTACTCTTGCAACTTCTGGTTTTTACAGTTGAACACATAATTTAACATCATATATGCTGGCAGGTCTGAGTTGTATCAGTGTTGCCACTTCAGTCTGGGAAAACATCATTCTAGATATAGGGGTAACTCTGGTGTAAGAAAAACTATGCTTCTTTTTGTCCCATCTCTAATTCCTGAGCCTCCACTGGTACCCTTCCTATTTAGCAAATCAGCCCAAATGATACCATTATCTCTTTTAAAAAATATATTTTTTCCCCACAATCATATGTTAAAACAATTTTTTAACTTGAGTTTTGAGTTTCAAATTCTACCCCTCTTCCCTCCCTGTGATGATAAGCAATCTGACATAGGTTATACATGTACATACTATTCATTTTGTACAAGACACACACACACAAAAAAATAGTATGCTTGTCTGTATTCAGACATCAGTTCTTTCTCTGGAGGTGGATAGTATGTTTCATCATGGGCCCATTGGGATTGTCTTGGATTGTATTGCTTGGCATAACTAGGTTATTCACAATTCTTTATTGTACGATTACAGTTACTGTATACAATATTCTCTCGGTTCTGCTCACTTCACTTTGTATTAGTAAATCCTTTCTTTTCTCTTTTAAATCATCCAGCTTGTCATTTCTTTTTTTATCTTAAATATTTTTCCCAGCTACATGTAAAGATAGTTTTCAACATTTGTTTTCATAAGATTTCGAGTTCCAAATTTTTCTACCTCCCTCCCTTACCCCTTCCCGTGACAGAAAGCAATCTGATATAGGTTATATATGTACAATCACATTAAACATATTTCAGCATTAGTCATGTTGTGAAAGAAGCATCAGAAGAAAAGTGAAAAACCTCAAAGGAAAAAAGCAGCTTGTCATTTCTTATAACCCAATAATATTCCATCATAAATATATACCACAACTTGTTAAGCCATTTTCCATGGATGGATGCCCCCTACCCAGTTTCCAATTCTTAGTCACCACAAAGATGCTATAAATAAATGTTTTTGTATAAATAGGTCCTTTTCCATTTTAAAAATATTTTTTTGGGGGGGAGGGCAGTTAGGTGGTGCAGTAGATAAAGCATCAGCCTTGGATTTAGGAGGACCTGAGTTCAAATCCAGCCTCAGACACTTGAGACTTACTAGCTGTCTGACCCTGGGGAAATCACTTAACCCTCGTTGTCTGGAAAAAAAATTTAAATAAAAAATTTTTAAATTTAAAAAATATTTTGGGGATACATGACTAATAGTGATATTGCTGGATCAAAGGGTATACTCAGTTTTATAGCCCTTTGGGCATAGTTCCAAACTGCAAGATGATTATCTAGTAATCAGACATTTAAGAAATCAAATGCAAAATAATAATTTTTAATGCAATATTATTATTATAACCCAATATTCAGCTTCTAAAGCTAGGGTGTGTTATCCCACCAAGGAAGACAGTGTCCATGGGGGATATGTGGCACAAACTTACAGAATCGTAGCCAGGAGTAATTGGGTAGGGAAAACACATCTGCCCTGAGCAACTTGCCATGTTAAACTTTGGAACCTCATACCCTTTATCCTCAGGCACGATTTTTCCTTATAGGAAAAAACACTCTATTCCAAGGTTAGTCAGTTCTCCTGGTTAGGACTATTTCCCCCTCTTCTGGCTGTCATAATTCTGGATTATTGAAGAAGTGATGAGATCTCTTAGCAAAAGGGAAAACCCTGAGCCTGGTATCTGTGGAGATTTTTCCATATCTGCTCTCCTGATTGGGCGGAGAGGAAGCATGTCTTTTGATAAGAACAACTGCCTTATGGCTGGCATCTGCAGTGTTTTTTCAAGTTCTTTCTTGCCTTGGGCCTTGTAAGGAAATTCCATCTCCCATAACACAGATAGGAATGAAGGGAAAAATTAATGGGAAGTTGTACTTTTCTCCTCCATGAATTTCCTGCCACTAGCAATGCTTCTTTCCTCTAAGCAGCTCTTCACAGAACCAGGTAACACATTTTGCAGGCTCTGAGGAATCTTTCCTAACACAGAGAGAGATGTGGTCCTGAATGTCATTTCTCAAAATCAATCTCATGGCATAAAATTTTTAAATCCACATTTGTTCAGCCTACCCACCATAAGGAGATGCATAGTTGTTTCAAGGTTTCCCAACTTTCAATTTCAAAATCCCCTTTTCAGTGATATGAAAATTAAATACCAGGAAATGGAATTCTTTGGACGGCCATTACCAAGAGTATGTGCTTTTCTTCTGAGAGTCTGCTTTTTTCAATGTTCTGCATATAACTGTCTTTGTTTCTGACCCTTCTAGGCAATAAATCCTTACAATTCTTTTTTTGTTTGTTTGTTTGTTTGTTTAGTGAGGCAATTGGGGTTAAGTGACCTGCCCAGGGTCACACAGCTAGTAAGTGTTGTGTCTGAGGCTGGATTTGAACTCAGGTACTCCTGACTCCAGGGCCGGTGTTCTATCCACTGTGCCACCTAGCTGCCCAATCCTTACAATTCTAATGGGGTACCACATTACATATAAATAAAACAAACATGAAGTCTTTCAGCTTTTTCTTCCTTATTCCTACCCTGCTTCAGCATTTGACTGACTGACCCATCATACAACTTGATCAGACTGATTCTGCTTTATCTCATGATAGGAGGGACCCAACTGATGCTGGTACCCTAGCCAAGTTCCCTGGGGTTCCTAATCATTTATTCCTTAGAGGTTCAACAGTGTAGACATTGAAGTTAGCATTACTCCTTTTAGAGTTAAAATTTTGGAATTGAAAACAAAAGAACTATAGCAACAGGAAACTTATCCCCCACATGTGGGTGAAGTGCCAGAAAGCCATCATGGAATCCCAGCTAGGCATGTGGTCAGCCCCTCATGCTTCTACTGGTTCTTTAAAGATCTCCATCCCTCAGTGACAGAAGTTGGACTGAGAAAAGAGTTCCTTGGGCCTTTTGGAAACTATTTGCTTGCCTTAGGCAAATCACTTGACATCAGATGCAGTTTTGTTTTGTTTTCTTTTTTAAATAAGATTAAGGGATAGAGAGTAAATGACCTAAGAAATGGCCTCATCTAGTTTGATGTTTTTTATTTGATAAGACATTTGGAAAGAGTCAGATTTCAGTGAGTCCTAAACTCTGAAATAACTTGGAACTCTTCTACAACACTTCTTCGCAAACTGGTCAACTTTGCTGTGATTATCAACTGGGCGTGTGTGTGTGAATGTCCTAGTCATCATTTTAAGACATCTAATTCAAGTTCTTAGATATAATTTGTCCAAGTCATTTAAATGAGACTTTTCTAGTGAGAAATTTTAAGCCTAAAAGGGTTTTGGAGACAGAACTTGTCCTCACTCTAGTTTAGGATGTTTTGGGAAAAATTACAGGCAGCATTCCCCGCTGCTGCCACCATGAGCAGGGTAGCTAATTGGGGAGGGGCAGCAGCAGAGCCACAGTGGTGAAGGAAAAAATGAGTCTCAATCAATAAGCATTTGTTGTGTGCCTACTATGTGCCTGGCACAGTGGTAGCTACTGGACAAAAATTAGTCTCCACACCCAGAACTTACCACCTACTGGGAGGCAGCTAGGTGGTGCAATAGATAGAGGACTAGGCCTAAAATCAGGAAGACAAATTCCAGTCTAGCCTCATATACCTCCTGGTTGTGTGATGTTAGACAAGTGACTTAATCTGTTTTTTCTCAGCTTTCTCAACTCTAAAAATGGTGATTAGTAAAGATACCTACTTCCCAGGGTTATGAGGATCAAATTATCCTATAGTATATATAAACATGTAAAATGTTAGGACAGCACCAGGCATGTAGTAATCACTTAATAAATGTGTATTTCCTTCCCTCTTTCTATTGAAGAGACTTGTACATTTAAGTGTATAAGAACAAAATGGTCATGGAGAGGAGCTAGCACCTGAGCTGAAGAAGGTGGTGTTAGAATCTGCTTCTTGAGCAGTCGGCTCAGAGTCAGAAACAAAAAGAGCATTCCAGGCATTGTAGACTGCTTATACAAAAGCATTAGGATACATAAAGTGACATATAAAAATTCAGATTATAAAGACTCGAAAGCATGTACAAATGGTGATTTCTTGATGCATACCTTTCCAAATACCTGAAGTGCAGTAATTTCCTAAAGATCATCATAGTGATGCAAAGAAACGTGTGAAAGAAAAGAGATTTATTCCAGAAATATAGATATAAGCCACAGTCCAAGGAAAATGCAGTGGATTATCTAGGACATGGATGACTCAAACAGAGGAGCCTAAATGTCAGCGATCCTCTAGGGGAGATAAAGGCATGCCAAGCTACTCTGTGACAGAATCTCTACTTCTCAAGGCCACCACATGATCCACTGGGCCCCTCATAAACCTTTGTATTTTTGTCTCATAGTTTGATTCCTTAGCATTAATCGCCAGGAATGAAGCATATTCTGAGCTTTAGTGCTACTGACACTGACAGACCTACATTCTACAAATCTCCTTCAGAAATCAAAATTCATTAAGTTTCTTGTGTGAATCAATTGATCTCTAGAGATTTTTCCCTCTTCTCTTGCCACCTACCCCCAACTTCATTGGAATTGTTTCTATGTAATCTTGTAGAACTTCATACTAGAGCTGCCCATTCTTTTTAGACTGAAATTATCTGTAGAAATTTAAATCCATAGGGGTCCTATCTTGCTTCTCTTTAAAACCATTGCCAATTGGAAATCTTACGTAAACAAATGCTGAAAACTATCTTTACATGTAACTGGAAAATAATAAAATACTTTGGTTTAAAAAAAAATCATTGCCAATACCCCTAGACATTAGGGAAGGTATGACTTCAGACCATCCACTCCTCTAATTTAAGACTTTCACATTTTATGGTAACTTTGACTCAAGGTTCTAATTGTTTCTTCCTTAGCAACTAATTCCTTCTTGATCAAACCTAAGTTTCCTTCATAACTTCCTGTATCTTATTATGAGGGCCCAAATTTGATACACGGGGCATTACTTGTGTGACTTGCCTTAATACTGGAGCCCGGGAAATATGAAGGACCCTTTTAGGTTTAACCTCCCCTTTGAACTGCCCTTTTTAGATATTTCTCCCAGGCCAATAAGAAAGGAGTCTCTAGGCTTTAGTTCACAAAAGGATCAGATCTTATTACTTAGGAATTAATTAAACAACAAAGGTGAAACTAACAAAAATCAAAGATAAGGAAATAGGAAAATAGAAATACAGAGAAATGCTCTTAACTCTAAATTTAGCCTATTACAGTTTTCCGTAATTAAACTCACCCAAACCTGACCAGTCAGTCTAAAGTGTCTCGAGCCACACAGAGACAGCAGTCCCCCAGACAGCTAACACTCCCCACTGCAAAGGGAGTCTCTAGATGGAGCATGAACACAGCCAAGCGCTGCCACCACAAGGTCCCAAGCAGAAAGAACGAGCTCCAACTTGAGTTCCAGATGCAGCCTGCTATCCCTTCTGGTAGCATTCGATCTACCCTCCCCCAAAAGGGGAGGTCCTTCAAAAGCTGCTCGGTAGCATACCTATATAATCATGCCCCTTAATTATTGTGGTATCTGATCAATCATAATCTACAACTAAGAATAAGACACATACAAAAGCAGGTACAATATGAAGTTGAGTTATAGTATTACTTCTCCCCAATATCCCACCGCCAAACCTGTGGACTCCATAGTATGTAGGATGAGCAAGGGGATTGCGTGGTGGAAATGTGCAAATGCAAATGATTATTGACTTACTAGTAATGCAAGTCATCTGTTTGACACTTTAGTGTCAAGTGAGGGAATTCTCCACAGTAGAAATGTGACGGATCTTTCTATTTGTCCAATCCTTTATTTAGGATTTAGACAAAGTGGATGCTCATTCCTATGGGACATATGAATAATAGCATAAACTAGACAATTGGGAAGTGGGACAGAACTTTATCCTATTGAACAGTGAAAGAAGTGAAACCAGTCACTTGAGAAATCTGTTTGGAGACCTACCTGATCATTTCTGGAACATCCAACTTAAGAGAACCAAAAGGAATCTATTCTTGCCCTTTGTTCCTTTAAGTCTGCAGCCTAATGGAAGAAGTCCTAGACTACAAGTAAATACAGATCTGATGAACGTTCTGCTGTTGGATAAGGAACCCCTGTTGAGCTGCCAGTAGAAACCTATCCCACCAAATGCAGACTCTGCCTCCTGCTTCAGGCTAAACTGGGTAGATTATCAAGGGAGCAAATCAACACCAACACTTGGGACTGGTGACATTTATACTCCCATTTGTGCACCTGCTTTCCCAAAATAACAAGGTGCAAGAGTTACACCAGCCTAGGTGTTACCAGGTTGCAAACAGGGCAGAGCTGAAATAGCACTAGCTGGTCTTGAACCTGCCACTTTTATGGGTTCCAATTTTTCCTCTGCTTACTGGCTTCTCAAGGACAAGCAATGAGTAACATGCAATGCAGTCTTTTCTTCAACAATAGAAGATGACTAAATGGCTATGTATGAGGCAATTCGCAAATCTAGGGTTTGGCCTTGGCCTGAGTCTTCTGGACTAAGACAACCAATGACTACTCCTTAATATAATAATAATGATGGCAAACATTTATATAGCTTCCCAGTATGTACCCTAAGCAAGTGTTAAGTGCTTTTACAAATATCTCGTCTGATCCTCCAAACAACCCTGAGAGGCTAGGTGCAGTTATACCCATTTTACAGATGAGAAAACCAAAACAGACAGAGGTTAAGTGAGATACCTAGGGGTAAATGAATAGTAAGTATCTGAGGCCTGATTTGAACTTGGGTCTTCTGATCCCAGGTCCATTGCTCTATCCACTGTGCCACCTAACTACCCCAATCTTTCCCTTTTCTTCCAAGGCTCAAAAAAACCTTCACTCCTCAGAGGTGAGCTAGAAGTCAATGCTTGCTATAATCTTTCTTTTTATTTAATTTTTTTAATTAATAAAGTATTTTATTTCTCCCCCGCCCCGTTACATATAAAGATAGTTCTCAACTTTTGTTTATACAAGTTTTCCAATTTCAAATTTTTCTCCCTCCCTTCCCCCTTCCCTAGAGAGCAGGTAATCTGATATAGGAGATATACATGTGTGTGTGTGTGTGTGTGTGTGTGTGCGCGTGCGCGTGCGCGCACACACACACACACACACACACACTAACATTAAACATTTCTTCATTAGTCATGTTATAAGAAAAATCAGAGCAATGACAAAAAACCTCAAAAGAGAAAAACAGCACCAAAAACAAAATAAATAGTATGGTTCATTCAGCATCTATACTAGTAAATCTATACAGTTCTTTTATTTTTTCCTGGATTTGGTGATACTCTATCATGAGTTCCCTGGAACTCTTCTGTACCAGTGCATTGGTGAGAGAAATATAGTTCATCACAGATCACACAATGTTGATGATACTGTGTATAGTGTTCTTCTGGTTCTGCTCATCTCACTCATCATCAGCGCATGCAAGACCCTCCAGGTTTCTCTGAACTCTTCCTGCTCATTGTTTCTTTACAGCACAATAGTATTCCATTGTATTCATATACCACAACTTGTCCGGCCATTCCCCAATTGATGGGTATCCCTTCACCTTCCAATTCCTTGCCACCACAAAAAGAGCAGCTATAAATATTTTTGTACATGTGGGTCCCTCTCCCCTTTCCATGATCTTTGGGGAAAAGACCCAAAAGTGGTATTGCTGGGTCAAAGGGCATGCACAGCTTTATCACCCTTTGGGCATAATTCCAAACTGCTCTTCAGAATGGTTGGATCAGTTCACAGCTCCACCAATAATGCATTAGTGTGGCAATTTTTCCACAGGTTCTCCAACATTTATTATTTTCCTTTTTTGTCATTTTAGTCAATCTGATAGGTGTCAGGTGGTACCTCAGAGTTGTTTTAATTTACATCTCTCTAATCATTAGAGATTTAGAGCATTTTTTCATATGAGAATAGATAGCTTTGTTTTCTTCATCAGAAAACTGCCTGTTCATATCCTTTGACCATTTCTCAATTGGGGAATGACTTGGGTTGTTATAAATTTGATTTAGTTCCTTATATATTTTAGAGATGAGGCCTTTATCAGAAGTACTGGCCATAAAAATTGTTTCCCAGCTTTCTGCCTCCCTTCTAATTTTGGATGTATTGCTTCTGGTTGTACGAAAATTTTTTAATTTAATGTAATCACAATCATCCATTTTGCATTTTATAATATACTCTATCTCTTGTTTGGTCATAAACTGTTTTCCTTTCCAAAGATCTGATAGGTACACTATTCCTTTCTCTCCTAATTTACCTATGGCATCCCCTCTTATGTCTAAATCATGTATCCATTTTGACCTTATTTTAGTATAAGGTGTCAGATGTTGGTCTACGCCTAATTTCTGCCATACTATCTTCCGGTTTTCCCAGCAGTTTTTGTCAAATACTGAGTTCCTATCCCAGAAGCTGGATTCTTTGGGTTTATCAAACACTACGTTACTAGTGTCATTTACTACTGTGTTTCCTGTGCCTACCCTATTCCTTTGATCCTCCACTCTATTTCTTAGCCAGTACCAGATAGTTTTGATGACTGCAGCTTTATAGTAAAGCTCCAGGTTTGGTACTGCTAACCCACCTTCCTGTGATTTTTTTTTTTTTAGATTTCCCTGGATATTGTTGATTTTTTTGTTTTTCCAGGTGAATTTTGTTATTTTTTCTAGCTCTATAAAATGATTTTTAGATAGTTTGATTGGTATGGCACTGAATAAGTAAATTAATTTAGGTAGTATTGTCATTTTTACTATATTAGCTCTACCTATCCATGAGCAATTGATATCTTTCCGATTATTTTGATATGATTTGATTTACGTGGAGAGTGTTTGGTAGTTGTATTCATAGAGTTCCTGGGTTTGTCTTGGCAAATAGGCTCCCAAGGCTTTTATATTATCTACCATTACTTTAAATGGGATTTCTTTTTCTATCCCTTGCTGCTGGACTTTGTTGGTCATGTATAGAAATGCCGATGATTTATGTGGATTTATTTTATATCCTGCTTCTTTGCTAAAGTTAATTGTTTCAAGTAATTTTTGAGTTGATTCTTTAAGTATGCCATCATATCATCTGCAAAGAGTGATGGTTTTGTTTCTTCCTTGTCTATTCTAGTTCCTTTAATTCCTTTTTCTTCTCTAATAGCTAAAGCTAACATTTCTAGTACAATATTAAATAATAGGGGTGATAATGGACAACCCTGTTTCACCCCTGATCTTATTGGGAAGGTCTCTATTTTATCTCCATTGCATATAATGCTTGCTGATGGCTTTAGGTAGATACTGTTTATTATTTTAAGGAAAGCTCCCCCTATTCCTAAATTCTCTAGTGTTTTTATTAGGAATGGGTGCTGTATTTTGTCAAAAGCTTTCTCTGCATCTATTGAGATAATTATGTGATTTTGGTTAGTTTTCTGATTGATTATGTTGATAGTTTTCCTAATGTTGGACCAGCCCTGCATTCCTGGTATGAATCCCACCTGGTCATAGTGTATTATCTTGGTGATCACTTGCTGTAATCTCCTTGCTAAGATCTTATTTAAGACTTTAGCATCAATATTCATTAGGGAAATTGTACTATAATTTTCTTTCTCTGTTTTTGCTTTGCCTGGCTTTGGTATCACCACTGTATTTGTGTCATAAAATGAATTTGGTAGAACTCCTTCTTCACCAATTTTTCCAAATAATTTGTATAATATTGGAATTAATTGTTCTTTAAATGTTTGGTAAAATTCACCCATAAACCCATTTGGCCCTGGGGATTTTTTCTTAGGAAGTTCATTAATGGCTTGTTCAATTTCTTTGTCTAATATGGGTTTATTTAAGGATTTTATTTCCTCTTCAGTTAACCTGGGCAGTTTGTATTTTTGTAAATATTCATCCATTTCATTTAGATTGTCAAATTTATTGGCATACAGTTGGGCAAAATAATTCCTAATTATGGATTTAATTTCCACTTCATTGGTGGTAATATCACCATTTTCATTTTTGATACTGGTAATTTGGTTTTCTTCTTTCTTGTTTTTTAATCAAATTAACCAATATTAACCAATTAATTTAATTAACCAATCTTTTTTTTTTTGGTTTTTCATAAAAAGCTCTTAGTTTTATGGATTAATTCTATAGTTTTCTTGCTTTCAATCTTATTAATTTCTCCTTTAATTTTCAGGATCTCTAGTATCTAATTGGGGATTTCTAATTTGTTCTTTTTCTAGCTTTTTAAGTTGCATGCCCAATTCGTTAATCTCCTCTTTCTCTTTTTTATTCATGTAAGCATGTAGAGCTATAAATTTTCCCCTAAGCACTGCATCCTTTGGCTGCATCCCATAGATTTTGGTATGTTGTCTCATTATTGTCATTCTCTTGGTATAGTTATTGATTGTTTCTATGATTTGTTGTTTGGCCCATTCATTCTTTAGAATGAAATTATTTAGTTTCCATTTGATTTTCATTCTACTTTTCCCTGGATCTTTCTCACATGCAATTTTTATTGCATCCTGATCTGACAAGGATGAATTTACTATTTCTGCCTTTCTACATTTAACTGATGTTTTTGTGCCCTAATACATGGTCAATTTTTGAAAATGTGCCATGTACTGCTGAGAAAAAGGTATATTCCTTTCTATCCCCATTCAATTTTCTCCAGACATCTATCATGTCTAACTTTTCTAGTAATCTATTCACCTCTTTCACTTCTTTCTTATTTATTTTTTGGCTAGATTTATCTAATTCTGAGAGGGGGAGATTCAGATCCCCCACTAGTATAGTATTACTGTCTAATTACTCTTGTAACTCATTTAATTTCTCCTCTAAGAACTTGGATGCTATACCACTTGGCGCATACATCTTTAATATTGAAATTACTTCATTATCTATAGTACCTTTTAGCAAGATGTAGTTTCCTTATTTATCTCTTTTAATGAGATCTATTTTTGCCTGTGCTTTGTCTGAGATAAGGATTGCTACCCCTGTTTTTTTTACTTTAGGTGAAGCATAATATATTCTGCTCCAGCCTTTTACCTTTACTCTGTGTGTATCTCTCTGCTTTAAATGTGTTTCTTGTAAACAGCATTTTGTAGGATTCTGGTTTTTAATCCACTCTGCTATTTGCTTCTGTTCTATAGCAGAGTTCATCTCATTCACATTCACTGTTATTATTACTAACTGTCTATTCCCCTCCATTCTATCTACCCCCTTTGTATTTTTCCCCCCTTCTTTCACCCTATTCCTCTTCACCAATGTTTTACTTGTTACCCCTGCCTCCCCCAATCTGCCCTCCCTTTTTATCACCCCCCTCTCTTTTCTTTACCCTTTTCTCCCTTGCTTTTGTCCTCCCTTCTATCAGTCCCCCCTTTCCCTTCCCCTTTTGCTTCCCTAAAGAATGAGCTAAGTTTCTTTATCCCAGTGAATGTATGTTATTCCCTCTTTGAATCAAATATAATGAGTAGGGTTAAAGCAATGTTCAGCCCTCCTTTCTTTCCCTCTATTGTAATAGGGTTTTTTTCACCTCTTCATATGATATAATTCACCCCATTCCACCTCCCCTTTCCTCTCCTCCCCATAGACTCCATTTTTAACCCCTTAATTATCTTTGTTATCATCACATCAAAGAAAATTTATATTTATACCCTTTGTGTAAAGTCCTTCTCTCTGCCTAAATACATTTACAGTTCTTAAGAGTCATGAATATTATCTTCCCATGTAGGGATATAAACAGTTTAACCTAATTGAGTAATTTTTTCTCCCTCTGTATACCTTTTTAAACTTCTCTTGAGTCTTGTATGTTAAGATCAAATTTTCTATTCAGTTCTGGTCTTTTCCTCGGGAAAGATTGAAAGTCCCCAATGTTATTAAATGTCCATCTTTTCCCCTGAAAGAGAATGCTCAGTTGTGCTGGATAATAGATTCTTGGCTGTAATCCAAGCTCCTTTGCCTTCCAGAATATCATATTCCAAGCCTTGCGATCCTTTAATGTTGAAGCTGCCAGGTCCTGAGCAATCCTGACTATGGCTCCATGATATTTAAATTGCTTCTTTCTGGCTGCTTGGAGAATTTTCTCCTTCACCTGATAATTCTGGAATTTGGCTACAATATTCCTTGGAGTTTTCCTTTAGGTGTCTCTTTCAGGAGGTGATTGGTGGATTCTTTCAATGATGATTTTATCCTCTGATTCTATGATATCAGGGCAGTTCTCCTTAATAATTTCCTGGAATATGGTGTCTAGATTCTTTTTCTGGTCATGGCTTTCAGGCAGTCTAATGATTCTCAAATTGTCTCTCCTGGATCTGTTTTCCAGATCAGTTGTCTTTCCAATGAGGTATTTCACATTTTCTTCTATTTTTTCATCCTTTTGATTCTGCTTGACTGATTCCTGGTGTCTCATGGATTCCTTATCTTCCAAGTGTTCAATTTTAATTTTTAAGGCATTGTTTTCTTCAGTGAGATTATGTACCTTTTTTTCCATTTGGCCAGATGAATTTTTTAAGGCATTGTTTTCTGCAATCAATCTTTTTTGCTTCCTTTTCCAAGCTGCTGATTCTTTTTTCATAGTTTTCTTGTTTTGCTTTCATTTCTCTCCCCATTTTTTCTTCTACCTCTCTCAATTGATTTTTGAAATCCTTTTTGAGCTCTTCCAGGAAGGCTTTTTGTTCTTGAGACCAATTCACTTTCCCTCCTGAGTTTTCAGATGTAGGCAATTTGAGGGTATTGTCCTCATCTGAGTTTGCATTGGCTTCTTCCCTATTGATTCAGAAGCTCTCAATGGAGAGGGCTCTTTTTTGCTTCTTACTCATTATTGCAGATTATTTATTTATTTTTTAAGTTGAGGTCTGCTCTGGGGGCACCAGGGTCCCTGTTTTGGGCTTCTTGTGCAGGTGTATAGGTGCTGTGTGACGGGATTTTTTACTCTGAGGCCTTTATAGCGTGTGCAGTTTGCCACCCTGCACTTCCTGTCTGAGCGCGCTAGGTCAGCAGGCCTTGTCACGCCTGTCCTGTTTGTGGCCCTACAGCTGGCAACTTGCCCTCTCGGCTGGTGCAGGTAGGTTTTTCCACTGTGCTACTGGGCCACCAGAGTTTTGAGCCAGGTTCCGGGGGCCTGTTGTTGGGCTGTGGCCCTCAGCTTCCTGCTCACTTGCCCCAACCCCCTCAGCACTGGGCTGCTGCCCTGCACTGTGCCTCCCTTTTGCCTGAGTCAGACTGACCTTTTCCTGAAGTCTTCTAAATTATCTCTGGTTGGAAGACTGTGTCTCTCTGTCTCTTTGCAGGTTCTGTAGTTTCGGAATCTGTCCAGAGGCTTGATTTAATGCTCTTTTTGAGGGAACAGAAGGAGAGCTCAGGCAGCTTGCTGATTCCTCTCCACCATCTTGGCTCTGCCCCTGCTTATAATCTCTTAAATCCAGATCTGCACAGTCTCTCACATATTGGTAGGACTATTTTTTAAAACTAATCCCTTAGGGCATGACCAAGTGTCACAACAATGGCTTTTCTTCAGGAAGATGTACACACGGATATAGTTAGATTCTACATATAATTAATTCTTGGCCCAAGACTTTACAGACCCCTCTGTTCCTTCATCCATAGGCCACCAGGACCCATTGCCCCATGGTAGGAAACGACTACCTTGAGGGAGACAACACTGGGCAAGCTCCTATAATTGGGTGGCTAACTCCATTTGCATGCTATATCTGGGACCGACCTAGAAATTTAGAGACGAAAGGGATCTCCATGATGATCTAGTTGAATCCTTTCACATCTATGATGACTTTTCTTTAAGTTGCCCCTCGTATCCAAACAAAATTAAGTAGAACTTCCTAAGGCAGCAGATATAGTCAGCTAACTATGGCATGTTTCCTTATGGTAAGCAATGACTCTAGACCTAACCTGTTCCTTCTTTGTTATATGATCAGAAGTTTCTGAATGTAGAGCACTGCAGGTAAAGATGATTTTTAAAATTATTCCAAAAGAATAATGGGAATGAGGGTTGCTAGTGCTATACTTTCAGCTCTGTGAGAAGATAAATGATGCTGATGGCAGACTACACGTTAATTTGAAGAGCATGAGTATATAGACTGCCTTATGTAGAGGTGCTTTGGACCAGATATTAGGAAATGAGTGGGGTTAGAGTTCCTCAGCAGAGAACAGGTATAATTAGCAAGTATTAAGTATTTTCTGTGTGCCATACAGCATAGTCCCTGGTCTCAAGAAGCTGAGACTCCAAAGCCAAGAAATTCAGATACATTGGTTATATACAGGATAGAAAGTAGATAAAAGGTGTGTTTACCATTGGATGGACCAGGAAAGGCTTGACTTTCTGATGAAGTGAATCTTACAGGAAACCAGGAATTCTAGGTGATCATTCCAGGCATAGAGGATAGCCAGCAGAAAGAAATGGAGATGAGAGTTTGATACACTGGATTTTTTGTTCTTCCTCATATAAGATTCTCTTAGAGTACATAAAGAATAATGTGAGAAGACTAGAAAAGGGAGAAAGGGACCAGATTGCAAAGGGCTTTAAAAGCTGAACCAAAGGAGTCTAAATCACCCATTAATACAAGCTGAACAAGGGCGAGGCTCTACCAAATTGGGGATATGATTGCACCCTTCTCGAGCAAAGCCAAATGATCCATGTCTGGTGTGCACTCTTTTTCCCTTGAAGTGATCTTGGGTTCTGTAAACTTGAGTGATTGAATGTTAATGGTTGGGGCAGCCCAGAGATGTCCTGACCAAGCTAAGTTTCTAGTCTTAACTTCAACCTATTTCATCTATGCTTTCTGAGGACAGGTTAAAAGATGGGTTGTTGAAAAAGAGTTTCTAAATCCACTATGCCCCTAAGCAAGTCACTGTTCTTGCTTTCTCCATGCCTTTGACCAGCATGAAATTACTTGGCAGGGGATCTCTGTCCTATCAGCCTTAATGGTTCTTTATTCATCCATAATCCTAAAGAGTGGGGAACTTTGATCATGTATTTGCCTCAGAGTACCAAGTCCTTTTCTGTTTAATCACCAGGCATTGTGAATCTGAGAGAATAAGGGCAACAGTGACTGATTACTAGGATTGGGGTGCTCCCTCAAAACCAGGACACTAGCCAGAGGTACAAGGCTGGGTTCACAAATGGGGTGGCTATCCAAAGGCGTTAATCCATGTTGTACTTACTAGCAGTGAGCCTGTCATCATGATGTCAAAGCAGAGGCTTTCTCACTTTCTTCAGCCATTTTATTTTTCCCACCTGAATTATAATAGTACACCCACTATTCACCAGATTTGAAAACTATTACGCAGCTTCACTTTAGGTCCCAAAAATCTACCTAATCAGGATAGTAGTCTGTTAATGTCCAGCACACAAATGGTTCCTTCCTTAACTCCCCTGGGGGAGTCACTAGCCACTATCCTTTTCTTCCTCTAATGCTTACAGGATAACCTCTTTCAATGTTACCTGTAGATCTACTTAATCAACTTTTATTAAATACCTACTATGTGTCAGGCCCTGTGCTAGGTGCTATGAATATAAATACAAATAAGTTGGTAACTCCTACTTGTGAAGAGCCTTATGTTCCAATGGGGAAGGCAACAAATATCCATATAAGAGTATGTATAATATAATAAGAATAAAAGCGGGGCAGCTAGATGGCGCAGTGGATAAAGCACCGGCCCTGGATTCAGGAGTACCTGAGTTCAAATCCAGCCTCAGACACTTAACACTTAACACTTAACACTAGCTGTGTGACCCTGGGCAACACACTTAACCCCAGTCGCCTCACAAAAAAAAAAAAAAGAATAAAGGCAATAAATATATAAGATGGCAGCAACTGTTAGTTAAGATCTGTGAAGACATCAGGTAGAAGTTGCTGTATTTTGAAGAAAGGCATTTTAGGAAATGGAGGTGAGAATGGAGGATTTTTCCAGGTATGGAGGAGGACGATCAGTGCAAAGTTTTTCAAATGAAAGAAGCTTCTGGTCCAGCTCTTTCATCTTCAGGAAGAAAATTATTTGTTTTAGCTCCAAGCATTCATGTGTCCTTACTTTCCTTCATTCATATTCTCCCAATCACTCTATGGGTCAGGATTCCCTTTTTCCTCTGTTTCCCTTCTTTTTTCTGCTTTTACCTCAAAGCCTTTTTGATTTGTGCAAGGAAACCTTTGTCTCTGACCTAAATGATAGAAGCATTTATTTCCCTCCTGGCTTGGTGAACTCCTAGGAAGATGATGAGATTTTGGAGGTCAAAGTCCACCTCACAAATACCTAAGGAGCTGCCTTCAAGAATATTTGAATGAGGCTGCAGCTCTAAGGGATAGGGTATATGTTAATATTTGTACTTGCTTCCCAGTCAATTCCTTCACCTTTTTTCTTGGAGGCTAGAATTAGCTTTATCTTAAATGCCTTCTTCAGCCCTCCTGACTAATTTGTTTCATTTCATTGTCAAATAGCTGCATGGTTCTTTTGCCCAACAGCTTTTTCTTCTAGGTTCAACTCAAAGAACCTCTACTAAAAGGACTTCAATGACAGCTGGGGGATCTATCCTTTACACTTACTGCTTGGTAGGGTTGGGTTCTATTGGGAGAGGCTTAATATGCAAGTAGAGAAATGCAAGAATTGTTTATCCAATACACGTTCCTATCCAAATTTTTTTAGCAGGGGGCCTGACATCCCCACTGATATACAGCTGCCACCTCCTCCAGTCTGTTCTCCCTAGTGGTGATGACTTTCTTCCTATGCATTCCCACTTATCCTATTGGCTCTTGCCCAAATGAGATATCAATGACTGTAACATCCAAAAAGAGCATGCTATTAGACACTGCCAACTCATCTATGCCTAGGGCTTTCTACCCCACAGAATCCCACAAAATAAGAGAGGGCAACAAGTTGCTTCTATAAGCCCCAACTCACTATTAGCACAATTATTAGTAGACCAGCTTGAAGGTGATCTGTAAGGTTTCCCCTGACCCTGCAACTATAAGATACCACAAGAGATGCACAAAGACTACACGATTTAAGATAGACACATTTCTGAATTCCTAATGATCCATTCTGCCTGACACAAGCAGAAATCTCCTGTAGAAGATTTACCCATATCAGGTGAGGGTTTGGACATTGCAGATTTCTACACTTCCTTTGCTATAGTGAGATGGAGCTGTCCTAAAACTATAAAGATAGGTTTGATATATTTTCTCTTTATAGGTATAAAGTTGTCAGTATCATTCATGGTACTTGAAGAAATTCTATACTGACTGACCTTAGTCACCAGCCTCATGAAGGGTAACCATGAAAGGAGTTCCTTACCTGTTTTGTTTTGTGTGTTTTTTGTGATTGCAGCCCCTGAAAAATGAGACAGGAAAAGCACTGGAATTTTCTTCTTTTAAGGTTCTCATGGAAGGAAAAATCTTCATCTACAGTAAGTATTTCATTCAGTTCAATGGAGAGCTAGCTACCTAGAATAACTATCTGTCGCAATGTGTTGAAGAAAAGCCTCATCTGATGCCATGGTTTCTCCACCATTACACAGAAAGAGGGTTGTTGTCCCATGGGAGGATTTAGGTGACTTTAACCCTTGGATCATTTGTAGGACTTATCCATTGTGATCTAAATAACACATCGTCCAATGTGTTGGTGAAAATCCTGGGCTACTATGTTAAAAAAAAACAAACTTTGTGGGAAAATGTCTCGGAAAATATTTATGCAGAATGTATAGATAAGGCTTTTGAAGTCTATTTGGTGCCAAAGGCCCATGCTTTGGTCAGTTTCTTCACCCTCCCCCTCCTGATTGAAAGGAGTCTCTAACAAATGGAAGGAAAGACCAAACAATGGACTAATCATGAATCATTTTTAGTATTGTGGTTCAGGCCAACCTGCAGGTAGGTAGTACAGTAGCTGGAACAAAAGATTTGGAGTCAGGAAGAACTAGGTTTGAATCCTGAGTCATACTGGGCAAGTCATTTGACCTCTCTAACATTTATTAAGTACCTACTACAAGGCAGGCACTGTTCTAAGTGCTAGGGGTACAAAGAAAGGCAAAAAATAGTCCTTGTCTTTGAGGAGTTTGTAATTTGATGTGAAGAGGGGGAACAAACCAGCAAATATGTACAAACAAGCTATATACAAGATAAATGGAAAACAATTAGCAGAGAAAAGGTACTAGAATTAAGTAGAATTTGCAAAGCCTGCCTGAGAAAGATGTCATTGTAGTTGGGAATTGGAGGTCAGAAGGCAACACTGAGAAAGGAGAGCATTACAGGCAAGGGGAACAGCCAGAGAAGAAAATGGCCAGACCTGAGAGAGAGTGTGTCTTTGTGGAATGGCAAGGAGGCCAATGTCTATTTCAAGAGTATATAGTTGGGGGGCAGCTAGATGGCGCAGTGGATAAAGCGCTGGCCCTGGAGTCAGGAGTACCCGAGTTCAAATCTGGCCTCAGGCACACTTACTAGCTGTGTGATCCTAGGCAAATCACTTAATCCCAATTGCCTCACAAAAATAAATAAGATAAAATAAAATAAAAAATGTGGAGGGCTCTGACAGAATTTGGACTTATTCAGCAATAATAAAAGCTTTTAAAAAAAAGTATATAGTTGGGGGGGGGGTGCCTCTAGGTGGTGCAGTAGATAAAGCACTGGCCCTGGATTCAGGAGGACCTGAGTGCAAATCCAGCCTCAGACACTTAACACTAGCTGTGTGACCCTGGGCAAGTAGTCACTTTACTCTCATTGCCTGGCAAAAAATACTACTGAGTATATAGTGGGGGGGAGGGGGTAAGGTGTAAAAAGACTGTAATAGTGAAAACGGCACAGCTAGGTTACAAAGGACTTTGAACATCAAAGGATTTTTTTTATCTGATCCTGATAGTGATAATCATTAGAGTTTGAGTATGAGGGTGACATGGTCAGACATATGCTTTAGGAAAATCACAATAGTGGCTGAATGGGAGATAGGTTGGAGTGGGGAAAGGCTTTGAAGCAGGTAGATTTAACAGCAGGCTCTTGCAATAGTCTAAGCAAGAGGTCATGAAGGCCTGCGTATTAGGGTCCTGGCAGTGTCAGGAACGAAAGGGGATGTTGCAATGATTAAATCAATAGGCCTTTGCAATAGATTTGCATATGGGGTTGGAGTGGGAGAGGGGAAAGATGTAAGAGATATTGAGTGAAGGATGACACCTACATTGTATAGCTAGGAGACTTGAGGAATGATGGTACCCTGGACAGTAATAGGGAAATTTGAAAGGGAGGAAGGCTTAAGGGAAAAGTAAATGAGCTCAGTTTTGGATATGTGCCATATAAGATGTCTACTGGACATTCTATTCAGGATGTTTGAAAGGCAGTTGGAAATGCAAGATTGGAGATCAGCAGAGAAGCTAGGACAGGATAGGTAGATTTGAGGATCATTATAGAAAATTAAATGCACTGGAGCTGATAAGATCATTAAATGAAATAGTATGAGGGAGAAGAGGGTCCCGGATAGAACTTGTGGGACACCTGTGGTTGGAGGGTGAGATCTAGATAAAGAGAATGAGAAGTGGTTAGATAGGTAGGAGGAGAACCAAGGGAGAGTGATGCCCCCCCCAAAAAAAAACTAGAAAAAAATCAAGGTGGAGATGATAATCACTGTCAAAGGCTGCATAAAGGTTAAAAAGAATGAGGATTGATAAAAAGGCCATTGGATTTGGCAATTAGGAGATCACTGGTAATTTGGAGAGACCTGTCTCAATTAAATGATGAGGTCAAAAGCCAGACTTTTGTAAGAGGTTAAGAGTGAGAGGAGAGAAATTGGAGGTACCTGCTGTAGATGGCCTTCTCAAGGAATTTAGTCAGAGGGCAGAAGAGATATGGGATGATCATTAGGGATGGAAGGACCAAATGAGGGCTTTCTGAGGCTGGAGGAGAGAGAGGCATGTTTGTTGGCTATAGGGAAGGAGCCAGCTGACAGGGAAAGATTAAGGATAAGTAATAGAATGGGGATAACAAAAGCAACAATTTGTTGGAGTAGATGGGATGGAATGAGATTGCTTTTGCAGATTGGGGGACTTGCTTTGGTAAGTAGTGGGGTCACTTCAGGTGAAATGGGGTTGGAGGACATAGTGACAGAAGACATTCAGATGGCAAGAGATTGAGGAAAAGGAGAGAACAGGAAGTTTACTGTACATCACTTCATGTTTTTTTCTCTAAAATGAAGCAAGGCTCTCAGCTGAGAGAAGGAACTACAGGAATTCTGAGGAGGGATGAAAAGGTTTAGAAGAAGCACTGTGGAACCTAGGAAAAATGAGTTGGAAAGGAAGTATAGGATTGCCTCCAGTAGTGAATTCCCAGTTGAAATTGTGACATTTGTAGAGAAAGCTATTTTTTTTCTCCATCTTTGTTCAGTAGTATGTGCATAGGAACAAAGGTACTGTGAATGAACCAAGGCTGAGGCTTACTGTAGCAAAATCTGATTTGATAAGTGGGCCAGGGACTCAGTTAACAAATTCAGTTCTACTCTGCCCCTTTGCAAGGGGTAAGCATGGTGGGAGGGAAGACGGGGAGAGTGGCTAGTAAAGGAAAGATGACCTGGGAGAAAACTGAGGGGTCAAGGGATTAGAGGTCATAGTATAGACAAAAAAGTAGGATTTAGTAAGGGAAGATAGGAGTGTGGGAAAGATGGTAAATTAAGGCTATATAAAGAAATTTTAAAATTCTTGAAGATGGAAAGAGTGCATTTGTAGGTGATAGCAAGAACAAAAGTATGACTATATTCACGTGTGTGACTCAGGTAAGTAGAGTTGTGTAGGTCATAAGAAATATATGTTGAAGTTCCTTAGGCAAGAGATATTGTGTGCTAAGTACTGCCCTTCCTTGAAGTTAGGTGTATAGACAACAGCTGCAAGCATTTTGATTGAGTGGTAGATATGGATTGCATAAACCTCAAAAGAGGAAAGGTTACTGAGTGATGGAGGTAGAGGGAGAATGGAAGAGAGGCAATAAGGAGTAAAATGGTTTTCCAATGCCCTACCTAAACAAGTTGGCTGAAGGGAATGAATGAAAGTAAAACCTGCACCAGAAAGAGTATAAAAATCAAATTTTTTAAAGCTAAAAAGGAAATATATTGATGCTATTGTTATCACCATTACCAAGTTTCAGAGATGATTCAAGCCAAATTTCATGGATTAAAGAAAATAATACTGTAGGCATTATGGTCTGGAATTAGACATTCAGTTTGGAGTATGGCCAAGTTAAGACTTCTTTATTCTGCATCTTCCTCTTAAATTACTTTATATAACTTGGAGATTTTTATTAGTTCCCAAGTGCTGAACAAATGTTTGGTTTCTTTGTACCCATTGATGGGTAATCTATGGCTTGAAAAGTTCAGACTAACATGAGAAATCAGGGTGGGTTGAAAGGTAGGTGTATGTATATCTTTATAGGCATGATCTGGGATTTGCTTACACCTGGATACTAGAAATCAGATCTAGAGAATGGAGACTACAATAGGGTCTGTACTTTCATAACTTTTGTATGAGGAGTTCTTCACATTGACAAATCTGCAACTTGAATGTGTCAGTAGCATGACTTGAACCCAGTTCTTCTGGTTTCAAGGTGGCTTTCTATCTTACACAAGGATGCTTTCAGTATCCATGACAGGGAGCAATAATCCTAGCCTGTACAACTAGGATATCTGACTTGGGGGAGCATGATGGAGAAGGCCAGATGAGTACAACCTGATGGTAAATGGAGAGATTGTTGACCTGGGAACTCTCTCCAAAATGGAGGTTCTGGGAAGGAGTGTACCCCAACTGAAGAGAGGGACTGGACTTCTAGAAAAGGTGACTGGTCATGGGGGGAGCCTGGATTGAGGCCTAGTCTTGACCATAGATATCAACCATCCTATCCAAGGTTGACTTAGAAAAGCAGCTGCCCTTTTTTACTAATCTCTAGCTGAAATCTCCCATATGAATCCTGAGGAGGAGGGAATTATTAACCTCTAACCCTTAGTGAATATGTTCTTTCATGGTGTTACTTTAATATCACTTCTTTCTTTGAAAGTGCTTCCAACACACTCTATGGGTAAAATGTATTTTAGCTCCAAGTATTCAATTGACCTATTCAATCCCCTATTCACCCAACCTCCAAACCTGGGTCAGCATTCTTCAAATCCTTTCTCTACTCTGCTTTTACCTAGACACTTATTTTTTGCAGGGCAATGAGGATTAAGTGACTTGCCCAGGGTCACACAGCTAGTAAGTGTCAAGTGTCGGGTCATATTTGAACTCAGGTCCTCCTGACTCCAGGGCTGGTGCTTTATCTACTGTGCCACTTAGCTGCCCCCCGGTCATTCATTTTTTTTTATTTTAATTTTTATTTATTTATTTATATTTAATTTTTTTTAAGTGAGGCAATTGGCAAGGTTAAGTGACTTGCCCAGGGTCACACAGTGAGAAAATTTAAGTGTCTGAGGCCAGATTTGAACTCGGGTACTCCTGACTCCAAGGCCAGTGCTCTATCAACTAGACTGCCTAGCTGCCCCTAGCTGCCCCTATTCGTATTTATTAGTATTTGTATTTGTTTTTGTGGTTGTATTGGTGTTTGTTTTTGTGTGTGCGCGCGCATGTGTTTTTTTTGTTTGTATTTTTTGTATTTCTTTTTGTTTTCGCATTTGTTTTGGTTTTGGTTTTTGTATTTCTATTTTTTTTGTCTTTTGTATTTGTATTTGTTTTTTGTATTTGTTTTGTATTTGTATTTTGGTTTTGTTTTTTGTTCTGGTTTTGTTATTTTGTTTGTTGTATTTCTTTTTTGTATTTGTATTTGTGTTTTTTGTATTTGTATTTATTTTTGTTATTGTTTTGTATTTGTATGATTATGGTTTTTTTGGTTTTGTATTTGTATTTGTTTTTGTTTCTTGTTTTTGTATTTGTTTTTTTGGTTTTGTATTTGTTTTGTTTTTTTGTTATTTATATTTGTTTTGTTTTTTGTTTTTGCATTTGTATTTGTTTTCTTGTTTTTGTATTTTTTGGTTTTGTATTGGTATTTGTTTTGGTTTTGTTTTTTCATGTTTTGTTTTTTTTTTGTTTGTATTTGTTTTGTTGTTTTTGTATTTGTTGTGTTTTTGGTTTGGCATTTGTATTTGTTTAGGGGTTTTTTTGGTTTTGTATTTCTTTTTGTTTTGTATTGGTAATTTTGTTTTGTTTTTGTATTTGTATTGTGTTTTTTGTTTTGCATTTGTTTTTGTTTTTTTGGTTCTGTAATTCTTTTTCTTTGTTTTTTGTTTTGGCATTTGTATGATTTTATTTTTTTGGTTTTGTATTTGTATTTGTATGTGTTTTGTGTTTCTTGGTTTTTGTTTCTTGGTTTTGTATTTGTGTTTTTGTTTTGTTTTTTGTTTTTTTGTTTTTGTTTTTGTTCTTGTGTTTTGTTTTTTGTTTTTGTGGGGTTTTTTTGTTTTTATTTTTGTTTTGGTATTCCTATTTGTGTTCATTTGTATTTGTATTTGTTTTTTGTTTTTGATTTTGTTTTGTTTGGGGTTTGGGTTTGGTTTTGGGGATTGTCTTGGATTTGTTTCTTGGGTTTGTGTTTTTTTGGTTTTTATTTTTATTTAGTTTTTCTTTTAATGTTTTAATTAAAATTTATTTATTTTGCATTTTTATTTCTTTCTCTTTGGTATTTTGTATTTTTATTTATTTTTATTTCTTTATGCATGCTTTGAATAGAATTTTATTTTCCAGAATATATGTTTAAACAAATTTTAACATCAATTATTTAAAACTTTGTGTTCCAACTTCTCTTCCTCCCTCCATTCCCACCCCCCACTCCCACACCCCCACCCACAAGAACTCAAGTTATACATGAGTAGTCATGGAAAAACTCCCATATTAGCTAGTTTTGAGAGAAAACAGTCAAAAAACCCCTAAACTTCAGATTAAGGAATTGCTAAAGAGGACAAGATTGTGTGATCACCTTAAATTAGAAGCTTTAGCACCAGTCTTTGGGCATTAAACAATTATTAAAGCATACAGGTATTCACATGGAGTTCAGAAAGTTAAGCAAAAGCCTACCTAGCCTAGAGTTCCAGCCTGGCCGGGTTCTTCTTCAAGTCCTCTGCCACAAGCTTGCTTGAATCAGGAACTCTCTAGCAAACTGGTTGTGGAAGCTTTTTATAGGTTTGGAACAGAGGCAGGCCTTACACAGTGCTTCAAGCTGATTGGTTGGAGTCATTCAAATCCATTGCTTTTGAAGGTGTTCTCAAGTTGAGTTCACAGTCTAGCTTCTGAGAACAATACCTTCTTAAGGGCTAGACAGGTTTGATTACAATCTAGTTAACTTTGAAGTAGGCTAATCAGCAGTCAATCACTCTCACTTAATTCAATCAGTTTAGATTAATCTCTGGGTGGGCCCTTGAGTATCTGCTAAATCCCATTATCACTTGGTGGTGCTGAGTTCACATCCCAAGCTGGTCCAACTGAAACCTGTACTCAATGTATTTGCTGTCCAAGAGAAGTGCTTTCTTCGTGGCTACCCCCAGGTCCTCAATCTTCTTCAGCTGACTCCTCATGGCCTGCATCTCCTGTTGTTTACATTTAGTGTCTTCAAGGGTCCCAGACTTTTCTACCATATAGAACACACTGAGGAAATATGTTGTCTTTTGGATCCCCTGGGGAAAGGCTGTGTCATGCTGGGCAAACTCTTGTCATCTTTCTCTCCCTTTGAATTGTGGCTCTATTGCTTCTGTACAAAAGCTTTTCATTTAATGTTACCAAAATCATCCATTTTACATTACATAATGTTCTCTATCTCTTGTTTGATAAATTCTTCTCTTCTGCAAATTAAAACAACTCTGAGGTACCACCTGACGCCTATCAGATTGGCTAATATGACCAAGAAAAAAAAAAGGAAAATAATAAATGTTGGAGAAGCTGTGGAAAAATTGGAACACTAATGCATTGTTGGTGGAGCTGTAAACTGATCCAACCATTCTGGAGAGCAGTTTGGAACTATGCCCAAAGGGCTATAAAGCTTTGCATACCCTTTGACCCAAAGAGATCATTACAAAAAGGAGGAAAGGACCTACATGTACAAAAATATTTATAGCTGCTCTTTTTGTGGTGGCAACAAATTGGAAATTGAGGGGATGACCATAAATTGGGCAATGGCTGAACAACTTGTGGTATATGAATATAATGGAATACTACTGTGGTGTAAGAAATGATAAGCAGGTGGATTTCAGAGAAACCTAGAAGTACTTGCATGAACTGATAATGAGTGAGATGAGCAGAACCAGGAGAACATTGTACACATTATCAACAACATTGTGTGTTGATCAACTGTGATAGACTTGATTCTTCTCAGCAATACAATGGTCCAAGATAGTTCCAAAGGACTCATGATGGAAAATGCTCTCCAAATCCAGAACAAAAAAGCTAGTGAATCTGGATGCAGATGGAAGCACACTATTTCTTTTATTTTTAGTGCTGTTGTTTTTCTTTTTTGAGGTTTTTTCTTTTTGCTCTGATTCTTCTCTCACTACATCACTAATGTAGAAATGTGTTTAATGTGATTGTACATATATAGCCTATATCAGATTACTTGCTAATGTGGTCAAAAGTTTTAACAGTCGCTTAGCGATAATGGAGAGACGCCAGTTTTTCTTTAAGGACCACCCTTTCGGCAAGGAGACCAACGGCATGAGCTATGCATGCCAGTCGGCCTGCTAGCACTCCACTTCCAGGGTGGAGGTATTTCAAATTTTCTTCTATTTTTTCATTCCTCCTTCTTAAAGCATAGCACTGCTTCCAGGACACACTGTTCACGCTACAGTGTGGCCCCGGGGGATGGTTGGACTTCTTCTCAGCCTGCCTGGCATTGCTTTTCTTTGATTTTAAACTCTCCACTGGGGGTTAGGGGTGGGGCTGCTTCTCAGCTCCACTCCTGTTCTCAGCTTCAGAGGGTCCGAAGTGTTATGGTTTGGGGAGGGGGGGGGGAAATGTTTTAATCTCACCTGGCATGTTCTCTGGTCCAGAGATAGATAACCTCAAGCCTACTTACTAAGCAACCAACCAGCAAAATTTTCTGTGGTGTGGTTTTTAGCTTCTGATGAGCCTGTTCCCCTGCTCCCTTCTCCCACCTGGGCCTCCCACCACTCAGGATTTGTTCCTGGTTCCCCGTTGGGGTGGGACAGTTGAATCCTTTCCCCCAGTCCACTGGAACCCCTGCACTTACCACCACCACCACCACCACTCTTTCTCCCCCACCCCGCCCCTGCCGTTCAACCTGACCTCTCACTCGTTCCAGTAGATGCCTGTGCTGCATCCGATTCAGAGGCACTGGGGAAAATTCCTTGGGTGGGTGTCTGGTGTGTCTGCTGGATTGCAGGGCTAGGCTTTATTCATGGTCCAGTACAGCCCCCGAAATCTATCTATAGTTGGAGAAAACTCTCAGCCCATATTTTTGTGTTTTTTCTGCTCTAAGGTTTCTTTTATTGTGATTTTTGGGGTGATTGCATCAGTAGCTCTGCCTTTGTCTTTCCTCTGCCATCTTGGCTCCACCCCAGCAAATGACTATTAAAGATGTACATAAAGCTGCCATACCCATGGTTAAATTGAGAACAGCTCAGAGCAACTTCATCACTACTATAAGAGGCTAATCATTGTAATTGTCTTAATCATCAATGTGGAGGAGGGGAGGAGCCAAGATGGGGAGGAAAGGCTGTGGCTCCCACAAGCTCCAGAAAAACCCATCCATTCATGCCCAAATAATGCGATAAAAAATCAAAACCCAGAACAGCCTAATGCACATAGGAACAGAGTGAGACAATTTCTCCCCAAAAGAGGGCAATTCTGATCACCTACTGATCAGGCTGAACAGCTCATCGTGCAGTTGGGACCCAGCCACAGACACTGCTTCCTGTGCATATCAGAGTCTTCAGCACCAGCAGCTTCTGAGGCTCCAATCATGGACTGGTGAGGGGGTTCATCGGTAGGCCGGGGTGCAGTGGAGGCAGTATCTACTGGAGTTGGGGCAAAGTGCCCCTGGGTCTGAACCAGTGGGCTGAATAGAGTGGTGGTGGCCCAGTGGGGGAGGGACAAAAGCACGCCAAGCTTCTGACCATAGAGAATCAGAGCTCAGACTTCTGTTTCTGGGTCAAAGAGAAAGTGGCTGTGATTATTCACAAGCCAGGCAGGCTGAGAAGAAGCCCAATCACACACACCCTGGGCCACTCTGTTGCATTAACAGTGTGTCCTGGAAGCAGTGCTATGCTTTAAGAAGGAGTAAAAAGCCAAGAAATAGTAAGCTAGGATGAGTAGGCAGAGAAAGCCCAAGACCATTGAAAACTTTTTTTGTGGGAAAGGTAGACCACAATACATCCTCAAAAGAAGATAATAACAGGGTCAAAGCTCCAATATCCAAAGCTTCCAAGAAAAAATATGAACTGGTCTCAGGCCATGGAAGCTCTCAAAAGGGACTTTGAAGAGAAAGTAGGAGAAATAGAATGAAGATGTAGAGAAAGAGAGGAAGGAATGGGGAAATGAGTGCAGTGCAGGAGAGTCATGAGAAAAAAGTCAACAGTTTGAAAAGCCAAATGGAAAAGGAGATTAAAAAACTATCTGCTGAAAATAATTGCCTAAGCAGTAGGATTGAACAAATGAAAAAGCTAGTGAGTGACCTTATGAGAAACCAAGACACAGTAAAGCAAATCCAATTGAATGAAAAAATAGAGGGCAATGTGAAATCTCTCCTTGGAAAAACAGCTGACCTGGAAAATAAATCTAGGAGAGAGAATTTGAAAATCATTGGACTACCTGAAAACCATGACCAAACCAAGAGCTTAGACACCATTCTCCAAGAGATTGTGAGGGAAATTTGCCCTGATATTCTAGAAGCAGAAGCTAAAATAGAAATGGAAAGAATCCACTGATCACCTCCTGAAAGAGATCCCAAAAGGAAAACTTCCAGGAATATTATAGCCAAATTCCAGAACTCCCAGGTCAAGGAGAAAATATTGCAAGCAGCTAGAAAAAAAGGAATTTAAGTACTGTGGAGCTCCAATAAGGATAAAGCAAGATCTAGCAGCTTCTACATTAAAGGACCAGAGGGCAAAGGAACTGAGACTACAGCCAAAAAGCACGTACCCAGCAGAACTAAGCATCATATTTCAGAGGAAAACATGGAATTTCAATGAGAAAGAAGACTTTCAGGCATTTGTGATGAAAAGTCCTGAACTGAATAGAAAATTTGACTTTCAAATTCAAGACCCTGGAGAAGCATAAAGAGGTAAACAGGAAAAAGACTTCATGAGGGGTATTAGAAGATCAAACTGTTTACATTCCTACATGGGAAGATAATACTTCAAACTCACAAGAACTATCTCAGTAAGGAATTCACAGAAGACACAGGTCTGAACTGAATATGAAGGGATTATACTTGTAAAGCATTTATGTTTTGTTCTTTGTGGGGTGTCTTATGTCTGGGGCCAGATTTGGGCTTGGGGCCTCCTGGGTCCAGGACTGGTACATTGTCTACTGTGCTACCTAACCCATAATGACATCTTTAAAATAGGGTTGAGGTGTAGGAGAAATAGACTGGGGGAGGGAGGAGAGAGATGGTCTGGGGAGAGGTTGTTCATATGAAGGAAAGAAGAAAAAAGCTTCTGGAGGGAAGGGGAAGAGGGGGAAGGAATTGGGGAGTGAGTGAACCTTAACATCATCAGAATTGACACAAAGAAGGACTAACATACATATTCAAGTGGGTATAGTAATATATTTTTGCCCTGAGGGAGGGGAGGGAGGGTGGGACAGATTGGGGGAGAGAGCAGTAAAAAGCAAAATACTTTTGAGGAAGGTAAAGATGTTCTGCATAATTGCACAAGTATGACATATTGAATTGCTTGATTTCATAGGGAGGGTTGAGGAGAGAGGGAGGAAGAAAATTTGTAACATAGAATTAGCTCAAAGACCTTAAACTCATAAGAGTTGGCTCAGGGAGGGAATAACATTCACACCCCATTGGGAGGAGTAATCTATTTAACCCTACAGGAAAGTATGAGGGGAAGAGGATAAGGAAGGAAGGGTAAAAAAAAGGGAGTGCAGAGTAGGGTAGGGGACAGTCAGAAGTAAAACACATTTGAGGAGGAATAGTTTAAAAGAAGATAGAAAATAGAGTAAATATCATGGGAAGGGAATAAGATGGAGGGAAATAGTTATGATGATTGAATATAAGAGCAAAATGTATGGTACCTACTTTGCTGGGCTAATATGAAGAAAATTTTTTGTCAAGTTTAAGGTACTTTATTTAGGTTATGATGAACAGTATACTATCAGAAAAACCTGGAAAGACCTACATGAACTGAAGCAGAGTAAAATGTACATCAATAGTATAAGATGATCTGCTGAGAAGCATGTGATTATTTTCAGCAAGGCAGTGATCCAATATAACCCTGAAGGACTTATGAAAATGGCAACCCATCTACAGAGAAAGAAGTGATAGTATCTGAAAATAGATGGAAACACATTTTTTCTTTTTTTTGCTTTTCTTTTCTTTTTCTTTTTTTTTTTTAGTGAGGCAATTGGGATTGGGTGGCTTGTCCAGGGTCACGCAGCTGGTGGGTGTTGGGTGTCTGAGGTCGGATTTGGGCTCAGGTGCTCCTGATTCCAGGGCAGGTGCTCTATCCACGGTGCCACCTAGCTGCCCCTGGAAACATATTTTTTTAAAAAATTTTTTTCTCTTTGACAATTCCTCAATCTGAAGTTTGGGGGAGGGGGGTTGACTGTTTTCTCTCACAACCTAGCTAATATGGGAATGTTTTCCATGACTACTCATGTATAACTTATTTTGAAATGCTTGAGTTCTAGTGGGTAGGGGGGTGGGAATGGAGGAGGAAGAGAAATTGGAACACAATTTTTTTTAAAAAATTGATGTTAAAATTTGTTTTTACATATATTTTGGAAAATAAAATTCTATTCAATTTTTTAAAAATCATCAATGTGTTGTTACTTTAACTTCTGCAATTTTTGTAGCCTTCTAGTCCTGTCCAATATGCAGGGGGGAAGACTCCAGAGCTTCTTAAAACTGGTCTGCTAAAAAAGGAACAACTGAAGCAGTTTTAGGGTCTAAGCCTCCAAAGTAACTTCTGCTTGGGGAGAAGTCACACGAGTCTGTGAGACATGTCAGGTACTCTCTTAAGTGCTGGGCATAACAAGAAAGTAAAAAAAAATCTGTATTGTCAAAGGCTCTCAAAAGGGAGATGAATATGTTCTGAAGGGGTTGTAGGCTCATACACTAGAATATGGTGACTTGCACCACAGCCAGAAAAGGGTGGATTCCAAAAGTGGCTGTGGTGAAAAACCAAGCCCCTGCTCAAGTACAGAACACACCTAAACAGCCTTTAAAGGAAGTCAAAGAAGATAGTGATATTGCTAAAACTTGGTGAGTCCTAGTTTATTGGTAGCATGTAACCCATTCCTCCTCCATGATCCCTCTTCTTGGCAAAGGACAAAGTTACAAAAGGGGAGCTTTCTCAATTTTTTGAGCTCAGATACTCAGGGCTTAGGAACTCATACTACTGAGTAATTTCAGCTACCCCACCTCTCATCCCAGGCAGACTTTGTCCTCTATCTGACCAAACAAAAGTGAGATTCTAACTAAAATGTGAAGGAAGCCAGGAAATGGAATGGAGAAGGGGAAAAAATGCAGTGATGATGGGCTGATATGAAGCATCTTATGTGAAGAACAACAGGGAGACCATTGTCACTAGATACTACCTGGGTCCAGATACCTGTATCACCATCTTGACAGCAATGACAGGCTCAAGAGAATGGAAAAATAGGTAAATGGGGGCAGGGGAGGATTGGTTACAGAGCAGACAGAAATTGGTTGTAGGTAAAACCTTATCAGGCAGACCCTGAGTTGACTACTTCTAATCAGTATGCCATCTCTTCAGAAAGATAGACAAATGAGGCATAGCATGCAGAGATGCTACTCTGAGAGCAGAGACTCCTAGAGAATACACTTACAGCAATTTCTGCACTTTTGTAAATTGTCTGCTGACAATGGCTCTGAAAGTCCCTAGTCACTTACTAGACAGGGAAGTGATGGTTAGTAAGTTAAACCATGGAGCAAGTGAGCAAAGGACTGGACTCGGGAATTTGAATGGTTGAGTCTTTGGCCTGGTGCCTCAAGCAGCTTCTATGAGGCTTTCCTTTCCAGACCCTGTCAGGAAGCAAAAGCTCTGTTACGTAGAACTGCTCTTCTCAGGCTGAAAAATACCCTAAAAGACTTTCAGAGAAACTGCTGGGAGCCTGAATTTTGTGTGTAGAATGAAAGCCAAATCTAGCACTTGGATTCCTTTTTTGTTAACCTTAGGGGAAACCATAATCAATCCATAGCCTTGTCAGGCTTCCCTGGAATACCTGACTTTCTCATAACTTCCCATAGAGACTGGTTTGTTAACCTTCCCTTCCCTCTGAAACAATGTTCTGAAGCCTGACATGAAAGCTTCCTTTTATTTCCAAAGAGTCCCAACCATTCCACATGTGTGTGACGACCACTCTTCTTCCTCTGGAGCATTAATAGACAAAAACCACTTGTGTTTAGAGTTACAGAACTGAGGCTTCTTTGAGTTTTAAGGATTCTTGGAAACATGTTATGATCCATAAAAATCTTCCTCTCTCCCAGATTAAGAGTGCCTGTTAAATAATGTGGCTGGATTCTGTCATAAATTCAAGGTGAATTGTGTGCTTTCCTGATCAGAAGATTTTTAACATTTATAACATGATTAGGAAAAACCACCCCCCACACACACACACACACCCTGGGTTTCTGGCTTTTGATCTTATCACATTCATATTTTACCTGGTGCATGGCCCTATTGATGGAGTATGTAACCCAAATGTCAAAATGGGAGTAATATGTCCCTACCCATGTGTGGATAGAGGGTCTAGGATAATAACATACAGTATGACAGTAGTTCCTTTTTGTGTAGTGAGTGATGCACATAACCTTAACTGCTTGAAACAGAGGCAATCTCTTAAATTTTCCAGGGTACTTCAGGGTTTAGGATGCTCAAACTGTTAGCACAATTGGACTGGAAAGTTTGAGTTCTTGAATAAGAATCCCTCAAGTGGTTACCTCATCTTTTCTTTGAAGATTTGCAGTGAAATAGTCTGTCAACCCCTAGAATCAGTATACTGTTCTTTTGAATTGTTCTAATTGTGTGATTTTTTTTCATTATGTGAAGCCCATTTTTATTCTCCTTGAAACTTCTCCACAGTTTTACTCTCTGTATTCAAGAACAAATTAACCATTCTGCCATGTGACAGCCATTCAAATTATTGAGGTGTTTTCATGTTGTCATAAATCTTTAAAGTAAACTACATCTCAAGTCACTTTAAGCAGTTGCCAAATGATACAATCTCAAGACCTTCTACATACTATATTTTTTTCTGAGCACTCTTCTACCTTATCAATGCCTTCCCTGAAATGAGCAGACTAGAAATGAATAGTATTTCAAATGTGGTCTGACTAGGGTAGAGTGTTCCAACCAAAATATTCTTATCCATTTTGTTAGGGGCACTTAAAAAAATAATTTTTGAAAAATCTGAAATTGTAAAGCATGTATAAACAAAAGTTGAGAACTATCTTTACATGTAATGGAAAAAATAAAATACCTCATACATTAAAAAAAATAATAATTTTTTGGTAATGTGATACACATAAGCACATCATGTCCACATAACAATAGACAAGTACATACTGATGATATAATGACATATTAAAACCTTTGCTTGAATGCAACACATTCTTAATATTGCAATTAATTATTTACTGGGAATCAGCAATAACCGATCACATTTAAGCAAGCCAAAATTGAAACTTGTATTAATCATGACCTAGCTATAACTTGACTATTCCAAAAGAGCTGACTGGAGCTCAAGTTCCCCCACCCCCATCTTGGCCAAGATTAGAGAAAAGGTGAGGTCAATAAAATCCTATTTGCTGCCTCTAGTGAAAACTAACATCCAGCCTCAAAGCCCCAGGGTGATAAAGATGATTGCAGAATCAGGCAAGATCTCCCTGGTTATTCTGGCTTCCTTTAAAAGGAGACTTGTGAAGATCCACATTTTCAGAAGGAATTCAGGCAAGAAGTCTAGTGGATTGGTAATGATTTAGGGTCTTTCCAAGGAATGGTTTCCCACAGCAAGCTACTTTTGAAGATAACTGCCTCTTATACTGTTTGGTACTTTTTTTTTTCCTCTGAAGCTATGGCTCAGAGAAGCTTCATGTTAATCTAATGCAAGTTTGGGCATTCCATCCTTTTTTTTCCTTTTTTTTTTGAATGTGCAGCTGATAAACTGGACAAACTTCATGAATCATATGATTCATTCTAACTACTTGTAATGGGAACTTGAATATTCTAGTTTGATTCATCATTAGTCTTTATTCTTTAACAATTAGTATAAGCTTCCCAGTCTACCCCAAACTTTCTTTTTTCTTCATCCTAAAGTCTGAATTCCTTAGATGACAGAACTTAGGACAAACAACATCTTTCTTGGTCAGCTATTGACCCCTGATAGCAGACATCATTCCTTTATCAAAACTTCTGCCCAATACCTCACCTTAAAAAATGCTTGTTGAGTTCTGTTAATATAGACCACCTGGATTTGATGGAGATGCCTTATCCAAAAGTATTTTATGAAACTCTGAATTAATAGAACCAAAATGCCCTTCAACTGAACCCAGATAGCGAGCAGATAAATCCCTACCTAGTGACTTCTTTCCCCAGGATAATAAGTCCCTATCTTGTGGGGACATCTAGGCATCCTCATCCTTGCCAAACCCTTTTTTTCTAATCCTGTGATTTTTATCAGGTTCCTTCTATATTTCCTCCATACTTATTATAACTGAAATTGTTAAAACAGCTTTGCTTTGTAGTATTTGCTTTTGGATTGAGTTGTATCATGCCAATGAAACTGACAACAAAAAAAACTTATATACCCTCAGAAAGAGTCTTTGAGCTTCTTGGGAAGGAGTCTCCACGTGAGTCATGCTTGCTTGTTTTTGGGACAAATAAACTGGTACTATGTTTTTCCTGTTTGTTTCTGATCTGTTTTTTTTTTCTATAGGAGACATTACATTCTCTGATCTGTTTTTTTTTTCCCTGTGGGATAAAAAATTGGCTTGTAGGAGAAATTATTAAAGTAATATTTCTGATCTGTTTATATTTTTTTGTAGAAGACAGACAAAACACAATATTAGACAGTTCCTTACAGAATCCATGTTGGTTTCTATACATAACTCACCCTTTTCCTTCAGAGGAAATCAGGCCATCATGTATCAAAACCTTTTCAAATTTTTTCTCAAATTAAAGGGCACTAGCTGACTGCACTCTGTTTTCTACTACTCTGCCAACAATTTTACTGTAGAAATGGTGGGCACCATGGAGGTCATCTTGATGTTCTTCACACAACTTTCCATCTCCCATTTCGATGCCTTTGCAATGACTGTCACCCAAGCCTATTATGTACTGCCTCCTGACCTCCATCTCTTAAAATTTTTATCTTCCTTCAAAGCTCAGTGTAAATGGAATATCCTACATGATGCCTTTATCTCTTTATCTGCACTCCTAGTTACTAATGACCCCATTCTTCAAAGTGTCCTGTATTTATTTGGTATGTAAATAGGTCTACAATATTTCCTCCCATAAAAAGTATATCATTAAAGGTAGACACTTTTGGGGGGGGCAGGTTTTATATCCCCAGTACCCGCCACAATGCCTGACACTAATAAATGCCTCTTGATTTATAATACATAATTGGGGGGGGGGGCAATTGAGGTTAAATGACTTGCCCAGGGTCACACAGCTAGTAAGTGTTAAGTGTCTGAGGCTGGATTTGAACTCAGGTACTCCTGACTCCAGGGCTGGTGCTCTATCCACTGCACCACCTAGCTGCCCCCTTCCTCCTTTCTTGATGAAAGTTATCTAAAGCCTTTTTGGGGATTACTCTTAAGGAGGTTAAAAGGCCAGAAGGATCAAAACTTTGCAACAGTACAGCTGTTCTTCATCTTTTCTGGAACCCTCTCTTCTTCCTGTGGGATATGTCTCTCCTCCTATTTTCTCTGTTTCTCCCTAAAATTTGGGCTCCTTAAAATGAGGCTACAAAGTTCCTTAGAAATAACTCTTCTACAAGCAAGAATCCCAAGGCAGTTGAATCATAATTCCATTAAAGAGTGCCCCATCATTCTAGCAATAGCTTCCATTTTTAGGAGAGGAAACTCCATCATCTTACATCAAAGATTAGGGACTCTGCCTGACTCTACCAAGCATTTCTTTCTATGCTGAAGTCATAATTAATAGGAAATAGGACCACTTTATTCCAATTGCCCTTGAGCTCCTGACAAATAGCTCCTCTTCATAGTCACAGATTCCCTTTCTGCTTTTTTTTATCTTTAGTAGTGATGTTTCTTGAGCATTTGTTACCATTCTTCCTCTTATGATTGAATATTTATTATACAGCTGTTTAAAAAAACTATTAAATATATAACCATATCTTGGACAGAAGAACCAAGTTCCTGATCGAATTCCTAAGTATTTCACAACACTTGTCCCCAGAAATATCTGGGTTAGTTGGACTCTGGCCTTATCCTTTTTAGTTTTGGATAGAGATGGATTTTCCCCTTTGCTACCTGAATGGGAAATAGAAGACAGTGGGAAGAGGAGAGTATATCAGTAATTGGCACAATTGGATTCCATAAGTCATGTCAATTGGTAACTACTTTTTATCTCTTCACTCCTTTGCTAAGCCTCAGAACTCTTGGGATTCACTGTGACTATAAACTGGTTAATGTGTGCCTGAGTCTGAGAGATACCTTAGATGTTCTGAAGAGATCTTTTTATGTATTTTTATTCCCTTTAACTGTAGCAGGCAACATGGTGTAGTGGATGAAGAAGTGGCCTCATATTCTAGAAGGTCTGGGATCAAGGCCTATATACAAAATTAATTGAATGTGTGACACTGGGCAAGTCACTTGAACTCTGTGTTCCCAGTTACTCTGGATAATGAGTTGCAGAACAATTACTAATCTGTATTGGTAGGAGGTCCATATATCAATGAAATTATAGGGGTTTTTTAATCTCATTAGCAAAAATATCAATAAAAGGCTATATTTGGCATCTATTACATTTATTAAATCCCATTGCTAACTATGTTATGCCAAAGCCATGTGACTATATGGCTTGAATAAATATAGCTGTTTCAGAAAAAAAGATAGTGTTTGTATTAAGTGGGAGTATAACTACTAACTAAATTGACAAATCCACACTTACCACATCCTCAAGACTAAATAGATGACCACGGCCAAGATAAGAAGTATATAGAGAAGGGATATAAGACATCCACCATCAGAGAACTCATGAACTTAGCATTTATTAGAACTTCCAACTACCACTCTCAGATTGCAGTGTAACACAAAAGTTCCAGAGTGAGCAAAGGACTTTCCACTGACTTATTCTTTCAGTGACAATGATCAGAGTAGTAACTGACACTGTCATCCATCTGTAGTTTAGTCATTTACCTTCGTTTTCCTCATCATGAACCCTAAATTTGGGTTATAATAGAGAGTAAAGGATGGTCCTAAAATATTTGTTTTCTAGCCTGACCTAGTCTGAAAAAAGGTTGAAACCAAACATGTCTTGGATTTTACATAAACCACTGAAATATAAACCAAGGTGAGGAATCCAATGGATTCATTTTACTTTGGCCACTTTTCTCTTGAACCCTTAATCTAACTTTGGAAGTTCTTTACTAATGCTTAAGTACATTTTCAAGTGATGTTATGTTTCTTCACTGGGCCTGTTGGATCCATGAAGGTGGAGGAAGGTGAAATAATATTTCCAGGGAAGGTATCAAAAACTAGTACAAAAAGCCAATTTGGAAGCTTTAAGACCAGCCACAGGGATTCCTGACTCAACTATTTTGATGAATTATATAAGTCACAGTGAGAACCAGAGCCAGGGGTTATTGGTTAGATCAAGAGTGAAAACGAACTAAAATTACAATGTAAGATATGAAAACAGCACTAAGATTTCTCTGGGCCGCTGGCTTTGTTTATGAAGTTTTCCATACTTTGCTTTAATTCTTATGCTTAAAGAGCCTAAATGAATAAAATACTCCAGGTATAAGCCTGCAACAAACATGAAAATGTGGACAGATGGTCCATGTATCTCAAGATCCCCATTAAATAGCTCTCTTGAGCAAAATTGTCCTTTTTATTAGTGTGGCTCAGATAGCCAGCCATGCTATTGGCTAGCGCCGAGAAAATCTTAGGAGAGTGGGTCTGTAGATTAGATTTATATCTTGTACTCACATTTCCTTCTTTCTTGTAGTTAATTTGATTAAGCTGCAGGCAGATTGAAAAAAAAGCAAAAAAAAAAAAAGAACATATTAAACATAAGATCAAGTTTAGATAAAATGAACTGCTAAACACAGATCCTCTGACACTTTAAGTTATCCACATCTTTCTGGAGGGAAATTCTTTATCAGTTGAATGCACACATGCACAATTAGCAACCATGTTCTTTTATTTGTATGATTGTTTTTTCTTACTATTACCAGGATACAAAAAGCCCTTCTTGGTCAACCTTAGCCCTTTTTCCAAGCTTCAAAACTTTCTCACACTTTACCCCCCTTAATGTTGTTCTTATCTGCCCCTACCACTCTTTACTACCATGTGCTATGCTTGTCTTCACACCTTTTTTATTTTTATTTTTCTGAGATACAAATTCCTGAAAATATTTTTAAAACAAGGTAATGTTAGAGAAGGTCCTGATAAGAAAGGTTCATTCAAAAGCCTTCCATTCTTCTTGAATTGTCATTGGAGCTTCTGGCCAGGAGATACCACATATCTTGTCTCTGATCTGAAAATGAATTCAATGACTAGTTTTCCACTATTTGTGGGTCCTTTTAAAGGACACCTTTAGTTCCCATGTTGATGAAATAACTCCTATCAAAATCAATTCCAGAGAGAAGGTTCCTTTTTTTCCTTCTATATATGATTATAATGTTGCTCATCACAATTCTCTTTTCATAGTCAAGCTTCTCCTTTTGCCCTCTACTAAGGAGTGTTCCAGGTTATTTTTAATTAATGTGGTCTTTATTGAAACTATTTCAAACCCACCTCTCTGATCTCATGGAGCTCATATCTCTCCTCTCTACAAGGGCATCATCATAAGCAAAAGAATGTATTTTAGTGAAATGTTCATGAATTCACTCAGAATTCCCTAGACTTTTTCTACTTCTAAGCTTTTACAAAACTACTATGCATGATAGCATTTAGTAAACTTGAAATTTAGGGGACAGAAAGCTTCTGTAACAAAGATTTACCGATATAAGTCAATCTCTAGTCTCTTCCATCACTGATCATTATATTTCAATGTATTATAATATGCTGTCTTGAATTATATAGACATTGAGAACTGCAAAATTTACTGAGAACTGATTTCCCCACCCTATCCCCTTTTTCCGAGACAAATGAATTGCCTTGGGCTGACCAGTCTTTGTCATTTCCAGACTCTTGACGCTTATGCATCTCCCCCAAACAAGCTATCCCCCCTCCCAAAGATTCCCAAACTTACTTCCTGGACTTTAGCTTATTATGTAAAAAGATTAGTTTACATTAAATAGTTTCTGCCTGTGAGAAATTTACCTTTCCCTAGGGTAGTTTCATAGCTCCCTCTGTTCTGTTACCTCATAAAAACCCTGTCCTTGTTTCCCATCTTTGGGTATTCCTAGCTTCTGAGCTATAGTTCCTCTAACCCAATTAAAGACCTTATTTTCTCCTATATTAATTGTTTCCTTAATTTCCAGGTTAACAAAATATTTTAAGAAAACATTTTAAGTTGAGAGAAATTATTATTAATAACCTATGACTTGGGAAGATCCAGAGTTTGCTCTTTTTAAAGTCCTTGTTTTTAATCTCAGTCTCTGAAAGTTGTTAATTTTCTCCTCAATAGTGGTCAGACCCCACCTAACTTTACAAGGAACTTAACTTTATTTTTTTTTTGGTAAGGCAATTGGGGTTAAGTGACTTGCCCAGGGTCACACAGCTAGTAAGTGTCAATTATCTGAAGCCAGATTTGAACTCAGGTCCTCAGCCACCTAGCTGCCCCAAGGCAACTTAATTTAAAGTGAAGAATCCCATTATACCCTACACAGGTTAGGGTGAAGATAAATTCTTTGAATAGATTGCCCAAGACTGGACAATATTCATTATAATAGGTCCAGTCACTAATTGTAATATTTGTTCTCTCATTGTTAACCAATCAGAATTGATTGCCACTCTCTGGAATGACTACTTTTCCAAGACTATCTAAGCTGTGAGACCCATAGCCATGATTTGGTATTCAAGAGTGTCACTGACCTCTTATTAGTAAAATGCTAGCATTATTAATAAAATTATTTGTTAACCAGGAATCTCTTAAACTTTTTTAAACATCACATATAGAAGAGAAAATGTATCTCTTCCCTAACTCAGTGGTATTCCAGTGTATTCCTCACTGAGAAAAAGTGTGGGCTTTCTGCCCTTCAGGGATCTGACAACTATTACTTTATCCCCAGAATAAATACAAAAGAGATTTTATTTTGGCCTATTTGGAGTATTGGGCACATTCATGTCATGGGGTGCAGAGCACCCCAGAATTTCTCTGGGGCGCACCGAGGAATCTTCTCCTTGAGATACTAAACCAGAGGACAGATAATGCCTAGAGAAATAAGTGGAACCAAATCAGATTGAGCTAGCTTCGAATTCCCACCCTTCATTCTGGTCTTCCTTGGGTGTGGCTGCGGCCTTTGTGTCCTGAAGAGAAAGCCACCTGTCATGGGATGCAGAGCACCCCAGAAGTTCTCTGGGGCACATCAAGGAAGCTTCTCCTTGAGAAACTAAACCAGAGGACAGATAACGCCTAGAGAGACAAGCTGAACCAAATCTGACTGAACTAACTTGGGATTCCTACCCTTCATTCTGGTCTCCCTTACCCTGGGGAGATAAATTTGGGTGTGACTGCAGCCTTTGTGTTCTGAAGAGGGATCCGTAGCCACCCCTCACCCAATTCCTCTAGTCACTACCAGTGGGGGATGGTCCTCCACTCCTCACCCAATTCCCCCAGCTACCACCAGTGCAGGATGGTCCTCTCTCACTAGAGGAACTTTTCACGGGCAGATGGTCCACCCCCATCAGTCCTCTATAAAAGTACTTTCTAGTCTCCTGTTCAGGGAGATGTGCTACCTCTGAGCCATGTGCCTTATGCCAATCTCCCCATGAAAAAGTCCAAGGATTTCTTTCATGGTTTCCCTCCCCCCACCCTTCCCTTCCCTTGCTCCTAAATAAACTACCACCTTATTCTAACTACTTTTTGCGTGCAAGAGGGTGTAATTCTTTAAAGAGGAATTCCCAAGAACCCCAACTCCCACCAACCCATACCCCATTCCCCACCATTACACACCCCTCACCATATTCCTCTAGTCACTACCAGTGGGGGATGGTCCTCTACTCCTCACCCAATTCCTGCAGCTACCCCCAGTGAGGGATGGTCCTCCCTCACTAAAGGAACTTTTCACAGGCAGATAGTCCACCCCCATCAGTCCTCTATAAAAGTACCTTCCATTCTCCTGTTGGAGGAGTTTGGTACCTCTGAGCCATGTGCTTTGTGCCAATCTCCCCATGAGAAGTCCAAGGATTTCTTTCATGGTTTCCTTCCCCCCCCATCCTTCCCTTTCCTTGCTCCTAAATAAACTACCACCTTATTCTAACTACTTTTTGTGTGCAAGAGGGTGTAATTCTTTAAAGAGGCATTCCCAAGAACCCCAACCTCTATCCAAACCCCATACCCCATTTCCCCCATTACATTCCTGAAGAAATTATACTGAAAATGTGATCCTGAGACCTCACTTCTATCCCCCATTGAGATTGGTGATAAGTGCTCTAAACTGGAGAGAAGTCTTGAAAGTATGAACATGAACAAGAGATCAAGGTTACAATGAAACTAAGGAAGAATGATGAAACTTAATTACATTGGAGCATCCTGCTATTTTTCAGTCACTGTGCTAAGTACCAGGTATACAAAAGGAAGTAAAGCCGTACCTGCCTTTAGAGAGCTCACAATATAATGGGATAGACAACATGCAAACTAGTAATATATACACACTATGTATGGGGTAAGTAGGAAATAATTAACAGAGGGAAAGAACTAGAATTAAAATGTTAGAAATGGTTTAGCTGCTCACAAAATGTGTTTCTAATGTTATCTTCCATTCTAAATCTGGTTTGAGAAAAGGATAAAATTAAATTGCATTTCTTGAATTTAAAAAAAAAAAAGCTTTCACAAATATATTCTTGAGTCAGCTAGACCACCCTTCCTCAGATTTCTCATTCTTCTTTCTACTAAATCCAACTTGTGTTTTCCTGTACTCATTTTCATTATGTTAAGTTTCTTCTTTCCTCCTATTAGACTGGTGATGAAAAGAAAAGAAATGAGATTTTAATCCCACACTACAAGGACTAACATGAAGTCCCACTGAGGAAGGGGCAAATGGAGAAGAATAAGAATGTCTGGCTCAATTTCTTTGCTTAACTAAAAAGGTCAAAATCAAAACTAAAGCGTGGAAGTCACTGGTGTAAGCCATGATAAAATGGAAGTACAGGTCAGGAAATGGGAAAGACCTTGTTGTTCTCTAACCATAGTGTAAGTCTAAAAGAATAAAACCCCAGGTGCATGACTGTTTTTATGGTTGTTGTTTATTAGTTGTTGCCATGAAGGTTTGTTCATCACTCTCTCTACATCTTTGCTGTTTCTTCAATGCCAGGGCCTATAGAAATATAGCACCTTATTCCATTGTGGTTGCTGAATAACTGCATTTCCTCTTTTCTTATAGTTACCTTCACTCTCTCTACCTGCCTGGATTAAACAGAGTTTGTTTAAGGGCAAGTTGCACCCTCTGTAGGGATTAACTCAATGAGTGGTGACTCTAAATTGATTCCCATTAATCCATCCAGATATTTCTTTGCTTAGGAAAATGGTTCTTCAACTTCTTCAGTTTGAAGCAGGTCCACAAATCAGTAGTTAATTTCTTCCTTTTTCTTCAATGGCCCCTAATCCTTAGGGGAATCTTTAGCACCTTTGGCAAGCTTTAGGTCCTTCTGTCCTTTTTAACCTCTTTGATGCAGTTGATACTGTTCCCTGCCTCTTTCCTGCTCTTGCCATGGTTTTTTTTTTTTTTTGTACCTCCTGCTTCTTTCTAGGACATTGGTTTCTTACTAATACTGCTGCAAGAATAGCTCGTGAACCTAATGGGGACATTAGAATGTCATTCAACACAGATTGAAGCATACCTTTTCTTTACTTTGTTTTTTCTGTGCTTTTTTGTCTGTTTTCTTTCACAACATGACTGACATGGATATATGTTTTGCATACCAGCACATGTATAACCTTGATTATATTGCTTCCCTTCTCAATGAGGGTGAGAGGAAAGAATTTAGAACTAAAAAAAATGTTTTTAATGAATATCAAATTGGTTTTTTTACATGTAACTGGGGAGTTAAAATTTTAAATTAAAAAACAACAAAAAACAAACAAATTAATGTTGTTCAAGAACTTCCCCTGCTTTTTAAGATATCCTTCCTTTAAAAAATAAAAGTCTTGGCCAAAAATCTTTTCCCAGTATAGGATTTCTGCCTAGTATTTCCTTTCTTGCCTCTCACACCTCAAAAATGATTTGTCTATTTTCTAAGGAGATTTCTATTTCCATAACAAATAGTTCATCTTTAGTTTAAAAAGAAAATTCAGAGGAAGTTCCCTTGTTACTTGTACTTGTGAGATAGATGGTTTTTGCTCCTTAAAATGTCCAGTTTAGGGGGCAGCTAGGTGGCACAGTAGATAAAGCACCAGCCCTGGATTCAGGAGTACCTGATTTCAAATCCAGCCTCAGACACTTTACACTTGCTAGCTGTGTGACCCTGGGCAAGTCACTTAACCCCCACGGCCCCTCAAAAAAAAATGTCCAGTTTCTACTGGCTCTCTAGAGGCCTCTTGGTTTATCCATGATCTATTTTATATCCCTTTTTGGGACCAGATACTTTAGTCAGCACAAATCCACCTAAATATCCTATCCTTTGAATATCAAGGATGTCAGGAAACACAATAGAATAACCCTTTTCCACAAGGATATTAGGAAATACAATGGAAGTAGATTTCAGCAAGTAATTTAGCCTTGTCTGCCATTAAAAAAAGGGGGGGGGGGCTCGGGTGTTATATTTCTCTCATTTGCTTTCTCTATAGTTTAGTGTGCTTGTCACATAAGGTGAATTCTGCAATCAGGTTTAAGTCACTTGCCCAGTGTCACACACCTAGTTAGTGTTTGAGGCTGGATTTGAACTCTGGTTCTCCTAACTCCAGAACTGGTGATCTATTCACTTTGACACCTAACTGACTTAGTCATTCTAGCCCAGTTTTTTTTTTTCCAGGGCAATGAAGGTTAAGTGACATGCCCAGGGTCACACAGCTAGTAAGTGTCACATGTCTGAGATCAGATTTGAATTCAGGTTCTCCTGAATTCAGGCCTGGTGCTTTATCTACTGGGCCACTTAGCTGCCCTCAGTTATTCATTCTTTTTTTAAAAAATTCGTTTATTTTTATTTATTTGTTTATTTTTAATTATTTTTTTAAGTGAGGCAATTGGGATTAAGTGACTTGCCCAGGATCACACAGCTAGTTAAGTGTCTGAGGCAAGATTTGAATTCAGGTACTCCTGACTCCAGGGCCAGTGCTCTATCACTGCACCACCTAGCTGCCCCTATTTGTATTTTTTGTATTTATTAGTATTTGTATTTGTTTTTGTGTTTGTGTGTTTTTTGTTTTTTTGGATGTTTTTTGTTTGCGTGGTTTTTGTATTTGTTTTTGTATTTGTATTTGTTTTTATTTTCTTTTGTTTTGTATTTCTATGTGTTTTTGTTTTTCTTTTGGTTTTTGTATTTGTATTTGTTTTGTGCTTTTGTTTTTTGTTTGTGTGTTTTTTGTTTTGTTTCTGTGTTTGGGGGGGGTTGTATTTTTGTTTTTATTTGTTTTTTGTTTGTGTGTTTTTTAATTTGTTTTTGTTTCATTTTTTGTATTTGTATTTGTTTTGTTTTTTGTATTTGTATTTGTTTTTGTATTTGTTTTTTTGTTTTTGTATTTGTTTTTTGTTCTTGTTTTGTATTTGTTTTGTTTTAGGTTTTTGTATTTGTATGTTTGGTTTTTGGTTTTGGGGTTTTGGATATTTGTTTTTTTTTTTTTTTTTTTTTTTTTTTTTTTTTTTTTTTTTTTTTTTTTTTTTTTTTTTTTTTTTTTTTTTTTTTTTTTTTTTTTTTTTTTTTTTTTTTTTTTTTTTTTTTTTTTTTTTTTTTTTTTTTTTTTTTTTTTTTTTTTTTTTTTTTTTTTTTTTTTTTTTTTTTTTTTTTTTTTTGTTTTTTTTTTTTTTTTTTTTTTTTTTTTTTTTTTTTTTTTTTTTTTTTTTTTTTTTTTTTTTTTTTTTTTTTTTTTTTTTTTTTTTTTTTTTTTTTTTTTTTTTTTTTTTTTTTTTTTTTTTTTTTTTTTTTTTTTTTTTTTTTTTTTTTTTTTTTTTTGTTTTTTTTTTTTTTTTTTTTTTTTTTTTTTTTTTTTTTTTTTTTTTTTTTTTTTTTTTTTTTTTTTTTTTTTTTTTTTTTTTTTTTTTTTTTTTTTTTTTTTTTTTTTTTTTTTTTTTTTTTTTTTTTTTTTTTTTTTTTTTTTTTTTTTTTTTTTTTTTTTTTTTTTTTTTTTTTTTTTTTTTTTTTTTTTTTTTTTTTTTTTTTTTTTTTTTTTTTTTTTTTTTTTTTTTTTTTTTTTTTTTTTTTTTTTTTTTTTTTTTTTTTTTTTTTTTTTTTTTTTTTTTTTTTTTTTTTTTTTGTTTTTTTTTTTTTTTTTTTGTTTTTTTTTTTTTTTTTTTTTTTTTTTTTTTTTTTTTTTTTTTTTTTTTTTTTTTTTTTTTTTTTTTTTTTGTTTTTTTTTTTTTTTTTTTTTTTTTTTTTTTTTTTTTTTTTTTTTTTTTTTTTTTTTTTTTTTTTTTTTTTTTTTTTTTTTTTTTTTTTTTTTTTTTTTTTTTTTTTTTTTTTTTTTTTTTTTTGTTTTTTTTTTTTTTTTTTTTTTTTTTTTTTTTTTTTTTTTGTTTTTTTTTTTTTTTTTTTTTTTTTTTTTTGTTTTTTTTTTTTTTTTTTTTTTTTTTTTTTTTTTTTTTTTTTTTTTTTTTTTTTTTTTTTTTTTTTTTTTTTTTTTTTTTTTTTTTTTTTTTTTTTTTTTTTTTTTTTTTTTTTTTTTTTTTTTTTTTTTTTTTTTTTTTTTTTTTTTTTTTTTTTTTTTTTGTTTTTTTTTTTTTTTTTTTTTTTTTTTTTTTTTTTTTTTTTTTTTTTTTTTTTTTTTTTTTTTTTTTTTTTTTTTTTTTTGTTTTTTTTTTTTTTTTTTTTTTTTTTTTTTTTTTTTTTTTTTTTTTTTTTTTTTTTTTTTTTTTTTTTTTTTTTTTTTTTTTTTTTTTTTTTTTTTTTTTTTTTTTTTTTTTTTTTTTTTGTTTTTTTTTTTTTTTTTTTTTTTTTTTTTTTTTTTTTTTTTTTTTTTTTTTTTTTTTTTTTTTTTTTTTTTTTTTTTTTTTTTTTTTTTTTTTTTTTTTTTTTTTTTTTTTTTTTTTTTTTTTTTTTTTTTTTTTTTTTTTTTTTTTTTTTTTTTTTTTTTTTTTTTTTTTTTTTTTTTTTTTTTTTTTTTTTTTTTTTTTTTTTTTTTTTTTTTTTTTTTTTTTTTTTTTTTTTTTTTTTTTTTTTTTTTTTTTTTTTTTTTTTTTTTTTTTTTTTTTTTTTTTTTTTTTTTTTTTTTTTTTTGTTTTTTTTTTTTTTTTTTTTTTTTTTTTTTTTTTTTTTTTTTTTTTTTTTTTTTTTTTTTTTTTTTTTTTTTTTTTTTTTTTTTTTTTTTTTTTTTTTTTGTTTTTTTTTTTTTTTGTTTTTTTTTTTTTTTTGTTTTTTTTTTTTTTTTTTTTTTTTTTTTTTTTTTTTTTTTTTTTTGTTTTTTTTTTTTTTTTTTTTTTTTTTTTTGTTTTTTGTTTTTTTTTTTTTTTTTTTTTTTTTTTGTTTTTTTTTTTTTTGTTTTTTTTTTTTTTTTTGTTTTTTTTTTTTTTTTTTTTTTTTTTTTTTTTTTTTGGTTTGTGTTTGGGTTTTTTTGGTTTTTTTATTTGTATTTGGTTTTTGTTGTTGAATTTGTATTTGGTTTTTGTTTTTGTATTTGTTTTGGTTTTGGTTTTGGGTTTTGGTTTTTGATTTTTTTGTATTTGTTTATTGTTTTTGTTTTTTGTTTGTTTCTGTTTTGTTTTTATTTAGTTTTTCTTTTTTACTGTTTTAATTATTTATTTATTTTGTATATTTCTATGTATTTTGTATTTATTTTGTATTTTTATTTATTTTTATTTCTTTATGCATGCTTTGAATAGAATTTTATTTTCCAGAATATATGTTTAAACAAATTTTAACATCAATTATTTAAAACTTTGTGTTCCAACTTCTCTTCCTCCCTCCATTCCCACCCCCCACTCCCACACCCCCACCCACAAGAACTCAAGTTATACATGAGTAGTCATGGAAAAACTCCCATATTAGCTAGTTTTGAGAGAAAACAGTCAAAAAACCCCTAAACTTCAGATTAAAGAATTGCTAAAGAGGACAAGATTGTGTGATCACCTTAAATTAGAAGCTTTAGCACCAGTCTTTGGGCATTAAACAATTATTAAAGCATACAGGTATTCACATGGAGTTCAGAAAGTTAAGCAAAAGCCTACCTAGCCTAGAGTTCCAGCCTGGCCGGGTTCTTCTTCAAGTCCTCTGCCACAAGCTTGCTTGAATCAGGAACTCTCTAGCAAACTGGTTGTGGAAGCTTTTTATAGGTTTGGAACAGAGGCAGGCCTTACACAGTGCTTCAAGCTGATTGGTTGGAGTCATTCAAATCCATTGCTTTTGAAGGTGTTCTCAAGTTGAGTTCACAGTCTAGCTTCTGAGAACAATACCTTCTTAAGGGCTAGACAGGTTTGATTACAATCTAATTAACTTGAAGTAGGCTAATCAGCAGTCAATCACTCTCACTTAATTCAATCAGTTTAGATTAATCTCTGGGTGGGCCCTTGAGTATCTGCTAAATCCCATTATCACTTGGTGGTGCTGAGTTCACATCCCAAGCTGGTCCAACTGAAACCTGTACTCAATGTATTTGCTGTCCAAGAGAAGTGCTTTCTTCGTGGCTACCCCCAGGTCCTCAATCTTCTTCAGCTGACTCCTCATGGCCTGCATCTCCTGTTGTTTACATTTAGTGTCTTCAAGGGTCCCAGACTTTTCTACCATATAGAACACACTGAGGAAATATGTTGTCTTTTGGATCCCCTGGGGAAAGGCTGTGTCATGCTGGGCAAACTCTTGTCATCTTTCTCTCCCTTTGAATTGTGGCTCTATTGCTTCTGTACAAAAGCTTTTCATTTAATGTTACCAAAATCATCCATTTTACATTACATAATGTTCTCTATCTCTTGTTTGATAAATTCTTCTCTTCTGCAAATTAAAACAACTCTGAGGTACCACCTGACGCCTATCAGATTGGCTAATATGACCAAGAAAAAAAAAAAGGAAAATAATAAATGTTGGAGAAGCTGTGGAAAAATTGGAACACTAATGCATTGTTGGTGGAGCTGTAAACTGATCCAACCATTCTGGAGAGCAGTTTGGAACTATGCCCAAAGGGCTATAAAGCTTTGCATACCCTTTGACCCAAAGAGATCATTACAAAAAGGAGGAAAGGACCTACATGTACAAAAATATTTATAGCTGCTCTTTTTGTGGTGGCAACAAATTGGAAATTGAGGGGATGACCATAAATTGGGCAATGGCTGAACAACTTGTGGTATATGAATATAATGGAATACTACTGTGGTGTAAGAAATGATAAGCAGGTGGATTTCAGAGAAACCTAGAAGTACTTGCATGAACTGATAATGAGTGAGATGAGCAGAACCAGGAGAACATTGTATACATTATCAACAACATTGTGTGTTGATCAACTGTGATAGTCTTGATTCTTCTCAGCAATACAATGGTCCAAGATAGTTCCAAAGGACTCATGATGGAAAATGCTCTCCAAATCCAGAACAAAAAAGCTAGTGAATCTGGATGCAGATGGAAGCATACTATTTCTTTTATTTTTAGTGCTGTTGTTTTTCTTTTTTGAGGTTTTTTTTCTTTTTGCTCTGATTCTTCTCTCACTACATCACTAATGTAGAAATATGTTTAATGTGATTGTACATATATAGCCTATATCAGATTACTTGCTATCTTGGGGAGGGAGGGGAGAGAGGGAAAAATTTGAAACTAGAAATAGTATAAAAACAAAATTTGAAAACTATCTCTAAATGTAACTGGAAAATAATAAAATATTTATATGGGGAAAAAAATCTTCTCTTCTCCTTAGATCTGAGAGGAAAACTATTCCCTACTTGCCTAATTTATCTATGAGATCCCCAAGTATGTCTAAATCATCTATCCATTTTGACTTCATTTTGATATACATTGTAAGATGTTGGCCTAAGCCTAGTTTCTGCCACACTCTCTTCCTGTTTTCCCAGCAGTTTTTGTCAAACACTGAGTTCTTATTCCAGAAGCTGGAGTCTTTGGGTTTATCAAACAGTAGGTTACTATAATCATTTACTACTGTGTCTCCTGTGCCTAACCTATTCCATTGATCCACCACTCCATTTCTTAGCCAGTACCAAATAGTTTGGATGACTGCCACTTTATAGTATAACTTTAGATTTGGTATGGCTAGCTCAACTTTCTGATATTCTTGACCTTTTGTTCTTCCAGATGAATTTTGTTATATTTCTTGCTCTATAAGGTAATTTTTAGGTAGTCTTATTGGTATGGCACTAAATAAGTAAATTAAATTAGGGAGAATTGTCATTTTTATTATTTTAATTCAGCCTATTGTAATGATTGGAAAGCTGCCACCTGCTGGAGAAAATCTCTTCCATGAGGTGAAGGTCTTTAAGGGCAAGACCATGGGTCTTTTCTTTGGCATCAGGAAGTGATGTTTGCTTGTGGGAGGAAGAAGGGGGACCGGGGGGCTCTGATTTTTGCTCTTTCCTGTGGACTCTGGCAGAGAGCAGAGCTAGAAATGTGCTCTCCCTTTTATAGATAGATGAATGTAGGCCTTTCTCTCTCTCTTTACCAAATTCTTATTCTCCTTAATAAATACTTAAAAGCCTAACTCTTGCTAAAGCTTATAATTTATTGGCAATCACTCATTATATATATTTAGACAGGCTAGCTAGAATTTTAGCCCTTAACAGATGGCTGACCACAAAGAGGAAAGCTGAAACCTCCATCTTCTGATCTTCTGGTTGGGTAAGAAATTTTCCCCTACCCTGTCCCTTTAAACTGCTAAGTATTTTTAAATTTTCAAATGTACTTTTTAAACTCCCTAATTACCCTATTTTTGAGTTTAGTCTGTTTAACCAGACAAATGGGAGATAAGATCATGTTAATGCTTTGTTTTTGTGGATTTTCTATTTTTATTTTTATTTTTGTTAGAAGAGCTATCCAGGTGCTCACACAAGGGAATATAAATATTCCCCTCTCTCCCAACCATGCTTTTTCAGAGATTGCTGCAGCTTTTCCAAATTCTAACACTAATTGTTTCTCTAATTGTGCATGGATCCAACCTCTAGAAGCTTTTAATCCCCTAGCAGTGGGGGAAGGGCCTGAGTTCAAAATCAAGTCTGATTCAAATTGCCCTGGTCCCTCCCCTCCTCTCCAGATCCCACCTTCTACTCCTCCCATGGACAAGCCCATTGCTTCCCCTGCCCAGGAAGTCCAGAGATCTAATTCACATGTGCAGCTTTCTCTACCTACATTTGCAGCTTCAGGCTCAGCCCTTCCCCAACCTGGCTGTGCTTCTGACTCAACCTTAGAAAACCTTTTAAATTCCAGATATGCTCGTTTTGTTCATAATTTTGCTAATCTGATTTTGTCTTTAATTAGTAACCTTATGAAGCATTTGTATTATGAAAGGACTGACAGACAATATAGAGGGGTTAAAGAAGAAAAAATTAAACTGAATAAGAATGATAATCATGGAAGGGTATATGTTTTACAGAAATGTAGAAGTAAGCAGCAAGGTATTGATATGAGTATTGGGGATTTTAGATATCAGAATCAAAAGTGTTCTAAATTCACTCAGAGTAATAGTATTAGTTCAGAGGTTACATAGGATTTCTATGCTATTACATCTACATTTTGAAATTAATGGTATGGATTTATGTTCAGAGACTTTCATGCTTTTGATATTGTGTTTTATATTTAGCTTTAAAAAAAGAAAATATTTGTAAAAGCTTTTTATAGTCATGTGATCAAGTTTATATTTTACAATACTCTTATTAATATTAAGTTCATATTAATCTAGATTTTCCTAGTTTGAATTTCATTGTCTTTTATTGTTCCATGTGTATTTTCTTCTATTCATTCATCTATCTAATTTTGAAACATTGCAAGACGGTTTTGATTTCATAATACAATGTTAATTCTAGGAGTATTGTGCTCCCATATTCTGAGTTGTGTGTTTTTGTTATTTTTTTTCTCTCAACTGATTATTTGATCAAACTCTTTAAAGCATTTCCCTGGCAAATTGGTTGCCATGGCAAGTGTAAATTGATTCTAGAAGTATTATTTTTGATAAGCATATTCCAACAAAAAAAAAAAGAGGGGAACATTTGTAAAAGTTTTCTTTTAAAAAAAAAGTTTTCTTTGAGATTGTGTTGTGCTTTAACTTGTATTTAAATATGTTCTAATTTTTCACAAAAAGTAATTGTATACTTATAATTAAAAAGAGGTATTATTTGAAATTGTTGCATAATTGTATATTATATTCTGAGTCAAGGTACATTCACATTTTTTGCAATCATTTATTATCCTCAATTTTAAAATCCATATGAGACTTGGATTATGGGAACTTATCATTTAAGACATTAATTACCTTTATTCTGAGTTATCAGATGCCAGTTGGCCAAGATGCCATCCAATCACAAGAAGAATACATGCAAGAGCAGACATTGAATTGTCACATGAGGGGAGACATCCATGAAGTCAAGGTATGGCCAAGGGAATGGCTTTTGACAAATGTTGAGGCTGGATTCTCTTGGTTTAATTTTTGTTTATTTTCTTTTTCCCCACAATACTGCACAGATGGCTGGAAGTTTTGATCCCACCCATCTCATTCTTCACCTGGCTTCTATGCCCCCTCCTATATGCCTGATGCCATGGACATCTCAATCCCATGCATGTAATTAAGTCTGACACAGTTTCCTCCAATATGTTCGGTGGCATGGATATATATTTCATCCACCTATTTTAAGCCTGGCATACCGCATCTTTTATGGTAACCCCCATAATTATCTCAGGTGTCATGATAAATACAGTGTTGAATTTGTCCTTGACATCTGTTACCCATTATATTAGATTTTTTAATTTATCATAATGGCATGAGGATAATTAGGCAGATGATGCAAAAAGTGATGAAACAAAGATAAAATTATTTTTAAAAATTAATATCACAGCAATTGTCTTCTCAATTAACCCTCCGCAAGGGGGGACTATAGTAATATTAAGTTTTAGAGAATGTTTCAATTTTTGTTTTATTATGTTTCATGTGTAACAACTAAGATTCTGAATTCGCTCAGACATGTTTTTGAGAACTTTCATTGTTTGATTTGATTGTTGACAAAGCTATTTTAAAGTTGTGTTAAGATCAATTTTGTAGGAAATTTTCCTGGCTGATTACCAGCATCCACACATCAACCCCTGAAAAGACTTCCATTCCACAACTACTCCTAGAGGACATCTGAGAAAAGACTTTTAGAGACTTTAAATGAACAGTTTTGTTATTGTTGTTGTTGTTGTTGTTGTTTTTCTTTTCTCTTTCTGTTATAATATACACCATCTGTAACATGTACTCTCTGCAGAGGCCCTCCCTTTGCAAGACCAATGTCAAAGTGCCGGTTCATGAGGACAAAAAAAAAAACTGCCCCTCTGGACAAAACTTTCCTCTCTCCCTTTTCTATATTGTTATTAAAATATTGTTAGTTAGCATAGGTTATTATATTCTGTTAATTTTTACTGTTTCATCAAGGAAGCACCCCGTTACTTGAAGAAACAAAGCAGGGACTGTAACAATTGGAATGATGCCACCTGCTGGAGACTTATGGTAGAAAAGCTCTGCCAGGAGGTGAAGGTCTTTGAGGGCAAGACCATGTGTCTTTTCATTGGCATCAGGAAGTGACATTTGCTTCTGGGAGGAAGAAGGGGGACCCGGCGGCTCTGATTTTCGCTCTTTCCCATGAACTCTGGCATAGAGTGGAGCTAGAAATGCGCTCTCCCTTTAATAGATAGATGAATGTAGGCCTTTCTCTCTCTCTTTATCAAATTCTTATTCTCCTTAATAAATGCTTAAAAGCCTAACTCTTGCTAAAGCTTATAATTTATTGGCAACCACTCATTAGATATTCTAGACAGACTAGCTAGAATTTTAGCCCTTAACACTTTCCATGAGAAATTGATATCTTTCCAATTATTTAGATCTGATTTTATTTGTGTTGTGACATGTAAAATTAAATGTGTGGTCACCTATTACTGTCCCAAGTGTAGGGAAAATTAGCTGGGGTTTCTAATATATTTATTACTTAGAAATTAGGGGCTACTGCACCAGTTTGGGGCATTATGCATTTATTAAAGCATATCAAGTATTAGTAAAAAGAATACCTGGGTCAGAATGTTAAGAAAAGGCCTATCTAGCCTAGAGCTCCAGCCTGGCCTGCTTCTTCCTCCAAGTCCTCTACCATGAGCCTGTTCAAGAGCCAAAGTGAGAGTGGAAGCTTTCTCTGTCTCCAGAGGAGAGGTGGTCCTTACAGCTTCAAGGTAATTGGCTAGCATCATCCAAATCCATTGGGTCACTGGACTTGAGGGTGGTCCCATGTTGAGGTGAGAGTTCACACCCTCTGAGAACACACCCTCTTGAAGGCCAGGCAGGTGTGGTTTTAATTGAATGAACTTTAAGTGAGTTAATCAGCAAAGTCAGTCACTCCAATCCCCTCAGCTGGGGCCTTTGGGTATTCCAAAACCCATTATTTTCTCACAGTGTGAAAAGTGTTTTGTAATTGTGATCATAGAGTGCCTGAGTTTTTCTTGGCCAGTAGACAGTTATTTGTTGGTCATTGATAGAATGCTGATGATTTATGTGAATTTATTTTCTATCCTGGAACTTTGCTAAAGTTGTTTACTGTTTCAAGTAATTTTTTGGTTGATTCTCAAGGATTCTCTAAGTATACCATTATATCATCTTCAAAGAATGATAGTTTTGTTTCCTCCTTGCCTGTTCTAATTCCTTTTGTTCCTTTTTTTTCTCTTTTTACTAAACCTAACATTTCTAGCACAATATTAAATAATGCAAGTGATAATGCACATACCTTTCCACCCCTGATCTTTTTGGGAATGCCTCTAAGCTATCCCCATTACATAAAATGTTTGCTGGTGGCTTGAAGTAGATACTGCTTATTATTATAAGGAAAGCTCCATTTATTCCTATGCTCTCTAGTGTTTTTAATAGGAATGAGTGCTGTATTTTGTCAAAAACACTTTTCTTCATCTATTGAGATGGTCATATGGTTTTGGCAGTTTTGATATTGATGTGGTTGATTATGTTGATAGTTTTCCTAATGTTGAACTAGCCCTGCATTCCTGGTATAACTCCCACCTAGTCTTAGTGTATGATCTGGGTGACATATTGCTATATATCTCCTTGCTAATATTTAAGATTTTTGCATCAATATTCATTAAGGAAATTGGTCTATAGTTTTCTTTATCTGTTTTGGCTCTGCCTGGTTTAGGTATCAAAATCATATTTGTGTCATAAGAGGAATTTGGTAGAACTTCACCTATTTTTCCAAATAATTTTTATAGTATTGGAATTAATTGTACTCTAAATGTTTGGTAGAATTCACCTGTTAACCCATCTGTCCCTGGGGATTTTTTCTTAGGTAAATTATTGCTGACTTGTTCAATTTCTTTTTCAAAAATGAGGCAATTCAGGTCTTCTATTTATTCTTCAATTGATTTGGGCATTTTATATTTTTGTAAATATCCACTTCATTTAGATTGTCAATTTTATTGGCATACAATTAGAAAAAATAGCTCCTAATTAATGCTTTAATTTCCACTGCATTTATGGTGAATTCACCTCTTTCATTTTTTTTGTTTGTTTTTTACAGGTTAATGAGGCTTAAGTGACTTGCCCAAGGTCACACAGCTAGTAAGTGTGTCAGGTGTCTGAGGCCAGATCTGAACTCAGGTCCTCCTGAATCTAGGGCCAGTGCTTTATCCACTGTGCCACCTAGCTGCCCCACCTCTTCATTTTTGATACTGGTAATCTGGTTTTCTTCTTTCCTTTTTTAATCAGAGTAACCAAAGTTTTATCTAGCCTAAAGATTAGCTTGTTATTAAATTATTGTTGCCACACTGCCTTCTCATGGTTAGGTTACTTCATTCTATCCATTCCTCTTCCATTCTACCCTTTCCCTCTAAACCCCAAGTTTTATTGCCCTTAGATTTCCCCTTTAGCCTGCTGGCAGTCAGAATATCCTTTCTTTTAGCATTGCTTTTTAAAGTTTTTTTTTCCCCTTAGAATTATTCTCTCAAACATTTGAATATTCTATATGCTCTAGATTATGGGAGAGCAGATTTCAAAGCAGTATTGGCTATTTACATTCTCAAGGTTCCCTTCAGTTCTACCTCTCCAACTGGTTTCTCGATGTTACATCTTCTATTCCTTTTTTTTAAAGCATACCCTTTCCCCTCCAAAAATATCACTCATTCTAACCTTGACATTCTGGAGGCCATTATTCTTGATGACCAGTGTATGAAAGCTTTTTAAAGAGTGTGCTTATTCCATTCTGGAGAACAATTTGGAATTATGCCTAAAAGATTATAAAACTGTACCCTTTTATCCAGAAATGCCACTGCTAGGTCTGTATTCCAATGAGATTATTTTTTAAAGGGGAAAACATTTTTGCACATAAATATTTATAGTGGCTCTTTTTGTGGTGGCTAATAATTGGAAATTGAGGGGATGGCCATAAATTGGAATTGCTGAACAAGTTATATTACGTGGTTATAATGGAATATTATTGTGCTTGTAACAAATGACAAGCAGAATTTCAAGAAAAACCTGGAAAGATTTACAAGAACTGAAAGTGGAGTGAGCAGAACCAGGAAAACATTGTACATGATAACAGAAATATTATACAATGAAGAACTGTGAATGACTTAGCTATTCTTAGTGATATAATGATCTAAGACAATCCCAAAGGACTCATGATGAAAAATGCTACCTACCTCCAAAGAAAAAAACTCATGTCATCTGAATACATACTGAAGAATACTATTTGTCTTTTTCAGTTTTCCTGTACAAAATGACTAATAAGGAAATGTTTTACATTATTTCCACATATAACCTATTACCACATTGCTTACCAACTTGTAGAGCAGGGAGAGAGAATTTGGAACTTAAAACTTGTAAAAACCATTTAATAAATAGGAGGGGAAGGAGATAAAGAGAGAGGGGCAAAAGAAGGAAGGGCAGAGTGGGAGAGGGGCAGACAGAAGCAAATCCCTTTTGAAGAGTGATAAGATGAAAAAAGATGAATAATAGAATAAATATCATGGGGAAGGGAATAGGATGGAAGGGAAACAGTTAGCAATAGTAATCATGGAAAAGGGGGGGAAATTGTACAAAAAATATTTATAGCAACTCTTTGTGGAGGCTAAGAATTGAGAAACAAAGGAATGTCCATCAATTGAGGAATGATGGAAGAAGCTGTGCTATATGATTGTGGTGGAATGGTTTTGTGTTATAGAACATCAATGTATAGTGAAGTGAGCAGAGCTGGGAGGACATTGCGCATAGTGACAGCACTATTGTTCAATGAGCAATTGTGAATGATTTAACTACTCAGCAATGCAATGATCCAAGACAATCTCAAGGAACTAATGATGAAATTTACTATCCACCCCCCATAGGAAGAACTGATAAAAAGAGCACTTGTGGATTGTACATATATAACCTGGTTGCTGTCTTGTGGAGGGGAGAGGGAAGGAAGGGAGGGAGGGAGAAAAATTTGGAACTCTAAATCTTATGAAAATGAATGTTGAAAACTACCTTTACATGTAACTGGAAAAAAATAAAATAAATGTTTGTTGTAAATCTGGCCTTGCAAGCTTGCCCATCATTTGACCCTGGGCAATTCATTTACCCTCTATTGGCCTTGTAAAGAATTAATTCACTTACCTTCTATTGGCCTTGTAAAGAATTGTTATTTGAGGTTTTTATGACCCCATCTTTTGGCTAGAATTAAAAAAAAAACCTCGGCGCGCACTGGCCTCTGGGGCTCTGAAAACAGCATGGTGCTCCACCCACTGGTTGTAGCCATTGCCATGGTGCTGGCACCTCACATCATCACCACTTGCCGATGCCTACATGAGCCCGGCAAAATTATAATGATTGGAAGCCTAGTGAGGGCAGTCATGTTACTGTCAGAGAGGCCAGCCAATTGGCTGGGGGCTGCCTGGGGTTTGCTGAGAAGAAGGAGGAGATTTTTGACATTCTTGCTGGAAGCTGGAAAGTGAGAGGATGCTTCTGTGTATTCTCAGCTGATTCCTGGGCGGTGGTGTTATTCAGGTTGTATAATTTCCCTTTCCCCATTTTATTTCCTTTCCCTTGATCCTACTGATCCTGTTTGTGTTTTGATTTGTTTTTTAAGTTCGTTCTTGTTAAATAAATCCTGCTCTGTTTTGAGGGAGGCTGCCGGTCTCCTTCCTTGCCCCAATATTGCGGCGAGCCACTAAGCTAGCACTCCCCAATTAAAAATTGGTCCCCACAGCCTTGATTTTCTCTTAGACATGATGACCTCCAGGGTCCCTTTTAACTATTACTTGATGAGCCTGTGATCTCAGGACTACCTATATTAACATGCATCGTGTTCTATAGATTGTTTTTAAAAATAAAAGTTTATATTTATTCATAAAAAACAATTTAATATTTGTTTTTAATGTCATTGGGGGAAACATAAAATTCATATTTAAAGTGTGGCTATCAGAATTAAAAATTGGGGGACTTTTTTGGGGGGAAGAGGTACTGTTAGTCACCTTTGGTTTAGGACTTACTACTTTAAGAGGTGTGTTCTAAGTTATAAGTACAGCCCCTTTTTTTTTCTTTTACAATAACTGATGCTGCACTTATCATAACTATTCATTACATTTTCTCTCAAAGATCCCCAACCACCAGGTATAAGCATTTAAATAGGCAGGTCTAAAAGTATCCTCTGAGTTTCAGTGTTCCCAAATTATCCAATACTGCATCTCTACTTTGAAAGACACAACTTAATCATTTTTCCAGATTTTCTTATGATGCTTACTATTCCAAGTGTTCTGAACCAGACCGATAATTCAGAATAAGAATTGCAATGCAAGGAAACATTTATGAATAATAAAATATAATAAGAGTAACTGAGTCTTTTAAATCCTTTTCTTCTAGTAAAATACTGATCCTTTTTGCTACCACAGTACCAACTGTTTGCCACAGTACCAACACTGGATCAGAAGGACTCACTGAAGGGAAATGAGAATTGTGCTAAATCTTTGGTGTCCTATATTACCATAGATTGGAACCTTTATGCCCTACACAACAAGGATGATAAGTGGGTTAATCCCTGGACCAATAAAATCTTAAAGATGGTATCCTCATCCTTTTGACAGAAAAACCCAGCCTGTGTAACAATAAATGCCATATCAGCCTCATTGGGAGATTCATCAAATGGTAGTATAAAATTTCTAGGGCAATCAGATTGGAGAAGCTAAACATTGTCAGGTAACCATTTCCATTTTCCTACCCTTTTGAACTCCAGTGGGTAAAGGGATACCCCTCTCTCATTCCTACTACATTCAAATACTTTCAGGACAAGTAAGACACCTTTAGATTTGAACTTGGTACAACAATCCATTGACACCTTTGAAGGCATGGACTTTTGTCCTCTTTGTGCAGCCAACATTTAGCACATGGTAGGCAACCAACTGCTTGAGGGGACCAGAAGAGTTGGTTAAGATGAAAGCCAGAGCAGAGTATGCTGGTCAGACCATGGATAAAGTCTTGGAAACCATTCAGTGAATCTCAAGCTAATGCCCCCTCAGTGTAAAACCAAAGTTTATCTGAGTTGCAAGCCCTAACATCTGCTCAGTTTAGCTTCTGTGAAGCTAAAACCATATAGGTTTCAAAAAACTGATATGAACAATATTGAGATTAAAGAGACTAGATCTGAGTAGGATACTATTTCAATATTTTAGATCTTATAACTCATATCTTATAAGTGATTAACACTCATAACTTTCAGATTTGGGTAGCCATAAACTTTCAGTGAAGAAGGTAATGTGAGTACATTTGAAAAGCAACTAAGCCCAGGTAAACTTGCCCATATTATAATCATTGGTATTGATTATGGCAGCTATGCAAGATGATAGCTGCTAATCTAAATGTCAATACCTGCCTTAGGTTATAAAGTGATAGACCCAAATTTTACTGGGAACTTCAATCAGGCACTTGACATCCAATACAAGAAACCCATTTTTCTTTTTTTAAATTATATTTAGAATTTTATTTTCTCAAATTACATGTAAAATTCAAAAATTGACATCAATGTTTTTAAAATTTTGTGACCCAAACTCTCTTTCTCCTTCCCTCCCCACATCCCCCCAAGAACTCAATTCAATAGAAGCTATACATGAGCAGTCATGCAAAACTTTTCCACATTAGCCAGGTTGTGAAAGAAAACAGACAAAAACAAAACTTCAGATAAAGCAACTAACAAAAAAAATTATGCTTCAATCTGTATTCAGATACCATCAGTTCTCTCTCTGTAGATGGATTACATTTTTCATAAGACTTTAAGAATTTTCTTGGATCATTGCATTGCTGAAAATAACCAAGTCATTCACAGCAGATCATCTCAAAATATTGCTGTTATTTTGTATGCAGTACATTTCACTTTGCATCAGCTAATGCACGTCCTTCCAGGTCTTTCTGATAGCATCCTGATCACCATTTTTTTATAGTAAACTAGATTTATATAGTACTTTAAAGAGAGGTTTCCTTACAATAAAGCCATGAGCTTGATTATTCCAACAATAGTAGTAGATAACATTTATATAGTACCTTATACCTGATAAAGAATTTTCTTCACGATAGCCCAGCAAAGTAAGTACCATACATTTTATCATCATCATCATCCATCAATCCTCATCTCCATCATCATCTTAAATTACTCTTGCCTCTGCTTCAAAATTTTTTTCAGTTAACTGTTTCCCTACACCCTATTCTCTCCCTATGATATTTACTCTATTTTCTATCTTCTTTTACCCTATCCCTCCTCAAAAGTGTTTTGCTTCAGACTGCTCCCTCTGCTACTCTGCCCTCCCTTCTGCCCCCCTCTCCTTATCACCTTCCCCTCCTACTTTCTTGCAGGGTTAGATAGATTACTCCACCCAACCGAATGTGTATGTTATTTCCTCCTTGAGCCAACTCTGATAAGAGTAAGGTCTTTGAGCCAATTCTGATGAGTGTAAGGCTAATTCACTGCCCCATTCTTCCCCCAATCCTCCCCCCACTCCACAAATCCTTTCCTGCTTCTTTCATGTGAGATTTCACCCCATTCTACATCTCCCCTTCCTCCTTCCCCAGTGCAATCATCTTCCCCCCTCAATATTGCCCTAAATATGTCATCACAGGGAAGCTAGATGACACAGTGGACAAAGCATCCACCCTGGACCCAGGAAGACGCAAGCCCAAATCCAGCTTCAGACACAAGACACTCAACAACTCCATGATGCCAGGCATGCCATCCAACCCAGACTTCCCCACAAAACAAAACAATAAACAAAAAAAATGCTTTGCAGATATCACCCTTTCATGATGTGAGGGCCAAAATTTGATATACGGAGCATTATTAGGGTGACTTGCCTTAATATTAGGGTCCCGGAAATATGAGGGACTCTTTTAGGTTTAATCTCCCCTTTGAACTTTCTTTTTTATATATTCCTCCCAGGCCAATAAGAAAAGGAGCCTCTGAGCTTTAGTTCATAAAGGATCAGGTTTTATTACTTGGGAATTAATTAAACCACAAAGGTGAAACCAATTAAGGAAATAAGGAAGTAGAAAATACAGGTAGATAGTCTTAACTCTAAGCTTAGCCTATGCAATCCCAGAATTAATTAATTAATTAAAAGGAATTTAGGGTTTTCCTTCATAAAACTCACCAAACCCCGGTCAGTCTACAGTTACTCAGCAGTCACCTGAAACATAGCAAAACACATGCCTCCACCAGGTCCCCGAAAACCACCAGACTGATTGCCAGGCCAAAAGAGTGTGAACTTTTGAACACGCCCCTCCTACCGGAAGTTTCCTCCCTTCCAGTCAAGTTCAGTTTTTCCTCCCCCAAAAGGGGAGGTCCTTCAAAAGCTGCTCATTAGCATGTGCAATCTCAGGGTGGGCCAGGTGTGGCCCCTCCCAAATGATTCAGCTAAAACTTTCAATATTAATCTTCACCACAAATAATTTTTACCACATTAATCAATTCCCAGCTGTGCCCTCTGTCTAAATTTTTATCTATCATCTGCCCTATTACTGAGAAAATTCTTATGAGTTAGACATGTCATCTTATCATGTAGAAATGTAAACAGTTTAACCTTTTAACATCCCTCATGATTTCTTTTTCCTGTTTACCTTTTTATGCTTATCTAGGGTCTTACATTTGAAAGTCAAATTTTCTATTCTGTTCAGTTCTTTTTAACATGAATGCCTGAAAGTCCTCTTTTTTATTGAAGTTTCCTTTTTCCCCCCTGAAAGATTATACTAAATTTTGCTGGGCAGATGATTCTTGGTTGTAATTCCAATTCCTTTTCCCTCTGGAATACCATATTCCATTTCCTCAGATCCTTTAATGTAGAAGCTGATATATCTTGTGCTATCCTGACTGTGGCTCCACAGCACTTTAATTGTTTCTTTCTGGCTATTTGCAATATTTTCTTCTTGACCTGGGAATACTCGAATTTGGCTGTTGTGAGAATCAGAGCTCCACCACCCTGCTGATAAAGACATTGTGAGAACCAGGGCAGCTTCTCCCTGAGGAGAAAGCATAGGACTCGCGTACGGAAATTATGTCTATTGATAGACCGCCTGTAAGTCATGTCAATCAATGGACCAACCAATTAACTTGTTCAATCCTAATTCATACAGAATTATTTTCTTCAGTGAGCTTTCCCATTTGGCTTTTCAAGCTGTTGACTTTTTTTCATGACTTTCCTGCATCACTCTCATTTTTTCCTCTACCTCTCTTACTTTATCTTCAAAGTCCTTTTTAGTGCCTCTATGGCCTGAGACAAATTCATATTTTTCTTAGAAGCTTTGGATGTAGGAGCCCTGATGTTGCTGTCCTATTCTGAAGGTGCACCTTGTTCTTCCTTGTCACTAAGGAAACTTTCTATGATCTGCATCTTTGTATGCTCATCTTGCCTGCCTATTTCTTGACTTTTAACTCCTCCTTACAGTGGGGCACTGCTTCCAAGATTCACTGTCCCAAGCTTCAGGGGGTCCCACATGGTATGATTTAAGGAGAGGCACATTCTGCACTCGCTTGGCCTGTGCTCTGGTCTTTTTTGGGGGGGAGGGAGGAGGCAATTGGGGTTAAGTGACTTGCCCCTGGGCACATAGCCAGTAACTGTTAAGTGTCTGAGGTTGGATTTGAACTCAGGTCCTCTTGAATCCAAGGCCAGTGCTCTACCCCCTGCACCACCAAGCTGCCCTGTGCTCTGGTCTTTAAATAACCCCAGGCTTACTTGCTTTTCAACCAGTAAACAAAATTTTGTTTCACTGGGTTGATAGCTCTGATGAGCCTGTGCCTCTCCCCCACCTGAGCTGCCACTCAAGATTTCTTCAGCAGAGACACCTGTAGTCTCTTCCCCCGCCCCAAACTGCTCACACCTATCACCAGACTGTGATCTTAGTTCCAGAAGGCCCTGCTGCTGCAGCTGATTCAGAGGCTGGGGGCGGGGGGAGATTGGGCTCCACTCCTACTCCAGTACAGCAGACACCCATTTTTTCTAAAGCCAATGGAACAGGTAATTTCTATAAGTTTTTTGAGAATGCCAATGCTATATTTCCATCTTTCCCTAATTTGCCCCTTTATTACCACCAAAACTGAGTGTAGAACATGTCATTTTTCAATATGTAAGCTAACTATGGTGAACCATGTAAAAAATTTTCAATATAAGCAATTGTTTTAGGTATGAAGGAAAGAGAGACATGGGAAAATGTATATAATATAAAAACTAAGGGTTTAAAATCTGATTTTAAAAATGTCATGAGATTCTATTTAGAACTCTGGGTTAAGATCCAATCCACCTGAAAATACTTCCAGGTAATTAGTTATTGCTCTTCATGTTGCTCTTAGCTAGAGTCTGTGCAGGCAGCCAAGAATCTCATCAAGAGACATAGTGGGGGCAGCTAGGTGGCACAGTGGATAGAGCACTGGCCCTGGATTCAGGAGGACCTGAGTTCATATCTGGCCTCAGACACTTAACAATTACTAGTTGTGTGACCCTAGGCAAGTCACTTAACCCCAATTGCTTCACTGAAAGAAAAGAGAGAGAGAGAGAGAGACATAGTGGTGTCTTTCTGAAGCCCCAATAGAAAAATGAAGCTGAGGGTCAACCATTGCTAGATATCCATTTAGGAAAACAAAAGTCAGTCTAGTTTAGGTTCATCCTATACAACTCTTATTCATGTTCTTCTCCCAAAAGTTTGCCATAGGGAAAACATCCAACACAGAGCTCTTCCTCAATTTATCCTGAAATTACTAGAGAACCAATAAAGCCCTCTTGCTATTAGCCTAGCATCCCTTGTTCTTTCCCCAGGACCATTCTATCTTCTGTGTCCCACAAACTTCTGACATCCTTCATTTTTGATCTTAGAGTTCCTCATTGGTAATGTGTTGATAAATAACTACCCCTGTCAAAATGTTTTTCTTAAAATTAAACAAACTGATCAGCAACAGAGGAAAGACTTAAAGCAATAAGAAGTACCAGGAATTAGTGCTCTAATCTTTAAATTTTAAGTCCCATTCTTCCACAAGAGAAACATTTCTTGGCATCTACAGGAGCTTCTTTTGAATTTGCTGCCAGGTTTTTCCCTGTCATCTTCTTTCTGTCTACCTCAGGTGTCTGAAGACTTGTGGAAAAGCATATATTCCCTGATACTGAAGGCACATCCTTCTCCTTCAGTTCACAGTAACATTGTGGCTCAATGAGATAGTTGAGATAATTGTTTAAGATTGCTTGTTGTTCCTGTTCCCTGAACCAAAGTGATATACAACCTAACCTTTTGGCCAACTGTTTCATCAGCATGGGTGTTATTCTACAAGCCCATACTGAAATCCTGCTGGTACTGCTTACAACAGGAGTAGTGGTCATTAGAAATATTTTATAGAACTAGAAAAAATGAAAACAAAATTCATATGGAAAAACAAAATTTCAAGGATATCACGGGAATCAATGAAAAATACAAAAGAATGTGGTCTAGCAGTACCAGATCTCAAACTGTATTATAAAGTAGCAATTATCAAAACAATCTGGTACTGGTTAAGAAATAGAGAGGTAGATCAGTGGAATGGAATAGATAGAAATTGCACTATAATAAATGACTATAGTAATCTAGTATAAGATAAAGCCAAAGATCCAAGCTTTTGGAACAAAAACTCATTATTTGACAAAAACTGCTGGGAAAACTGGAAAACGGTATGGCAGGAACTAGGTATAGACCAACATCTCACACTATATACTAAAATAAGGTCAAAATGGGTACATGATTTACACATAAAGGATGTTACCATAAGCAAATTAAAGGAGTATGGAATCAATTATCTATAAGATTTATGCGCAGGGGAATAATTTATGACCAAAGAAGATATAGAGAATAAAATTAAATGTAAAATAGAGAATTTTGATTATATAAAATTTAAAAGCTTTTGCATAAACCAAACTAATGTAAACAAAATTACAAGTGAAGTAGAAAACTGAGAAAGAATTTTTGAAACAAATATTTCTGATAAAGACCTCATTTCTCAAATATGTAGAGAATTGAGTCAAATTTATAAAAATACAAGTCATTCCCCAATTGATAAATGGTCAAAGGATATGAACAGGCAGTTTTCAGACAAAGAAATCAAAGCTATCTATAATCATATTTAAAAATGCTCTATATCATTATTGATCAGAGAAATGCAAATTAAAAAAACTCTGAGGTATCACCTCACATCTATCAGAGTGGCAAATATAACAAAAAATGGAAAATATTTTATGTTGGAGGGGATGTGAAAAAGCGGGGATACTAATCCACTATTGGTGGAGTTGTGAAAAGATCCAACCATTCTGGAGAACAATTGGAACTATGCCCAAGGGGCTATAGAATTGTGCATACCCTTTGATCCAGCAACACTATTATTAGGTTTATATCCCAAAGACATCCCCCAAAAGAGAAAAAGACATATTTGTACAAAAATATTTATAGCAGCTCTTTTTGTGGTGGCTAAGAACAGGAAATTGAAGGAATGCCCACCAATTGGGGAATGGCTAAACAAACTGGTATGTGATAGTGATGGAATATTATTGTGCTATAAGAAATGATAAGCAGCATGACTTCAGAAAGGCCTGCAAAGACATGTATGAAATGATGTATTGTGAAGTGAGCAGAACCAAGAGAATATCATACAGAGACAGCAATTTTGTTTGAAGAGCTGAATGACTTGACTATTCTCAACAATACAATGATCCAAGACAATCCCAAAGGACTATTCATGAAACATACTGTCAGACCTCCAAAGAAAGAACTGATATTTATGGAACAGACTGAAGAATGCTATTTTTCCCCTTTCATTTTTTTCTTTTAATCAAGTTTTCTTGTACAGAATAACAAATATGGTAGTGTTTTACATAATCATATATGTATGACCCATACATGATTGCTTCCTGGGGGAAGGGTAGGGAAGGAAAGAGGGATACAATTGGAACCCAAAACTATAAATAAAAATGTTTATTACTTTTTAAAAAGGAAATATCTGTGGTTTTCTGGTCAGTCCAGGAGATATGTACTGTCTGTATATACATGACAGAGCACCTCATCATTCTTAAGGGGTTAAGGTATTCTTTTGTGATCCATGCTTCTGAGAGGCTCACTAAACTTTATCACAACATGTTGTTATCATCAAAGAGTGGCTTGGACTGTTCAAAGCTGGGTTTCTCTTTATTTGGTGGATCTTTTCCTTTACTATGACCATGAGAAGATTGCAAAACAATGACCTGATTCTCATCACTGCTGCCACCCACATCGTCTAAAGACATTCCTGTTACAATGATTTCTTTTTTTTTCTTTTTTCTTTTTTTTTTTTGTGTGAGGCAATTGGGGTTAAGTGACTTGCCCAGGGTCACACAGCTAGTAAGTGTTAAGTGTCTGAGGCCGGATTTGAACTCAGGTCCTCCTGACTCCAGGGAAGGTGCTCTATCCACTGCGCCACCTAGCTGCCCCTACAATGATTTCTAAAACTCATTTTCTTGTTCCTGCAGGTTCTGGGCATCTCTGGGTGTGCCATGTTTCCTTTCTTCTCTTCTTCTCTGGGGATGGTTTTCACACTCCCGTTTCACCTTGACAAGAAGATGGTGAGGGCTATGGCTTTTCTTACCGAGAGGAAATCTGCTACTTCCCATTTGGATTTTCCAGTTTAAATAATTCAGGGTTAAGTTTTGTTAAATTTTTGTCATGTTTCTTTTCCCCCTATTCTATTTGTTCTTTATTGTTGTTGTTTTTGTTTTTAATGATGCCTGTGTCAGCCCTATGTACAGTCAGACCACTGACTGGTCAGGGTTAAAGATCAAATTTAATATTAATCTCAAAGTGCTTTCCTATCTCTCTACCATTCTTTATTTGGTGATGTCTAGTGATGTCTTTGTCCAATATTCATGGTGTAGAGGGATGAACCTTCTGTTGACTAAAGTCTTCATTCCTACCTGATCCATGTTGTCTTCTGAAAGCTCCATAAGTGGAGGAACTGAGGAACTTGAACCAATATTTTGATATCTAGTTGGAGTCTTTCTTCTTTGTATAATAGGGCTTTCAACCAGACAAGCTTAAGAGACCTGGTAGTTAGCATAGGAAAGGACACTGGCAATAATTGCTGTCCTCTTGCTCAAGGACACCAAATTATCTCTAGACTGTAAATTTCACCTTTATTTACAATGTGCTTCGGAGATGTTACTGTCTTCTGACAGAGGAGCATTCAGGCTTGGAAGGTGCAATGATGTCCCCTACTTTATGCAAGTGTGGGTTTGAGGACTTAGTTACCTATGTGACACTATTTCTTTCCAAGGCTAGCTTATACTCAGAATTATTGTATTCTGTTAATGAATTAGAATCTCAAGTGGTAGGAAAAGTTTTACTGTCACTTAGTCAAAGTCATATCTGACTACAAATCTCTTATAATATTCCCAAGAAGTTATCCTCCAGCCTCTGAGGTCCTTCATCCACCCCCAACCCCCAAATTGTAAGCGAATAAATAGGCTATGTGCCAAATATGGAGAGTAATTATGCCTCAGAAGTCTTTCTTACAAGCAAAAATCTCATTTATTTATTCCTAGCACTACCTCCTAGGGCCAAGCAGAATGAAGCCAACTTGCATGCTTTGTATTTTTACAGTGAGCTATATTCATGTTTCTCCCTCTCACCTCCCCCTCTCCCTCCCACCTATGACCTCTCACCATGCTGTCACTTCGCTGAAAACTTTCCAGCTTACCTGTGTCCTTAAAATATTACCTAGATGTGAGCACCATGTTCTCATTATGGTCTTTGCCCAGACCAAAGGCAAGTGGGATCATTACCTCCCTCATCTAAAAGCTATGCCTTTACTTATATTAGTATAGAAATAACTGTTATTAATCACTAATTGTAATGACCATATAGTCCACTAAAATATATAGCTTCTCTTCTCCTGATCCATAATCTCCTATGCCTCCCATCCTATGTTTCGAAAGTTCATTTTCTGATCCACTATAAAACTTAATTTTCATTCTAAATGCATCTATTTTAACTGAGTTCATTTTTAATCTTAATTTGCTTTGGCTTCTCCCCTCAATCCTGGCTCATTTTTTTTTCTTTTTGAAAGTTAAGCTCTCCTGGATTTCTCCATGAGGATACTTTTTTTTTGGTAGATTCATTTTAATTTATGGAACAAAACAAGCATTTTGATAATATAGAACAATTTAGAAAGATGATTGTACATGAAACTGCTAATCTACTATGCACAACTTGCTATGAGAATACTTAACAGAGGATTATGCCAGCCATATTTATCTAGTCAGCTCTTGGAAATAGAAATTTCTATGAATACTTGCTAAAATCTGAGTTGGTAGGTGAAAATATTCCCTGGGGGTTGTGAGAGCCAAATTGTATATATGTAGCATTAATCTCTCCCTTTAACTTTCATATATATATATATATATATATATATATATATATATATATCAGTTTTTTTATTTTATTGCTTGGGAATTAATTAGACAACAAAAGCTGAAACCAATTAGGGAAATAAGGAAGGAGAAATACAAATGAATAATCTTAGATCTAAGCTTAGTCTATTCCTTTATAAAATTCACCAAATCCCAAACTGCCCACCAGACCGCAAATCCCTCAAAAGACCAAACACCAAACCACATGCACTCCTTTCAATCCTGCTCTGTCACTGCTACATTTGCCACCAGAGAGAGAGAACTTCTGTTCCTGCCCTCACTTTTAGGTTGGCGTCCTGGAAGTTCCTTGCGTTCTCCTCCCCAAAAGGGAGGTCCTTCAAAAGCCACTTCAGTAGCATGCGCAATCTCTCAAATGATTCAGCTAAAACTTCTGATATATATCTTTACCACAAATAATTTTTACCACAGGATCTTGAAGCCCAACTAATCTCAGTGATTCCTCTTGAGTCAAAATTGGCCTAGTTAATTTAGAATCTTATGTTGACATTGTTTCATACCCCTATTCTATCAGTTGACATATAGATTTCTAAAACAATGGGGTGTTTTGTTTATTTTGCTAGATCATATATCCTAGGTACTCCTGGTTCCTTTGTACTGTCATGTTGGACTTGCTGCTCCATGTGGTATCTTTTTTCAGCTGTTTGTGAATATTTTACCCCTCCCTTCTTTTTTTAAGACTATTGATCAAATTTGTAAGGTTCTAAAACTTACCAGCACTCTTCACATTCTGTCTCTGGCTTAGCATTCTATCACACTTTTTCAGCACTTATAAATCCAAATCCCATTCTCATGGCAACTTGTTAAACATATGAACTTTTTCAGTTTGCCTCTATTCCAAAGCTCCTTCAGTTTTTAAGAAATCTTCTTCGTGAATGTATCACTTCTAGCCCAGAGTTTAATACTAGCCCTGCTTCTCAGGTTCTTTCTAGTAGTATTTATCCCTCATCAATTGCCAGCTGTAGGGAATGGTCAGTATATTTAAATCCCACTTTGGCTACTCCAGGAGTGCAAAAGGATCTTATCTAACTTAGCAGATCAACAATTTTCATGGGTAGGTACTTAAGTGAGGACTGCAAAAGAAAGGGGGATTATCTATTCCAAGATATGAGTCAATGTATAAGATGAGACTGAGAAGGTATGAGGGAGGGATAGGTTATGAAAGACTTTGAATATAAAACTGAAAAATTATAGCTGGACCCAGACTGATAAGAAAAAAGATTTAAAAGCTTCCTTTCAATTACAGCAAAAAACAGGGTTTATTGATATGGAACAAACTTAGAAATAAGGACAAAGAAAAGCAAGAAATAAGACCTGTGAACTTGATACACTGAACTCAACTGCTCCCTATTCCCCTGTGTGTCTCTTGCCTGCTGCCATGATCTCTCTATCACTCCCTCTCTGTGGGTGTGGCCGGCTCCTGCCGATGCCGCCTTTACTCCCCGTCTCCCCTCTACTCTACCCCCTGTTGCTCCCTCTCTGTCTCCACCAGTCTCCTTCTCCGGCCACCCCCTGCATTTTCCCCTCTCCATAGCTCCTTCACTCTATGTCCTCCCTTTCATCTACTGTCCCTCCTCTCACTACTCCTGCTGCTTTTTAAAAACCTTCTCTCTCAGAAACCTCAGGCTGACCACCCACTCACACCAAGCTAATTCAACTGGCACCCATGGAGGCTGTGCCCAAGGCCGGCTGGGGCACAGAGCCCCCATGCAGCATGAGCCCAGAGCTCCGGGATTGGGCAGAGGGACCTGGGGCATGCCCAGGTTTTCTGTGCATATCCCCACTGAGCAGGGAAACAAAGTATTTTGTTTCTGATTCTGGAGATAATAGGGAACCACTGGAGTTTCTGAGTAGAGGAGTAACATGGTCAGAAGTGCTTTAGAAGAATTACTTTGTTGGCTGAGTATGAACTAGAATAGGAAATGACACATCATGAAGACAAATCAGCAGGCTATTGCAATAGTCCAAGTGTGAGGGGATGATGGCCTATACCATTGTAGTGGTAGTGTCAGAGGAGAGATGGAGAAGTAGTAGAAAGATGTTGCAAAGGTGAGATTAAAGATATTCAAAGTGGATGGGGATAAGAGAGAGTGAAGGAGTTGGGAAGGACTAAGGAAGATAGTGCCTCTAATGGTAATGGGGATATTTGGAAGGGAATGTGAAGATGAGTTCAGCTTTGTACATGTTGAGCTTAAAGATCTAACACATTTAGTTCAAGATGTCTAAAACACAATTGGACATGTGAAACTGGAGGTCAGAGGAGAACAATGGAATCCATGGCTGCTGGATTTCAGACATCAGAGCCTTGGGAAATGGCAGGCCTCAGGACTTGGTTGTGTTATCTTCAAAGCTTCTAGAGGGGGAAAGTTCACTGTGGGGTGTGGGATTTGGGCATGCAAGTAATATCTAAAAGAAAATTTGAGATATCTTTTGAAGAATTGTGAATGGCTTAACCAATTTTCAGCAGTACAATGATCCGAGACAATCTCAAAGGGACTGATGATGAAGCATACTACCCAACTCTAAAGAAAGAACTGATATTGATAGAACAGACTGAAGCATGCTATTTTCCAATTTATTTCTTTCATATTTTTCTTTTGAGTTTTCTTGTACAAAATGACTGGTAGTGTTTTATGTAATTGCACATGTATAACCTATGTTTGCTTTTTGCCTCAGGAAGTGAGGAGGAGAGAGAGAATTTGGAACTCAATACTTTAAATATAAATGATTATTATCAAAAAGAGAAGAAAACTTGAGAAGTTTTCAACCTTTGGGCAGCAGCCAGTTATTGAAAGAAAGTCTTTCCCACCATAGTAGACCCTTTGCTTCAGCTCTTGAGCTATAGCTCTTGGTCTTTGAGATATAAGGGCAATTAATCAAAGGAGTTTGCTGATCAATTTAAGCTTATTTGGTCAAGAAAACTCCTCCTAGTAGATGAACATTGGCACTTTAAACTCTAAAGACAGCTTCATGTGAACTTTGACTAGGGCTACAGCTGAGCTAATTTGGGAAGGTGAGGGGTGTGTGAGAAGAGGAACTCCTATCAGGAGTAGCCAGTGTCTGTGTGGTGGTCTATAAAAAATAAACACCACTCTTGGGCCCTTTGACTACTTTTGGCCTTTCCCTTAAACCCTTCCTCAGTAGTTCATCATATCCTATTTTCCTCAAATTTCAGGAGTTGCAAATGGTTTCTCTCCTAGTAGCCTATATGTACTTGACTAGGTGGTATGAGGGGGCAGGTCTCCAAATCATATTGGTCTCTTTCTCCCTACTACTCTGCCCCAAAGGACTGAAGGACATTTAGCTATTGCAACGCATGAAATGAAATATCAGAAGAATTTGTCACCAAGAAGCCATTCTCTTGGTGAGGAGACTATTTGTACTTGACTAGACTTCCCTCAGAGTATATACTCTGTTTCAAGGACTGTTTTCAAAGTACTTCTGGAATGGTAGTGCCTTTCAGATTTCATGTTCTGTTGTCATGGCCATGATCAACCTTATGTTAGAATGAGGCTTCAAAGTAGCATTCTATTATTATTTATTTTTGCAACAAACATTTATTTTATTTTTTCCAGTTACATGTAAGGGTAGTTTTCAACATTCATTTTCATAAGATTTAGAGTTCCAAATTTTTCTCCCTCCCTCCCTCCCTTTCCTCCCCCCTTCACAAGACAGCAACCAGGTTATATATGTACAATACACAAGTGCTCTTTGTATCAGTTCTTTCTTTGGGGGTGGATAGTATGCTTCATCATTAGTACCTTGGAATTGTCTTGGATCATTGCATTGCTGAGAGTAGTTAACTCATTCACAATTGCTCATTGAACAATACTGCTGTCACTATACACAATGTCCTCTCAGCTCTGCTCACTTCACTGTACATCAGTTCAGGAGTCTTTCTAGGTTTTTCTGGGATCATCCTGTTTGACATTTCCTATAGCACAATACCATTCCACCACAATCATATACCACAGCTTCTTCCGTCATTCCTCAATTGATGGACATTCCTTTGATTTTTCAATTCTTAGCCACCACAAAGAGTTGCTATAAATATTTTTGTACAATTTTCCCCCCTTTTCTCTTCTTCATGATTACTATCATTAACTGTTTCCCTTTCATTATATTCCCTTCCCCATGATATTTATTCTATTATCCATCTTCTTTCATCCTATCCCAAATTAGAATGACTCATCAACTTCATCTGGGACTAAGTCCCTTTGAATTACTTTATGAAAGAACTTTTTATCAGCTAGGGGTGATGTCTTTTGACTCATGTGTTAATTAGATTTAAGTGAAGCAGAGTTCCATGAAGTCATTGGCCTCACATACTTCTAGAGTTGTCACAGTCCAGTGGCAGGACAGAGTCAAGATGACTGGTGATGCCTTGAGATGCAGTGGGTAGCCTTTGAATCATCCATGAATAAGCAAGCTCTAAGAGCTACACAGAGTCAGCTTTAGCTGTCTTTGTGGTCATTGGAACAAATTGTTCTCATTGGCCCATTCCACCAGGAGAAGTCCTCACATGCTTGGGATAGCTACTCCCCTAACTCACCAATGGGTTTGATACCCCTAAGTTACCCTCAATCTGCTTTAGCCCATCTATCAAAATAGTTTACCAGGGTATGGCCACTGTGCATACTACAGCTTCTTATAGCCATAGGTGAGATCATGTAGATACCAAAGGTAGAAAGTAGCCCTGAAACGGGTTCAGTGGCCCTCACACCAGAGGTACTAGTCATCCCTGAACTCGTATTCATTTGGAGATTCTTGAGAGTTTATTGGTAACAGGTTCTGTGAATGGTTACTTGTCCATAGGCTCATGCAACCAACCAGCTGCTGTGAGACCAACTGATCTCTTCTGTGCATAAATTTAGCTGAATGCAGTAGCCAAGTATCTTCCACTTATTCCAATAAGTTTATGAAAAACTTTGTATCTTCTCCTCTGCTGCCTTTCAACTTCCTACTGACTCTCACCAGTAAATTTTAAACTAGTTTTTTAGTCCAGACTTATGATTTCATGGGTTTAGGGAGTTTCCCTCTTAAGAAACTCCCTTTTCAATGATAAATCTACTATTTTGAAAAACTTTTCTCTGCTCCAAATTCACAAGGCCAGCATAACAGTCAGGAAGAATGAATTTCAAGTCTTTTTCAGTTGGTTCCATGCAATATTAAAAATTGCCTGACAAACTTTATAAATAGAACTATTTGTGAAATATATCTTTCTTTGGGTTCCCACCTTTGCATGTCCTATAATTATGGGGGCAAAACCAAAGAAATATATCTGAACCAGTCTGATTCTATCCTATTCTCAGATTTTTCAATACAATAATTAACACAGTCTACTGGTTTTTGATATGCCTACTCTGATTTCTCACTGACAGTCTTTGGAACCATGTCTTACCAGAGTTAGGACCCCCATAAAGATAAGATAATGCACCATTATTCAGACCCCTGTGTAACCAGACTTCTGACATGAAGAAGCTTATTTCCAGGAGGAGGAGACCACAGTTGAAATAGTAGAACAGGTCTGGAAATGGTTGAAACCTGGCACTTTAGTTGTTTGGAGAGATTCTCTGGTCTGCTTGATGGAGGATGGCTTCCTCAAGACACTGTTTAGTCTACTGATAGATGTCCACTGGCTAGTGCTGCTCAAATTGTGTTTATCTTCTAAAAATTGGGAAAGGTGAGCTACTGTAGCAATTAAATGGAGAGCTGGATAAAGATTAGGATTCTATCTAATTTGGGCCTAATGTGGGGCCTAAAAAGCTGCCATTACCATGACACTTAGATGGTCAGTCCATCCAACCTCTACAGAGATGAAAAGTTTCCAGCTGGGAGAGGAATGGGGTTTAGAGTCAAAATAGATAGTGACTTGGAAACGCAGGATTGGAGGAAAGGGAAGACAAGAAATCTAAATTATTGTTCATAATTATCATACCTATTTTTTATTGATGGCAGAATTGAATTGGGCCCCAAGGTTTAAATGGGAACATGACCGCAAAGTATCTTACTGGGGACTCTCTTGAAGCAGCAGGGAGAAATAGGACTCTGAGTTGAGTAAATTTTTTAAATGGTGGAGGCTGGCCCTCACAAGAAGTGTACTTTGCCAATCTGGTTTGTCAAGTATAGGTGGCAGGGAGGTATTCAAGAGGTAGGGAGTGAGAGTCAAGTCTTTAGTAACTTCTTGCTGTTAAATTTTACCTTGTCTTTCAGCATGACCTTGGTAGATTCCTCCACTGGTATTGCCAGTTGTGAGCATTGAACTTACCTACAAGAGATGTGTTTACAGGGAGAGAGCCACAATTTCATTTCAGAGGAACACAATGTTGAGCCAGAGTTGGCATCCCCATGGGACAAGGCCTGAGAAGCAAGTTGGGTGGCTACCCTAAGTCTTCTGCTCTGTAAAAAGGAAAGCAGTAGGGGGCAACTAGGTGGCATAGTGGATAAAGCACCAGCCTTGGATTCAGGAAGACCTCAGTAAAAAATCTGGATGCAGACACTTGACACTTACTAGCTGTGTGACCCTGGGCAGTAGCTTTCACCCATTGGGGTGGATATGGCTGTCTGGAACAGGGGCTTCTCCCTTTTTACCTGGCAGAAAAGGGGACAGCCAGAGAAAGGTCTGGCTTCACAGGATTCATATGAGGTTGATTAAAGTGCTCCTATGGCCCAATTTATTTCAATCAAAAGGAATAGCCCTAATCAGGACTATTTGCCTTCCATGAGTATCAAAGTTATAAGATGGCTTTTTTTGTTGTTGGGTTTTTTTTGTTTTTGTTTGTTTTGTTTTTTGTGGGGGGCAATGAGGGTTAAGTGACTTGCCCAAGGTCACAAAGCTAGTAAGTGTCAAGTGTCTGAGGCTGAATTTGAACTCAGGTCCTCCTGAATCCAGGGCCAGTGCTTTTTCTACTGCACCACCTAGCTGCCCCCTAGAAGATGGTTTTTGAATGGAAATGAGTCTATCCTAACACGGGATGGGATTCTTATTCTTGGTTCCTTTAAAAGCATTATTAGTCACTCCTATTTCAATTCCTTCCTAGAATGCGAGTAAAACAGAAATGAAATGCCTCCCACACTTAGGGAGGAAGACTTGCCTACATGGCAAATGGGAAGATAAGGAATCCAGAACCTAACTGAATGTTGCAGACTCCTAGAAACTCATGTAGCAAGGATGCTCTGGATAGCAGAGCTTGACATGGCTTCTGTCATAAAGGTGAGAGCTTTCATATTTTGCTGCTTAATGCATAGCCTCATGAAAGAAAACTTCTATCTGCATGTACCCCTATGTAGCTGTCATGGTGTAGATGCTCAGGTTGGCCTCAAATCTCTTCTGGAGAAATAACTGTTCCAATTAGGTTTAAGGTTAAAGATATCTCTAGGATTGGAAATATTTTTAAGTGTATGTGTAAAATGTGTGGGTTCAAGCTAAGGGAAAAAGTTAGAAAGTTGGTCTTAGGATGTTGAATATATTAGATGCATCTTTTCTAAAGATTAGATGCACATATATAGGAAAGGTGTGTATGTAAAAGGGAGAGATTCTGGGAATATCATGCTAGTGGCATAAGACTTAAGTGTTTTAGCTTTGGGGGCACATTTATTTGCCAAAAGGCCTGTTTCAGGTAGAATAGCTGGCTCCCAGATTGTGAACTTAAGCAATGACTCAGAGAAACTTCACCTTCATCTTCATCTCATTTGCTGAAGAATACCATCTAATATGGGTATTTTTTGATGCCATTGCTCAAATAAAATTGTCATCACATCGAATTTGTGACTTAATTCTGAATTGTTTTATCTCTATTTCCTTAGATCTTCCAGTTGAACCCTGGGTGAGGTGCCTTCCATGTATATTTCATTGTTCCCCCTTTGGTTTAATCAATTTAGATTTTGAATAAATTTTATACATACAACTCCAGGGGAATATGCAAAAATTACAGCTCTTAAATCACACACTTCAATGACTGTTAGAGATGTTGGAGTAATGGTTAAGCAGTTGCATGTAGAGAGGCTGTCTGTGGCTGTCAATTTGAAGCAATGAATCCAGACAATTCATCTTTTCTTTTTTTCCTTAAAGGATGACATCTGATAATCACAGATATTTCCCAATATTATTGTTTGAATAGATGTGTGATTTCATCCATTCATGACTTGACTGAGCTGTTTATCCCCTATTTAGTTACCTCATTCAGTTGAGGACTTGGTAGTATGTCATATATGATATTTCATTACTCTGTTTGGATTTGTAGTCTTCTAGATAGATACAATTCCAAGGAAATGCAAAATTTGTATTTCTTAAATTGCATACTGCAATGACTGTTAGTAATTCTGTAGCAGCTGTAGGTGTGAAGAAGTTGTGTTAAAAATCATTCAAGTTCACAGTGAAATGGGACCTGTCAAATTACAAGGAAAGTGTATAGTTTATTGGTAAAGGGAAAAATATCAGATCCTACAATGACCTTGCATAGTCTCTACCCCCCTCCCCAGTTAATTCAGATATTTCTACCCATATACAGGACCAAAATGTCATGTCCAATGGGTAGGCTACAAACCACTGCTTTGGTTAGTTATTGGGGACCCATCTTGATAACATGCATATGTGGTCTCATCTGACTATTTCCCCACCCCAGCCACTGTAGAATGGAAATTAACTTAAAGTAGATTATGATAGCAGAATGTGCTATCTTATGAATATTTTCAAGTTAGGATTAAATCTTGGAAGATTCTCCTTTGAGAAACTACAAGAAATATTTTGCCCCCAACCCCTGCTCCTATTTCTATGGTCAGGAAAATAGAACTCAGAATGTTTTTGGCTCATAGCACAAAAACCATTTCTCAAGAGCACCAATAAGGTAAGGCTGAATGTCTATCAGAACTATTCACGCCTTAATCACAAACTTCTCTAGGACCATCAAACCATGCTTGGGATTCAGTAGCTTCAAAATCCAGGTGAACTACCTCTTGTGAACAGACATTTGGCAGTTCTAGAGTGTTAAGAAAGTTGACCTAGGTTTTAAACATTCACGGGCTTCTTTGCTTGTTTTGTTTTTCTTGTTTGTTTGTTTTTTTGTCTGGACACTTGTCTTGCTCTAGTTTTGCAAAATCTTATTCTCCAAAGTATTTCTAAAATGACCCAGTATGGTCATGAATTGTAGGCATTAGATATATTCGAGTGCCTTGTAATCTCCACTTGGGTCTTTTGAATTAGACATAATGAATCAGAGCCCTTGATAAGTTAGAAAAGCAGGGGGGAAAAAAACATGGCTGACAGGAAACTAAGGCTGAGAAGCATTCTTTGACACCCAAGGTCTCATGCTCTCAAAGTAGTCATTCATTTTGGTCTACCTTATACTGTTTATAACTTTTTTTTGCATAGCAATGAAGGTTAAGTGTTAATTAATTAATTAACTAATCAATTAAGGTTAAGCCCAGGGTCACACAGCTAGTGAGTGTTAAGTGCCTGAGGCCGGATTTAAACTCGGGACCTCCTGAATCCAGGGCCAGTGCTTTATCCACTGTGCCAACTAGCTGCCCCTGTTTATAACTTTTAAAAATGTTTTTTATTCTCCTTCACTATCCTCATGATTCTTGCTTCTAACCACTCAGAAAGATTAGGAAATTGAATGCATACATAGAACCACCCTGCAAAATGCACCCTAATTTCTTTTTCTTTTACATTGTTGTTGTTCATCCTTCATTTTCACAAAGCACCCATGATATCATGATGTTGGAGTCAGGATACAGTGTGTCCAACTGTGGCCAATCAGACCAGTATGAGCTCAGATGGCTTTACTGCAGGCCAGGCAAAAATAGTCCATTTGAACATTTGGGATGGAGATGTCTCTAGATTTGCACATCTCACATTTCCTTTGTGCTACTACAATGCTGCTTTGCTAATGGAGTACAGCACCATATTTGCAGGCATGCCATGCTGGGTAGTCCTGTGCCAGCATCTCCCATGTATCACAATCAATATTAAAGTTCTTCAATGAGACTTTGAGATCATCCTTGTACCATTTCTTCTGACCTTTGTGTGTTTCCCTTTTGAGTTCTCTGTAAAACAGCCTTTTAGGGAAATGTACATTTGGCATTCAAACAATGTGCTCTCTGCAGTAGTTGAATGCTTGGCAGTTGGGTTCAAGAGGACCTCAGTGATATCCGGCACCTTATCCTGCCAGGTAATTTTCAGAATCTTCCTAAGACAATTCAAATGGAAACTGTTCAATTATATATTTTTAAGAAGGTGCTGGTAGGTTGTCCAGGTTTCATAGGAATACAACAGTGACATTCTTCTGATGACATAAGCATAAAGATCAAGTCCATGTGCATCTGTATCTGTCTGCTTGGACAGCTTCCCACCTTCCCCCACCCCATTTTTCCATATCAATTTCTGCTTTGTCCTTAGGATTTCATTCTTGGGACTTTTCCATTCCTCCTCCTTGGGGGGAACACAGTAAAATCTTAGTCTGTTGGATGCTAGCTATCTTTGTTAGAAAGCTTTCAAAAGATTCTTACATTCTGTTGTAAATTATTGTCCATTCCCTTTTCTTCTCCTCAGACTTCTATCACTTATTTCAACAAGCTGCTTCTCCGTTTGTAATGTAATTTCTTTCCCCACCCTCTCATTTGAGATCCAATACAGATTAGATTGGCTTCATATACTTTTTGTTCTAAGACTACCACTTTTGGGTAAGAAGTGTCAATCTACACAGTTCTGTCACATGGGGTGTTAGTTGTCATGTGAGACTGCCAGGTCCATGTAAGAATAAACAACTTATCAATGTATCAAATAAAAAAGGAAGTGCTACACTTCTGGATATATTTTTTCATGACTTCTGTTGCTGTTTACTGTGGTAACAGCTGGTGTTCTCTTCCTACCTACACCCCTACCATGGTCATAGAACAAGTAAAAGCATAAAAGAGGGGATAGTGTCTCCTATCTCTCACAATCAATGCTAAAATTCTTCAGAGAGACTTACAGAGTCTGTTGCTTCTTCTGACTTTTGTGTGAGCACTTAGCTTGTTAGTGCTCCAAAAAATAGCCTTAGGCAAACATACATTTGTTACTTGCACAACATAGCCAGCTTATTGGAGCTTCACTCTCTGCATCAGTTTTGTGGAAATTTATTGTGATTTGGAGACCCTGCCTTTGGGCTGAGATTAAAAAGCCTTAGGCCCTCAGGGGTTTTTTCTGTGTAAGAGGGGCTGGGGCCCCTCCCCCTCCACTTCAGTTGAGCAGAAAAGCCCCGTGGACCTTACAGGATGCCAGGTCAGATGGCTGGGGAAAAAGCCCCGGCTCCCTCCGCCCTGAGGGGATCTATCCCAGAGATCCCAGGCTCATCCAGGCAGGCCTCTGACACAGCCCTGCCAGGCCCCAGGCATGCAGAAGGAGGCATGGGCCCCTTGAGCCCTGGGTGTGGTCGAGCCCCTGGGCTGCAGCCCCAGTGCAGCCGACAGATTAGCTTGGCTTGTGCAGGGCTCAGGGAGCCCAAGGTTTGAGGGGAGAGAAGGAAGATATATACCAGGGAGTTAGGCAGTGAAGAAAGTTGGAGAAGACAGTGATGGAGAAAGCGAGAGAGGACTGACAGACAGCGGTTTGCAACAGTAAGAGGCTTTGCAGGGGGGTGGGCAAGAGTACGGAGCAGAGGGGCTTTTCAGTGAGGGGAACAATGCTAGAAGAAGGTCCATTGGTACAGAGAGCAGAGGACGCCAAAAAAGTTGCAGGTGAACAAGTTTGTTGGCAGAAAGTTTAAAGGCTGACAGGTTGTATTTTACTTTTGTTATCCTTGTTTCTACATTTAACTCTAAATTTATTCACCTAAATAAACCCTGCTTTGATTGTTTAATTAAGAGGCTTCTTAATTGTGTGCTTATCAATTTGGGAGTGGAGCAGTGTGGGGGAACTATATAAACAGCCCATATTAAATTAATAGCAATCAGATAGCCAGCCAGTTAAAAGTCCCCAGATTACTCCCCCCAGTTGGATTAGACACCAGTAAGTCAGTTTAAATATTTTACCATTTGAATGGCAACCACAAAGGGACTTATAACCCAAGTATTATTTTTCTAAAATTATAATTTTTCATATAAGTACAGTTATATAATTTTTCAGATTAGATTAGCTAAGTAGTTAATTTTTTTTACACAGTTCGAAGGCCTTCCTTTTTATTTTTTTTTAGATAGGCAATTGGGGTTAAGTGACTTGCCCAGGGTCACACAGCTAGTAAGTGTTAAGTGTCAGAGGCCGGATTTGAACTCAGGTACTCCTGACTCCAGGGCCGGTGCTCTATCCACTGCACCACCTAGCTGCCCCTGAAGGCCTTTCTTGAGCTCAATTGCCAAGGCTCAGTGTCCAGTACTTTATCTTGTCAGGTGATCTTCAGAATCTTCCTAAGATAGTTCAAATAGAAGTGATTCAGTTTCCTGATATTGTGATGGCAGACTTTCCAGGTTTCCTAGGCATACAACAATGAAGTCAACACAACAGTCCTGCTTGCCTTCAGTTTGGTAGCTGCCTAATAGCTCTTCTCTCCATGTTTTCCTTCAGAGCCTCCCAAATACTGAGCTAGCTCTGGCAATGTGTGCAACCTCATCTGTGTATATCCCTAGGAAATATACTGCTAAGGCAAGTGACCTTATCCACAGCATTCAGAATTTCTCCATGTGGATGGTGTGGTGCTGGCTAGTGGACAACCTGTTTTCTTGGTGTTAATTATCAGGCCAAAATTAGCACAAGTGGCAGAAAGTCCATATTCTAGATCCATGCCTCAGAGGCTTCATTGAGTGCACAATCATCAGAACAAAAAGTTTTCACACCAACTCTTCCTCCACTTTAGTCTTGGCTTGTAGCCTTTTCAAGTTAAATAATTCACCATCAGTGTGGTAGTTGAACTTGATGCCCTTTTTGTCCCTGTTGCAGACATCTAAGACTGAAAATATTATTCCAAAAATTATGGGATCAAGCACATAGCCCTGCTTTACTCCATTGGTGATTGGGAAAGTTTGAGAGTATCATCCAGAACCTATGCATGCATGTCATCATGAAATTGGCATACAATACTGCTGAACTTCTCCAGGCAACCAAATTTTGCCATGATCTTCCATAAGCCCTCATGACTGATCTTCTTCAAAAGCCTTCATCAGAATGTTGAACATTGAATACAGAACTGTTCTGCTCCTGGGCATTTCACCTGGAGTTGTTGGGCAGCAAACATCATAATCAAGTATTCCTTGGCCCTTTTTGAAGCCTTAGTTGCTCTCTGGTAGATGAACATCTTCCACCAGCCTATTAAGCAGGAATCTGAGAAGAATCTTACTGGCAATGACTAAGAACTACCTGTGAACGTCACAAGAAAACTTATTTACTTTTCTTAAAAAAACAAAAACACATATCCCATATAGTACCTCCTCTTTCCCATGTGATCAAGGTACAAGATTTAGTCTATGCCATCATCACCTAGAGGAAAGTTAAAGGGTATGGATATGTCTCAGCAATGGAGAAACTTGGAGGCTTGACTTAGAGTAAAATAGTACCCAATCTATTGAACTACTTGCCATGCTTCAGACACAATAGCATAGAGGAAAGAGTACTGTTTCTAAAGTCAAGGCTGCATTCCAAATCCTACTTCTGATATCTTTTACCTCTGTGATCTTGGGAAAAAAACACTTCTTTGGCCTTCACTTTCCTTTCTAATAAATGAATATGGTTGCAGTAGCTGACCTGGGAAATTTCTGCCACCTTTGTCATGAATCCCTTTAATCCCATGATCCTGTTGAAAATATGTTTCCTTGAGCCATGGTGCTATTCCAACAACCTCCAAGTAGAACTGGAACCCCCATGCTGCATTCAATGAAGTTCCACATGGTATTCTGTACTGGGAAGATCTGGGATACCTGTTCCCAGCAACCTGGCTGACTAGACTAAGGGTCATACTACATTTCTTCTTGGTTCTTTGTAGCTTCTTTCTTAGACCAGGTAGAAGTGTTAGGTTCACCTTATGAAGCTGCAGGAAGTTTTCATTCCAGAGATGACTAGCTGATTCTTTCAATTTTCACTTGGGCTTGTGAGAAAATAATGGGATTTTGCAGATGGCCAGGGGCCCCACCTGATTGATTTGGAATTGATTGAATTGGGTGAGACTGACAGAGTGACTAAGAACCTACTTAATGTTGATTAAATTGAGACCACACCTGGTTGACCCTGTGTTGTTCCCAGAGGCTGTGGACTACAACTTCAACATGAGACCACCCTCAAACAATCAGTTTGAAGGACCTCCCCTTCTGGGGGAGGGAGACAGGAAGTAGGAGGTGAGGCTGGCTCCCTGGGTCAGCCCTTTTTGTTCTGGGACTTCGGGTTGGTGGCAAAGAGAAAGAGGGGAAAGGAGATGGGCTTTTCTTGCTTTACTTTCTGTACTCCATATGTTTCTCTTTACTCTTTAATAAATGCTTAATGCCAAAAACTGGTGCTGATGTTTCTAGCTTATAAATAAACCTTAGCTAGTTCTCCCCACACACATTGACGGGTAGAAACAAGGTGACCACACATTAGATTTTGAACAGCACAGGCTTCTGGTTCTAAGTTCTGGGCAGCTATCATTTTTTTTTTTTACGGGGCAATGGGGGTTAAGTGATTTGCCCAGGGTCACACAGCTAGTACGTGTCAAGTGTCTGAGGCCAGATTTGAACTCAGGTACTCCTGAATCTAGGGCCGGTGCTTTATCCATTGTGCCACCTAGCCGCCCCGGCAGCTATCATTTTTAATAAAATTATGATATGCAGACTCTTTTCTGATCATGGTTTGCATATGATCTGATGTCCTACTTTCTCTCAACCTGTTTTACATATCTATTGCTTTTAATATTTCTTAAATTTTCTAATATTTTCAATCCTATTTTAATCTCTTTTCTTCGGTTGTCTTCTATGTGACCCATGCTAACTTCCAGGGCCTTCAGTTGTTAGGTGAACTTTTCCACTATCTGTCCTAAGGTAGCAATTTTCCATGACTTCCTACCTTAAAAAATATTTCCTCCCTTAATTTTCCATTCTGTATCTCTTGTTTCATTTCTTCTTGGTATTCCTGCAGTCATATATAAATGTTTGGGGTTTTTTTTCTTCCTAAGGACCTGGACTTCTGTGGTGTTACTATCCTTCAGAATTTACTCCCCATGGTATCTCAGATTAAGATATTTCCTTCTGATTCATTTCATCCATTTTGGTGATGGGGGCACCTGAACCTGGATCAACTTTTCTAATTAATGGCATCAGCAGAATCTGCCTTGTGACAGGATAGGCCCTTCTTTTAAGGGACTCCAGGGTTGTTCTCATGCTGGGCTCTGCCTCAGATCCTTATCTTCTCCCACATTGTACCCTCCCCCCTTCCCACCACTTTCACCTTCACCTCTTGCTAGATTCAGGAACTATTTTCCTTCTGGGTTCTTTAAACTAGTGTTTCCCCCGACCCACCTGAGGCGGTTTTCTCCAACTGAGCTTCTGAAGCCACATTATTCAGACAATGCTCTATTTGTGCTTGGTTTGAGTGCTGTTAGGCTCCTGTAAGGAAATGCCTTAAGACTCCCTCAGGATGCCCCAGGTTCCTCTTACTGGTAGGATTCTTGCAGCCATATGCTTCAGAAAAAACTTGGACTGGGTTCTAGCACTTCACTACAAAGATCAAGCAGAGAGTATTATACAAACCTACTTGGAATGCCTTTTGTTTTTGGACTTTCAATTTATCCCTGGGGCTAATCTATTCCAGGATCTCTATAGAAATTAAAAGGTTGGGTGGTAGTCAAGAGAAATAGAATTGCCTCTAACCAGTGGCATATTTTGAAGTCTCAATGGAGTATTTGTAGGAGATACAGAGTCCTCTGCATCCTAGCACATTTCCATCTTCTTTTATTCCATTCTTAAATTTTAATGCCAAGCTCACTAGGCAGGAAATAGCAATAAGAAATTCTTCATGCAGATATGAAGGTCCTAAAAGGAAGGAGAGCAACTTGACAAGTACTTTAGGATTAAGTCATGAAACTTTGAAGGCACCATAGAGCAACTACAAAGAGAAAATTTCCCTTTCTCTCTTCTCTACTATCATGATATAATAGCTTTAAATCTTCACATCCATTGAAATCTTGAGCCAGTTTCCATAGGCAAACATGGACAAGATGAGAACCAGAATTGGGGTCATGAGGCTAATAGTCAAACTAAATCAAAATGGCATTATTGTATAGCCCAATTGGTGTCTATCTAGCTTACTTGAATGGGTAGGAAAGAGCTGGAAAGTATGTGGGAAGCCAGTAGTACATATCCAGGCATTCATATACATAAAAATAGAGTCTTGGTTGTCTAGTGTAACTAATTCCAAACCTCTGTAGAAGGACACATTAATATCACTTTTCTAAGGAACTAAAACAGTCCTACCCCTTATGGCCAGAAATCATTGCAGTGATAAAGATGAAACTTCTCATAGCCTCTTTGAGAAGTAGCTGACATAGTCAGGAGAACTGTCTTTCATCTCTTCAATGCCGGTGTTGAATATTCTGTTTCAAGAAGTAAATAGAGGAAAATAGCAGTAAAGTGCAATGGTGGTATCAAGAGAACTTAAGAAGTGCTGTATGGCTGATTTTGTAAGCAAAGTCTGCTGCTGTGGAGGGGATATCAAAGACAAAACCCCAGTCTTTCTGAGGTCCTCATACTCCTCCTTTCATTTGATCCCCCAATTTCAAAACAATTCATGTCAATAGTCAATTCCCTTAATTTTTTTTCCTGAAATAGAAAAAAAATTCTGAAAAGTATCATCCTTGAATTGGCAAACAATTCTCCAATGCTACATGAGCTCCAGTTTGGCTTACCTCTTGAATCTAACTCACTGACATTGGGCAGAAGTTCTAACGATGCAATTAACTGAGATTGATAGGCAAAGAACCTTTAAACTCTTGCATTAATTAGCCAGCAACTGAGCCTAATATACCATTGACAAGAAAGATGCTGAAATGAGAATAGGCCAAGCTCAACTGTTTCTTAAGGAAACCTCATGCAGTTGTGTCACAGATATGAAGGCAAATGATCCCCTCAATTTTTGTAGGGCAACAACTAATCATAATAGATCATGAATCAACATTAGGGAGATCTTGGTTTCTAACTCCAAATCGAGGTTAGTACCTCCTAGAGGACAGAACTGTGGCTAAATATGCCAGGACAATAAACTTCAGATGGTCTTCCTCCCAATAGTGAAGACCCAAGCAAATGTCATCCCACCACGTGGGTATATGACCATGGATTGTCAGTGATTGTGTGAGAATTAGCTATTGATCCTGTGTTTTGTTTTACTCTAAGTAATTTTATTCTGTAGCCCCACATAACAAACCTCAGCCTGTGTCTCTAAGTGAAGAAGTTCATGAGTTCAAAAGCTCATTCTTTCTCTGAGTCGGATGCCAAAGGTTGAAGTTCTCCAACAATTTCTGTTAAGGAGAAACTCTGAGCTAGTCTAGAAATTCAGTACTCTCATAACACTCTAAGGGAACTGTCATCCTAGCACCACCAGTAAATCCAAGGCATTTGTGTTTTATCCTTAAGAACCCACATTGTCCCTTCTTAGCCTCATTCTTGCAAATTAAAGGTGATTTTATCTAATTCATAGGCACCTGTGAGTAGTCTACTCCAGGTTCACTTCCTCAGGATGCAGCTGGGTGTCAAATTGATAGGGTATTCCTTTAAGACTGAAAGGAGTGGTCTTCAACCCAGGTGTGCCAGCCAAGTATAGGCTTTTGTTTTGTTCTTTTTTATATATATTTATACAGATGAATTGCATCTTCAATTCTGAGTCTTTTGTCTATTTAAGGCAATCAAGAGGTCTGCTTTACTGGCTGGCTGCACCCTGCTAATAAACCTGTGGGCTATGGCTGGGGCTCAGGTGTATAATGCCCCCATACCAATGGATTTGAATTATGCTAGCCAATTAGCTTTGAACAGTGTGTAAGGGCCACCTCTCCTCTGGTCAGTAAGGGGTTTTCACTCTCTTGGCCTGGGATGCCAGAGGAGCTAGTCCATCCGGCATTCCCTCTCTTCTCTCTCTATCTGGGTAATACAGGATCTCTGAACTTTGGGGAGCCATGTGCTCACTCTCTATGGTGCTAGGACTTTTTGGCTTGTTTTAAATTCAGTCGCCTCTTTACTAACATTTAATATGGTTTGATAATAAATGCTTAATGGCAAAAACTGGTGCAGTAACCTCTAATTTATAAATAGCATTATCTTGGAAATCCCTGCTAAGTTCCCCAAAAATTTAGAACAGAGACAAGTATACCCCCAATATTTCAATTTAATGGATTTTTTTCAGGGCAATGAGGGTTAAGTGACTTGCCCAGGGTCACACAGCTAGTAAGTGTCAAGTGTCTGTCTGAGGCCAGATTTGAACTCAGGTCCTCCTGAATCCAGAGCTGGTGCTTTATCCACTGTGCCACCTAGCTTCCCTACCCCCAATATTTCAAATGACATACATTCTAAGGGAACTGTCATCCTGGCACCACCAGCAAATCAAAGACATTTGTGTGTTATCCTTAAGAGCTCATATTGTTCCATCTTAGTCTCATTCTTGCAAATTAAGGATGATTTTATTTAATTCATAAGCATCTGTGAATAGGCTACTCCTGGTTCACTATCAGTAGCCTCAGAATGCAGCTGGGTCTCAAATTCTTAAGGTATTCCTTTAAGACTCAAAGAAGTGATCTTCATCCCAGGTGTGCCAGTCAGTTTCATGCTTTTTATGCTATTCTTTGTTCTATACTTATACAAATAAATTGTATCTTCAATTCTGAGTCTTTTGTCTATTTAAGGCAGAATGATGAATAGGTCCTATGGTTCTGATCTATACATACATACACATACATATGTGTATTTATCTGTTTATATGTGCATATACATATGTTTGTGGATAGAGCACCAGTCCTGGGTTCAGGAGGACCTGAGTTCAAATCAACCTCAGACACTTGACACTTACTAGCTGTGTGACCCTGGTCAAGTCACTTAACTCCAATTGCCTCACTCAAAAAAAAAAAGTAATTATGGAATTCGAATCAAAGATTTTCCCACTTCAACTTCCTCATACAGAAATCAACCAGTGAAGGACATCTTGCTCAAAGACTTACCCAGCCATGAAAGCTCAGGTCTAATCAAAGCTAGTAAAGTAATTCTATATTTGGATGAATGGGTGGATTCTTGCCCATTTTGTTTACTCTGGGACAGTTCTAGGGGAAATGTGGATTCTTCCTTTTGTCTGACAAATGATACGGAAATTGACAAATCTCTTTAACCAAGATTTGGGTGTTCAATGGCAAGTACCTTAAGACCTTCATGGGAATATATCCCACTTCATTGTAACATTCATTCTCTTTCATTACTTGTTAACAAATTAGAGTTGATTTTTACCCTCAAGTGCACCCCCTTTTCCTTTTCCTTTTTTTAATTAATAAAAATATTTTATAATTGTCCAGTTACATACAAAGATACTTTTCAACATTTAGTTCCAAATTTTTCTCTCTCCCTTCCTTCCCCCTTCCGCAAGAGAGAAAGTAATCTTATATAGGTAATATATGTACAATCACATCAAACATATTTCTGCATTAGTCATGTTGTGAAAGAAGAATCAGAAGAAAAGGGGAAAACCTCAAAAAAGAAAAAAAGAAAAACAAAAGTAGAAACAGAAAGGTTCATTCTGGATTCAGAATCCACAGTTCTTTTTTCTGGATGTGGATAACATTTTCCATCATGAGTCCCTTGGATCAATGTATTGCTGATAAGTATTAAGTCCATCACAGTTGATCATCACACAGTGTTGCTGTTACTATGTACAATGTTCTCCTTGTTCTGCTCACTTCACTCAGTATCAGTTCACTTAGGTCTTTCCAGGTTTTTCTGAAATCTGCCTGCTTGGCATTTCTTACAGCACAATAGCATTCCATTATGTTCTGAGTAAAATTATATGTGGTCACCCTATTACTGTCCCAAGTTTAGAGAAAATTAGCTGGTGTTTATTATATATTTGTTACTTAGAAATTAGAGACTACTGCACCAGTTTGGGGACATTAAGCATTTATTAAAGCATATTAAGTATTAGTAAAGATGGAGCACATGGCCCTGAAAGTTAGGAAAGTCTAGCTAAGATCTAGGGGAGAGAATCATCTGCGTCTTGCCTCCTTGACTGTTCTAAACCGAGAGAGATCAGAGAGCATAAGCTCTCTGAGGGAAGAACAAAAGGTGGACCTTACACACTGCTTAAAGCTAATTGACTAGCATCATTCAAATCTATTGGTTCACTGGATTTGATGGTGGTTGATGTCAGACCCCAGAGAACAGATCCTCTGGCTGGAACAAGGCTATCAGGTGGGTGTGGCCCAAAGTCAGCCAAGTGGGACCTGGGACTGTGAATAGGGATTAAAACCAGTCTTAAAATGTCAGACATTTATGCCCTCAAGTGAGGGGGTCTCTGAGAGTCCCAAAACCCCATTATTTTGTCACAATTACATTTATATATCACAACTTGTTCAGCCATTCCCTAATTGATGGGTATTCCCTTGATTTCCAATTCTTTGCCACCAAAAAGAGAGCTGCTATAAATATTTTTGTACAGGTGGATTTCTGTTCCTTTTTTTATGATCTCTTTGGGATACAGTCCTGGTAGTGGAATTACTGGGTCAAAGGGTACGCACAGTTCCATAGCCCTTTGGGCATAGTTCCAAATTGCTCCAGAATGGTTGGATCAGTTTACAACTCCACCAATAATGCATTAGAGTTTCAATTTTTCCAGAGCTTCTCCAGTACTTATTATTTTCCTTTTCTGTCGTATTAGCCAACCTGATAGAGTACACTCCCTTTTCAAAAGATTTTGTAAATATTGAAGATTTGATAGGCTTCCTGTCTTTGTTACCAAGGGGACAATGAGCCTGTTTTGTTGACAGCTTTCTAGACAGTCAATGAAAGTTATTTTAATTTACCTAGAAACTCTGTCTCTTAGAAATTTTAAATAGTAACAAAGTCAACTTCATCAATCCCTTAAGTGTTTAAGAGCAAGCTAGACAACCTTCTGGGATCAGTATACATGGAGATTGAAGGTTAGCTCTATAGCTAAAGAGGACTAACTAGATTTAGTCAGATTTGAAGACTTAGAAACTTTATTCCACAAGAGACCAAAACAACCCCAATCCATCTAGAATCATTTGGCCAGAAGCTATTACAATTGTTGAAGATGAAGTTGGTCTGAGTATGTCTGAGAAAGTATCTCACATATGGTCAAACTGATTGCCTGTTGAAAAAAAAACAGAAAGAAAGAAAACAAAAAAGGGGGGAAAGGATTGCCTGTTATATATTTTGTCAAGCCTAATGTCAGAACTATTTTATAGGACTGTACATATTAGTAGGGTTTATTCATTGTTCAATTGGGGGAGCAGTATGAGAGAGAGAGAACTTATAAAAAAATTTTTAAAGACTTGTCTCCTTCAATTTGGTATTAGAGGCTATACTTCAGGATAGCAACAGGAGGAAATTAATATAAGCCCTGTCACTGGGAAATTTGGTGGATGGGGGTGGGGGTCCTTGGGTATTTTTCTTTAAAGAATTACAGCCTCTCCCACACAAATCCAATTAGAATACCATTGTTTTTTTATTTAGGTACTAGTTTTATTTAGGTACTAGTTTCTGTCTTGGGGGGAGAGTGGGAGAAAAAAATGAGTACTAAAAATCCTGTGAAAACAAATGTAGAAAACTATCCTTATATGTAACTGGACAATAATAAAATGTTTTAAAATAAATAAATAAATATTTTTTAAAAAAATAGTTGGAGTTCATTTTTACTTAAACTTAAATCAAGGATATTTTTACTTAAAGTTTGTTGAAAGGATGTATAAACTGCTATTCCACCTCCCAACAAATGTAAAGGGAAAATTATCACACCTCTCTACACTCCTCAAGCCAGTTTTCTATTTATTTATGGCCCCTCATTGGGTGACCCTCAGTCCTCTTCTTTTTTTTCTTTCATTTATTTATTTATTTATTTGTTTGTTTATTTATTCATTCATTCATTCATTCATTCATTCATTCATTCATTCATTCATTCATTTATTTATTTATTTATTTATTTATTTATTTATTTATTTATTTATTTATTTATTTTGCGGGGCAATGGGGGTTAAGTGACTTGCCCAGGGTCACAGAGCTAGTAAGTGTCAAGTGTCTGAGGCCAGAATTGAACTCAGGTACTCCTGAATCCAGGGCCGGTGCTTTATCCACTGCACCACCTAGTAGCCCCTGTCCTCTTCTTTCTTAATGTAGGTTTTGTCACCGCCTCAAGATATTTGCATGGCCAGGTACTCATTTCTTCCTCACATCACAGTCCTTTATTCAATGTCTTTAGGGCTTCTCCTCTCCTCCCCACTCTTGCCAATGCTTTGACCTAACTCTGTGCTCCTTCAGTTCTGAGAGCCTTCTCTTGTCTCTCCCCACCCCCAGACTTTTTCCCCAGGCAGCCTGTCCTATGCCCTAAAACTTGAGCTACTCCCCTCCTTCTCTTGACTCCTTTCTGAAGGTCCAATGCACAGTTCCCTCTGTTTCTCCTGACTGTTCTTTCCCTCACAGTCCCCTGCCTCTCTTTCACCTCCCTATTCTCCTGATCCAAGCTGGTTTTCACTATTTCTCAGCCCATCTCTTTCTCATCTCCTAGGTAGCTCCTTCTTCTACTTTTACTCCCTCCACTCTAGGTCAGTCCTACCCACTCCCAGCCATGTAGTTTCCATTGCTGTCCTCCCTGGGCCTGTCCTGATCAGTTTTTTTTTTTCCTTTCTGGTAATCTCTATCAGATTTTTTTTTGCTCCCTGATCTGGCTCTCACATCTGCAGTCCTGATGCTGGTCACCTCTTTCTCACTGCTATATTGCTGCCTCCTCTCCTGGAGCCCTTGGTGTGGCTTTCCTTATGACGTCCTCTGTCCTCCCCCAGGAACTTGAGTCAACTTGGCTCCTTTCAATATGATGGTAGCTTTTAATCTCGAGTCATCTTAATGGACTCTTGTCTTCAATTTCATCTTCACTACTATCCACATCAAGGTCCAGCCCTACAGCTGGGTTTTCCTTCTTCTTTCACTCTGATTTTGGGTAAATTTCCATCAATTGGAACTCTTTTGTCTGATTTTAATTCACCAGACTAACCCCGTGGCTTCTCCTTTATCTTAGAGCTGGCTTCCTGAATTTTCATCTAGGTACTTCCTCTTCAACTTCTTGATTTAAAAGGTACCTATACAATCCACTGAGATCTTTCTGCTTGGTCACATCCAGATAAGCCTCCAAGGCAGTGGCTCTCCTCTCTCTTTCAGATTCCTCAGTTCTTTCATGAAGCTTCTTGCAAGCAGATGTCACAAATGCCATCAAATTCTCCCTTTTCCATTTCTGGTTCTCTCCATATCATTTTCTCTTGTTCCTTTTTTCTTAACTGTTTTTAACATCTTAACTGTGGCTGAATCTAAGGCTTTCTGTCTTCTACTAAAAGCTATTTGGGATGACTTTCCTCCTGCTCTAATTCACTATAAATACACGATGACCTTTTCTGCTGGGATCTTCTGGATTTTATATTTGGTCTGCTTCATCACTTGCTCCTTGAAGCTTTCTCTCTGAAGGGTGTCACTCATGGAATCATTAGTCATTATCAAATACCAATAGCTTCTGCAAAATAAGATTCTGCAATTGCTCAGGTTTCTTTGCAAAATTAGCCCATACTGACTGCCAGAGACAGCCATCTTGCTCTGGCCTGAGCTCAAGACCACGCTCCAGTAGAACAAAGCTATCTGAGGAAGCCATAAATTGCACCCTCCACTGAGCTCCTTTCCTCTGGTTACTGGTTAGGCTGCTGAAGCTGGGGAGATCTGATTCAACAGTTGCAACGTGCTTTTTAATTTTTTTTTCCTTTTTAGACAATAAGAATTATTTGGAGTCTTTTTTTAAGGTTGCAAAGGTGTCAACTTAGAGCCTTCTTCCCAGAACTTGGATGTATCCATTTTGATTATGAGGGAAGGGGGAGGAGGGAGACCCTGGATCCAAATCTTTCTGAATCTTCCAAATAACACCTTACATTAGATCCCAAAACTTGAATACAACACACATCAACAGTCTATTCCTTTTTCAGTAAGGATCCATATAATTTCAACTCTGAAGAAATCCATATTTGAGGAGAAATTAAATGTCTATAAAGCGTCAAATAATTGTCCAGTGCTGCATCATCTCCAGGTGTGACAATTTACAATTTGAATGACACACCAATATTTGATGAAATGTATAAGGAGACAATGCATGAGGATGGCAGACAGAGAGCTTTTAGATTTCCCCTTCTTAAAAGAGATTTGGGGGCCATATATAGATATGGTCATAGGACCTTACCTAGAATATCCAAGAAGTTCTTTCTCAAGCATAGATGCAAATTACCCTCAGAAAGCAAAGCCCAAATCTGGGAAGCAGGAATTCTAGATTCATGGAAAGTAAGTTATTCATTGACTCTTTTAAAGGTGGGTAACCCATGTCCATTATCACCTCTATTATTTAATATTGTACTACAAATATTAGCTTTAGCAGCCAGAGAAGAAAAAGGAATTAGAATAGGCAAGGAGGAAACAAAACTATCACTCTTTGCAGATGTTATGATGGTATACTTAGAGAATCCTAGAGAATCAACTCAAAAATTATTTGAAACAATTAACAACTTTAGCAAAGTAGCAGGATACAAAATAAATCCACATAAGTCATCAGCATTTCTATACATGACCAACAAAGTCCGGCAGCAAGAGATAGAAATAGAAATTCCATTTAAAGTAACGGTAGATAATATAAAATACTTGGGAGTCTACTTGCCAAGACAAACCCAGGAACTCTATGAACACAATTACAAAACACTTTTCACACAAATCAAATCAGATCCCCAAAATTGGAAAGATATCAATTGCTCATGGATAAGCCGAGCTAACATAATAAAAATGACAATTCTACCTAAATTAATGAACTTATTCAGTGCCATACCAATCAGACTACCTAAAAATTATTTTATGGAGCTAGAAAAAATAACAAAATTCATCTGGAAAAACAAAAAATCAAGAATATCAAGGGAAATAAAGAAAAAAATGCACAGGAAGGTGGGTTAGCTGTACCAAATCTGAAGCTCTACTATAAAGCGGCAGTCATCAAAACTATCTGGTACTGGCTAAGAAATAGAGTGGAGGATCAATGGAATAGGCTAGACACAGGAGACACAGTAGTAAATGACATTAGTAATGTAGTGTTTGATAAACCCAAAGAATCCAGCTTCTGGGATAGGAATTCAGTATTTGACAAAAACTGCTGGGAAAACTGGAAGATAGTATGGCAGAAATTAGGCATAGACCAACATCTGACACCTTATGCTAAAATAAGGTCAAAATGGGTACATGATTTAGACATAAGAGGTGATACCATAGATAAATTAGGAGAAGGAATAGTCTACCTTTTAGATCTTTGGAAAGGAGAACAGTTTATGACCAAACAAGAGAGAGAGAATATTATGAAATGCAAAATGGATGATTTTTATGACATTAAATTAAAAAGGTTTTGTACAAACAGAAGCAATGCATCCACAATTAGAAAGGATGCAGAAAGCTGGGAAACAATTTTCATGGCCAGTACTTCTGATAAAGGCCTTATTTCTAAAATATATCAGGAACTAAATCAAATTCATAAGAATCCAAGTCATTCCCAATTGAGAAATGGTCAAAGGATATGAACAGGCAGTTTTCTGATGAAGAAATCAAAGCTATCTATTACCATATGAAAAAATGCTCTAAATCACTATTGATTAGAGAGATACAAAGAAAAACAACTCTGAGGTACCACGTGACACCTATCAGATTGGCTAACATGACAAAAATGGAAAATAATAAATGTTGGAGAAGCTGTGGAAAAATTGGAACTCTAATTCATTGTTGGTGGAGCTGTGAACTGATCCAACCATTCTGGAGAGCAATTTGGAATTATGCCAAAAGGGATATAAAGCTGTGCATACCCTTTGACCCAGAAATACCACTTTTGAGTCTTTTTCCCAATGAGATCATGGAAAAGGGAAAAAGACCCACATGTACAAAAATATTTATAGCTGCTCTTTATGTGGTGGCAAGGAATTGGAAATTGAGGGGATGTCCATCAATTGGGGAATGGCTGAACAAGTTGTGGTATAGGAATGTAATGGAATTCTATTGTAAGAAATGATGAGCAGGAGTTCAGAGAAACCTGGAAAGACTTGCATGAATTGATGATGAGTGAGATGAGCAGAACCAGAAGAACATTATACACAGTATCATCAACATGTGTTGATCAACTGTGATAGACTAGATTCTTCTCATCAATCCAATGGTACAAGAAAGTTCCAAAGGACTCATGATGGAAAAGGGTCTCCAAATCCAGAAAAAAAAAGGAACTGTGGAATATGGATTGGACTATTTCTTTTGGTTTTGGTGCTGTTGTTTTTCTGTTTCGAGGTTTATCCTTTTTCTCTGATTCTTCTCTTACAACATGATTAATGCAGAAATATGTTTAATGTTATATATATATATATATATATGTATATATATATATATATATATATATATATAACCTATGTCAGATTAGCTGCTGTTTAGGGAGGGGGGACAGAGGGGAGGGAGGGAGAAAAATTTGAAATTGGAAATCATATATAAACAAATGTTGAAAAACTATCTCTACATGCAACTGGAAAATAATAAAATACTTAAAAAAAAAAAAGGTAGGTAGCCCTATGTTGCTAAAATTTCATCCCTTCTTATGGCTTGGAAGTATGAAAGCCAAGCTGCTGACCTGGTCTTCTAGGAAAGGTGACATAGCTTCATAGAATCTTAGCATCATGAATGCAGTTGTGGTAGGTTGTCAATACAAGCCTTTCATTGAGATACGTTTGTTCTGATTATTAAGACAACATCCCGTATTCATGAGTCTGCTAAAACTGAGTCTGTTATGGCTGAAAGAATGCTATCTCAGAGGAGAGTTTTGGGGCACTTGAAACTGATCTGTCTTGTCTTCCTTAATAGTGAAGAGGGCTCTAGCTTAGGCATCCTCATCCCCATCTTATTACAAACAGGGACTTTGAATGACTCTGAAAAGCATTAGGGGAAATAGTGATTTCCCCAATTTCAAGAATTTTAATTGTTGGGATGCTCTTGAATTCTTCTACAGTGTCTAGGGTGGCTTCTCTAGGACTCACTTACAAGTTTCAAGTAGAGAAATTACATTATTCTGGTTAGGTTTAATGTTATGGTGTCTCTGTCTGTGTCTGGGATATAATTTGAATATGATCTACTTAGGACCATCTCAGTGTCAAATTGGAATTTATCACATACCACGTGGAAGTCTAAGGGGGAAGACTGATCTGTATGAGTCCCCTACAAAAATTCATAAATGGGAAGTTTGGGTGGTTTCAAAGTGGCTGGTGAGCACTCAAAAGGCCAATTTCAGGTGGAGTTGCTATATCTCAGGCTTGTCAACTGAAGCTTTGACTCAGACCAACTTCATTTTTGTCTTTATTTCTGGTCTAACAACATATGTTTGGTCTTGATTACAATTTAAATAGAAAAGCATTTAATTGAGGCAGGATAACTAAGTATTAGGGGGGAAATTTCACTTATAGAATAAGTGAGAAATGGTTAACATCTTCCACAAACTTGTGAACTCCAAATCCAAAGTGGGAGAATTCATGCATGACTGCCTCTAAAAGCTCCTATATATGGCAAATGATGTCTCTGCTTGGGGACTCTGTCCATCAGCCTTTCCCAGTGAAGGCTAAGAAGCCCACTCTGAGATCAATAACCCACACTGGGGTGACTTTCCTATGAAGCTCTTGTCTTAGCAACTGGGCAACTCTTTCCTTCTCTTTGGGAGCAGTACTATAAGGTCACCATAAGGGGAGTAGTACTACCATTCCTCCTGAGACTAGTCAAAACCTCTTCTGCTCTGTTAAGTGTCCCACGATATGTTGAAACAAGACAGGGCCACAGAATATTGGTCTGTTTGTTTTGTTCATTTATTTATTCATTTTTATTTTTATTTTTTGGCATTTTCTAAGTTTTATTAAGAAAATGAAATCCACTGTGTTCATTCTCAAGGAGGTGATGCCTGGAGTCCTAGGGAGGAAGGTCCTGGACTTGGAGCTTCTGGGGCTCCCAAAGGTGTTAGCTGGGAAGGGCAAGGCCAGGCCACCTGGTACTGGGTAAAGGGGAAGATAGGGTCATTGAGGGAATCCATTCCAGAAGCCTAAAATCCATATTTGGCTTGGGTCTGGCGATGGCTGAGCTTATTGTCTGACCAGGCTTTCTTGAGTTCCAACTCTTGCTCCTTAGCCTGGTGAATCAGATATGTGATTTGGTGTTTTCTCCTCTGCTGGCCTGTTGGCTGCTCACCCTTCTTCTTGCTGAAGGACTTCATGGTTTTTCTTCTGTCAAGGACTTGGCCATCCACTGCTGGGCCCCACTGAGCTGGTCACCCCCTTTGATCTCCACAAAGTTAATCTCCGCCCTTCCCTGGTTCCTCTTGCCCTGAAGCCTCTTGAAGGCCTCATCCTCAATGAAAGAGGTATGTGGGGTAATCTCCTGGGGGGAGGGGGGGGAGCTAAGGCTCGATCAGACACAGGGTAGTAGCCACTGCTGTAATAATCCTGAGAGTAACTGCCAGTGGTACTAGCATCACCATATGTAGGGAACTGGTTGTAGGGCTGACTGCTGTAGTCCTCCCCAGGCACCCAGGGAGCCCCACTTGAGCCAGCCACCATGTTGAATTCAAGGGGAGCTTTGGCCCCATCATCCTGGAAGACAGACTCTGGCTCTGTGCCTGGGGGTGGCTCTTCAGAAGCAGCAGGGACAGGTGATGGGGATGGCTCAGCTACAGGAGGCTCAGCCTTGTCTGAAAGGGAGAAGAAGTTCTCAGGGGCTACTTCCTCATCACTGTCATCCTCCTCTTGTTTGATCCCTTTAGTCACCTGTAGGGCAGCACTCTTGGCAGCTGCTTTGATGGCTGAGGGTGATGGGGTAGTGGTGGAGGCCCCCCACCACAACAGGGGGAGAGGAGGAAGTAGAAGCTGCAGCTCTGGTCTTGGGGGCCAGTTTGGAGAGCTTGGTGTCAGCAGAGTCATCCCTGGGTTTTCTAGAGAAAGCACAGGGCAGGAGCAATCTGCTAGTCTCTTTTGTGTTCAGATTTTTGGGCTGGGGAAGCAAAGCTGATAAACCTGTCCCCTCCCCAGATCCCTGAACTGTTTTCTTCTTTGTGGGTTCGTCTTCTTCTGAATCTGAATCTCCGTGGTGCAGCTCTGGGGCCGGGATCCTCACCAGCTCCCTAGTCCTCTTCTTTGGCTTGGAGAGCCTCAGAGAGGGCTGGGTGTGGCCAATTGGAGAGGGCAGCTTGAGACCTGGGGCCCAAGGTAGGGGCAGCCTGAGCCAGAGCCAGAGCCAGAGCCTTTTGCCCACCCTCTCAGCCTCAGCCAGACTGAGGCCCGGGGGCAGGCAGGAGCCACCCAGGCTGGAGGGCAGTGAGGCCAGGGGCTGCAGTTTGGGGTCTCTGGCCGGTGGAGGCAGGGTCTTCGGCAGCTGCAGAGGTGGGGACAGGAGGGGAGGACCCTTGGGCAGAGGGAGGGAGGGGAAGAGGACTCCCAGGCTGGGTCCAGCTGCTGGAGCTGAGGAGGCCACCTCGGGCTCTGCCTCCGGCTTGCTCTCTTCACTGCTGGCATAGGTGACTAGAGACATGGCACTGCTCACCTGCCTCTGAGGCTCCTGAAGGAGCAGCCTAATCTCAGCCAAGGCCCGGGATGCACAGAGGCCTAGCAGGAGGAGGGGAGAGAGACAGGAGGCGGGAGGATCTGCCTTCTCCACTCTCAGAGGCCTGAGCCTTGGCTGAAGCCCATGGTAGCCAGTGCTTCCAGACCTGGCAAAAGCCTCCCTTTATTATGGGGCTGGGTAGGGGGCGGGGTAGGGGATTAAGAAATTCAGAGAAGTCCTGGGGGAGCAGGGCTGAGTTCAGTTGGATAGCAGATCTTTTATTTGTCAGGATGGTAGTCACCCGCAATGAATGCTGGAATATCACCAAATGGTCTTTCTTGATCACACCTGTGGCTCTTTGTTATTTATTCCTTGAAGCAAAAAATCTTTCTCCTGACCCTCTAACTACCCTTTATACAGGAAAATCTTTTCCCCTTATTTTTTTTTTTGCACTGTGTTCAATGTTTCTTCCTATCTGGATTCCAAGAGCCTGACACTAGAGTTCCCTCACCCAACTTGTTTTCTCTTTGTGCTCTTCTTGAAGCATTTTTCTTCCCATGAAACCTGCAATTTTTATTACAACAAAACTTAATCTGGCAATGTTTATAATTTTGTTTTTGTATTTGAGCACATCTTATAAGTAGGAATCTGAAATTCCTTAGTGCGAATCTCATCCTCCAGATGAGAGATTGAAATAATGCTAAGTATAAAAAAAAATTGGGTTCTAATATTTTTTATTGTATCTGAGTTTTATATGTAACAACTGGATAACATATAATTGTAAATTCTTTGGTTTAACAGGTTGCAAATTTCATCAAACACATGTTTTTGAATTATCTTTCATTAACTGATTTGGTTATAGGCAAAGTAATATAAAGTTGCGTTAAGATCAATTTTGTAGATTTCTTTTTCTACCTGAGTGAGAGCATTTAAGAACCTTGGAAATCCTTCTCTGCATTCACACCTGAGATCACACCTTAATACAAAGCTGCATCAAGATGATGTCCCAAGAATCATCTGTAGATGAGACTTTCCAGAGACTTAAATGGACATTGACCTACCTTTTAAAGGAGATTGCCCTCTTTAGTTTTTTCAATGTCTCTCTCAATTTTGTTTTCTTTTTCCCCATCACATTGTTAACCATCATAAGCCCCATAGTTAAGAATCCTTTGTAAAATATTTCTAATATTAGTTTCATTCATTGAGGAAATGGTAGTTTCTCAACAAATCAGATGGGGGATTGTGAGAAAATAATTATTAATAATGGATTTCTTGGGGGAACCAAGGGATCATTTTCAGTCCTTTCTCCCCCCATTCCAGAAAGTCCAGTTCTTGAGGAACTTCAGCAAATCTTGTCTGGGAGAAGCCCAAAGGAATAAAAGAAATGGAGAGAGATTCTTTTGTCTAGCCCACTGAATTGATGGGATTAAACCATAACTAGATACTGAACTTCACCTTTGCCCTTCAGCTGATGTTTTGCATACTCTTCCTGAGGTCTTCTGTAGAGTTCATTTTAATTTGGACCACCCTCAAGTCATGTCAATCTATGGAATTCAATGATGCTAACCAATTAACATTGATCAGTATTGTAACGATTGGAATAACGCCACCTGCTGGATACTTACTGTAGAAAAGTTCTGCCCATGAAGGGAAAGTCTTTGAGGGCAAGACCAGGAGTCAGGAAGTGACGCGGGCTAGTGGGAGGAGGAAGGAAGAGACTGAGCGCCAGTGGCGTTATTCCAATCGTTACAGTATATAATGACACACCTCTATTAAAAGAGGCTAAAACACTTGGCAAATTTAATTTATAAAACATACCCATAGCAACTAATTATAGAAAACACAGTAGTAGTAATAATTTTTAAAAATAATAGGCCTTTCCTTCCTGTAGGACTGATTTTCATTAAGATCTTAACCTGCCCCACATCCTGAATAGGTAAGAAATTCTATTCTGCTAGTTATTTCCATTCTTGCTCTACCCTCAGTCTTATCCTTTTTTGAGATTAATCTAGCTCCCTAACCATGTCCCACTTGTCCTAATGAACTGGGATTTACAGTACTTCTCAGTTTTCCCAGATGCTATTAGCTACATATTAGTCATTCTTCAAATTGTGTAAACAATAAAATGGAAGCAAACAGTCCCCAGGACTGACTAAGCTCTTCTTCCTTGGTATTCTCTCTTGATTCTCTTTATCCCAGTGTTAGAATTCAGATCATTCATGGCATCTAAGTTTCAAATGTGTTCAGTTTGACTTGTAAATAAAGAGTCTAACCTTTCCTTTAGTATTCCCTTGGCTTATTTCTATCCCTAAAATGTTTTTGTCTAGTCTTGGGCAACTGACAGATGCCAGGCCAATTGAACTTAGCACCCAGGAGGATGTACCATGTCACGCTCTTTATAGTAAAAGTCAGACTAAGTGGGGGTGAGGATGAGTTAGAGAAGGTGGCTTCCATAGGAAGAGTGTGGGGCACTGGCCAAAAAGGCCATCAGACCATGGATTCAAGTATGCTGGGAGGGGACTACTTTCTCTACCCTGCCCTTCTCAAGGTTTCAGCAAAGGGTTTAAGGATCCTTTAGATGGCAGATACCTGAATGGACATGTTCCCAGGTGAATAAATAAGGTGTTGTGAATGGTTCCTCCATAATTTCCACCTAAGATCTCTTAAAAAGCCCATGGATACCAAGAGAGTCTGTACAAGCTCACTCAGTGCTGAGAATTGAAAGGTGAAGGAGAGGGGAGTCAACCACAATGAGATATGGGTGCTGGCCAGACCCAGATCTCATCAAGTGTTGACAAGATACTAGAAACTCATGCCTCTTGGCTGAGTTCCTGGAAGTTATGCCAAAATAAGGTCAAGGAGACAAGGCTCTGATCAAGCTTTCTGGTTTGTTCCCACATCTGCTGAGCTTGTGTAGGATTTGGTGATTTGCCTTCTTTGTTCTGAGACCTATAATTCCCCGTTGAGAAGGTAGATTTTTGGAGTCTCACCCATGGAGAGGATGCTCTGCCGGGGACCTGTCCCAGTCAGAACTCTGGAAGCTGTGAACCGTGATTCCCTAGCTAGAAATCCAGATGTTGGTGCTCTTCTGACTTGGTGATGACATTATTTTCTGTTTCTTGGAAATCTCACCCATAGGCAGGATGCTGTGCCTAGGACTTTCCTAAATGGGACCCTGATAAGCTGTACCCAGGATTCCCCAGCTTTGTGATCAGGGGCTGCCTTTATTTTCCATTTCTTTAATTGTTGGTAGTTTATTAGTTAATGCTATTTCTATATGGTTTATATGCTCTAATTATAATTGCTTCTTTCATTTTTTATATATAATAAAATATATCCTAAGTTGCTAAAGTGAACGTGTTATTATTGTGCTTCTTGAATCAAAATCAAAATCCTATCTGCTGCAGCACCTAAGGGCCTTTGCCATTATTACTGTGATGTTTAAAATCTAATTGTGGGGGCAGCTAGGTGGCGCAGTGGATAGAGCACCAGCCCTGGAGTCAGGAGGACCCGAGTTCAAATCCAGCCTCAGACACTTAACACTTACTAGCTGTGTGACCCTAGGCAAGTCACTTAACCCCAATTGCCTCACCAAAAAAAAAAAATAAAATAAAATCTAATTGTGATGTCTAAAAATCTAGTGTGTGGTTGCCTGAAATTAGATTCTTATAGCACCATTCTTTGAGCATTATTTATTAAGCATATTAGGGGTTATTAAAGAGAACATGTGTAGTGAAAGAGTCTAGCTCCCTAGACCTCCTGCTCCTGCCTCTACCTTGACCTTCAACTGAAAAAAAAGATCCCTCTTTCCCCTGGAGCAGGAAGCTCTCTCAAGATTGGCTGGTAGCATTGATTGACATGACTTATAGGTGGTTCTATGAATAGAACCTTTTAGCAGGTGGATGTTACAAACAGAGAAAAACTTAAGGGGGCACTCCCGGTTAGTAAGTAGACATTATAAACAGTGTATACAATGAGGAAAAGGAAAACAGGAAAATGTCCATTTAAGTCTTTTCTCAAATGATTCTTGGGATGTCCTCTGGGTGTAGTTGTAGAATGGAAGTCTTTCAGGTGTGAATGCTGATGATCAAGACTAGCAAGTCTCAGCTGTCGAGTTTCAGGTGTGATTGCAAAGTCCCTCAAGTGTTTCAGATACTGGTAATCAGCTGGGACATTTTCCTACAAAATTGAGCTTCACAACTTTACATAGCTTTGCCAATAATCAAATCAAACAATGAGAGTTCTTGAAAATGTGTTTAAGAAAATGCATAATCTTTTACAAATTTTACAATTGTTGTCCAGTTGTTACAAATGAAACATATAATAAAAAACTGAAACATTCTCTAAAACTTAATATTATTACACTCCCCCTGTGGAGAATAAATTGAGAAGACAATTGCAATATTAATTTAGGAAATGATTTTTCTTTGTTTCATCACTTTTTGCATCATCTGCCTTATTATCCTCATGCCATTATGAGAAATTAAAGGATCTAATATAATTGGTAGCAGATGTCAAGGCCAAATCCAACATTGTATTTATCATGACATCTGAGTTAATTATGGGGGTTACCATAAAAGAACAGAGAAATAAGATAAATGAGCATTGACAAACTTCATGGCTCTACAGACAGCAATGCATTAGGCTGAGGGGAAGCTGAGTTAGGCTTAATCAGATCCATGGGATTGAGATATCCTTGGCATCAGGCATATAGGAGGGGGAATTGAAGTCAGGTGTAAAATGAGATGGCATAGCCAGGCCACCTGGTGCTATTGGAGGAAAATTAAACCAAGAGAATCCAAGCTCAACTCTTATGAATGATGGTTCTCTTGGCCTTTCCCAAGGCAGTGCAGTACCTGGACTTTGTGCCTCTCTCTCCCTTTTGTGACAGGTCAATATCTGTTCTTGTATTTATTCTTCTTTATAATTGGCTGGCATCTTGACCAACTGGCATCTGGAAACTCAGAATGAAGGCAATCAATGTCTTAAATGATAAGTTCTCATAATCCAAGTCTCATATGGGTTTAAAAGCTGAGGATAATGATGATCGCAAAAAATGTGAATGTGCCTTGACTCAGAATATAATATACAATATGCAGTAATTCCAAATAATAACTTTTTTAAAGCTTAGTAAAAATAGTACTTCTAGAATTAATTTACAATTGTCATGGTAATCAATTTACCAATAAAATACTCTATAGAATTTGACCAAATAATCAGTTGGAAAAAACAAACAATTTAGAATATGAGAGAATAATACTTCCAGACTTAATATTATATTATCAAATCAAGACCATCTTGCATTGGTTCAAAAATAGAGAGATGAATAGAACAAAATACACATGGAAGAATAAAAGACAATGAAATTCAAACTGGAGAGTTCTAAACTAATATGAACTTAATATTAATAAGAGTATTAAAAATCTAACCTTGATTACATGAATATAAAAAGCTTTTGTAAATGTTCCCTTTTTAAAGCTAAGTATAAAACACAATCTTAAAAGAATGAAAATCTCTATGAAAATAAACCCATCCTATTAATTTCAACAAGTAGATGTAATAGCATGGAAACCCTTATGTAACATTTGAACTGACATTATTTCCCTGAGTGAATTTAGAACATTTTTGATTCTGATATCTAAAATCCCCACTCTCATATTAATATCTTTCTGTTTACTTCTACATTTTTGCAAACTATGTCCCTGTCCATGGTGGTAGAAGCAGATTCTTGAAATATGATGATGATAAAGTTTCTCTTGTTTTTCTTTAACCCCTTTATTTTCTCTGTTGGTCCTTTCATAATACCAATGCATTATAAGGTTATTAATTAAAGGCAAAAGCAGATTAACAAAATAATTAGGAACAAAATGAGCATATCAGTAATTTAAAGGGTTTTCCTCCAAGGTTAGGAGTACTGTAGAAGGACTACAGGAAAAGTCTGAACCACAGGGCTAAGGTGCTGTGGCTCCCAGTGTAGGATTGTATCTCCTGACCTCCGTGGTGGGAGGATCAAGGGTCATGGCCATGGGAGGAGCAAGAGGTGGCCCCAGGAGAGGGGGAGGAGGTAGGGTCCCGGACCATATCTCCCATGTGCTACACAGCCAAAGCACTTACATTCAAGTATCCGGTTTAGCTGGGGAGGGACCAGAGCAATTTGGCATTCTAGCCTGTGAAGCAGGCTTGGATTCAAACTCAGCCTTTGATCCCCCTTCCCCAGCTGTTAGGGGGTTAAGGCTAGGTCTTTGCCTCCAGGCATGCACAGTGATAACACAGTGTTAGAATTTGAAAAAAGTGCAGGAGTCAGAGGTTTCTCTGAAAAGCCATGGTTGGGAGAGGGGGGATATTTATATTCCTTTGCGCTTGCTCTTCTAACAAAAATAAAAATATAAAATCCACAAAAACAAAGCATTAACATCATCTTGTCCCCCATTTGTCTGATTAAACAAATTAAAATCAGAAACAGGGTTCTTAGGGAGTTAAAAAAAACCCATTTGAAAATTTAAAGGGAAACCAGCTGGTACTTAGCCCTACTTTGAACTTTAAAGAGACAGGCACATAGGAAATAGGGGAAACTTTCTTACCCAACCAGATCAGAAGATCAGAGTTCAGCATTCCTCCTTGTGGTTCACCAACTGTGAAGTTTAAAATCTAATTGTGATGTCCAAAAATCTTGTATGTGGTGGCCTTAAATTAGATTCTTATAGCACCATTCTTTGGGCATTAAATATTTATTAAAGTATATTAGGGTGTGTAATTTAAAATTCTAAATGTGGGTTCTAATCTGTTCCCCCAGTTTTTGGGGGAAACTGACTAAAATCACTGATAAATGAGTTTAGGTTTTTTAAGGATTTATTGAAAGATAGTAAAAGAAAGAGAAAGATTGAGAACAGATTTCTTATAGCCTGGAAATCCATGCCTTCCTAAACCTCCCACTTCTGAAGTCCTCTGCCACCAAGCCGATGTCTCAAACCAAAAGAGGAAGAACTCTCTCGCCAGCGTCTGCTTCCTCCTTCATGTTCCCCTCCCAGAAATGGGAGGTTCTTCAAGCTGATTGGCTAGCTTCATTCAAATTCATGTGTTCACTGGACCCAAAGGTGATCTCAATGTAAAGTTCAAAGTTTTTTAGCTTCTCAGAATACCCTCTTAAGTACCAGCCAGATGTGCTTACAATCTAGTTAACTGGAAGTAAGCCAGTCAGCAGTCAGTCATCTTATCCAATTCAATCATTTTAAATCAATCTCCAGGTGGGCCCCTGAGTATCTGCTAAATCTCTTCTACCACATTCCATTATCTTGACACAAGGGGTTAGTAAAGAGAACACGTGTAGTGAAAGAATCTAGCTCCCTGGACCTCCTGTTCCTATCTCTACCTTGACCTTCAACTGAAAAAAAAAAGATCCCCCATTCCCCTGGAGCAGGAAGCTCTCTGTGGGACCTTAAGAGGGGTGGTCCCCACACACAGCTCCAAGCCAATTGTCTGGGAGCATTGATTGACGTGATTTACAGGTGGTTCTATAATTAGATGTAACTTCCGGAAGCTAGTCACATGCTTTCTCTTCAGGGGGGTGTTGCCCTGGTTCTCACAATGTCTTTCTCAGCAGGGGGTGGCACCCTGATTCTCACATTACACAGGTGCATTTGTATAATGATTTGAGCCTAGAGAGGTCTCTGAGCCTCATTGTGGGAATAAGCTGATCACCCAAATTAGAAAAATTGGCACTAAATCTTAGAATTATGTCAAATATATTATCAATGTATGAGATTTATCCAGGTTGACCCTCAATTAAAGCTCTACATGTCTTTTTTTCGCCATCATTATAACATGTAAAGGTGTCTTCCTGGTCACAGAAGTAAATGAATCTGGATTTCCCCTGCTCCCCCAAGAGATGTGTTTTGAGCTTGGTCATCTTTACACCAATTAGAAGACAGTGGTCTAGCCCTTTTCTTCACTGGTCTGTGCCTAGTTGTAACTGAGGTGGTCTCAGCCTGTAACCTGATGGCAGGGGTGGCCTCCCTTTGATCTTGCTCTGCAGATGCTAATAAGTGAAACACCACCGCTTCCTAGCATTTCTCAGCTAAGTTGTTAACCTTTTAAACCACTGCTTCTTCATACCAACTTGATATTCATCCACTACCTACTTCATTCAGTGCTCTTTTTTAATAGCTCATATCAACAAGAGCTGCCTCCAGGTAACTAGACAGCTGTGAAGGTGATCGTCACAAGGCCATTCTGGGGCAGGTGGGCATAGGGGAGGATTTATGAAGTGAATGGGATTAGGTAGGTGACTGTCAAGCTAGTACCTGAACAGAAATAGACCTTTGTTAAGGGTTAAAATTCTAGCTAGTCTGTCTAAAATATCTAATGAGTGGTCGCCAATAAATTATAAGCTTTAGCAAGAGTTAGACTTTTAAGCATTTATTAAGGAGAATAAGAATTTGGTAAAGAGAGAGAGAAAGGCCTAGATTCCTATCTATTAAAGGGAGAGCACATTTCTAGCTCCGCTCTCCACCAGAGTCCAAAGGAAAGAGTGCGAGACTGAGCGCCAGTCTCTTCCTTCCCCCTCCCACTAGTCCGCATCACTTCCTGATGCCAAAGAAAAGACTCCTGGTCTTGCCCTCAAAGACCTTCGCTTCATGGGCAGAACTCTTCTACAGTAAGTATCCAGCAGGTGGCGTTATTCCAATCGTTACAGTCCCCCCTGTTGTTCCTCAAGAAACAAAATGTTTCCTTGATGGAACAGTAAAAAGAATATAATAACTATTGCTAACTAATAATATGTGAACAACAATATAGAAAAGGAAGAGAGGAAAGTTTTGTCCAGAGGGGCGATTTTTTGTCCTCATGAACCGACGCTTTGACATTGGTCTTGCAAAGGGAGGGCCTCTGCAGAGAATACATATTACAGATGGTGTATATTATAAAAGAAAAAGAAAAGAGAAAAAAACAAAACAAAACTGTTCATTTAAAGTCTCTGAAAGTCTTTTCTCAGATGTCCTCTAGGTGTAGTCATGGAATGGAAGTCTTTTCAGGGGTTGATGTATGGATACTGGTAATCAGCCAGGAAATTTCCTACAAAATTGAGCTTAACACAACTTTAAAATAGCTTTGTCAATAATCAAATCAAACAATGAAAGTTCTCAAAAACATGTCTAAGGGAATACAGAATCTTAGTTGTTAACACGTGAAACATACAATAAAACAAAAATTGAACCATTCTTTAAAATTATATTATTATTATAGTCCCCCCTTATGGAGAGTAATTGAGAAGACAATTGCTGCAATATTAATTTTTTAAAATAATTTTTATCTTTGTTTCATCACTTTTTGTATCATCTGCCTAATTATCCTCATGCCATTATGAGAAATTAGAAAATCTAATATAATTGGTAACAGGTGTCAAGGCCAAATTCAACACCGTTATTTATCATGACACCTGAGATAATTATGGGGGTTACCATAAAAGAACAGAGAAATGATGGGATATGAGCATTCCCACACTTGAGTAATATGTACTGCCCATACAGTATGCCAGGCTTAAAATAGGTGGATGGAATATATGTCCATGCCACCGAACATATTGGAAGAAACTGAGTCAGACTTAATCAGATGCATGGGATTGAAGGCATATAGGAGGGAGCATAGAAGCCAGGTGTAAAAGTGAGATGGGTGGGATCAATGCTTCCAGCCATCTGTACAATATTGTGGGGGAAAAGAGAATAAAATATTAAACCAAGAGAATCCAACCTCAACATTTGTCAAAAGCCGTTCCCTCGGCCATACCTTGACTTCATGCATGTCTCCCCTCATGTGACAGTTCAGTGTCTGCTCTTGCATGTATTCCTCTTGTGATTGGATGGCATCTTGGCCAACTGGCATCTGATAACTCAGAATAAAGGCAATTAATGTCTTAAATGATAAGTTCCCATAATCCAAGTCTCATATGGATTTAAAAATTGAGGATAATAAATGATTGCAAAAAATGTGAATACATCTTGACTCAGAACACAATATATAATTATGCAACAATTTCAAATAATACCCCTTTTTTTTACTTAGTATACAATTTCTTTTTTGAAAAATCATAACATTTAAATATAAGTTAGATCACAACACAATCTCAAAGAAAACTTTTTTGAAAAAAGAAAACTTTTACAAACGTTCCCCTCTTTTTTTTTTTTTTGGAATATGCTTATCAAAAATAATACTTCTAGAATCAATTTACACTTGCCATGGCAACCAATTTGCCAGGGAAATGCTTTAAGGAGTTTGATCAAATAATCAGTTGAGAAAAAAAATAACAAAAACAAACAACTCAGAATATGGGAGCACAATACTCCTAGAATTAACATTGTATAATAAAATCAAAACCATCTTGCAATGTTTCAAAATTAGATAGACAAATGAATAGAAGAAAATACACATGGAACAATAAAAGACAGTGAAATTCAAACTAAGGAAATCTAAATGAATATGAACTTAATATCAATAAGAGTATTATAAAATATAAACTTGATCACATGACTATAAAAAGCTTTTACAAATATTCTCCTTGTTTTAGAAACTAAGTATAAGACACAATCTCAAAAGCATGAAAATCTCTATGAAAATAAACCCATACCATTAATTTCAAAATGTATATATAATAGCATAGAAATCCTATGTAACCTCTGAACTGATACTATTACTCTGAGTGAATTCAGAACACTTTTGATTCCGATATCTAAAATCCCCAATACTCATATCAATACCTTACTTCTACATTTCTGTACAACATATACCCTTCCATGGCAAAAGAAGTGGAATCTTGAACTATGGTGATGATTGTCATTCTTATTCAGCTTAAGTTTTTCTTCTTTAACCCCTCTATATTGTCTGTCAGTCTTTTCACCATACAAATGCTTTATAATATTACTAATTAAAGACAAAAGCAGGTTAGCAAAATCACGAACAAAACGGGCATATGTGGAACTTAAAGGGCTTTCTAAGGTTGTCTCAGAAGCACAGCCAGGCTGGGGAAGGGCTGAGCCTGAAGCTGCAAATGTAGTTAGAGAAAGTTGAGCATGCGCATCAGTTCTCTGGACTTCCCAGGCAGGGGAAGCAATGGGCTTGGCCATGGGAGGAGTAGAGGGTGGGGTCTGGAGAGGAGGGGAGGGACCAGAGCAATTTGAATCAGACTTGATTTTGAACTCAGGCCTGGATTCCTCTTCCCCCACTTTGCCTCCAGGTGCTAGGGGATTAAAAGCTTCCAGAGGGTGGGTAATTGCCTCCAGGCATGCAAAATTAGAGCAACAATTAGTGTTGGAACTGGGAAAAGCTGCAGGAATCTCTTCAGGTTTCTCAGAAAAAGCATGGTTGGGAGAGGGAGAGATATTTCCTTGTGTGAGTAAGTTGCTGGCTCTTTTAACAAAAATAAAAAGAAAAATAGAAAATCCAGAAAAACAAAGCATTAACATGATCTTATCTCCCATTTGTCTGGTTAAACAGACTAAAATCAAAAATAGGGTAATTAGGGAGTTTAAAAGGTCCATTTGAAAAAATTTAAAGGAAAACACAGCCAGTACGCCAGTACTTAGCAGTTAAAGGGAGAGGGAGGGGAAATTTCTTACCCAACCAGAAGATCAGAAGACTGAGGTTTAGCTTTCCTCTTCGTGGTCAGCCATCTGTTAAGGGTTAAAATTCTAGCTAGTCTGTCTAAAATATCTAATGAGTGGTCGCCAATAAATTATAAGCTTTAGCAAGAGTTAGACTTTTAAGCATTTATTAAGGAGAATAAGAATTTGGTAAAGAGAGAGAGAAAGGCCTAGATTCCTATCTATTAAAGGGAGAGCACATTTCTAGCTCCGCTCTCCACCAGAGTCCAAAGGAAATAGCATGAGACTGAGCGCCAGTCTCTTCCTTCCCCCTCCCACTAGTCCGCGTCACTTCCTGATGCCAAAGAAAAGACTCCTGGTCTTGCCCTCAAAGACCTTCACTTCATGGGCAGAACTCTTCTACAGTAAGTATCCAGCAGGTGGCGTTATTCCAATCGTTACACCTTAGGACAAAGGGAAGATAGAGGATGGAGGCAGGAAAAGGCACCAATAGGGCACAGGCAGAAATATCTGACATAACACTGTCAACATCCCAACCACCCTCCTAGTCACTAATGCCTAATAGATAAGCCTTTAGATTGTCTCCATCCCCTATGTTTCTTGATACGCCACAGGGATTAGCAATAATTCCACAACTAGAGATGAACGAATTCTTGGATACAGAATAGCAGCATTCAGAAGTCTTTCTGGAAGACTCCTGTAGCTAAGACTGGTGTTCAGATGTTGTATCTCAATCTCCACATTGCCCAGAATGAAAGAACAAGGTTTTCCTAAGAAAGTTTTGCCATTGGGTATTCCAGAACTCAAGCAGATGCCGCAGATAGAGGCAAACTTTCCATGCTTTAGTATTCAAGAAATTTGGGGATCTCCTGCATGAGGAATTGTGGTTTGGGGTAAGAGAAGGAGGAGAAAATGTTGAAGTTTGATTTGTTGACAGTTAAACCTTCTTGATCTCCCAGTGTGAGAATCTGCAGTCTACCTCTTCTCACCCCAACCAGCTTCAGGGCTGAAGATCAAAACTGACAAATCCGAACTCATGGACAAATTGATTGCTTACCTTCTTTCTAGCAAAGAGCTCCTTCCTATCACTCCAAACAGCTTTAGGCCAATCTGGTGGTTCATTTACTGGATTTTGCTTAAATCATCTGTACAGTTTTCCTTTTTTAAAGTTGGTTACATTCTCTGTTCATATCATCTTTTCATAACATACAGAAAGCTACATTTCACGCATTCAGAACAGACATATAGCCACAGACATGCTGGAGGGGTCTCGAGGAGAGCTCAGGCAAGTCAGTGCCTTTGTCATCTTGGCTCTCTCCCTTGGAAGGCCCCTCTCTCCAAGTTCTCGGGCAACATGCAGTTTTCATGGGAAGAAAAATGCTTCAAGAAGAGCACAAAGAGAGAACAAGTTGGGTGAGGGAACTCTAGTGTCAGGCTCTTGGAATCCAGATAGGAAGAAATATTGAACACAGTGCAAAAAAAAAAATATAAGGGGGAAAGATTTTCCTGTATAAAGGGTAGTTAGAGAGTCAGGAGAAAGATTTTTTGCTTCAAGGAATAAATAACAAAGAGCCACAGGTGTGATCAAGAAAGACCATTTGGTGATATTCCAGCATTCATTGCGGGTGACTACCATCCTGACAAATAAAAGATCTGCTATCCAACTGAACTCAGCCCTGCTCCCCCAGGACTTCTCTGAATTTCTTAATCCCCTACCCCGCCCCCTACCCAGCCCCATAATAAAGGGAGGCTTTTGCCAGGTCTGGAAGCACTGGCTACCATGGGCTTCAGCCAAGGCTCAGGCCTCTGAGAGTGGAGAAGGCAGATCCTCCCGCCTCCTGTCTCTCCCCTCCTCCTGCTAGGCCTCTGTGCATCCCGGGCCTTGGCTGAGATTAGGCTGCTCCTTCAGGAGCCTCAGAGGCAGGTGAGCAGTGCCATGTCTCTAGTCACCTATGCCAGCAGTGAAGAGAGCAAGCCGGAGGCAGAGCCCGAGGTGGCCTCCTCAGCTCCAGCAGCTGGACCCAGCCTGGGAGTCCTCTTCCCCTCCCTCCCTCTGCCCAAGGGTCCTCCCCTCCTGTCCCCACCTCTGCAGCTGCCGAAGACCCTGCCTCCACCGGCCAGAGACCCCAAACTGCAGCCCCTGGCCTCACTGCCCTCCAGCCTGGGTGGCTCCTGCCCGCCCCCGGGCCTCAGTCTGGCTGAGGCTGAGGGGGTGGGCAAAAGGCTCTGGCTCTGGCTCTGGCTCAGGCTGCCCCTACCTTGGGCCCCAGGTCTCAAGCTGCCCTCTCCAATTGGCCACACCCAGCCCTCTCTGAGGCTCTCCAAGCCAAAGAAGAGGACTAGGGAGCTGGTGAGGATCCCGGCCCCAGAGCTGCACCACGGAGATTCAGATTCAGAAGAAGACGAACCCACAAAGAAGAAAACAGTTCAGGGATCTGGGGAGGGGACAGGTTTATCAGCTTTGCTTCCCCAGCCCAAAAACCTGAACACAAAAGAGACTAGCAGATTGCTCCTGCCCTGTGCTTTCTCTAGAAAACCCAGGGATGACTCTGCTGACACCAAGCTCTCCAAACTGGTCCCCAAGACCAGAGCTGCAGCTTCTACTTCCTCCTCTTCCCCTGTTGTGGTGGGGGGCCTCCACCACTACCCCATCACCCTCAGCCATCAAAGCAGCTGCCAAGAGTGCTGCCCTACAGGTGACTAAAGGGATCAAACAAGAGGAGGATGACAGTGATGAGGAAGTAGCCCCTGAGAACTTCTTCTCCCTTTCAGACAAGGCTGAGCCTCCTGTAGCTGAGCCATCCCCATCCCTTGTCCCTGCTGCTTCTGAAGAGCCACCCCCAGGCACAGAGCCAGAGTCTGTCTTCCAGGATGATGGGGCCAATGCTCCCCTTGAATTCAACATGGTGGCTGGCTCAAGTGGGGATCCCTGGGTGCCTGGGGAGGACTACAGCAGTCAGCCCTACAACCAGTTCCCTACATATGGTGATGCTAGTGCCACTGGCAGTTACTCTCAGGATTATTACAGCAGTGGCTACTACCCTGTGTCTGATCGAGCCTTAGCTCCCCCCCCTCCCCCCAGGAGATTACCCCACATACCTCTTTCATTGAGGATGAGGCCTTCAAGAGGCTTCAGGGCAAGAGGAACCAGGGAAGGGTGGAGATTAGCTTTGTGGAGATCAAAGGGGGTGACCAGCTCAGTGGGGCCCAGCAGTGGATGGCCAAATCCTTGACAGAAGAAAAAACCATGAAGTCCTTCAGCAAGAAGAAGGGTGAGCAGCCACCAGGCCAGCAGAGGAGAAAACACCAAATCACATATCTGATTCACCAGGCTAAGGAGCAAGAGTTGGAACTCAAGAAAGCCTGGTTAGACAATAAGCTCAGCCATGGCCAGACCCAAGCCAAATATGGATTTTAGGCTTCTGGAATGGATTCCCTCAATGACCCTATCTTCCCCTTTACCCAGTACCAGGTGGCCTGGCCTTGCCCTTCCCAGCTAACACCTTTGGGAGCCCCAGAAGCTCCAAGTCCAGGACCTTCCTCCCTAGGACTCCAGGCATCACCTCCCTGAGAATGAACACAGTGGATTTCATTTTCTTAATAAAACTTAGGGGGCAGCCAGGTGGCACAGTGGATAGAGCACTGGCCCTTGAGTCAGGAGTGCCTGAGTTCAAATTCTGCCTCAGACACTTGACACTTACTAGCTGTGTGACCCTGGGCAAGTCACTTAACCCCAATTGCCTCACAAGCAAACAATAAAATTAAATTAAATTAATTAAAATAAAATAAAACTTAGAAACTGCAAAAATAAACAAACAAATAAATAAATAAACAGACCAATAGTCTCAGTGGCCCTGTCTCGTTCCAACATAATGTAGGACACTTAGCAGAACACAAGAGGTTTCGACTAATCTCAGGGGGAATGGTAGTACTACTACTCCCCTTATGGTAACCTTATAGTATTGCTTCCATAGGGAAGGAAAGAGTTGCCCAGTTGCTAAGACAAGAGCTTCATAGGACAGCCACCCCATGAGGGTTATTGGGCTATCTTTTACCCTGAATAAATATTAAGGTGAGGTATGGAAGAGTAGTATAGCAAAACTAATCAACCCATTAATCAAGTCTGATAGTAAATGCCATAATAGTCCATACAGAATCTCCTTACTTGTGCAAAGAAGGAAGTGTTATACCTTTTCTCATCATGATGCAGTTTGTCCTACAGGAGATAATTATACACCATTCTGCTTTTTGTTCTTCTTCTATTTACATTTTTTGACATTGTGTATGTTGTTTTCCTGGTCCTGTACCTATTCTTATGTTTTCATGTACTCCTGTAATCCTTATTCTCATCACTTCTCATAGCAAAATAATAGTCCCTTCCATTGTTTTGGAAGGTTCTTTGTTTATTTGTTGTTGTTTTTTTATCTGATCATTATTGTGTTATTATGGTTTGTTATTCTCCACTTCATGAGGATCTCCTTTATTTCTAGTTCTTTGCTACTACAAAAAACAAAACAAAACAAAACAAACAAACAAAAGTGCTACTATAATGTATTTAGTGTCTTTGGGATGTCCCTTCTTATCTGTGACATTCCTGGAGTATTTGCATAGCTATGGAATCTCCGGGTAATATAATGTTGATATTACAGACATTTCTTAGCATAATTTCAAATCAACATTACTGGAGTAAAGTAAATTCTAATAGAAATAGATCCCTGTGGGCTACATATTGACTTTGAAAGCCACAAATTAATGTTTTCTATCTTCTCTTTTTATTTCAGAAGTTTTGTGGGTTGCTTGTGGCTCAAGGGCTGAGAGTTTGATGCCTCTTTTTTTATATGAGTTGGACAAGTCCACCAACAATATAATACTATGCTTTAGTTATTGCTTTTTCTTTCCCTGGACCTTTGTATAGCATCTGGCACACAGTGCTGAATAAATGCTTACTTTCATTCTGTTTATTTACATTTTCTCCCAGATATAGCCAGTATGTGCTTAGTTGTTTGCATGTTGCCTCTTCAGTGGACTGTGAACTCCTTGAGAGCAATTGTCTTTTGCCTTTCTTTGTATCCCCATAGCTTAGCAGGGTGCTTGGCACATAGTTGGCCCTGAATATATGCTTATTGTCTGATTGAGGGGTTGTGAAAAGGCAAGAATGTCAACGAGTCAGGTCAACCTTAAGTGTTTCTTTTGTCATCTACTTATTTTCTGGGTGTGGTCGAATTCTTCTTATCAGTGATTCATAGCAATCTTTCACTTAAGCTGCTAACAGTTTACAACTCTATTGACAATTCTTTATTCATAACCTTTGTTTATCCATTGGGAAATGGTTCTCCCCCCTCCTTTCTCTCTCTCTCTCTCCTCCATATGTATGCATATCTGTGTGTGTTTTGGGGTATGTGTGTGAGATATATAGGTGGATGGATATATGGAGATATATGTGGATACAATAAAAAATACAAACATATCCACATATATGGAGATGTATATGGATTCATACACATGCACACACACATCTGTTTACATACACATATATACACATATGTATGTGTGTATATGCATATACAATGTACATATACATACATTCCTACATATCTAGGCTATTTCCCTCTATATTTTGGATATAAGTCTGAAATCAAATACTTAATATAAAGATTGGGTGTTCATTATAAGTTCTGATTCACTCTGCCTCTTCCCTCTCCACATAAACATACAAACTTATACAAGTGTGTATAGGTATATGTGTGTATATACACATGTGTATATATACATGTGTGTATAAACATGTATATGTGAATGTATATAGCTATAGAAAAGTATTTCTTACACTAAAAATTCTACCCTTAGATATGTAATAATATAATACAATAATAGATAAGCAGTCAGAAAATATTAATGTGGGTTTTGGAAAATTTTATCAATAGCTTTTTTTTCCCACATTATCTTGATTTCTAGATATATCTTTCACCCTTCTTTATCCAGAGAGCAATCCCTTGCAACGAATAAGAAAGCAATTCAGCAAAACTAGCCAAAATAGCAACCAAATCTGACAGTAGGTACTGGCAGAATAAACAATCTTCAAAAGAAGAAATGCAAGCTAGTAACCATAAAGAATGCTCTAAATCACTAAGACAAGAAGTTCAAATAAAACAACTGTGATGTTCCACTTGACAGCTCTAAAACGGGCAAATATGGAAAATGGTAAATGTCAAAGTGACTACAAGAAGACAGACACTTGAATGCACTCTTGGAGCTGTAAACTACCCCAACTGTTCTGGGAAACAACTTGGAATTTTACCAGATGGGAACTATACATATCCTCAACTTTCTTGAGGTATGTGCCTACTTGTAATATCACAAAGTCAAAGACATAGTTATAGGCTTCATATATATATATATATATATATATATATATGTGTGTGTGTGTGTGTGTGTGTGTGTGTGTGTGTGTATTTATGTATGTATGTATGTATGTATGTATAATAATAGCAGCAATTTTTGTAGTAGCAAAAACCTGGAAACAAAATGGATGCCCATCAATTGTGGAATGGCTTAATGAGCTGTAGTCCATTAATGTAGTAAAATATTACTGAGCAGTAAAAAGCAGACTCTCAATATGAAAAATGCAGAGAAACTTGAAAAGATACCTAGCAAAGTTAGGAGAATTAGAACTATTTATTCAGTGATCTTAATAATGTAAACAAAATCTTTTGATGATGATGATGAATGATGATATAATCAAAGACTCCTCTGCTACTCCTTTGTTTATAAGGGGATGGTAGCAACCAGGAGACTGGCTCATTCTTCCCTGGCAATGATCTGGTCTTCTGTTGTTGTTCTTGTTCAGGTGTTTGTCATGACCCCATTTGGGGCTTTCTTGGTAAAGACACTGGAGTGGTTTGCCATGTCCTTCTTCAGCTTGTTTTATAGATGAGTAACTAAGGCAGACAGGGTTAAGTGACTTGCCCAGGGTCATACAACTAGTAACTGTCTGAAGTGAGGGAACTGATGGAAATAAAAGAGCTATGGTAAGGTGAATTGAGCGAACCACACTGACTTCATCTTGTGAATCAATTCTGGAGCTGGTTCACTTGCCATTTCATTCAAGTATAGGTCCCATTTATGTCTTGTGAGAAAACTCTATTCAATTGTGGGAATTCAGCAAGAATTTTGTTGCATTGTTTGAATTTAGCCCCATGTGGCTGGGAAACTGGACTACCTCTACCGGCTGCTTAGAGACCCTTAACTGAGAGCATAGGTTACATTCACCAGAAACCTGGTCAGATCCAAAGATTGATGAAAGGAGTTTTCTCATAATTGTACATCTTAAGTAATCCCATTTGTCTTATCAGAAAATTAGCCTGGTACTGAAAAATAGTTATTGTTTCCATGTTCTTCTAATTGGATATAGTTACTTGGAGGAAGTAAAAGATGTCTTTTTCTGATTTCAGGAAATTGTACCTATTCATTCTCCCCCTCCTAAATTGGAAAGTCCCTAATCTTTCCTCCAATGATAAATCAGATTACCTAATTTTGTATTCTAGTTAATTGTTTTAATTAATTAGTCTTATTTTATTGTTTTTAGTGCCTAAAAATCTGTTTCTTCCTGTATTTGGGGTCTAGTTCCAAAGTTGAGGAGACCTTATCCTGGTTTGTTGAGCAATTGGTATGCATTACTTAATAAATTGATATGCTTGGAAGCTCAAACCTTTATTTCTTCAGGTATTTCATCTTTCACCCAGAGGTTTTGGCAAGGTAGCCAGGTTGTTAGGACTCTGACTTCTAGGATGACAGCCTTTGAAAAAAACTCCCTAGAGTACTCTGGTTAATCTTTCACTGAGGGACTTTTTCACACAATAACTGCCACTCTTCACCCCTATTTTTCCAAGTTAAGGTTTGCCCGCAAGAGAGGGGAATTGAGGATGTAGGTTAAGTTTAGTAATAGGTTTACCCCTAAGGAGAGGAGAAGTTTAGAATTAAAATTAGATTAAGGATCAAGTTTTCCCATAGGGGCAGAGAAAAATGATGGATTTCTATAATAGTAAAATACTGAAGGATTCTCCCTTGGGGGAAAAAAAATGTCTTTTGACATGACACTAGGGGAAGAGAGTGCTGGTAAATTAACAATCCCTTAAGAAAATTCTTATTGACCTGGAAGCAAATGTAACTTTCCATACAAGCATGGAGGGGGTGACTAAGAGCTCTCAAAATATGCTAAAATATATAAAAATCAAAACAGGTCCCAGAACTGGCCCCTCAAAAGGAGTTTAAATTACTGCAACTTTTGAAAATTGTGCACACTAACTTTTTCTGCCTTTTTTTTTTGTCTATGTTTTTATGTCTTTGTAAAATGCAGGAAAATCTGTCTTGTGTTGTGTTTATCATTGTTTGTAGATTGTTACCTTAAAAGACGTCTTTTTCATTTTGCAGGGCAATGAGGGTTAAGTGACTTGCCCAGGGTCACACAGCTAGTAGGTGTCAAGTGTCTGAGGTCAGATTTGCACTCAAGTCCTCCTGAATCCAGGGCTGGTGCTTTATCCACTGTACCACCTAGCTGCCCCCCTTGTAAGACTTCTAAAGGAAAAGTGCAGTCAGCCAGAAAAACTGCTAAAAACTGCAGCCAGAGTTTAGTAGGCTAGAAAATATTAATGAAATTTCATACCTAAAGCAGTTGTCCAAATAAGCAGGACTAACACCCTCTTTAGGCTTTCAGCAAGAGATTCAGTTATAAGGGAAAAAAGAAAAAAAAAACTGCAAGATACTTCCTCTGTCATTTTAGCCCTGGCCACACTGGAATTACAGAGATAAAGTGAGATAATCAAAGATAGAAAAAATGTTTTCCTTATTTGTAGAACTGTGAAAAATATCTTAGTAGATTTTGGAGGTTTGGAGAATAAGAAGTTTAGAAATTAATCGTTTTAAGATCGAAGGGGTGTGAGAACCAGGGCACTTCCCCCTGCTGAGAAAGACATTGTGAGATGACCTTTTCTAATTCTAAAGGTCTCATCTTGGTGTCCTGAAGCTGCCAGGCTTCTGGAAGTTACCTCTATTCATAGAACTACCTGTAAGTCATATCAATCAATGGACCAGCCAATTGGCTTGGAGCTGTGTGTGAGGACTGCCCTGCTTCCTGTTCCACAGAGGGCTTCCAGGAGAACTGGCTGGGACTCTCTCTCGTTGGAAGCGTAAGCTGCTAGGTGAAGGTGGGTTTTCTCTCTATCTATCCCACATAGATCTGAGCTAGGTTTTTTCCATTAATTCTAGAGACCCATGCTCACTCTCTTTCTCTTCACTAACTTCTAATACACTTTAATAAATACTTAAAAGCCTAAACTGTTGCCAAATTTATCAGTAAATCTTAGCTAGTTACCGCCCCCCACCCCCAAACTGGGTAGGGGGGGCAGGTGTGGACATACATTAGATTTTAAACATCACAGGGGAGAACTCCAGGGACTTTGAGTCATTCTAGGAATTCACCCCCTTCTCTTTGTTCTATTTAGCAGAAATTTAACATGGGCTGAAATATCTTAGTGTTTTTTGAGATACTACTCTGTAGCATTTGTTTCAAGGAAAAATAAGAATTAAATTATGTTAAAGGGTTTTTTTCTCCCCCTGAAGATTAATAGAGCTATTCTTTTAGTGTAATGAAGGAAGGCAGTAGTTTGAAAGTAATCCTGAAGTGAAGAAAAAGTTTAAATTAATCTGGTACTTAACCCTTCCTTGATCACAAAAAGCAAAAGGGTCAATCAGGGATCAACTTTGAAATGAGTACAATTTAATTAAGGAATCTGAAGGATGATTTAAACCAAAAAGGGTCCCGTGAAGACAGATACCCTTTGGCCCTCCCATGCCAATTCAAAGATCACCCCTCTGACACCTATCCCACCTCAGAGACCTTCTCCCCTCTGAGTATGTCAACCCCTCTTATCTCATATCAGGTTCCCAAATAAAGGTCCTAGAAAACAAAAATTTTGAAAATACTGGAAAAATTCAGGGAAAAGTGAGTTACATTCTGCACTCAGAAATGTATTAGCTGTGTGGTCTTAAGCAAGTTGTCTTTGTTTGCCTTAATTTCCTAATCTATAAAGAGAAAATAATAATAATATCCACTTCCTAAGATTGTTGTCAGAGTAAAAATGATACAATTGTGAATTTCTTAACATAGTGACTATACTATGGTAAGCACTATATAATATTGACTATTATTTTACCTTCAATTGGAGGTAATTACTTTTAGATGTGATTAGCATGAAATGTCAAAGGTAAGAAGATTAATTATTTTCTATGTAAGATAATTTGGAAATACATTCAGCTGAATTGATATCATCTGACTAAAAATAAGTTTTGCTTCTTGTTTTAAATACATTATATTGCATATGTTATTGTATTTCTACATTTTTTCTTACAGTGTGAAATTTGGGGAATCATTGTATCAGAAGTACTGTTAGAAAGATAACTTCTTTTTTTAATCTGAATGCTATTAGATTATGAATTTAGTTTTTTGTCTTTTTTTCTTTTTGGGGGGAGGAGGGTAAGGCAATTGGGGTTAAGTGACTTGCCCAGGGTCACACAGCTAATGTCAAGTGTCTGAGGCTGGATTTGAACTCAAGTCCTCCTGAATCCAGGGCCAGTGCTCTCTTCACTGTGCCACCTAGCTGCCCCATGAATTGAGTTTTTAAGAGAATGTGATTATAAAATTAAATATCCAAAAACTGTTAAATATTTAATGGGGTATATTTTATTTTATAAACATATAATGTTTAATAAAGAGTGAGTTGGTATCACTTATAAAAATGTATGCTGTGATTAAAAATGCAACTTTAATACATTAATATGAGTCAACCATCAGTTATTTTCTCTATGTCTGAAACCCCAGAATGTGGTTGGTTTTAATTTGTACATAAGGGATAAACAAAGTGTGACACTACTAGGGATACATAAGGAAATTAATAATATTCAAGCCCTAAATTGTGATTAATGAAATTTTGCTATTTATGAAAATTTTTCTTGGGACTATAATTTCATTTTGAATTTTGATTACAGGGATGGTCATCTAAATTGACATGAAGCCAATAGTAGAAAATGGTATGTGCTGCAATCTGAGAACTGCTACAAGTGGATTTTGTCCCTGGAAAAGTTGAGGAGATGAACTTGGCATGGCCTAAGGTAGGTTCCTCTTAAGTTTCCCCATTATGTTATTTTTTTCTGTACAGGAAATTTCCTCACCTGATTAATCCTGAGATTGACTTTTGATAACCCTGTGACTATGTGATTGTCTGTCAGAAATTATTCATGTCAAACAAAACATAGCTAAGGAAGATAGATCTCTACCTACCTACCCACCTATCTATCTATCTATCTATCATCTATCTATCTAGTCTGTGCCCTTGGGGGGATGAGTCTTGACAGTGTTATAACTATTTTCTTCCTTTTCCTTTCATAGAAAATTTCTATAACTAGGGTGGGTGAGCAGTGGAAGCTGTACAAAGTACAATACTAAATCTATTCATTAATAAATTGATACTGGAACATCTCTGTATTACTATAATAGGATGCAAGTATAAAAAATCTTACAATTTTAATCTGTATTTGTGGCCAAATTATAATAAAGGGATGATATCCTCATGAAGGGAGAAAAAGATAAACTAATAAGAGAATTATGTAATGTAAGAGGTGTTTTTTTTAATTAAATGGAATGGTAACTTTTGAGAAAGCAACAGGATTAGACTATTTTCTCTAAGAAATATGCGTGTATGTGTGTAGTTTTATATATATATATATATATATCTGTGTATACATATACATAACTATATTGTGAGAAAATAATGGGATTTGGCAGATACTCAAAGGCCCACCCAGAGATTAATCTAAACTGATTGAATTAAGTGAGAGTGATTGACTCTGCTGATTAGCCTACTTCAAGTTAATTAGATTGTAACCACACCTGGCTGGCCCTTAAGGAGGCATTGTTCTCACAAGCCAAAGACTTTGAACTTAACTTGAGACCACCTTCAGGTCAAGTGAACCAATGGATTTGGATGACGCCTACCAATCAGCTTGAAGCAGTGTGTAAGGACCGCCTCTACTCCAGACCTATAAAAGCTTCCACACTCAGTTTGAGAGAGTCCATGGTTGAAACAAGACTTAAGGAAGAACAGACCAGGCTAGAACTCTAGGCTAGATAAGCCTTTTCTTAACTTTCTGAACTCCACATGAATACCTGGTAAGCTTTAATAAATGCTTAATGTCCAAAGACTGGTACTAAAGCTTCTAATTTAAGGCGACCACACATTTAAATTTTAAACATCACATAACTGTATATAACTATATTTATATATGAGAGATAGATATATACGTGTGTATGAATATATATGTGTGTATGTATATATGCATATATGCATTGTATATATGCATGCATGTATGTATGTTTGTATTATATGATTAGCTTCCAAATGTATCTAGCATGCAAATTCAGGGTTTGAGTATGTTTTGGTAATAATTTCTCAGAAGCGTATTAAGAATTTTATATATAAAAAAGACAGGATTCATTTTACAAGTTAGACCCTCATTAATTTTTTAAAGATTCTTATATCAGGTACAGAGTTTGAGTAAAGAAAGAAATATCAAGTGGTATATAAAAACTGAAATTCTCTAAAGTTTCAAGTGTGGAAAACCAAATTTTAAAAACTGCATTAAATTGTATTAAATCTTGTTGCTGGCAGATTTTATTTATTTACTTATTTATTTTTGCTAGGCAATGAGGGTTAAGTGAATTGCCCAAGGTCACACAGCTAGTATGTCAAGTGTCTGAGCCCAGATTGGAACTCAGGTCCTCCTGAATCCAGGGCCAGTGCTTTATCCACTGCGCCACCTAGCTGACCCCGCTGGCAGATTTTTAAATAATTATATAGGAACCTCTACAAGTTATTTGGAACCCCCTTCAGAACTGCCTAATGAGGCCTATTTCAGAATGTCAAGAGAATATATTTCCAGGGATTAGATGACTATACGGGACATCTGGGATCCCAGATAAAGTGTGCTGATTAAATGGAGATTGGGAGTGGGTTACTAGGATATAAGGAGATTTTGTGTTAGTTAATATTGATGACCATTATTTTATCACTTTGGTCTTTTGTTTCATGTTTCTTCACATTTATGTTTTGGTCTTCTTGGTTATCTTGGTGACATGTAAATCTCCCTTCTCAAAATTAGTATATTGTAAGCCATCCAAATAGTTTGATCTGTAGTCTGACTTATGTAATTCTTTTTTTTTTTTGTGAGACAATTGGGGTTAAGTGACTTGCCCAGGGTCACACAGCTAGTAAGTGTTAAGTGTCTTAGGCCGGATTTGAACTCAGTACTCCTGAATCCAGGGCCGGTGCTCTATCCACTGCACCATCTAGCTGCCCCTGACTTATGTAATTCTGATTATTAATATATGAAGAACTTTACAGATTTGGCTTATAGATGAGTGGTCCATGGGAGGAGTAGACTGCCACTCCCCCATGAAACAAAAGGGGGAATTGAGGAAATTGGAATAGCAAAGGGTAGTTGGAATTGAGTGAATTGCACTGACTCAATTCTAGAACTAGCTCAGTTCTCTTTTTATTAAATAATGGGTCTAGTCCCATTTCTGTCTTATGATAAAACTCTATTCAATTGTAGGAATTGTGAAAGGACTTTGTTTAATTCTTTGAACCTATTATATATCCCAAGCAACTTCATATGTCCTATCTGAAAATTGGCCTAGTACTGATCAATCAGTCATTGTTTCCATGTTCCTTTAATTGAATACAGTCACTTGGGAGGACTGAGACACCTCTTTATCTGATTTCAGGGAATTACACTTGTTCACTCTCACCCTTCCAACTCGGAAAAGTCCCTAATCTTTCCTCCAATTATAAATCAGATTACCTTATCCTAGTTAATAGTTTTCTTTGAATTAATTATTTGATTTGATTACTTGGTTTTAATGTATAAAAACATTATAATGTATATAATGTATAAAAACATTATAATGTATAAAAATCTGTCTCTCCCTGTATTGGGGATCCAGTTCCAAAGCTGATTTGTTGAGCAATTGGCATGCATTGATTAATAAATTGATATGTTCAGAAGTTCAAACCTTTCTTTCTTTAGTCATTTCATTTTTCATTTGCCAGAGGTGAGATTTGAACTCAGGAATGTGAGTCTCCTTGACTTCAGGCCCAGCATTTTTTCTTTGTTTTTGTTTTTTCTGGGGCAATGAGGATTAAGTGACTTGCCCAGGGTCACACAGGTAGTAGGTTTCAAGTGTTTTCAAGGTTGGATTTGAACTCAGGTCCTCCTGAATCTAGGTTCAGTTCTTTATCCACTGTGCCACCTAGCTGCCCTTGGGCAATCAGGGTTAAATAACTTGCCAGAGTCTCACAACTGGTAAGTGTTTGAGACTGAATTTGAACTCAGGTCCTCCCGACTCCAGGGCTGGTACTTTATCTACTATGTTGCCTTATGCACCCCATCCCTGCCCCCCACCCCAGCACTTTATCTTACTACAGAGTTACCTCTGATCCATCTATTATCAGGATATTAACAAGTTCCTTTTCTTGCATCTACACCATCCAAAATTGTCTCTTAAGTTTTGTGGATATTATAGCAATAGCATTGTTTATTGTTTCAATACATTCATATTGACTAGCTATTTCCAATAACTAATCAAAATTTGGCATATTCTTTTTTTTTACCATGACCAACTGGATGTCCTTCCAATCTCTGGATATATAGTATATGCCAACACATTTTCTCTTTTCTCATTTCATCTACTTCAAATTTAATGGCTTTTCTATCAGTCTTTGTTGGGACACTTTAACAGACATATGGCAACTAACTCAGTGTACTCTTTAGCAAAATCATGAAAGGCTCTTTGACTTTGCAATCCTTGAAATCACCTGGAAAAAGAGCTTTCAGAGAATAGAAAGGAAATTTAAAGTTGGCTAATTTATTTGTTACTTCCTTTTAACTGTGATATGTTAGTATATCTAGCGTTTATATAGCACTTTAAGATTTTTGAAAAGCTTTACAAATTATCTCATTTTATCTTACAACCTACCCTGGAAGATAGGAGCTATTATCACCATTTTATAAATGAGAAAAAACTGAGACAAATGGGTTAAATGACTTGCCCAGAGTCACTCATCTAGAAAAGTGTCTAAGGCACAATTTGAATTTCAAGTCCATCATGGTACTACTGTACCAGATACCTACCTCTAAGTTATAGGAAACTTGTTAAAATTTCTAACTGTTCCCAGTATTTCAAATCCTTCATTCCAAGTTAATTTAAATAATTTGTATCCATGTATTTCCTTCTTAATGAATACCATTTTTAATTTTTTAAATCATTGTATCACCTTTTCTTAAGACTTGGTAAACAGTTTTTAATCACTTTGTAAAACCCCTGTCCTACTAAGATTTTTAGAATAGTCTGTATCTTTAAGTATCTTAGAGAAAACAGTTGAAGTTGTTACAGATATTAAGTAATTTTGAAAATATAAGAAATGTGAAGTAAAAGGTATTAGGAGAAAAATTTAAATATATCTCTTAGGTCAGGTAGTGTTCCCTTAACTAAGAATTTTCTACATCTCTAACAATATGCATTGCTAAGCACCAGTGCCCTAAACATTACATTATTAGTATTGCCATTAGTTTCAATACTTAATAATATGTACAATAAAGCAACAGTTTATTATTCCTTAAACACCCAAATAATCAAAAATAAAATAATAAAATAATAAAAGGTTTGGTTTCGAAAAGGAAAAGGGTTTTTTTTTTGTTTTTTGTTTTATTATGACTTCTTTTTTTTCTCTAAAGGATGCTTTTTACAGTAGGATATCCAATAAATCTCAATTGGGGTATTTATCTATTAGGGCCTTGGCCATGGAAAGGACACCCCAGTAAATACCATTCATGTATTATACTCTGGCCACCAAACACTGACTATATTAGCACCCTCTCACCTCTGGTGGTCTTAGAATAGTTATAATAGAGATGTGGGTAACATCTCTCCCTGAAACTGAGCTCAGAGTACTAGAACTAAATGTCTCCTATGATTCTATTAAAGGATAAGTAAAACTTCCTACACCAAATAATCAAATGTATGGGATTTTAAATGCCCAATATGGCTGTACTCATAGAGATTTGAATGCTTTCTGACCCCTAGTGGCCATCTTGACAAAACCTCCCATACTGGGCCCTACCCCAGGTACACTTGCAAGCCCAATGCTCCAAAACTCCACAGCAGAAATGTCAGTCCCCTATACTCATAGATAAACTGTGCCCAGTATCCCCTTGTGCCTGTCCTTTAGGCTAAACTGCTCATCCAAAGATACTAATGTTTTTTTTTCTGCAGTTCTGGATCTTTAAAAGAAAAGGAACTGCTGGTATCCAGTAGAATATTGGAATTTGTAATCTATTTGTTCTTCCCAGGGCATGTTGCTCCATAAGCTCTAAAATAAACATGTAACTATTTCTACAAATGTCTTTCTATCCTTACCAATCGTCTCCACAAGTGGAGATTGGGGAGGAAAGCACCAGATCTATGGCTTTTCTTCTATTACTGTCACAAACACACCTTAAATTCTAGCATTGCTTGTACTAGCCTCTCTACTCCTAGCTACCTCCCCAACCTACCTATAGGTAGAGACAATGAACTCAGGAATTTGTTATTCAGATATACAGAATCTGATTGGATTTTCTCTTCATGACTCCCAGGCATTCATTTTCAACTCTTGTATGTCCTCAATAATTCTGAGAAAATTAAACTCAAGTCTACATGGTCTTTTCTGTTCAGGCGTTTCTTCAGAGATGCAGATCCTAACCCATTCATGCCTGCTCATCCTGTGCAACTAAATGGAGCATACGATTGTCAAAGTGGGTGAGTACTTATCTTCATCAAACCTCTCCTACCCAAAAATCTTTAAAAAAAGGAAATTTTGAAAGTAAATAAAGCTTGGATACAAAATAAGAGCACAGAAACAACGATGGAAAACTTGAAAACTTAGAGGTCCCATACAGTGTCTGTCCTACCTCTCCAACTTCCTCTATGGACCAAGCACAGTGAATGCAAGCAATCATGCATATTTTTGCTTCAGGATTCAGGTGTGGAGGTTATGTCTTTAACCTACAAAAGACATCATATGGTGATTCTGCTCAAGAATGAAAAGGAAATGGCAGGTAATGAGGGAAGTAGATGAGGGGAAGACATAGGTAGTAAAACTGGCTATAAGAAATCAGAGTTTCCCATGTCTAGGCAAAAAGAGACTAAAAACCCAATTGGGGCCAATCTCCTTCCCCAGAAGTTTACTCTAGGACAGGCCTACCTATCTCCCCAACACAACTGGATCTATGCCTCAAACGAAAAAAGAATCAAAGGATGAGAAAGGAAAATGGAGATGTGTCTGAAAATATGAGAGAGTCTGCAAGATCTAAGGGCCAAGGGAGAATTTTTTAAAATATATCTAACAATAGATAATCTAATGAGGAGGCTCAAAAAGAGAAAGAAAAGTTAGTAAACTTGGTCCAGAAGACTATAAAGGATTATAAAATTGAGGAAAATCCACCCCAAATTCTACAATTAAAAAGATAAAATTAAACTTCCATATACTCCATGGAGAATATAGAAAAATAACAAACTTCAGATGTGTTTAAAAATATAAAATTCTTTAAATATAGTAAAAATTAAAACATGTTGTAAATCAGAGTTCTGAATGTATTTATAACACAAAAAATATAGTATAAAAATTTGGAAGAAGAGACAAAAAAAGATAACTTTACAAAAACACATCTAAAAAGAGATTGTCCTTGAAGAAAGCATGGCCAGAACTAATTAATTTAAGGATTATAGGTCTCCAAGAAGAATATGATAAATTAAAATGTAAAAACTGAATGCCATACTACAGAAAGAAAATTTTTTAAATTAACTAGAAATTTGGAATATGGATAACACATTAATTGATAAAAATCCACAGAGCTACTAAAAAAAAGGCCCACACTGGAAACTACAAGTAATATAGTGAATAAATATCACAATTCCAATAACAAATGTACCAATTTTTCAAGCATCCAGGAAAAAAAACCTTCAAATAAGAATGAAAGTCTATTTGAACAGCCTAAGATTATGCTGGAGTCATAAGAAATCAAAGAAAAGAATGTGCCAGATTTGCAAAAATGTTTCTCTTGGAATGTTTTGTTTTTAGGAGGGTAGGAATATATTGTCATCTGATGTTCAATTATATTATTTTTAGGCTATGCCTCACCTCCTGTGCTTGACGATTTACAGAGAAAATGCTATAGTGCTAAATGGAGCCAAATACATAACCAGAAAGCACAGAGGTTAAAGAAAGTAGCCACTGCAACAGAGCTGAGCCCTATTGTTCTCTTCTGAGTCTGAAATCCTTCCCAAGTATCATCCCAACATCTAGAGACCTAAAGATAGAGTGATATGAGCACCTATGACTTAGGAAATCAAGGAGGAAAGATGATCCAAGTAGGTACAGGGAAATGAAGAGGACTTTAATAGACATGATAATAGGATAAATAGACATCAATTTCTATATATAGAAGAACAAGCAAAAAGACCTGCTGCTTCAAAATTTATTTTGACCAAAAAAGGGGTAGCTATTTAAAGTGGAATCAACAGCAATTTTATCATAAAGTAGCCACAGCTCTATCATTCTTCACAAACAAAGAAATAAACATTGAAAAGTCTGGAAAACTTATCATGTCTAGATTCTCCTTTTTACCTACAATCAGAGATTAGATTTCAGTTAAGAAAAAAAAATCCATAGATGCTAGTGAGGATTTAAAGGCAGTTTTCTGAGATGTTTTGAGAAGAAAAATTCAAAGTAGATGGATAAATTCAAAGAAGAACAGGAGATGATGGCAGATATCTGTCCCCCTCTCCCTCCAAAAAATAGTACCAGGAAGACTAAAGGACAGAAAAATACTAAGGATGCTTTAGAAGCCAAATGTGGGGAAGGATTTAAAAGAAAAGATTTAGAGATGAAGAAAAGGGGAAAAAATTGTCTTCTACCTGAGTAGCTAATTTAGGTCAGTACAGAGAGTTTACACAAAGAATTAAACATCTGGATGACTTGAAAACAAAGAGTCCGAATTAAGGAATTCAAGACATGGAAGGAAAGGACAGAAAACCCCTACCTTTGGTTGGCCTAATTTTTAATAAGTTCTCTGTCATTTGCCCTAATATGCTAGTTACAGTGAAGTGCAAGGAGTTTTATTACATAGAGTTGGAGTTGTCTCATCCAATAATTTTCTAAGAAATCTGGGTGAATGACTTTGAGCTCATAAGCAAAATAATTTCTTCCAAAGATGATATGAGTCCTTCATGCCATCAGGGACCCTAACATAGGATTGACACTCCCAAATGGAGTCATGAAGAATCAGGCATGACTAAAACAACTGAACAATAAACCTCAGACTCTGAATAAAATGTTCTTTTCACTGACCACAATGACATAGCAAATCTTTGAGGTGTCCACTGGTTCCATAAACACTATTCCAGATATTTGTTGGGGCTCAACCCAACCTATTTACATCAACTAGATGGCATTATTGTTTATAAAACCTTATTAATTAATATTGTTTGATCCTAGCTTGATGTGCCTAGAAATTGACTGACCTCAGGTTTGCTCCAAGGGAACCTGGATGGCTATAGGAAATGCCTGGATTCCACCCAGGTCTTGAGTCCACCCAGTCCTAGTGTTTGGGTTCACCAAGTCTGAATGTTTATACCAGATGGACCAAAAGTCACAAAGTTTTAATAACTCTTTGAAAATTATTTGTCTTTATTTTTTGCTATTTCCTATATGTACTGCATATGATGTTATGATATTATAAATTAAAAACGAAAAATAAAGGAATTATTAAATATTGAAACCCCCTCGTGATGTTTGTCCCCCATTGTGTCTGTCCATCTCAATAGTCTCCTTAGAAAACTGCTCTTTCTATAAAATGGATTAACAGGTGTGCAAATTCATGAAGACGCTCTTCTTGGAATTCCGATGTAATGTAAACCTTGTAGAGACTGAAGAAGGCGCCATCTTTTAGCTTTCCTCCTCTACCAAACAATCTAATAAATGTCTTTCTAAAATTATTTCCAATTTTGGCATTCATTCTTGTGATTAACAATATTCTATGGGCACTGCTCTGCTATGGATTAGATGCCGAATCCTGATGGATTAAATGGCTGCCTGTGTTCCACTGAAAGAAGCACCAGTTCAACTGTTGAAAGCTTGAGTAATTCAAAGGCATCATATTAACATTATCTCACAAGTCTTACAACCATTATCTCATGTGTTCCTCACAAAAGCCCCATGAAGACAAGTCATGTAAATATCTCCATTTTATAGATAAGGAGAATTAGGTTCAAAGAAATAGAATGAATTGTCTCAGGTCACACAAGTAGAAAAGAAAGCCAGGAGTTGAATTCATGTTTGAAAGGTGTTGCAAAGCAATTTGGTATCAGTAGGACTAGATGGCACAGTGGATAGAGTGAGGAGCTTGGAGTCAGGAATACTCAGCTTCTTCAGTTCAAATTCAGCCTCAGATAATTACTAGGTGTGTGATCTTGGGCAAATCACTTATCCCTGTTTGTGTCAGTCTCCTCATCTGTAAAATGATCTGGAGAAGGAAATGGCAAACTACTTTAGTAGCTTTGCCAAGAAAATCCCAAAGGAAATCATAAAGAGTTGGATATAACTGAAAAGTGGCACAATAACAAGGACTTAAAAATTTTGTTTATTGAGAACTTAAAAATCAACAAACACAAACATTTCAACATGCAAAGAACAGGAAAAGGTATTGAGGCAGCTAAACTGGTATAGTGGATAGAGTACAAAAACTGTAATCAAAACTGCCCTTGGACACTAAGTCTCCTCATCTGCATAATGGGGATAATAATAGTATTTCTTTTGCATATAGTGCTTTTAAGAAGTATGATATTAAGCTTAACAAGATAATACCAAACTTGCTCAAAATTTGTGTCCCGGGGGCAGCTAGATGGCGCAGTGGATAAAGCACTGGCCCTGGATTCAGGAGTACCTGAGTTCAAGTCCAGCCTCAGACACTTGGCACTTACTAGCTGTGTGACCCTGGGCAAGTCACTTGACCCCAATTGCCTCACCAAAAAAAAAAAATTTGTGTCCCCTTAGTACTTTTTTATTTTTTTCCTGTGCACTTTAAAAGACATTTTGTTGCTGTTTCTTATTTCATATCTATCAGTACCCACTAACCAACTCCTCATCGCCACCCTCCTCTGTAAGAAATTATAGATAGTCAACACAAATCAACACATTGGCCTTGTCTTAGAGTTCATGTATTGATAGATGGTTGTGTACCACCAGTCCTTGCATTCTTAACCCAGAGTCCATGAACTTGTTTTTTAAAAAATGATAACTATATTTCACCATAATTGCCTTTCTTTGTAATCTATGTATTTTATTTTAAGCTCTAAAAAACATTCTGAGAAGTATATCACAGGCTTCAGCAGACTACCAAAGAGGTTCATTACACAAAAGGTTAAGAACCCCTTTCAATAGTCTATTCTATTACCTGCCAAAGAGTGAGAGAGGATGCCTCACCAATTTGTTGAAGTCAGGATTGACTTTGAAGAACCTCAGAACTCCCTTACATTATTGCAGTCATTGCATGAATTCTTCTTCTGATTCTGCTTAGGGTTTGTTCAGCCTTTCTCTGACTGAAGGGTAAATTTTTTCTTTCCAGCTATTGCAGCTACTTTTTAAAGAATTAACAAGTTTTGTTTCATATAGCTCATGATTCTGTTACACTGCTCTCAGTTCACCTCTTGCCTCTTTCATAGGGACTTGATGACTTCATTTCTCTCTTCCTGAGACCATTGTCTTCATCTTCATTTAAGTGTGTCATTTCCATTCCCCTGTTCCATACAAGCTTGTGAAATGATTCCTGAAAAGAAGATGGTGAAGAAGAGATAATTAGAGGCAACATGATATAATGGAAAGATCCCTGAATTAGGAGACCTACCTTTGAATCTTTGCTCTTCCACTTACTAGCTGTGTGACCTTGGGCAAATCATTTAACTTCTCTGGCTCTCTATGCCCATTCAACGGTTTAAGAAACCAATACTTATCCTGCTCTGTCAACCTCTTAAGATTGTTGTCTAGGAATGTTTCTTAAATTTTTTTTAATTATTTGGGGGAACTATAGATATGAAATATCATATATTTCATTGGAATTGATTGGTATGTTATTTACTTAGGTTAAATGCTTTCTGTGGGATGATTTAAAATGTGTGAGACATAGTTTCTGGGTAATTTAATTACTTTATTAATAAGGCCAGAAGGTTATTAATAAAAGCATGGTCATTTGACTGTCTCTCTCAGACCAAAGACAATCATGGCAGTGGGGTTCACAACTGATGTACCCTTGAAACAGTATGTGATTCATCAAACAGCAATCAATTCTAATTGGTTAATGTAATTGGAGGTATGCTATATTAAAATGAAGGGCTATACCAGACTACCCCCAGCCTTAGGCCATCAGTTCAAAGAATGTATACCCTTTTCAATGGGTGGGCTAAGTGTTGCTTCCTTAGAGGACTTCCTATCTAGACAAACTTGAGTAGAACTGAAGGAGCTTCCCTATCCTAGATTCCTAGCAAGCTTGAGATAGCTCTTGAGTAGAACTGAAGGAGCTTTCCCATGCTAGATTCCTGGCAAGCTTGAGATAGGTCTGACTAAGATGAAGAGACTTAATGCAATCTTATTATCAAAGAGAAATGGAACCTCTAAAAGTCAGGGCTTTGGAAGAAGGGGGAAAGCTCTTAGTCGCCATAAGATATCAATTATTAATAATCATTTTTCACACCTCTGTTTTAGCTTTTGTTATAAGGAATAGCTAAGAGTACAGATGGAAGTGATATATTGATAAATGGAGGTTATAGAAAAACAAGATATCAATAAAAATGTATAACAGGCCAAAAAAATGCTGCTAAAATGTGAGGATCAAATAATATGACATATGTTAAAGCACTCTGAAAACCATAAATCACTACATATAGGTCAGTTATTCTTGTATTGAAAGGTTGATTTTTCTCCTCTAATATATAGCATTGACTACAGGCTACAATTTTGTGCAATCTCACAGTCTGTAGAAAGATTCTCGCGTGGCTGGTATCTTGGACAAAATAAAGGACAAGCAGAGTTCAATTTCTGGCTGAGCCTGTAGTGAGGGGCAGCCTCTGTTTGGCCCAAGGCAGCAGTGTTTTGCCCACCTTCTCATTTTGAAGCCCTGCATTTCCCCTTTTCACCAGTAGATAGTGCCCCAGGGCCACCAGTCAGGCTGTGCTGACTATTGACCAAGAACTGCCAAAGATGGACAAATAAGCAGGTTACTGAGCTTGAAAATTCAAAGATGGGCTTTTTTTCTCTTCTTTTCTTTTTGGCTGATCAGATTGAGCTGATCAGCAAAATTGAAAGCAGGAAAAAGAGAGGATTCTATTCTAGGTGTTTTCAGACCTAGTTAGCTCCATCAGCCATCTGGAAAATGCCACCATGACTCAGTTAAAGTCTCTGTAAACCTATGATTTAAAAAAAGGGGGGAATGAAGAGCTGGGAAGAACCCTCAGAATTCAAGTTGCTTTCACTATTAATCTTAAAATCACACCTCCAAAAAGCTGATGTTCAAGGTTCATGAAAGAGAGAGTTTTGGGTAGAGGGGCTTTTTGGTAATTTGATCACAGGCACAAAGTAGGTGGGCACTTAAATGATAAGCTTAGTGCCAAAGAGTCAGTCAACAAGGATTTATCACGTACCTACTGTGTACCAGATACTTTGCTAAGTATAGGAGTTACAAAAAAAGGTAAAAACACAGTCCCTGCCCTTAAGGAGTTCATATTTATTCTAGTAAGAAAGACACAAAAATTAGTTGGTATAAGACATATACAGAGTAGATACAAGATAAGGAATCTCAGAGGGAAAAGCCCTACTGGCTGTGGGCCCAAGAAAGAATTCTCTCCTTGTGAAGGAAAGTGAGCAAAATGTGACACTTGAACTGTCTGGAAGGGAGCCAGAGAAACTGAGGCAACAGTGAGGGGGTAGAGCACTCCAGGCCTGGGAGACAGACAATATACAAAGGCACAGAATGGAATCTTGAGTTCAAGAAAGTGCAGGTGGGCCAATGAAGCTCAATTATAGAGCACATTTAGGGCAGGAAAGGGTAAGAAAAATGGAAATGTAGGAAGGAGCCAGATCATAAAAGTTTTAAATTCCAGAAAGTTTGTACTTATTGCCAGAGAACCTCATTGAGCAAGGAGATGACATAGGTCAGACCAATGCTTTAGTAAGATCAACTTAGCAGCTAAATTAATGGTGAAATATTAGAAGTGGGAGAGATACTATCAGAGATCATTTCATCCCAAATCCACCCTTTTATCATTCTCATATTACAGATGAGGTACCAGGCCCAGAAAAACAAAGAAATTCCACAAGGCCAGATAGCTAGCCAGATAGCCACATGATCCAAGTGGCAAGAGACAGGGAGACAATCCTGGTCTCTTGATTCTTGGGTCTGTATTCTTTCCACTCACAGAGAAAACTTACAGGAATTTATATCCCCCACTGTTCCCACTGTCCCCAATGTCCCCAACCACTTTGCTGAGTTGGCTGTCAGTTTCAGGGATTTAGAGCCTCGCTCAGCTAAATGGCTCTTATTTTTGGAGTCTATGGACCCTTTCTGAAGAATAGAGAGGAGGCTATGCCAGAAATAGTCTAGAATGAATGATGTCTAGCTTCTAAATGTAATGGGGCTGGGCCCATCCCCTTTTTGATGACAGCAGTCTAAATTTCTACAAGCAGCCTTTACCTATCTCTGGAATTCTACCATTAATCCCTCTTTCAGATCAAGACCATGAAAAACCCAGTTCAGAAGTAAACATTACCTTTGAGAGAATTATTTATTGAAACATCATGGGGGCAGCTAGGTGGCACAGTGGATAAAGCACCAACCCTGGATTCAGGAGGACCTGAGTTCAAACCCGATCTCAGCTACTTGATACTTGATACTTACTAGCTGTGTGACCCTGGGCAAGTCACTTAACCCTCATTGCCCTACCCCACCCCCAAAAATCATGAGACATATATGTACATGTGTATGTGTATAAATGGTTTTTTCTCTTGGGAAAATGAAAAGGTTGTATTGATTGACTCCAATGATCTTTTTTAGCTATAAACGACTAAGGCCCCAGGGGCAGCTAGGTGGCGCAGTGGATAGAGCACCAGCCCTGGAGTCAGGAGGACCTGAGTTCAAATCTGACCTCAGACACTTAACACTTACTAGCTGTGTGACCCTAGGCAAGTCACCTAATCCCAATTGCCTCACCAAAAAAAAAAAAAAAAAGACTAAGGCCCCCAAGAAGGGAAATGATTTACCCAAGGTCATATAACAAACTAGTAGCAGGATCTCAAATGGAACCCAGATCTCCTGGTTGTCCAATGCTATTTCCCTTATTCTCACTCCCTTTAGTGTGCTTTCCCTCCCCTCACCCTTGGAGGACAAGGCATCCCGCATACAGTGCTACCTTCCAGAATCTCTCTTTGTATAATAGAAAAGTGTATTATTTAGCCAGTAAAACAACAGGGCTCAGGAGATAGCACAAGGCACTGCTAAACCAGGATAGTAAATGTTTATGCACACCATCAAATAAAGACTGTTTCTATACCGACCAGATCAGTCAATTGAACCTGCTCTCCCCAAGGTTACCAATGATCTGTTAATTGCCAAATCCAATGCCCTTTTCTCAATCCTTATACTTCTGTGTGTGTGTTTTGTAATCCTCATGCTTCTTGACCTCTTGCAGTGGTATTTGATAGCACCAATCACCCTCTTCTCCTACATTCTCTCTCCTCCCTAGGTTTCTGCTACACTGCTCCATCCTGGTGTTTCTTTCTCTCTGATCCTTCTTTCTCAGTCTCCTTTGCTAGATCTTCCTCCAAGTCACATTCACTGTCCCCCAAAGATATCTCCTGGCTCCTCTTCCTCCTTTGTATTGTCTTGCTTGATGATCTCATCAGCCCCCATGGGTTCATTTATCATGTCTTCCTTGATGATCTCATAAGGGCCCATGGGTTCATTTATCATGTCTAAGCAGATGATTCTCAGATCTATTTATCCAACCCTAACATCTCTCTTGACCCCCAATCTCTTATCTCCAGCAGCCTCTTGAATATTTCAAACTCAAAGTCTTTAAGCCATCTTAAACCCAACATGTCTAAAGCAGATATCCTTTTCCCTCCCAAGCCCTCCCTTCTTGCCATTGATATTATTACCGTGATATTACTATCAAGAACAAAACCATCCTTCCAGTCATCCGGACTCACAACTTTGCTGCATTCTCAGCTCCTTGCTTATACACATGCCCCACAACTATTGACAAATATTGCCATTTCTTGCTTCACAACATTTTTCATATCTCCTAGGCCCTCATTACTTCACACGTAGATTATTGAAATAGCATTCAAATTGGTCTTCCTGACTTAAGTCTCTCCCCACTCCAATCCATTCTCCACTCAGCTATCAAAGTTATCTTCCCAAAATGCAGGTCAGACTATCACCACCTTACTCAACAAACTCCAGTGGCTTCCTCTCACCAAATATAAACTCTGGCCTTCACAACCCTGCCTCTTCCTTCCTTTCTAGTATATATTTTTACCTTTTTCTAACTCCATGCCTGGAATGCTTTTCCTCTTAATCTTCCTTCACCTCCTGGAGTCCCAGGTGTTCCTTTAAGTCTCAGCTCAAATCCTACCTCATTCAAGAGACTTTCCCCCATTGCCCATACCTCACTTCCCTCTGAGATTACTTCCTTTTTACACCACATATGTTTTTTATTTGGGGTTTCGCATGTCATATGCTGCATTGCAATATGAGTTCTGTGAGGGTTGGGACCAGGTGTGCGCCTTTCTTTGCATCCCCAGTATTTAGTATGATAAATATGTGTTCATCCTCATCCTATAATAAATGCTTGCTGACTGACTGGTTATGTACTCCACATTTCCCCCTTATTTCCTTAATGGTAAGGAAAGGTTTTGTTTCTTTCTATTCCTTGAAGCACTGGCCACATAGTTCAATTCAATCTAGTGGAAGGGTTGATAGAAACACCATTGAAAGAAATGGATGGGATGTTGAAGACATACTTCCAACTTTATAATTTTACTAAGAGACATCATAGCTGAGGCATGGCAAAGCCTTGGGCAGTGACCAATTGGTCCTTCCATTGTCTTCCCCTTCATCTTATCATGGAACAGTCACATGATCCAAGGCTCAGAATCCAGATCAGAAAGAATAAGCCTTCAAAGGTGACTTGAACTGGACCAGGTCTCTCAGAGTAAATCTTATATTGTCCAGGTATCATATTTCCAGATATAACTAAGAGGGGAAGATGAATGAAAACCATGTCTGGTGAGGGACAGTTGAAGGAACTATGAATATAAGGTAGAAAAGAGAGAAGAGGGGGAATCATTTACATGGAACTGGTAGGGACTATGTAGACCATTAACTCTTTTTATCAGTGAAGAAACTGAGGTTCAGAGAGATTGCTATGCCCAGAGTCACACAGCTAGTTACTAGCTTAGTAACTTTGATTCTTAGTATCTGAAGTAGAATTGAATCCAAGTCTTCCTGACTATGAGTCCTGGGCACTATATCCATTATGCCTCAGTGCCTCACATTGGTGCAGGGGTGAACATAACTGTCTTTTCTTTTTTCTTTTTTTCTTTTTTTCTTTTTTTGTGAGGCAATTGGGGTTAAGTGACTTGCCCAGGGTCACATAGCTAGTAAGTGTTAAGTGTCTGAGGCCAGATTTGAACTCAGGTCCTCTTGAATCCAGGGCCAGTGCTCTATCCACTGTTCCACCTAGCTGCCCCTATAACTGTCTTTAAACCACTCTTTGCCATGACATCCTCTCAGATATATGATTTCTTCTTCCTTATGTCACGTCCCAAATATTTAAAAGGCAAGCGGCACTTCCCAATAATCAGTTGTCTGAAAATTCAATCAATAAGCATTTATTAAGCCCTTGGTATGTGCCAGGCACTGTGTGAAGTACTAGGTATTTTTAAAAGGTAGGAAATAAAAGGAAATAGTCATAATCCTGAAGGACTTAATATTCCATCAAGAGAGATGTATGCACAGATCAGTCCACACAAAACATATGAAATCAACATGACGTAACATCCTTCCTAAACTCTGAACTGAACTGAACATAAGACTCTAGCTGGCATCTGAACAAGGCAGAGTGCAGAGAAACGAATTCCTTCCTTATTCCTAGAAGTGATGTCTCTCTTGGCCCAGCCCATTTTTACATCAGCCTCCTCAGGTGCCTCATTACCCTGATGACTCACAGGAAGTTGGCAGTCCACTAAGACCCTCACATCCTTTTTAGTCCTAACTACTGTCAAGCTATTTCTCTGCCATCCTCTTACAGCTGGATTCAAAAATGAACTTCACAGGAAGACAGCATTTATTCCTTTGGTACTTGATCTCCTCATAACATCTCACCAGCACTCTAGCCAGGTGGTGTCAAATTCAGATAGAAACCAGGAACCCTTAAGCATACATAAGGATCCCTGCCAGCTGGATTTTTTTCCCCTGAGGCAATGGGGGTTAAGTGACTTGCCCAAGGTCACACAGCTAGTAAGTGTTAAGTGTCTGAGGCCGGATTTGAACTCAGGTCCTCCTGAATCCAGGGCCGGTGCTCTATCCACTGCGCCACCTAGCTGCCCCTGCCAGCTGGATTTTGACTTAGAGAAACCATAAATTAACATTATTTACATTCTGTGGTATTTTTATTTATTTTGTTACATATTTCCCAACCATATTTTTGGAGGGCAGGGCAATGAGGGTTAAGTTACTTGCCCAGGGTCACACAGCTAGTATGTGTCAAGTGTCTGAGGCCAGATTTTGAACTCAGGTCCTCCTGAATCCAGGGCTGGTGCTTTATCCACTGTACTACCTAGCTGCCCTCCAACTGTATTTTAATCTAGTTTAATCCAGAGGGAGCTAGGTAGCTCCATGGATGGAGTTCTGGACCTGGAGCCAGGAAGACCTGAGTTCAAATTCAACCTCAGAAATGTACTAGCCAAGTGACCCTGGGTAAGTCATTTAACCTCTGTTTCAGTTTCCTCATTTGTAAAATGAGAGTAATAATTGCACCTACCTCCCAGGATCAAAGAAGATGGTAATTGCAAAGCACTTAGTATACTGCCTGGCACATAGTAGCCACTCTATAAATGCTAGCTACTACATTCTACATACTACTACACACTAGTAGCAATAGCACTTGGGAATGTTATATGTCACAATGCAGCCCTAGGGCCATGTGTTTTACACTTCTGCTCTAGCCTCTCAAGATCTGTTTAAATTCTAGAATTTCATGGTCCCAGTTCTCATGAAGGATATATTCTAAGGCAACAGACAACATGAAAATATGTCTCTTGCATTTCTTGTTGTCTCCTCATTTTACATGTACATACACACATAGACATAGACACACATATATGGTAGCTAAGTGGCACAGTGGATAGAGCACTGGGCCTGGAGTCAGGAAAACCTGAGTTCGAATCCAGCCTCAGAACTAACTAGCTGGTTGACCCTAGGCAAGTCACTTAACTTCTGTTTGCCTCAGTTTCCTTATCTGTAAAATTACCTAGGGAAAAGAAATGGCACACCACTCCAGTATCTTTGCCAAAATACCCCCAAATGGGGTCATGAAGAGACATGACTGAAATACATACATACATATATATGTGCATGTGTGTATAATGTATGTCTGTATATATACACATGTATGCGTGAATGTATCCATCCGTATGTATGTGTATATAATTACATACAACCATCATGTATACATACTTCTATATCGTATTATATGTATACACATGAAATATATACACTGTGTATCTACTACATAAAAAGTAGTCTGAGACATGAAAAATGTTTATATAAAATAATATATAATTATATAATAACATAAGTAATACATATCTTTTGATCACCAGGACACATCTGTACCTTTCTAAACTTTGTATTTCTCCCAGCACCTAACACTGTGCTTTCCCCAGAAGGTACCTAGTGAATGTCTAGTTCTCTTATCACATTCTAGGGAAGCTGTTGATAGCAACAGTCCTGTTCTCTTCCCTACTCTGACCACATCAAGGGTATCATTGCCTCTCTTGCTCTGACCACTAAGGCTGCATAAATAGAGAAGTATGCAAAAACTCTTCCAAAAGAGGAGCTCCAGAAACATTTTCTCATTCGCCTATTCCAGCAATGCTATAACTGACACCTGTCCAAATGGGCATTGATCTCAGTCAGAGTAAATTCATTCATTCCAAAAATATTGACCCATCCTTCCTTAAGTGCAAGGTCTGGTGATACATCAAAGCGCGATTAGAAGTTGGTGTTGATGGTCTCCAAGGTCTCCCTCACCTCCATTTACATTATCCCTGACAGGAAGTCATCCAGAATCGGTTTGAATACCCCTAGGGCCAGGAAGATCACTCCTACTGAGGCAGCCCCATGCCATAGTTAGACAACTCTAATTGTTAACAAAGTTTTCCCTTAGACTAAATCAAAAGCCACCTCTCCACACCCTCCTTCACCATCCTGCATGATCAATGCTACTTGTTCTGCCCTCTGGAGAAATAATCTAATAGGCTCTCCCCATGGTAGCTATCTAATGCCATGAAATATCTGAAGAACTAGGTGTGTGCTAGTACCTGCCTCCCTTCCCTGACCACCTTCATGGCATTCCAGCAGACTCCCAACTGCTTCTTCCTTGTTCTACCCCCAGCCAGGGCTGCTGGAAGCCAGGAGCATCTCAGCCTAGCTCCGTTTTTAGAACAATTCTCTCAGCCCTGTGTTGACATCATAAGACCCTGCCTTTGCTAACACAGTTGAAGTCCTGCTGGGAGAGCTGAGCTCCTGCTATTTTCTCTCTCCCCCCAATTTTTTCTTGGTATTTCTTACATGTTTTTAGGAAAAGGACTGTGGCCCACAGGCCTGTAGGAAAATCGCAGAACTTTCAAACACTAAAAAGCATAAAAGTTTCCTTCTAGATTTACGTTCTAACATTAGAATGTTAGAACTGAAAAGAACATCAAAACACTAAAAGTTAAGAGTTCATGAGGCTGAGGCTGGAATAAATCAACCAACAAGCATTTATTAGGCACCTAACTCTGTGCCAAGCACTATGTTAAGTGATAGAGATGCAAAGACAAAAATGAAGGTGTCCTTACCCTCAAGGATTGTATCGGTAGAAACAACATGAAGATATAATAGATATATGCAAAATGACTCTAAGTGAATTTTGTGAGAGAAGGCACTAGTGACTCAATCTGTCTTCTATATGAGATCTTCTCCTGATTCCCCCAAAAGGAACTGGGCAGCAGACAGGAAAGTTGCTTTTACTGGTTGCCTTTTTACTTTTCGGAGGCAATGGGGAACAGGAGAGGAGACCCAAATCTCAGGACTAGGTCTCCCTCTGCCTCTACCTCCAGAAATAGAATGATCATATAATAATGATATAATAACTTCAGACTTCCTTCTATCAGCAATAACTTGATGATCCCCAAGTGTCATCTTTTGAAGATATAAACTATGAACCACCCACAGCATTCTCTTCCCCATGTTAAATATTTCCAATTCTTTCCCCTGGCCCTGCCATGCAGAACTCTCTACTTGGACTTACTACTGCACAATGTAGTAGCCCATTCCATTAAGTGTTAGTGAGATTCTTCTCACAGGGATGTGTGCTTTTGTAATACCTGTTTTAAGAGCATTGTTATCTAGGAACCTCTCAGCTTTTGCAATCATGCATCTTGGTGAGTTATATCCAACACTCTGTAATATCAGTGACCTTTCTTTGACAATCAGAATATAAATTTATTAAGCATACAGAATTAAAATCTTGATAATACTGGAGACATTTTGCTCCAATAAGTGTACAGATTAGCATTCTTTGAAATGAGAATTAGCTAAATTAGACAATTACTTTGCATGAAAGCCTGAGTAAATAGCACACATGATAGGTGAGTAGAGAAGTTTTCAAACCGATTAAACTTAAATGCAAAAGGGAAATGAACAGGGCTAGTTAAGGTTCATGTGAAGGAGAATAAATTAATAAGCAAACAAATAAATAAGTATTTATTAGGCACCTACAATATGCTAGGCACTATATCAAGCACTGGAGCCACTGTGATAAGCCCTGGAGCCCACGTGCACCCAGAGCTAGACTACTGAGAATAGATGTAGAGGCTGCAACTGGAAGGGAGAGTATTCCCAAGAAGATAGGGCAAAGCAAATAATAAACCTTCCCCCAGTCCCATGGAACTATTTTCACTGGTATCTTTTCAATCTTCTGGGAAGGCAAGGGGGGGGAAAGAAAGAAAGAAAGAAAGAAAGAAAGAAAGAAAGAAAGAAAGAAAGAAAGAAAGAAAGAAAGAAAGAAAGAAAGAAAGAAAGAAAGAAAGAAAGAAAGAAAGAAAGAAAGAAAGAAAGAAAGGAGGGAGGGAGGGAGGGAGGGAGGAAGGAAGGAAGGAAGGAAGGAAGGAAGGAAGGAAGGAAGGAAGGAAGGAAGGAAGGAAGGAAGGGAGGAAGGGAGGGAGGAAGGAAGGAAGGAAGGAAAGAATAGAAAATATTTTATCTGAGAGCTGAAACAGGAACTGAGACCACTAAGAAATGAGTGGAAGGGGAAGGGAAGGGTAAGCGTTTGCTACTTGGGAAGGATGATTTTATGTAGGTTCTTATCCTCTCTGTGACTCTCAGGGAAGGTCAGAAATCAGATGCAAAAGAAAGAGAACATAAAAGAAAACACTCTTTAAAAAACTATCTACTCTTCAGTGTCCATGTGTGCACATATACATAATGTACAAATATAAAATATATATATATATATATATATATATATCATATATAAAATATATTGTACATATATAATGTATGTATATATGTGTGTGTATAAAACCTGTGTGTACACACACACACATACACATATATGTGAGAAACATGTCAGGACCAATGATGTCATTAACTGTGGAACTCCCAATACTAATGCTAACTGATGTCTTATCTATAATTCGTGAGAGTCAGGGAGCTAGGTGGCACAGTGGATAAAATACTGGCCCTAGATTCAGGAGGACCTGAGTTCAAATCCAGCCTCAGACACTTGACACTTACTAGCTGTGTGACCCTGGGGAAGACACTTAATCCCCATTGCCCAGCAAACGAACAAACAAACAAAATCCAAATTTATGAGAGTTGCTTTAAACACTAAGAGGTCAAGGGTCTTGCCCACAGTTGAACCATTAGAAGGTCTCAGTAGTAGGACTTTAGTCTTCTTGACTAAAAAGCCAACCTTTTATCAACCCCCATGTTGCTTTTTTTGGTATGCACTGTGTGTGTGTGTGTGTGTGTGTGTGTGTGTGTGTGTGTGTTGGGGAGACAAAACTGTGATTTTTATTAGTGTAGGAATTCCTGGTGTGGTAACTCCCTCCACTAATATATTGATTATCAACTACCATAACTTTCTAAAACTAGAAGTTATTTATTCAAAATCACATGTCTAGTAAGTGATAAAAGCTACACTTGAATCCAGATCTTTCTAAATCCCAAATCAACTCTTCATTCACTATTCAAATTCCCTTACCTTACTAAGGTAGGGAGATAACAGGAGTACTTTAAAGGGCCAAACTAGGATAGGGAAATGATAGAACAAACCAGTGTTTCCTTTTTCTGTACTCAAGTTATCTAGCTTCAAGAAAAATTACTACAGATGAACATAGGTGTCTTCTTCAAGGACCACTGCTAATTCAGGATGGAAGGAAAAAATGAGACATATGGGGGTACCTGTGTCCTATCTAGCCACCTAGCTGCCTCCTAGGAAAACAGAGGTTAAGTGACTTGCCCAAGGTCACACGGCTAGATTGAACTAAAGAGAAGACAAGCATTTACTTCGGTCTTAATTGACTTTTCACTAGCTTCTGGCTTCAAAGAGTACACAAAGGATTAACATGAGTGAACTCAACAAGTGAAGAGAAATTATTTTATTATATTTAGAATAAGAGGGGGCCACAGAGACCATCAAATCTGACCCTCTTAGTTAACAGCTGAGGAAACTCACTCCAAAGATGGTTAAGTGAATTGTCCAAGATGACTGGGTCATAAGAGGGAGGACTGGCACTCTTAGTAACTGTGGCACTCTTAGTAACTACTGCCAACAGTGCCAAGGCAACCTCCTTCTGACCTTAGGAATAGGACCTCTTTTCAGCTCTTTCATATCAAATGTTATGATAACTTCCTTTCTTCAATATCAAGGCACCTGATTTTCCTCAAAGCAGAGGATGGGGCACCTACATAACAAAGGGCATAGTTCTCTCTCTTCCCCCTCAGAATCAGCTCATACAACTAACAATTGGTACTCCAATTATAGACATATAGCTCATTATCAGGCCCATTCCTGAAGTCTTTCCAATTTGTAAGCCTTAACTTATAGTCCATTGGTATAAGCTTTGAGAAATTGGAATCTACTTAATTACTATAATGAGACATCTGTGCAGGTTTTCATGGACATTATAGATAAGGATTTTTTCGACTAATCTCAGTTGCCTCTTAAAAGTGACCTTGAGATACAATATGACAGAGATTCTCCCATTTTACAGATAAGAAAAGTGAGGCCAACAGAGGGAAAATAACCTGCCTAAGGGAATCAAACTTGGGTCTTTTGACTCTGGATCCAGCATGCTAACATACTGTAACCACATACAGTTAAGTGGAAACATTGAGACATGGTTTAAGATTCATATGAAAGGGGCAGCTAGGTGGCGCAGTGGATAAAGCACTGGCCCTGGATTCAGGAGGACCTGAGTTCAAATCTGAACTCAGACACTTGACACTTACTAGCTGTGTGACCCTAGGCAAGTCACTTAACCCCCATTGCCCCGCAAAAAAAAAAAAAAGATTCATATGAAAATCTAATGATCTTCTACATTGCAGTCCTATTAAGGAGCAACTCATTAGTAAATTAAACATGGATTCCTAGTCTTCCTCATCATAGGTTCAATTCCTGCCCATAGAAATCAAATGGAGAGTAGAGGTTTGAACAAGGAAAAAAGTACATTTGGGGTTAGAGCCTTTCTTATCCAGTGTTCTGATTTTTTTTTCCCTTTAGGAGCATCCTCAAGTAGGTAGCCATACCCATTCTTTCTATGGTATTTAAAATGGTTGATATCTCTCTCCTTCCTCCCCCCATGCACTGGGGCATTGTCATGGCAGTGGGGCAAAGCCAAAGCCTAGGCAAACATTCTCTATTTTTTTCCTTCTGCAGATACTTCATCATTTACAGAGATACCCAGTGAGCTGTATGCCATCTGCTCAGCAAGAGTTGAATACTAATGCTTCCACCCTGGTGCCTTCTCTGAGTGACAGGTGCAGGACCCTGGATGGCAGGAAGAATGATCCTTGAGTGTGATCACAGCCTAATGCTGGTTCCTGATGAAGTAGAGATGGGCACTGGACTGTGACTTAAGAGTTTGGCATTCTAGTTCCAACTCAATTAATTTGAGCAACTTCCCATCCCTGGCCTTGCTCTCCTCATCTGTAAAAGATGAGAGTTAAGAGTACCTCTTAACTAGATGATCACTAAGACCTTTTTTTTTAGTTCTAACATTATATGTTATATTATATATAATATAATATAATTATATGTTATATTATATAACATTATATGTTCTAGTAGACCATAGGACATAGACTATGTTCTATCCAGCTATCTTACATATTCTGGTCCCTGAGCTCTCTCCAGTTATCTGGGTAAAACATATCTCTGAAGTCCTAAAATATCTGGGAAGACTTGTGTGAACTGATACAAAGTGAAGGCAAGTAGAACTAGGAGAATAATGTATACAGTAACAACACGCTAAATAGAAACAGCTTTGAAAGACTGAAAAAATTTGATCAAAGCAATAACCAATCATAGAACACCAAAGAAGAGTCATGTCACTCCCTGATACCAAGGTAATTGACTCAAATGCAGAATGAGTCATATATCTTTGAATGTGGCCAATATATAAATTTGTTTTGATTGACTATTCATATTTGTTACAAGGTTTTTGTTCTCTTTTTTCCCTATGGGAAGATGGAATAAGGCAAGAGATAAAATTAATTATTAATTTAAAAAAATGAAATAAAAGTGAAATCCTAAGATGAAATTGCCATGCTGACCTAATTTCTCTTCTTCCATATTCTGTCTGGAGATCTTGAGCTACGCATACCAAATCTATATTTGAACATTTCTACAATATTTTATGCTTTCATCTATTTCATGTCCATTATTTGATACTCACAAAAAGAACTAGGAGAGGTATAGAACAGGGACTTTGCTGATGAGGAAATTGGGGCTCAGAGAGGCAAATCATTTTCTGACCTCTGATAGTTTAGTGACAAGGTTAGGACTAGAACTTAGAACAATTGACTCCAAGAAAAATAGAATTTTTATTTCTAAGTCACTCATTGAAGTGTAATATCTTGTGGAGCACTAGAAAGACCAATCAATAAATAAGCTTTTAAGTGTTTGCTATGTGCCTGAGCCAAGTGCTGAAGATACAGATAAAAGTAAAAACAAACCCCGCCTACAAGAAGTGTCCATTCCAATGGGATAGACAACAGGGAAATAATTATATACGTAGTAGATGGAAGGAATCAGGGAAGACATCTTATAGGAGTTAACAGATGATCTTACTCTTGAAAAAACATAGGGGTTCTAAAAGGCAGGAGTAAGAAGTAAGAGCATTCTAAGCATGGGGTCTAGCTTATAAAGATGCATAGAGACAGGTAAAAGTTCATATATGGAGAATGGGAAACAGGCTTGTTTAGTTAGAACCTAGAGTGCATAAGGGAGAATAATACAGAATCTGTTTGGAAAGGTAAGTTGAAACCAGACTGGAATAGAATTTTAAATGGAAGAGAGAGATTTGATATGAACATGCCACAAACTTTTCAGAAAGTTTCAGTGATTCCATATTGCATCTAGGATAAACTACAATTTGGAAGTTCAATAGGAGATGGATTAGAAATGGGAAAGACAAAGGAGGGAGTCCAATTAAGAAGCTATTGCAATATTCTAGGTGAGAGGTATAACGATTGGAATGATGCCACCTGCTGGAGACTTACAGTAGGAAAGCTCCACCATGAGGAGAAAGCCTCTGAGGGCAAGGCCATGCAGCTTTTCTTTGGCATCAGGAAGTTACATTTGCTTGTGGGAGGAAGAGGGAGCAAGTTTGACACTCTGTTTCTTTCGTCAGGACTCTGGTGGAGAGTGGAGCGAGAAATGTGCTCTCCCTTTAATAGATAGATGAATCTAGGCCTTTATTTCTTCACCAAATTCTTATTCTCTTTAATAAATGCTTAAAAGTCTAACTCTTGCTAAAGCTTATAATTTATTGGCGACCACTCATTAGATATTTTAAACAGACTAGTTTGAATTTTAGCCCCCTTACAGAGGTAATAGAAGCTGGATCTAAGGTGGTTGTATGAGTAGAAGGAAAGGGGACAATTACAAAAGATGTGGTCAAAGTAGAATCAATAGGACTCAGCAACTGTTTGGATGTTATAAGAAATAATTATTAATAATTAATAGAATGGCCTCCTCTTCTTTCTTAGTCCTTATCCCCGCCCCCAACCCCATTCCAAAGGCAAATGCTCCTTGAAAGTAAGATTCATCTGGGTCAGAGGAGTCTTGGGTGGAGACAGAACCATTTATCTAGAAGGCTGAATAATTTTATTGATGAGATTTGGCCTACACGAACCAGTTCTAGGTATTAACCATTGGGCCCCCATCAGCTTGGGTAGGGGTCTAGATTCTTTCTGTGGTGTCAATCTTGCCAAGACTTGAGTGACCTAAGTCACATAGACTTCACCCATACTTCATTGTAATATAACATGCTTCTAAATCATGTCAAATATTTGATTGCTATGCGATGGACCTGGAAGATTCATAACTATAGGATATTTAGAAAGATATATAAACTGTGACCCCCATCACCATTCAGGATTTTTGGTCTGAGATGGCCAGTGACTATCCTTTTATTAATAACCTGCCAGCCTATTAATAAAATTATTAAATTACCCAGAAACTATGTCTCTCATATTTTTAATCATCACAATGCAGGGAGTGAATCAGATCGACAAGTCAAACATGATTCACAGTTGGGGACCTATAAAGAAAGAAATACAGAAATACTTTGACAGAAATATTGAAGTCAGGAAAAATCAAGCTCACTGGCCTATAATTTCCATATACCACTCTCTTCTCTTTAAGAAAAATGTGACATTTATCTTTCTCAAGTCCTTCAGCACTTTTTCTGTTCTCCAAGATCTTCAAAGATCACCAACAGGGATGTGGCAATCACATTTACCAGTGCTTTCTTCCCCCTGGGATATAGTGCATATGAGACTGGTGACTTGAGCTCATCAAGGTGTTCAGTTACTATCCCCTGAGCTCAGGATCAGATAGGTGTTTGATTAACATCCCCTACTTTTCTTAGATTACTATTGCCTGTTAGACATTTTCATTCTTATGATCTTAGCAGAGAATAAGTTTTTTGAGGACAATAATCATGGCTTTAATGTTATAATGATAATAATAGCTTGCATTTGCTTTAAGGCTTGCAAAGCACATTATATATGTGAATTCATTTGATGTATTCTTTCTCCCCTAGCAAAAGGGTAGCACTCTTTGTAGAGTAAATGTGTAGGGTTTGTTGATTAATTGGATAACTTCTAGGGAATAAAAGTTAATGGATTGACAGGATATGAGTGCCTACTATGATCCAAGGACCAGAAAAATAACTTAAAATATATACCTGTGGTAAAATAATGGAACTTGATAGAGACCCAGGGGTCCAACTTGATTGACCTAGTAGTGTTTGAATTGGGTGTGAATGAGTAACTACTAAATACCCACTTAAGGTGATTAGATCTTGAGCCACACCTGGCCCACCCTGTCAGACCTTAGCCTACATTTAGCAAACCCTGAGAAGGCGTGTCCTCAGACACTGTGGACTGCATCATCAACAGGGAACCAATCTCAGTCACACTACTTGAAGGACCTCCCCTTTGGGGGAGGAGAAAAAGGTAGAAAAGAGGACCCCAACAGGAAGTAACACACACTCTCACAGAGACACTCTTTCACACACTTGCACGCTTTCTCTCCCTCTGACTTCGGAGCTGACTAGAGACTGGCTGCTGACTCCTATAGAAACTACAGACCCCTGGTGGTGAGTTAAATCCAGACCTTTGAATTAGCTGAGTTGGAAGCAAGTTTGGGGATTATATAGGTTATTGTTAGAGTCAGGGAAATTATCTATTTTCCTCTTTCCCGAATCCCTTGTCCTTGCTTTTATTAATTTCACCTTTGCTTTGTATTTTATTCCCATTAATAAAACCTGATTCATTTGTGGAAAAGAGGCTATTAAATAACTTTCTTATTGGCCTGGGAGAAATATCTAAAAAGACAGTTCAGAGGGGAGGAGTTTTGGTCCTAGAGGTCCCTCATTATTTTCTGAACCCCAATATTACGGCGAGCCACCCAATTAACTCTCCACATATTAAATTTTGCCCCTACATACCCCACTGATAATGGGTCGAGGGTATAATTAAGTGAACAAGAGAGGCAAATAGATGTCATAGTTGACAGATTTCTGAGAATTAGATTCATGAAGAACTGAATTCGAATCCTGCCTCTGACATCTGCCAGAAGTGTGATGCTGGTTGTTTTCTCTTCCATAAAAAGGGAATGATAAAAGTAGCTACTGTGGGGGGAATAAATGAGGAAACAATCCAAGTTATATGATTTATTAGCAAAACAAACATAATAAATAGGTCAATGAACTCCCCAGTCAGTGCAAAAATCCTCAATACAAAGTGAGATAGATTTTCAGGTTTTAAAAAGAATCAATCAAATAAAATAGATTACTTAAAAGAAAACAATTAACTAGGATATAAAATTAGGTAATCTAATTTCTATTTAGAGGATTTTCCAAATTGTGAGGGAAAGAGTGAATAGGTATAATTCCCTGAAATCAGAAAAAAAGGTGTCCCACTGCCCCTAAGTGTCTGGATTCAATCAAAGGAACATGGAAACAGTAACTAATTGACCAGTATGGAGCCAGTTTTCAGATAAGACATGGATGGCTTGAGGTATGTAATTGTAAGAAAACTCCTTGCATCAGTCTTTGGATCTGACTAGGTTTCTGGTTAGCATAATCTAGGTCCTTAGTTAAGGGATTCAGGCAGTAGGTGGAGGTGGTTCAGCTTCCCAGCCATGCAGGGCTAGTTTCAAAAATACAATAAAGTTTTCTCACAATTCTCATAATTAAATTGTTTTCTCACAAGATAGAAATTGTACTACACCCATAATTGAATAGAAAGGGAAGTGAGCTAGATCCAGAATTGATTCACAAGATTCAGTGTGGTTCAGTCAATTCCCACACTACCTAGGAAAGTTGTTGCAATGACCAAATGAAATTGTGTGTGTGTGTGTGTGTGTGTGTGTGTGTGTGTATAACTTTGAAAACTTTAAAGACTATAACGGCCCTCATACATAATAGATTCTCAATAATTGTTAGTACCATTCTTCCAATACAAAAATAGATGATATACATCCCCGTGAGTTTTCTCATTCATCTCTAAAGAAGGATTGTGTTTGAATTATGTTAAATCTGCAAAATTTTCAAATTCTGGAGCAATTCTGTCTCTTGTGGTGTTATTAATATTAGAATATTTAGTGTGACAACCTGGTACAGGCATATATCCTCTGAACCCTTTAAGTGTGAGTACTGTAGGCTTTCTGGGGTTCTGCTCAATCAATTTATCAAGAACTACTTATTAAATGCCTACTATGTGCCAAGCAGTGTTAGGCACTGGGGATAAAAATATACTAAAAGAAGTCAAACTCCTTGGCAAGCAGAAATTCTTTAAAATACAAGAGACAACAAGGACATATATTAGTATTTACAGTATGCATATAAAGAAAATAAATTAAAATAAATGTGAAATAGTAAAATTCAAAGTACAACCAGCATTTATATATGACTTTAAGGTTTGAAAAACATTTTATGTGACAGAGCCAAAATGGCAGAGGAGAGGAAGCATTATAGCCAAGCTCTCTCAACATTCTCCTCCAAATAACTTTAAAAGAACACCTCAAATTGACTTCTGGGGGAGCAGAGCCAAAAGAATTAAATAAAAATTGAAAGAATCCACCTTTCAGGGGGCAGCTAGGTGGCACAGTGGATAGAGCACAGGCCCTGGAGTCAGGAGTACCTGAGTTCTAATCTGGCCTCAGACACTTAACACTTACTAGCTGTGTGACCCTGGGCAAGTCACTTAACTCCAACTGCCTCACTTAAAAAAAAAATCCACCATTCACCTCCTGAAAGAAATCCCTGAAGGAAAACTCTGAGGCATATTACAGCCAAATTCTAGAGCTCCCAAGTTAAAGTTAAAATAGTTCAAGTAGCCAGAAAGAAGCCATTCAAATACTGTGTGGCCACAGTCAGAATCATACAAGATTTAGCATCTACCACATGAAAGGAGCAGAGAATTTGGAATAAAATATTCCAAAAGGGAAAAGAGCTAGGATTACAACCAAGAATATCTTTCTAGCAAAACTGAGTATATAACCCTTCAGAAGGAAAAATGGACATGTAATTAAATAGAGGACTTTCAAGCATTACTGATGAAAAGACCAGAGCTGAATAGAAAATTTAGCATTCAAACACAAGACTCAAGGAAAACACACACAAAAAAACCCTAAACATGAGTGGGAAATCATATAGGATTTATTTATTTATTTATTTATTTATTTTAGGTTAAGCTGTTTACATTTATATATGGGAAGATGATATATGTAACTCCAAAGAACTTTTTCATTATTAAAGCTATTAGGAGTATTCTACATAGAGGGCATAGAAGTGAGTTGATTATGTTTGGATAATCTTTTTTTAAAAAATGAATAGGCAAGAAAGAGGGGTGCTCTGGGATAAGGGAGAAGGGAGAGGAAAAATGAGGAAAATTACCTCACCGAAAAGATGTGCCCAAGGAAGAGCTTTTACAGTAGAGGGGGAAATGGCAGGAGTTGAAGAACACTTGAACCTTACTCTCATCTTAATTGGTTCAAAAAAGGAAGAATATGTGTGTGTATGTGTGCATGTGTGTGCACACATATAGAAATCTATCTTACCCAACAGGGAAGTAAGAGAGGAATGGGACAATAGAAAGTGGAGGGTGAAAAGAGAGAGGGCATATTAAGCAAACAGTGGTAAGAAGTAAAACAGACTTTTGAGGAGGGAGAAGAAGAGGGTGGAGTGAGAGAGAGATAGAGGGAGAGGGAGAGGCAGAAAGAGAGGGAGAGGAAGAGGTAAAGGGGGAGGGAAAGAGAGGGGAGGGAAGAAACAGAAGAAAATAAGTTGAAGGGAAATCCACAGTTAGTAAACATAACTCTCAATATGAATGGAATAAATTCACCCATAAAATCGAAATTAATAGCAGAATGGACTATAACCCAGAATCCAACAATATTTTTTTTTTGGTGAGGCAATTTGGGTTAAGTGACTTGCCCAGGGTCACACAGCTAGTAAGTATCAAGGGTCTGAGGCCGGATTTGAACTCAGGTACTCCTGAATCCAGGGCCAGTGCTCTATTCACTGTGCCACCTAGCTGCCCTGAACATTTGTTTTTATAAGATTTCTAGTTCCAAATTTTTTTTCCTTACCTCCTTCCCTCCCCCCTCCCCTCCCCCCTCCCCAAGACAAAAGCAATATGATATGTTATATATGTACAATTACATTAAATATATTTCTTCATTCCCTAATGAATTTGATGAAAAATTTTAAATAGAATGTTAGAAAGAAGATTTTTAGCAATATATAACAAAGATCATACATTATAATCAGGTGGGATTTATACCAGGAATTCAGGGCTGGTTCAATATTAGGAAAAGTATAAGCATAACTGACTATATCAATTACAAAAACAATACAAATGATCAAATGATGATCTCGATAGATTCAGAAAAAGCTTTTGACAAAAAACAATACCCAATCCTATTTTTTTTTCATAATTTATTTTTATTTTATTGAGAGTACATCCTCTCCCAACAACACCCAAGGTGTCTTACCCTGCCCTCCTAGACCACCCTCCCCCCCCCCACACACACACACTTATGTCCAACTCCTTGGTCACTTCTGACGTTTATAGATCTTCTTTGCCATTTCCAGGAAGATAGATGGGGGCAGGGGGGACGAATGCTTCTCAATGAGCCCCATCAGTCTACTGTAACTTTCTTCCTCAAACTTGGTGAAAAGAGCAGGCAATTCAAGTTTCTCATAGAGTTCCTTCACTTTAGCAACCTTCTCTGGATCGTTCTGTCCATAATTCTCCTCCAACATCTTTCTTTGCTCAGACGATGCAAGCTGAAGGCACTTCACCACCAGCCAGCTGCATTTGTTGTCCTGGATGTCAGTGCCAATTTTGCCAGTCACACTGGGGTCACCGAAAAGGTCAAGGTAATCATCCTGAATTTGAAAAAATTCCCCCATTTCCAGAAGGATGCTCTTGGCGCTGGCGTGTTCTTTTTCTCCATCTATTCCTGCCATGAACATAGCAGCAGCAAATGGTAAGTAAAAGGAGTAGAAAGCCGTCTTGTATTTGACGATGGTCTTATATCTCTGCTCTGTAAATTTGGTAAGATCAACCTTGCTCTGAGGGGCTGTGATAAGATCAAGGGTTTGGCCAATCTCGGTCTGATAAGTGCTCTGTAGGAAGAGTTCAATGAGGTTCAGGTAATAGGGCTGCCCACGGCAGTAGTGCTTCAGCAGGCGGTAGACACAGGCTTCCAACAACATGGCATCATTGATGGCATCCAAGCCAATGTCGGGCTTCTTATACCAGCATGGCTGTCCCCGGCGGGTAAGAGAAGCATCCATGATGTCATCTGTTACTAGGAAGAAAGCCTGGAGCAGCTCCACACACCAGCCCACTGCCAGTGCTCTCTGCAGACTGTCGGCATCCTGCTTTCGGGGTTCCACTAGCTCCCGGAATACCATGAGCACTGACAAGCCTCGGTTGTATTTTCCCCCGATGGCATTGTACTCTAGGATCTCCTTGAGCCTGGCCATGACATCTCCCACCTCAGGATGCTTTATCCCATCTTCTGTCAGGATCTTTACAATCTGAGAGAAATGCTGGACAAAGTTTTGCTTCTCTTGGGCAAAAAGTGATTTCTGATCTCCATTCATTCTGGTACCGGGATGCAGCCACAGCCTTCTCTCGGGAGGGTGGGGAGGAAGGGGGCAATACCCAATCCTATTAAAAATCATTGGAAAGCATAGAAATAAATGGAACCTTTCTTAAAATGATAAACAGTATCTATCTAAAACCAAGGGTAAGCATTACCTGTCATGTAGATAAGCTTGAGGTCTTCCCAATAATATCAGGGTAAAGCAAGGATGTCCATTATCACCACTATTATTCAATATTGTACTAGAAATGTTATCTATAGCAATAACACAAGAAAAATAAATTGGAGGAATAAAAATAGGTATTGAGGAAATAAAACTGCCACTCTTTATAGATCATATGATGGTATGCTTAAAGAACCCTAGAGAACTGACTAAAAAATTAGTCAAAATAATTAACAACTTCAATAATGTTATAGGATATAAAGTAAACCTACATAATTCAACAACATTTCCATATATTGCCCAAAACAAACCAGCAGGAAGAGATAGAGAGAGAATAACTACAGACCATATAAAATAACTAGGAGTTTACCTGCCAAAACAAAACCAAAGACTATATAAACACAATTACAAAACACTTTTCACAAAATAAAGATAGATCCAAACAATTAGAGAAATATTAATTGCTCATGGGCAATCAGAACCAATATAATAAAGTGACAATTCTACACAAATTAGTTTTTTTTATTCAGTGCTATATCAAACTACCAAAGAATAATTTTACAGTTAGAAAAAATAATAAAATTCATCTGGAAGAATAAAAAGTCAAAAATAATAAGGGAATCAATGCAAAAAATAAAACATGAAGCAGTACCAGATTTCAAACTACATTATGTAGCAGCAATCATACAAATAATATAGCATTGGCTGAGAAATAGAGTAGTGGATCAGTGGAATAGATTAGGTACACAACAAACCATAATAAATAAACAAATGACCATAATAATCTAGTGTTTCATAAACCCAGAGATCCAAGCTTTGAGGGCCAGAACACACCATTTGAAAAAAATTTCTGGGAAAACTGGAAAGTAGTCTGGCAGAAACTAGGTTTTAGCCCAATACTTCTCCATATACCAAAACAATGTCAAAATGAGTATGACTTAGCCATAAGGAGTGATATCATTAGTAAATTGGGGAAGCATGGGAAAATATACCTGTTTCAGATCTATGGGAAAGAGAAGAGTTTGTGACCAAACAAAAGAATGAGAGGATCACAAGAAGTCTAATGGATAATTTTGATTACATTAAATTAAATTTGTTTTGCAGAAACAAAATCAATACAGCCAAAATTACAAGGAAAACAAGAAAAAGATTTTATAGCTCCTCATTATAGGCCTCATTTCTCACATATATAGGGAACTGAACTAAATTTATAAATATGAGCCATTCGCTGATTGATGAATGGTCAAAGAATATGAACACAGTTTTTAGAAGAAGAAATCAAAGCTATCAAAAGTTATATAAAAATGGGCAGCTAGGTGGCGCAGTGGATAAAGCACCGGCCCTGGATTCAGGAGTTCCTGAGTTCAAATCCGGCCTCAGACACTTGATATTTACTAGCTGTGTGACCCTGGGCAAGTCACTTAACCCCCATTGCCCTGAAAAAAAAAGAAAAAAGAAAAAAAAAAGTTATATAAAAATGCTCTGAATTACTATTGATTAGACAAATCAAAATTAAAACTGCTCTGAATTACTACCTCACACCTATCAAATTGGCTAACATAACAGAAAAGGAAAATGATAAATGCTGGAGGAGCTATGGGAAAATAAGTACACTAATACACTTTTGATGGACTTGTGAAATAATCCAATCATTCTGGAGAACAATTTGGAACTTTGCCCAAAGTGCTATAAAACTATTAGTTCTGTATCCCAAAGACATCAAAGAAAAGGGAAGAGGACCTATATGTACAAAAATTATAAGCTCTCCTTATGGTGACAAAGAATTGGAAATTGAAGGAAGCTCATCCATTGGGGAATGTTTAAACAAGTTGTGGTATATTAATGTGATTAAATACTATCGTGCTATTAGAAATGAACAGGTTGGTTTCAGAAAAACCTGATGTGACGGTTAAAATTTAATGTGTGCTCACCTTACTCCTGTCCCAAGTGTAGGGAAAATTAGCTAGGGTTTACTTATAAATTAGGAGCTTCCGCACCAGTTTTGGGCATTAAACATTTATTAAAGCATACCAGGTCTTAGTAAAAAGAGAACACCTGGGTCAGAAAGATAGTAAAGCCTTGCTAGGATCTAGTGGAGAGAGAAGAGAAAATGAGCTGCCTTCACCCAGGAGTCTCAGGCCAAAGAGAGGAAGTTCCTGTGCCTGTCAGAGCACAAGCTACCTCCAGGTCCAGAAGAGAGGCAGTGCCTATACACCCCTCCTAGCTAATTGGCTGGTAGCATTCAAGTCCATTGATTCACTGGACTTGAGGGTGGTCCCATGTTGAGGTCAAAGTCTAGTCTCTGAGAACACACCCTCTTCAGAGTCAGGCAGGTGTGGTTTCAATCAAGTCAACTTCAAATATGTTAATCAGCTAAATCAGTAAATTCTCAGTCAATACAATCAGTCCAAATCAATCCCAGCTGGGGCCTTTGGGCATTCCAAAACCCATTATTTTCTAACACTGGGAAAACTTATATGTACTGACGAAAAGTAAAGAGGCAGCTTGGTGGCTCAGTCAATAGAACACTAAGCCTGGAGTCAGGAAAACCTGTGTTCAAATCTGACCTCAGACACTTACTAGCTATGTTACCCTCAGCAAACAAAGTGAAACGGTGGAACCAGGAGAACACTGTAAATAGTGACAGCAATAGTGTAACAGTGATAACTATGAAAGTCTTAGCTTCTCTGATCAATACAAATATCTAAGACAACTCCAAAGGACCCATGATGAAAATTGTTATCCACCTCAAGAGAGAGAACTGATGAACTCTGAGTGCAGAGTAAAGAACACTTTTTTCATTTTCTTTATTTTTCCTACTTTTGTTTTGTTTTGCAATGTAGCTAATATGGAAATATGTTTTGTATGACTTCACATGTATAATTGAAATATTGCTTGCTTTCTCAATAGGTAGAGGAAGGATAGAAGAGAGGGAGATAATTTAAAACTCAAAACTTTTAAAAAATGAATCTTAAAAATAATAAATGTTAAAAGAAAACACTTTACAAATATTCTCATTTTATACTTATGACAACCCTGGGAGATAGACACTATTCTTCTCATTATGCAGATGAGGAAACAGAAACAGACATAGGTTACAGGATTTGTTCAGGATCATACAACTGGTAAGTATCTGAAGATGGATTTGAACTTGTCTCCCTGACTCTAGGGTCACCATGTTATACACTTAACCACATGGCCATTTATAATTTAAGGTACTCTAAAAGAGAAGACACCAGTGGTTGAGGAGATAAGGGAAGGATTCATGGAAAAGATCAGGCTAGAGCTGAATGTTGGAGGAAGAAAGAGATTATATGATGTAGGGAGGGACTGTATTCCAGGAATAGCACACAGTAGGTACAAAGGCTGGAGATGGGAGGTAGAATGAGTGGAGAATGGAGCTATGGTCTCTTTGGGTCAATTACAGAGTTCAGGAGGGGAAGTAATGGATAATGAGATTAAGACCATTTTACATTCCTTCACAATCTTGCCCCCCACTTTAACAAATGTTTATATTTGATTCTAGAGGCCAAAAGCCACTACAATGTATGGAAGAGGGGAGTGACATGGTCATATTTTTGCTTAATGAAAATTACTTTGGTTTTTTGTTGTTGATGGGGTTTTGTTTGTTGTTGGTTGTTGGTTTTGTTTTTTTTTTTTGGTGGGGCAATGAGGGTTAAGTGACTTGCCCAAGGTCACACAGCTAGTAAGTGTTAAGTGTCTGAGGCCGAATTTGAACTCAGGTCCTCCTGAATCCAGGACCAGTGCTTAAACCACTGTGCCACCTAGCTGCCCCCAATGAAAATTACTTTGACAGATGGTAGGATGAACTGGAGAAGAGACTTCAGGCTGGGAGATAATTTGGAAACCACTGAATATAGGTGAGAGATGATGAAAGCCCTAAAGTGGTAGCTGTGAGAGGAAAAAAGAAGAATCAGTTGCAGAAGATGTTGTGAAAGAAGAAATGTAACCATTTGGTTGAAAAGTTAAGAGTTGAAGATGATGCCATGATTATGAACCTGGGGGGACTAGAAAGATGGGGATGTTTTGACAGAAACAGGGAAATTTGGAAGAGTCAATATGGGCAGAGGTGAATAATAAGTTATATTTGGACAGGATATCCATATTGAAATGTCCAATAAGCAGTAATATGGGAGAGACTGGAACAAGCTTTATAGATCTGGGAGTCATCAGCACAGAGATGATAATTAAACCCATGGGAGCTGATGCTGTTGCTGATAGACAGTGTAGAGAGAGAAGAGTAGGGGGCCATAGACAGAGCCCAAGTCCTGTACTGATTAATCAGAAACTCCATGATGCCTAATTAATCTCTCCAAAATCCCATCATTGCCAGCATAGCAATCAGAGCTCAGACTTTGTGTCAGTCTGCAGATGTAGGCATGGGTGGGCATGTTCATGTTTGTGCACATATGTACTCCAAGCCCTCCTTTTATATCTAATTATTCTGTGGTTCTCTAACAATCCAAATGGTCCCAGAATGTTACAATCTTAAAATGATAAAGGCAGAAGGAAACATAAAACATAGAACATGATTTTAAAACTACAGTGTTAGAAAGAAGGGCGGACACCGGTTCAGATCCTGGTTCTGCCTTTTACAAAGTGTGTGAACATATAGGAAATAGTAATTAGACTATAAGAACAAATAGAACATTTCTTCATTGGTTTAAGATTTATGGAAGAGACTTAGTATTGTAGAATGCCTACTGTGGGTCAAGTACCATGCTATGTAGTTTACAAATATTATCTCATTTGATTTTCACAATAACCCTGCAAGAAAGGCACTGTTATAATCCCCATTTTATAGTTGAGGAAACTGAGGCAGGAAGCAGTTGTTTCTGAACCAGGGTCAAACAGCTAGTAAGTGTTAGAGGCTGGATTTGACCTTGGATTTTCCTAATTCCAGGCCCAGAATTCTGTCCATAGAACCACCTACCTTCCTCAAAGCATTTTTATAATGCATGTTTACAAAGCATTTCCCCACAACCCTGTAAAGTACACAATGCAATGAGAAGGGGTCTTACCTAGTTGAACTCCCCTTTTTTACAGAAAAGGAAAATCAGGCTCAAGGAGTCTATGATTTGCCTAAGGTGACATTGCTAGTCAGTGAAACAGCCAGGACTTGAATCTGTCTCCTAGCTTTGAGTCTAGCATTCTTCCTATTAAACCATACTAACTCCTTTAGTATAACACAGTGCCTTGCACATAGTAGGTAGGTGGGTGGCAGAAGGGTTTAAGCATAAGGACCAGAAGGGAGAACCAAGTTCAAATTTGACCTCAGACAAGCTTACTGTGTGACCTTGGATAAGTAACTTTTTAACAAAATTCTGTCTGCCTCAGTTTCCCCAAGTGTAAAATAGGTACCTACTTCACAGAGTTGTTGTAAGGATCAAATAAGATAATAATTGCACAGTGTCTGGCACACTATACCTTATCCCTTTCCCTAATAAATTTTTGTAAAATTCAATTTAGACCCTCATTATCTCTCACTTGGTCTGCTGCAGTAGCTTCCTAATGGTTGTCTAAAAAAATCTAAAAAATAAAAGGCTTGGCATATGTATGTGTGTATAGCTGAGCAATACATGCCTATAATCATGTCCCACTACAAGAATAATGGAGACAATAAAGAAATTGATTTTTCAGCTTTGAATTGAATTTTTCATCCCAGCCACATGCATATAAATATTCACATAAATCAAAGAAAACATGTTTGCTTATCTAGTTCAAAAAGACCAGATCTGTTTTATAAACCATGAGTCAGTCAGTTGTGTGCATTTCACTCATTCATTCAACAAACTTTGACTTGAAAACCTTCTCTGTACATATGCCCCACAATGAGTAGCACCATAGATTTTAGATCTGGAAAGGACCTTGGGGGCAATCAAAAACAGCTAGCATTTATATAGCATTTAAGGTTTGCGAACAATTTAAAAATTTGATCCTCACAACAATCCTGGTGAGACAAAAGACTATATTTGGTCTCTTCTCAGAGCCCTAAAGGCAGAGAGTGAGTCTGGTTTCAGGCCAACAGCTTTATGGTCCCAAACCTCCCAGCAGGGGACTGCTTGGCACACAAGGCTTCCAGCGAGCCTCCTGGGCCTCAGGCCTGATCAGGGTGTGAAGTAGGACCTGGGTTTTGTGGGAGTCGGGCTGGGCTGGGAGTTCAACCTTGAGGCACCTGAGGTGATCCCCACGTGACTTGGAGCTCAAGCCCTGACTTGAGTTTTGTTTTGAAAAGTTATGTTTATACAAGCTCTGTTTAGTGGGCAATGGGGACATTCTTACTCCAGCACAGGGTTGGGGCCTAAGGCCGAAATCTGATTGGTGGGTAAACAGAGCAATCTGATTGGTCAAACCCCAAGACAGGTTTTCTTTCTTGAAGAGTTTTGTATGTTAACACAGTATTGTTGGGGGCTGGGGGAAGGCGCGAAACTTGCCCAGAATAGGTTAAGGCCTAGTATTGTAGTTTGTAAAATATGATTGGTTAACTGGTACCACCTGATGGGTTCTTAGGCTGTTACTGTTATTCTGTATAAATAGCAACTGTAATAACTGTAATAACTGAAATGTAAATGAGGGGTATCAAAATGCCTTAATGTGATTGGTTGGACGGGACCCCTTGAGGGGGTATAAATAGAGGTGAGGGACCTCACTTCAGTGCACTTTCCAGCACATTCAGAAGAGTGCCCATCTTCTCAAAGATGAATAAAGCTTTCACTCACCAACTGCTGCCTGCTTGGGATTTTTGAACAGCAACCTGCTAGCAACACTAGGGCTGCCAACACTAGAGCTGTGCAACACGAAGAGTGGTTAGCTGAGTTTATAACACTGGGAATTGGTTGCTCTCATGATATTCCTTTTACAAATGAAGAAACCGAGGCATAAAGGCTAAGTAACTTGCTTAGGGTCACACAGCTAGAAAGTGTCTGAGGATGACTTGAACTCAGGTCTTCCTGACTGCTATTCCAGAACTTTATCTACCCTACCATTTTGCTCTCTTAGCCACCTAGTCTGACTCCCTAATTTTACAGACAAGGTAATTGAGTCAGAATGTTTAAGGGAGTTTCCCCAGCTCACACGACTAGTCAGTGTCTGAGGTGGGATTTGAAGTCATTCAGGTCTTCCAGACTCCAAGTCAAGTATCCTATCCACAATACTTGGATCTTGGACAAAGATAAAATACAGATTGTAAGTTCTTTCAAGGCAGTCCTAGATAGATAGATAGATAGATAGATAGATAGATAGATAGATAGATAGATAGATAGATGGATGGATGGATGGATGGATGGATGGATGGATGGATGGATTGATGGATGGATGGATGGATGGATGGATGGATGGATGGATGGATGGATGGATGCATGGATGGATGGATGCATGGATGGATGGATGCATGGATGCATGGATGGATGGATGCAGGATGGATGGATGGATGGATGGATGGATAAATAGATAGATAGATAGATAGATAGATAGATAGATAGATAGATAGATAGATAGATAGATAGATAGATGATAGATAGATAGATAGATAGATAGATAGATAGATAGATAGATAGATAGATAGATAGATAAACAAAACTGTCCTGTAGTGGTCTTTTGTGCTCTCCACAGCACAATACATTTTAAAAAGAAAAACAACATGATAATTGCAAAAGATACATCTATGTTTTCAAGTATCATTGAATCTCAGAGATAGGGGGTATTCAGTGGCAATCTAGCTCTAACTATGCCTAAACAAGAATTCAGTCTACAACACACCCAAAGACCTCCAGTGATAAAATACTTTGCCTTCCCAAGCAGCCCATTTCGTTTTGGTATCATTCTAATTATTAGGATATCTTTCCTGACATAAAGTGTAGTCTGTCTCTGCAATTTCCCTCCATGACCTCTAGTTATGACTTATGGGGTGAGGCAGAACAAACCTAGCCCCTCCTTCCATAAAACAGCCCTTCAAACACCAAAGAAAAAATTCACAATGTAATTCAATGCAACAAAGTTCAAAAAAGGGAAAAACTATTATGCTTTAAAAAAACACCACAGGACAGTTTTGTTATTGTTATTGGAGCTCAGGGGTTGTCAACAAGTGACCTACAGATCCAAAAGGGTCCCTGAGATCTTTTCATGAGGTCTCTAAGGCCAGAACTATTTTTATAACAATACTTTGATATTTCAGTTTCTAATAGGTAAGTATCAATGGCTAAAACCTACATAAACAAAAGCTCTTCTTTGGGGGTTGAGGAGGTAGTCCACAGTAATTTTAAGGGAGTATAAGGATGTACTGAAACCAAGTAGTTTAGGAACCTCTGATGGAGCTGCAAATACAGAAAAAAAATGCTCAATTTGGAGTGCCTGTCTGGCTTCTGATCTCAGCTCTGACATTTACTAGCTGGGTGACCTTGACTAAGTCACAAATTCTGACCTTCATTGTCTCTGCCTGTCAGATGCAGAGAATAGCACTTGTACTACCTACCTCATAGAGCTATTTTTAGGAAAGTGATGTCAATCTTAAAATGTTATAGAAAGCTAAGTTGTTGATGTTGTTGTTACTATATCATTTATAGATGTGAGAATCACTTACCTAAAGCCTCCTTTTACCATCCCTACCCTCCTGCCTCCACCACAAGATAGATGGTTTCTTAGCAGAAGTATTTAAAATGGACCTTTAAGCTTAAGGAGAATTTCAGATGGCAGGCCCAATGGGGAAGGGCATACCAAGTACAGGAAATTATATCAGCAAAGAGAAAGATGCAGGATGATGCAGGGTATATTCAGGTATATGCTCATACCAACGTAACCAACTTGGGGGATGGGGTGGAGGGGACTAGGCAGGACAAATTTTTAAGTTACCTGCATTATTTTTTCATTGTTTTCTTAAGTCTAGACAATCAACAAAACAAGAAGTCAAGTCCTAGGGGCAGCTAGGTGGCGCAGTGAATAGAGCACTGGCCCTGGATTCAGGAGAACCTAAGTTCAAATCCAGCCTCAGACACTTGACACTTACTAGCTGTGTGACCCTGGGTAAGTCACTTAACCCTCATTGCCCTGAAAACAAACAAACAAAACATTCCCAGCTGGTCATTACTCTCCTACATGTGTCCCTTGTTAGAAGGTAAGTTCCTTGAGGGTATGGACTATCTTGCTTACTTGTATTTGTATCCCCAGTATTTAGTCTAATATCTGGCATATTGTTGTTTAGTCATTTTTCAGTTGTGTTTGACTCTTCCAAGAACCCATTTGAGGTTTTCTTAGCCAAGATATTGGAGTAGTTTGCCATTTCCTTCTCCAGCTCATTTTACAGATGAGAAAACTGACGTTAACAGGATAAAGTGACTTGCACAAAGCTACTAAAGTGTCTGAGGTAAGATTTGAACTGAGTTCTTCCTGACTTAGTAGCTCAATGTTCTATCTGTGCTACCTAACTGCCTCCTTTGACTCTGGACCACTCAACTTTATCCTCATCTTTTTCCCCCATGGATGACCTTAGGCACTGACCCAGTCCAGCAACAATGGGCCAGCAGCAGCATCCTTTGAAGATTTGGAAGACCCGGGACTAGCAGATGGTCCTTAAGATAGCGAACTCTCCAGCCTCCATGGGGGCTTTCAGATCCCAGGTCACATTCTCAGGGAGAGTAAGACCTGGCCTTTCTGATTTTCTTCCTCTCCTTTGTGGCCATTCTGTGCCCCTACACTGTATGTTTTGCCTAAGCAGATTTTGAAAGCATATGAAAATGACTTTGTGGGGATCATGGTGGTCATGGCAACAGCAGGCTATGGGGGACATGAATGATATGGGGAAAGATAGTGAGGTTCCAGTATGCCATGGAAAGCATGTAAATTGAGAGCTTACCAGTGCCAATGATTATCTCCAGTTTAAGGGGGGTTTTTTGTTTGTTTGTTTCTTGGTTGGTTTGTTTTTAACCATGGAGAGAATGAGGAGCAGATGCAAGTGACCCAGAACCCCATCAGCTGCCTATATCTCCCCTCTAATTTGCTGAAGAGATTCTGGAACTGAGTCCCTTCTTCCCTGTGGGATGTCTCTTGATGTTAGGAATTCAGGAGTCTCTTTATGCAAGAAAGGGGAAATGTCAGGGGATTGGGGAATCACAGTGAGACAACTCAAAACAGCACAAAATGAAACAAAAAAACCTGCACCAAAGCAAATTTATATGGGATGCTCCTCACCCCACCAACTTTCAAAGTTCCCAAATCTATGTGTAAAGTGAAGAAAATGAAGTATGCAAATGAGTTTGAGGAAAAAAAAACAAACTTCCAGCAAAATCCTTGGGGAAATTATTAAAAGGAGAGTATTTTAAATCTTGAAAAGGAAGGAATCATTACAAATAGACAGCACAGCTTCATTAAGAGCAGATCATGACAGATTAACATCATTTTGCGTGTGGATAATGTTTTTATTTTTTAATTGTTTTCAATTTAAGAAGCATTTATTTTCCCTCCCTCCCCCTTCACCCAAACCACTGGGGAAAAAAAAGACAAAACCATTGTAATAAATTTGCATAGTCAAGTAAAATGAATCCCCCCATGTCCAAAAAATAGACTATTCATATTGAGTCCCTCACTTCTCTATCAAGAGGTGGGTAGAATGAACAGTGTATTATTTGTCTTCTGGAATCATGGTAACTGATTTAATTAAAAATTCATTTTTCTTTCTTTTTTTGGGCAGGGAGCGAGGGTAAAAACTGTTAAATGCTTTTCTAAAATCCCAGCAAACTGTAACTATAGCATTCCCTTGCATCTACCAAATTATTCATGATATATTAGTGAACAAAAAGGAATGATGCTGAAGAGATGGTTTCAAAACTCTTCAAATAGCTAGACCCAAAGAGAAGTCACGAATGGCTTGATGTTACTTTAGGTAGCAGTCCCAGATTGAATGTCAGCAGGGATCTGGTTTTTGGACTGCACTATTTGGTTCTTTTTTTAGCAACTTAGAAGATGACATAGATGTCATATTTATCAAATTTTTCAAGTAGGACTGGTTATTTAGCTTGGATATGACTTGGAAAGTAAAACTGAGTCTTTCAAATACCTTATGTCAGTTGTCCCATAGGAGAGAGATTAGTCTATTCTCCCTGGCCTCACAGAGCAGAATTAAGATCAGTGAGCAAAAATTGTTGAGAGACAGACTTCAATTCAAAGTACAGTTTAGCAACAATTCTAGGCTACACTGTCAATTTGGGACTCACAAATTACAGATTATCCTGCAAAGGCTACTGCTCTAAAAGGCTGTGATGCACTTTATTGGATTGCAGCCCTCAAACTATAGCTTTTGGGCCTCCATTGGTGTGTTTAACTAATAAGGAGATTGTCAGACTTTGAAGTAAGATTTGAACTCAGGTCTTCCAGACTAGCCCATACAACTACTAATAACAGTGACTTTAATTAAAATCGTGATTTTTATGGAAGCAAGCCGTTTAATCTATTAGGTTCAGTTTCCTCATCTGTAAAAGAGAAATAGGGAATGGACCTGTAAGGTCTTTGGTATGGGGAGGTCCCAGTGAAAAACTTCTGAAAATTCAAGTTGGCAACTTATCTTCAACTAGTAGTCATAAAGAGTTACCTGGGACACTGAGAGGTTAAATAACTTGCCAGGATCACACAGTAGTGTTTTTCAGAGGTGGGTTTTGAACCTAAGTCATCTTGCATCCAAGGCCAACTCCCTATACTATTCTGCATCTTCTATAAAACAGAGTTAATAAAAACACCTATCTCACAGGTTTGCTGTGAAGATGAAATAAATAAGATTTTATATACATACATACACATATATAAATTAATTATTATATATTTCTATGTGTGTAATTATATATACATATTTTCCATATATGTATATTATGTATATATATATATTTATATATTTGTGCATGTATTGGTTTTCCACCTTAAAGCACTAGAGTAATATTGGCTATTAATATTATTAGACATAATTTGCTCAAAGCAAAGGCATTTCCTTAAATGGCATAGTAAGAGCAAGAGCTGCTCAACATTCCCTCCCCTGCCAAATACACAGAGTCTTTAGGAAGGGTGGGCACAGACTCAGGGAATGCTGGGAATAAGCAATGTATGGTGGCCAGGGCAATTTATCTCCAAAACTTCAGGGTCCTAATATCTTTTCTCTTTCTGTGGATTCCTCATGCTATTTCCCCCTTTTCTCTACAGGAAAACTCACTCTCCTGGATTCTTTGGGCTTACCCCTCTTTGCAGCTCAATACCTAACTACCAATGCTAATTTTCTCTTCAATCTATGGTTGGCTCTTTTCTCTGCTGCCTGGGATTACATTCTTTAAAGCTGCTTCCTGTTTTCGACCACAACTGATTCAATTGTCCCTAGTGTTGATAGGCTTAACTTTTGAAAGGGCTCCAGGAGTATGGCCAGTCTTTTACCAACCAATTCCAAGCTCCCTATTTAATTAGATCAAAGAAAGTTTTTTACGCTCAACAAAGGGATAACTGAACCTAGAAACATTTTGTACTTTAATAACATTTGTTGTTGTTCAATCGTTTTCAGTTGTGTCCAACTCTTCATGACTCTATTTGGAGTATTCTTGGCAAAATGATTTGCCATTTCCTTATCTAGCTCCTTTTAAAGATGAGAAAACTGAAGCAAACAGGGCCAAGTGGCTTGTCCAGACTCACATAGCTGATAAGTGTGTGGGGTCAAATTTGAACTCAGGAAGAATGGTCTTCCTGACTCTGGGCATGGTGCTCTACCCACTGTGTTACGGATCTCAGTTCTGTTATCTTTCCTTTTCTTTATGTGATCACATCAACTGAATTGGGAGAATAGGGGGATTAAGCAATCTACATACACGGATACTACAAAGGAAAAACTTCTTAGGAAGTGGAGTTATCTGACTCTTAAATAGGCTCTTCCTAACTAGATGTCTTTATGTGAAGATTAGATAACCATTTGTAGATATCCTCAAGAAGATGCTTGATCAGATACAAGGTAAACAAGACGGCCCCCGAGTTTTTTTCCACCTCTGATATTTTGTGAGTACATATATGTGTCTAATGCTTCTGTTACTGTGCATGGTTGTACATGGCTGAGTTGCTTTTTGAGTGTGCATGGATGGATGTATGCATGAATGTTGGGGACAGAGATAGGGTTTGCCTAATGGCATTTTCACAGTATGGCCCTAGCTGGCAGAACTACCCTTGGGTATGCCAAGAAGCAAAAAAAGAAAACCTCAGTCTTTCAGAAGATCTATTGATGTGATTATTTAATTTACTAATGTTTCCCCCGTGCCTGTGTTTCTTTGTTTTGGAGGAAACTTTTGATTGTTTTGGTTTGGTGGGTTTTTTTAGAGGTTTGGATGGGGCTCAAATACTTTCCCCTGATTAACAGACTTTGAGAGTGTTGGCTTGGATTGAATCCAGATGTGTTTGGTTTTTAAATATTCAAAGAATAAGACAACTATAAGAGATATTCAGTGTCTGGCTTTGGCTAGGTAATACCAACCACCCGCCTTAGAAGTCTTTCCTGCAAATCCTCCCTTCTATAACTACATTTTTAAAAGCCTGAGTTCTGAATTCTAAACAACATTATCAAAATATGAAATTTAGAATGTGAGAACAGTAAGTTACAGCTACAAGGTACCTTAGAAATTACTTCATCTTGGAAGTATTGAGGTCCAAAGGAAGAAACTTGCCCACGGTCACATGGTTTTTAATCCTGGCTTAGTCACTTACTAAGTTTCTGGACTCCTAGACCAGAACATTTTACTACTTAAGGTAGCACCTTTCTTTTTTCTTTCTTTCTTTCTTTTTTTTTTTTGCAGGGCAATGAGAGTTAAGAGACTTGCCCAGGGTCACACAGCTAGTAAGTGTCAAGTGTCTGAGGCCAAATTTGAACTCAGGTCCTCCTGAATCCAGGGCCAGTGCTCTATTCCCTGCACCACCTAGCTGCCCCCAAGGTAGCACCTTTCTAATAAGATCACTACTACTAGAGCTGTTCCAAGTATTGTTCAGTTATGCCCAACTCTTCATGACCCTGTGAATCACACAGTCCATTAGGTTTTCTTGGCAAAAATGCTGGCAAAATTTGCCATTTCCTTCTCCTTGATTAAGGCAAATGGAGGTTAAGTGACTAGCCCAGGGTCACACAGCTAGTTTCTGAGGTCAGATTTGAACTCAGGTTTTCCTAACTCCAAGCCTAGAGTTCTATCCACTGAGCCACCTACCTACCTCCTATCCAAGAATTAGCCTTATATATAGATAGAGTAGGTGACTAGCTATGTGTATGGTTTCTGGGTCACCAAAATACCTCTGAGCCCAAAATGCCTTAACTCTCCCCTCTTCAACCTGAATAGCTTGACTAAATATTTTGAATTCCACAATAAACATTCCATTTCTTTGAGTTTGTGTTCTCTTTCCCAAGGAGAATTGTAATTTTTTTTTAATTTAGAGAAGACATTCAGTCCCCAGCCCTTCTATATAAATAAGCTTGTCAGTGTTCTTCTCCCTGACAGTGGAGAACTAGGACAGATAGAACAGAAGCTCCAAGCGCCTGGAAAAGAGAAGATGGTGTACCTGGAAGGAAAAGCATATGAAAAGGGGAGTTGGGGAGCATCTAAGATAAACTTTACTATTTTTCCAGGAAGTGGTTCAGGTTGTCCCACCTGGCTATTAAGCACAGTCCACACTGCATCAGAAACTGTCCCATGTACATCCTCAATATATGTGCCAAATGGAATGCATTATTCTTTCCCCTAAACTGCCATGCTTCTGGCATTACAAAGAAATCACCCACTTTTGTCCCCTTTGACTCATCTATGATTTCTTCACTCTCCCTAACTCCCCATAGCCCTTCAGTTCCCCAGTCTTGTCGCTTTTACCTTCACAACATCTTTCATATCTGTCCCCATAACTCTACTCATACAGCTATTGCCCTTATTCAAGCCTTAGCTTTTTACTTGGTATCCCTACTTCTAGTTTCTCCCCTTTCCAATACATCTTCCATAGACTTGCCAAAATGAACTTCCTGAAGTACAGGTCTCATGCTACTCCCCTGATCAAGAAGGTTTAGCAACTCCCTATTTTCTTTTTCTTTTTTTGGGGGGGAGGGGGCAGGGCAATGAGGGTTAAGTGACTTGCCCAGGGTCACATAGCTAGTAAGTGTCAAGTGTTTGAGGCCAGATTTGAACTCAGGTCCTCCTGAATCCAGGGCCAGTGCTTCAGCCACTGCACCACCTAGCTGCCCCCAGCTCCCTATTTTCTCTGGGATAAAGTATGAACTTTGGGGGGCTTTTAAATCTATAATTGTTAGAACCCAGGTTTTCTGACTCTTAGAATGTCTGGGTTTCCTCCTGTGGGCCTTGGAGATGGGAGGGACCTTAGAGATTCATTCCCTTCATTTCATTTCCCCTTCAATTCAATTGAACAAGCATTCCTATGGTATCTGGTAAGAAGCTCTCCCTACTCTTAATCATAGTGCCTTTCCTCTAAGATTATTCAAATTGATACAGTTTATAGCTTATCTTTATATAGTTGTTTGCCTGTTGTCTCCCCCTTTAGACTGAGCTCCTTGAAGGTAAGAATTGTGTTCTGCCTTCCCTTTTATCCCCAGAGTTTAGCCCAGTGCCTGACACATTATAGGTGTTTAATAAAATGCTTGTTGACCGACTAACTGCTAGGTTCTGGGGACAGAGAAACCAAAATGGAAACAATCTCTGTCTTCAAGAAGCTTCTATTCTCCAATATATTCATAGGCAATATCTGGAGGAAGGTGAGAGCTTTAACAAAGCAGGGAAATCAGAAAGGCATGCAGTTCGAGGTAGCACATGGCCTTAGCTTTGAACAAAGCTTGGAGACTCCCAAAGGTGGGGGTGAGAAAAGAATGCATTCCAGTCTGTGTAAAGGCATGGGGGAGGTGGGATATGGTGCTTAGTTAAAGCAATAGTAAATAGGACATTTACTGGAATGTAGAAAGATAGACTAGAGACAGATGGGGAAGGGTTCTCAGTGACAAATAGACTATTCTTGAATAAGTGCAAATGCTGTTCCCCATATATGAAATTCACTCCTCTCCCCTTATTGCCCCCACTTAGAATCCATAGTTCTTTTTGAAGCTTAGCTCAAGCACACTTCCTACATGAGACCTTTTCTGATCCTCTCCCTCCATCCCAGGATATTATTTTGTATTTGCTTGAAATGTATTTTGTATTTGGAGAAGGGAAAATTATTTATTAAGTGCTTACTATGTGCCAGGCTCTGCGCTAAGTACTTTAGAAGAGTATTATTATCCATCTTCCTTTTACAGATGGGGAAACTGAGACAGAAGTTAAGCAAATTGCCCAGGATCACACAGGACTAAATGTCTGAGATAGGATTTGAACTCAGTTCTTCCTGATTCCAAGCTCAGTGCTTTCTATCCCCTGTTCTACCAGCTGCCTTTTTACACTTAGAAGTAGACAAAGGAGCAGCTTAGTATGGTATATAGAGAGCTGAACTTCTAAAGAAAGGATTTGGTTCAAGTCCACTTCTGACACCTACTGGCGATGTGGCCCCAAGTGAGTCATGTAACCTTTCACAGTCCTCTAAACACCCCTCTAAAATTATAACTGGGCCAACCTGCACTGATAGGAGGTGTTCTTTATTCTCTAGGAATTCCCCATATCAAAATCATAGGTCTGGACCCTATGCCCATAAGTGAACACATCATTTCCCTTGAGAGCATTTCCTTGAGTGAAGAGACTATTTGGGGAAGTTATCTTTGTGACTCTGGCACCTAGCATAGTATCTAGTACTACAGAGAACTTAATATATTCTTGCTGAATGATTAATTGAATAAGATGGAGAGATTTAGACTAGGTGATAGTACAATTAGGTGGACCCAGAGCTGGCTAAATCAACAACTTGACATAAACTTGGAAGTCTCTAATGGAGTGCTTCAGGGATCTGTGCTTGGCCTTAATATAAATTATTGATACTTTTTTAAATGTTGCAAGAAATGATTTTCAAATTTGCAGGTGACATTCAATCACAAATCAATAAATTCTAGAGTGGTATTGGACCTTAATGTTCAGACAGTCCAACCCACTACACTATACGCAATCATTGGTTATACAATGTCTTCCTAATGACCTTCAATAAAAGGGAACCCACTAATTTCTGAGATGGTTTATTCCACATATACACTCTTCTAGTTATAAGAATTTTTTCCCTTACATCAAACTAAATTTGGTTTCTTTGCTGACAGACCTTCAAACAATAGAAGATAGCTATTATGCATCCACCCACCCCCTGTACCTTTTTTTCCCAAACTCTTTCAAGTAGTCCTCACATGACTGGACTGAAGGCCCTTCACCATCCTGGTCAGCCTCCTCTGAATGATCTCAAGCTTATAAAGGTCTTTCTTATATTGTGGTGCTCAAAACTGAACAAAATACCACAGATGGGAGATGGGAGAGAATCCTAGGTATATGTGTGTGGGAAAGGGAGTAGAGGAGAGACAAAGAAATTATATCATGTTTGGGTAACATGAAATTGACCAGCTTGGCTGGAATATGAAATATGTAAAAGGGAGCAGAGTGAAAATATCTGTAAAGATAGACAGGAATCAGATTGTACATGAAGGACTTTAAATGCCCCCAAAGTTTGTATTTTATCCCAGAGAAAATAGGGAGATGCTAAACCTTCTTGATCAGGGGAGTAGCATGAGACCTGTGCTTCAGAAAGTTCATTTTTGGCAAGGCTATTGAAGATGTGTAGGAAAGGGGAGAAACTAGAAGTAGCAATACCAAATAAAAAGCTAAGGCTTGAATACAGCAATAGCTGTATGAGTAGAGTGATGGGATGGGGACAGATATGAAAAATGTTGTGAAGGTAAAAATCAACAAGACTTGGGAACTGATTGGCTATGGGTAGTTAGGGAGAGTGAAGAATCATGGATGAGTCAAAGGGGACAAAACTGCGTGATTTCTTTGTAATGCCAGAAGCATGGCAGTTTAGGGGAAAGAATAATGCATTCCATTTGGCACATATGTTGAGATTTAAGATACTTATGGGTATCCTGATGAGGACGTACATGGGACAGTTTCTGAATCAGGTTTGGTGTTCAGGAGAGAAGTGAGAGCTAGCTATGTCGATGTGGGAGTCGTCTGCATAAAGATAATGACCTCGTCAGCTCCCTTGGGTTCAATTATCAAGAGAGTGTAGACTATATCAGATTGCTTGCCATCTCAAAGAGAACAGAAAAGAGGGAGGAAAGGATAGAATTTAGAACTCAAAACAAACAAAAAACAATGAATGTTAGAAATTGTTTTTACATGTAATTGGGGAAATTATATATTATTTGAAAATGTGAAAATGTGAAAAAAGGAGTGTGTGTGTGTGTGTGTGTGTGTGTGTGTGTGTGTGTGTGTGTGTGTGTGTGTGTGTGTGTGTAAAGAGAGAGAGAGAGAAAGAGACAGGAGAGGAGAGGAGAGAACTCAGGACAGAGCCTGGAGTCAACCAGTACTCACAAGTGGTACCTGAGTGATGATTCCCCCAACTGATATTGAAAAAGGGACTCATTGTGCTTGGTCCTACAGCTAGGAGCAATGAGTTAACAATATAAAGAGGCAGAGGCAGATTTAAGCTTGATACAGTGGAAACCTTTCTAATAATTAGAGCCATCTGAAAGTGGAATGGGTTGCCTTAGGTTGTATCCCCTACACTGGAGATTTAGCAAAGACTGGGTAGCCAGTGGATGCCTCAGATAGGCTCAACTATACTCAAGTTGAGCATATACTCAAGTACAGTTCAGACTAGATGAACTCTTATGTCTTCCATCTCTGGGGTTCTATGATCAGCCTTGTAAGGGAGGATTCACAAGAATTGTCATAATCTCATTTTACTAATGAGGAACCCAGGACTCAGAAATTAAGTGAGTTGCTAGTGATTACACATGCAGCAAATGCTAGAGTCAGGAGAGAACTTGGCTTGGGTCCCAATTCCAATTGTATCTATTTCCAATTATAATACATATTTCCAATATAATAACACCTGATAATATATTTTTAATTATAATAATACAGTTCCAATATATGATAGATAATATAATTATATATTATAATATATTCTATAATAATATATTTCCAATGATATTGACAATGATAATAATGAATAGCAATATTTATATTGCACTTTAAGGTTTGTGAAGCACTGCTAACACCTCATTTGCTCTTTACAACAACCTTCAGAAGTAGGTGCTATTATTATCCCTATTCACTGAGGCAAACAGAGGCTAAGTGAATTTCCTAGTTTCATACAACTATTAAGTGCCTAAGCCTAGATTTGAACTCAGGTTTTATTGGCTCCTGTTCTCAAACCATAAGCCATAGTACCACCTAGCTGCCTCTTGATATCTTTCCATAGGGCCTGGCTTCTCATCCTCTCACTATCCTATGCATATCTCTTCCAATGCCACCTCCAACTCTCCTCCTTCTATTCTGTTTCTAAGCCAACACCTGTTCAGACATCTCCTACCAACTTCTGGAGTCAGGTCCACACCCTCATTCCCAGTATCAGTATTCTAATCTTGTGTCTCACAGTAAAAAAAGGGTATTTCTTCATACTCTGCTACCTCATGCCTCAGGCTCACAGAGATGGGATTCAATCTTGATGGTGTCCTGCTAATTTTTCTGTGGCTCCTCCCCCTGCCCCCATTCATTGAGAATGTCAAAATTTGGCTCATTTTTCCCAGAATTCAGATTTCCTCTGGGAACACTAGAAATTTGCTTTACATGGGGTATATATAATTCAACCAAAAATTGCAAAGGACTTGTCACTGAACACATAAACAATAAATACCCCTTCTCTCTTTCTAGTGAGTCTTAACAATTCCCAGGAACCTATACAATGCTACAGACTTACGGTGTTGCATTGGGTAGGGTCTCTTGGACAAGGGGGCAAAGAATTCAAGGTTAGTAGGAGGCATAGCAACCCCACTTCTAATAGTTCGACCGTCCTTTGGGACCTACACAAGCTAGATGACTCATAGTAGCAGCAGAGGAATAGATTCAGATTGTTCCTTTGTGTCTTGCCTCCCATCTATGCCAATGTACCTTATGCTTTGCACCTCCCTCTGGTGAAAGGAGGATCTCCTGGGGGCTTTGGGGGCTTTGGGGCCTTCCCTTTCAGGATGACTTGTTTAGAGTGTCTCATTTCTTCTCCAACTAATACCGGCTCCTCAAGATAAAGGGTTTTCTGGAGGAGTCAAGATATATGGTTCCCTAGAGGTACTTCATGGACATTCAGGATTCCCCCAGTGATCCATGTCTGTGTATGTAGCCGCTCTTATCTCTATGCCACACATCCTGCTTCAGCACCTTTTTAAAAAGCCAAGCCCAGTGAAAAGGCGTACCTTCCATGTGAACTTCATAAGCAAGAAGATTTCAACTGAGTTGATCTTCATTATAACTGTGAAGCAGAGGACGTTAGTCAATGCCAGAACCAAAGGTCACATCTATGGGGCAACCTAGAGCAAGGCGAATTCACACCTTGTCCAGGGGGACCGGGCCTGTGCACTTGTCTACAAAACTTAAACTTAAGAATCAATGGAGGGGAGAGATTCCCTCAGAAGTCTTCTGAAACAGGTAGTTTTGGGGGCTACTGAAATTGTCCTGGGGTTATAGCATATGGGTCATATTACCTAAACGAGTTCTACTCATTGAAAGCATAACCTTCTCAGGGTGATGGCATGGAGATCAACCAGGACACCCTGCAGAAGCTGTGGGCTCTGCTCTAAAAACTATATATGGAATCTTTCAATTCCAGGAAGCCCTTTTGGCTTCTGTGTAGCATGTATGCATTTACAAGGAAAGAAATACTCCATTTTCTGGGAAACCTTCCATTGCCCTGGGGCCTTTTCTTAATAAAATGTTTGAATTGTCAATGTAGGGCAGAGAGCTGGTGAACCTTGCTCTGAATGGCAAGGAAAATATCCCCAATCATTGGAGTTTTGTTTTCTTCTATTAAGGGAGAGAAGGAGGGGAAAGGGGTTAGTTATTTGTTGTATGCTATTGGGGGTACATGGGGGCAGTCACAGGTATTGATGGAAATTTGATTCTAGTTCTCTCCGTCTGTCTCTCTCTCCTCTTCCCCCTTCTTTGTCTCTTTCCTTCCTTCTTCTCTCCCTCTCCCCATTGTCCTCTCTCCTCTTCTCTCTCTCTCTCTCTCTCTCTCTCTCTCTCTCTCTCTCTCTCTCTTTCTCCTGTCATCATGTTGGAGGTCATGACACTAAGTAAGTTATTCTCTCTCATTCTGTTTCTCTGTCTCTGTGTATTTCTGTCTGTCTCTTTGTTTCTTTGTCTCTGTCTCTAAGTATCTGTTTCTCATTTTTTGACAATTTAGCATTTAGATTCAGAATCAAGAGACCTGAGTTCAAGTCCCAGCACTAACATTAGTTTGCTATGGGACCATAGGTAATCCATTTCACTCCTCAAAACTGGGAGTCACAGACTGCTGGAAGTCTTCTAGTCCAATCTTTTATTTTATAAAGGACTTGACTAGACATAGATACAAGTGGTCATAGCAGCATGGAATTGTATAACCAGCCTCTCTCTTTTGAGTCCTGTGTGAAAGTAGGCCTTAATAGGTTAGAGGATAGATTTTTATTCTCTCCTGAGTTTGTACATTTAAAGTCTAAAGCATTTTCCAAAAGTTGACCAATGAAAAGCAGAATGGCTTCTACTATATAAACTATGTATTGACCATATTTAAAATGTTGAATTGAATATGTTAAGTAGCATACAATAAAATTTCCTGCAAACATTCATTAAGCCCCTTTCTAATATGAAAAACCTTGTACTAAACTCTCCTTCTCCCTGCTCCCTACATTAAAATCCTACCAACCATGAAAGCCCCAATTCAAATGCTAACCCTTCCAGGAAACCTTGCCTGATTTCCACCCCAAGTTGGAAATGAGTGATCTTATTAATACCTGGTTCTTAGAAAAAAGTCATTTTAGCAGGTACTATCACTAAGCAAATTCATGAACTAAAGGTCAGAGACTCACCTTTCTAGTCAGTGATTCTTCCTTTCCAGTGACTGTTCAGTCACTGTGATGGTTGGTGTGGTTCACTAGGAGCATTGGTGCAGGAACTTGGGATTCACTGTTCGAAAGAGTAATTGTATTGTAGAAAGCATGGGCCATCTGGTACGAGGACAATAATTTACTCAGTGTCATGGTCCCCAACGTGTTATGATGACAGAAAACAATCACATGAGTCAAATCTCATCCCCCGTGGACATGGGGAGCAGTTATGGTATGGTAAAATGTATATTCCTGTTCAGTTAAGCCCCATTATAAAACACAAGATGTGAAAAAGGGATTGTTGTATAGGCTAATATCCCAACAGGGAACTACGATTTGTAAGAAAATTGCTCTCCGAAGTCCTGTTTGCTTCTACTGTCAACTCAAATCATTTGTTAAATGTTGTGGACCCACAGCTGACTTAATCCCACCTTTTCAGGGAAGAAATGAATTATACGTGCTCTCAGTCTGGAATGACTTTTTTTCTTGCGCCACAGTCTTTGCCTGTGAAATCTTTTCCTTTCTTCAAGGCCTAATTCAGATGTCACCTCTTCCATGAAGTCTTTCTTGATTCTCACCCCACCCCATAATTAGAAATTCTCTGTCTCTCTTTCTGTCTGTCTCTAAGTCTCTCTGTCTTTGTTTCTCTCTGTCTCTGTCTCTCTCTTTCTGTCTCTCTTTGTCTCTGTCTCTGTCTCCCTGTCTCTGTCTCTGTCTCAGTCTCTATCTCTTCCTCTCTCTGTCTCTGTCTGTCTCTCTTCCTCTCTCTGTCTCTCTCTGTCTGTCTCTCTTCCTCTCTCTGTCTCTGTCTGTCTCTGTCTCTGTCTCTGTCTCTCTTTGTCTGTCTTTGTCTTTCTTCCTCTCTCTCTCTCTCAGTCTCTCTCTCTCTCTCTCTCTCTCTCTCTCTCTCTCTGTCTCTCTGGCCCTCTCTGTTTCTGTCTCTCTGTTTCTCTCTCTGTCTCTTTCTGTCTTTCTTCCTCTCTCTGTCTCTCTCTGGCTCTCGGGCTCTCTGGCTCTCTCTGTCTCTGTGTGTGTGTGTCTCTCTCTGTCTCTCTCTGTCTCTCTGTCTCTCTCTGTCTCCATCTCTCTGTCTCTCTGTCTCTCTGTCTCTCTCTGTCTCTGTCTCTCCCTCACTTCTTGATTTGCTCATCAATCTTTGCATGGACTTCCGTGCACTTAAGGCAAGTGCACTGCTATCACGCCAATTCTGATTCCACTGAGCCTTCCTCAGAATGTTAGAGGTGAGAGGATTTTTAGAGATCATGTAATCTAATGTTCATATTTACAGATGAGAAAAGAGGAGAAATGCTATATTTAATGTTCCAACATTTTCTATTTTAAGGTTCTAAGCTCTAAGGTTCTGCATTCTAAAGTTCTAAGGTTCTGCATTCTATGCTGTAGCATTTATGTTCTAAGCCTCCTATCTCTACCAGCCTATGAGCCAGGGAAGTCTATCTTTGTATCTAGATTCCATGTGTAAGTCTTGCTTATGTAAGCAGAAGGTCATCCTTCCCAGCAGGCCTGTAAATAGAAACACTAATTCATTAAGTGGTTCATGGTTCTTTCCCACTATTAAGACTGACCGATAGGGTCTTGTGAAAAGGACACATTGTAAACACCTCATTAAATATGAGGGACTGTGTGCTAGACTTGAATTTGGAATTCAAACACAGATCTTCCCATTCCTGACATTTACTGCATGTGTGTTACTGGGCAAGTCATTTAACCTCTCAGCCTCAGTTTCCTCATCTGTAAAATTGGGAAAATATTGGGTTTTACCTCACAGCTAGGTAGGTATAAAGATCAAATGAGATCATATATATATAAAAAACTTTTAAAACCACAAAATGTTACATAAATGTAAGCTATTATTTGGTCATCAGACATAGGACTTTCCATCTTTAATATAAAGAAAACAATAAACATTTGAAAACGTGCCATAGGATTTTTAATGAAAAATTAGAAAAGTGCATTATTTTACAACACTACAGTAAATGATTCTTTCTCCTTTTTTTGTAAAGACATTGTAAAATATATACAGGGTTGCTCTAGTGCATTCATTACAAAAGAAAGATGCAATCCCTTGCATAAATTACATATTTTACATGGGTCGGATGTCTACTTGGACTTGTAAACATTTGTGGTACAGTTTTTTGTTTTGTTTTTCATTCTTCAGGTAAGCTGCGGCGATAATAAATACCTCTTAGATTCATTCGACTGTTGTCTCATTCTGCTAACTTCAGAACGGCATTCTAAGGCCATTTGTGAAGGCAGCCTCCCCACATAAGGGAGAAGGCCAGAAAAGAGAACAGAAAACAAACATACAAACACAATCAGGTTTCTTTGAAGTTTGGTTCTCTGTAGTCAAGTGAGAATCCCTGGTTTTCTGCTTGCTTAGTCAAATATGTCCCTCCTCCAAGGGGCTGACAACCAGCCTGCGTCCCTCAAGTCCCAATACACCCCCAAACATGATTCCTTAGGGGAAACTTGCCCAGGGTGAGTGATTCCTTGTCCTCCTGGATGTTGGTGATCCTTGGTGTAGTTGGCAGGGCTCTTTACAAAAGCTTTAGGAATCACCCTCATGACATTTCCTTAAAGAAATATTTTGGTGGGATGTCCAGGTCGAAGACAGCTGATGAGGGCTGTTCAGATGCAAACAAGGTACTGGCTTTAGGTTCTTTTCTGCACATTCATTAGAATTATCTAGGAATGCGCCGAAATTCCCAAGACCCAAAAGATACCCAATCAATACAATTCATACATACACCCCAGATAAACACAAGGAACCTACTACCCCCCTTCCCTTCCACCCCCAAAATGAATATTCTGTGAGTATGCAACAATTGTTTCAGTGGGTATGTTTGGAAAGAAATATTTTCATAAGTAAAATCCCCCCACCCAGGAAAATCACAAGTGGAAATATTTTGTACTCTTGAACATTGGAGAGAAACAGTTTTTGAAATAAGAAATTGTACCTTAAAGAGAAAGTATCTGTGTTCTCTTGGCCTGCTGGGAACAGACTAGAAAGTTTCCTTCCTGTTGACTAGTTTAAAATCACAAAGGATAAAAATCTGGATTTAAACACTGAGTAAGTTGGGGCCAGAAACCCAGAGCAGCAACACAATATAGTAGAAAAAGGCCTGGACTGAGCCCAAAGAACTGAGTTCAAGTTCCAGCTCTGATACTGGCTAGCTGTGTGACCTTGGGCAGGTCACTTCCCTTATTTGAGGCCTAGTTTCCCCATCTGAAAAAAAATGGGGATAATAATACTTTCACTATTTGCCTCATGGGGCTTTTGTAAGGAAAGCCCTTTGTAAACTGTTAACAAGCATCATATGAATGTGAACTGTTCTTAACAACCAACAAAGGAACAAAGAAAAAACACCACCCAAAAGATCTAAAGAAACAAGACATGGAAAAAAGTCACCAAGGATTCCATCCAATATATATCCCCTTATTGGAAAAGTTCAGGTGAGATCCTTCTATAGACACAAAGATATGGACTGAATGATCTCCCATGGTCCCTTTCTATCCAAATAATAACCATCAAAACCCTCTTTAAGGTTGGAAGGACCTACCATGTAAAGGGTTAAATGTCTGATTCTTCTCTGGGGACCTACTGAGTGAGTTATAGTAGAATGTCAATTGAATGGAATCCAGTAAGCCAGAGCCAACGATGTAATAGAATCCTTGTTTTTTCCTTCCCTTCTTTGAAAAATTAAAGCAGACAAGTGTATTTTAGAGATTAAATTTTAAAAAGCAGCTTCTAGGGTACACACATCTCCTCCACCTTCTAATTGCAAATCTAGGCCTAAACAGTGAGCTCTGATGTTCCAAGGAAGCCACAGAGATCTTACAAGATCCTCAATAAATCTAAAGCAATTCAATTATCTTGGCTGTTTACCAAACTCTAAAATCTTTTATCCAGGTATGATTCCAGTTTGTAAAGATAAGAGGGAGGGAAAAAAGAGGTTAGCCCTCAATTGAGAAGTAATGTTGCAGTGTGTAGGGTACTGGACTTAGAGTCAATAATGGAATCCAGTCCCAGTTCAGATACATGCTGACTCAAGTGTTCCAGAACACTTTGAGACTTTAAATTACAGAAGAGTTGTCAATAGGTGAAAGAAGTTATCATATTGAGATTTCCCCCAAGACAATGAAACCATGGGTAAATATTAAAAAAATAAAAACGAAAATGAAAAAAATACCCTCATTTCATTAGAAAAATTGTCACCATCCTATTCTCCTCCCCTCAATCACCCAAGCATTCTAGTTAAAGTTTTATTGCACTTCTGTTCCAAATAAACAGTCAAAAGGTGCTATCACAAGCCAGCTCCCAGATTTCTAGGAAAAGTCTCTTGTATTCTAGTTCTGAGAATTATCTTTGTTGATCACTATGAAAGTGATTTCACATTTCTGCCTGGGTATTCTTCTTGTAGAACAATGAAGGTTAGGTCTCTTTAGTCAATCTCCACATTCCCTTTTATCTGGGTCTTTCAAAGTCCTATATTCCCTGATTGAAGTTTGTAGATTAATTCAGATGTACAAGTCTACACTTTCAGCATGACCTAGATCTGCTAAGCAAGTCTACTTTATTGGAAGCCTACTTTGCTGCCAATTACACTCTAGTGTTAAAGAAGAAGGGGGTCCTGAGATTAGTTGCTGGGAAGCCTTTGGAAAGAGGAAAAGTATTGATGAGAATGAGTCGGAGGATCATAGAATCTTAAAAAAGAAAGAGACAGAGGTCATCTAGTCCAGCCTCCCCAAAAGTACAAGATTTCCATTGCAAAATAACTTCATAAAGTCTTGGAGTGAAAGGGGTCAAAGAAAGTGCCTCGTCTCCTTTTACACTGGAGGAAACGGAGAAGCTGAGACTCTAGATGATTTGCTTATTGAGGCCCATGCTAGCACTAGCATGCTTGTGTACCTGTGCCAACAGTTTAGTGATTGGTGGCATGTTGAGTATCATAAATACTCAAACCATCTACAAAGGACTTATACAGGAAGATGCTATCCACCTCCAGAGAAAGAACTGTTAAATAGAAGTATGTATAGTATGGTTTGTGTGTGTATGTATGCATATACATGTGTATATACTTTTATGTTTAATTGTACCTTCTCTAGGGTGGGGTAAGGAGGGAGGGAGAAAAAAATTAAAAGTGCCCAGCAGAGAAAAAAAGGAAACTTAGAAGGAAGCACATAAAAGCAAGTGGAGGGGGGTGGGGAAATCCTCTTCTCTGAGTCTTCTCTTCTCCAGGTCAAGATGCCTGGGAAGACTCTCAGCCTGACTAACAAGAGCTAGTTTTGAAATGTAGAAATTTGATAAGGAGAAGGAAAGAGATTTTAAAAATTAATAAAATTAAGATTTTCTTTGGGAAAAAACCTTATAGTCATTTTAGTGACAGTATCACACAATGCAGTGTTACCTAGTTGTCACTCTATAGATCACAGAATATCAAAGTCAGAAAGGATCATACAGTCCAATGCTTCACTAAATAATAATCCCCTATAATATACAGATGAGTGATAGATTCTCCTTAAAGACTTCTAGTGAAGGGAAGCCAATTACTTCTGTAGAGTAACCGTAAAATACAACGCCACATGGTTAGGAAGTTTTTCTTAAACTGTCCTAGGTTTGCCCCTTTGCAACTTCTACCCATTCTTCTTGGTTTTGCCCTTCAGGACCAAGCAGAACAAATCTAACCCCTTGTTCACATGATTGCCCTTCAAATAGTTACAAACAGCTGTCATGATCACCCTCCAGAGGCCCCCAAAACATTTTTGGTCAAACTAAACATAAAGTCTCTTTATCATGTGATTACCGAGCTTTTCATCATCTAGGATACTCTCTTCTCCCAAGCTAGACCAAGTCCCATATCCTTCCTAAAATGTGGCCCCTAGAGTTGACCATAAGACTTAAAGAAAACAATCTGATCCCCGGGGAAGGAATGACTGAAATGGTTTACTCAAGATACATATGAAATCTGACATGAAAGTCAACTGGGATTTCACCAGGAGGGGGAAGCAAATCATAGCCAAAAAGAGGAGAATGAGACACAATCAAAAACTGAATTACAAAGCAACTTATGGGGGAGAGGAATATTTGCCCCTCCCCCACCACATTATTTTAATGGGATTGACTATTTTTGAATGATATTTGCTTCTGGCTCATGAGATGTAATGATAAGTGGTAACACAGGCTAAGAATTTTTGTGGTATAATGGAAAGAACCTTGGTCTGAGAGGTCAGAAGGCTGAATTTTGCCACTTTAAAGGCTATGTGAGCTTTGCAAGTCCCTCTACCTCCGTGGGCTTCTGTTTCCTCCTCTGCCAAATAAGGGAGCTAGACTGTTGGACTAGGGTATCCCCTAGATCCCTTCCAGATCTTATGGTTCTAAATATATCTCACGAGCAAATATATTTTACAATTAAAAAAGCCTGTGTGATCTAATGGAAGAGCTGACAGATGATTTAGTCATGAGGATGTAGGATGCAATGGAGGGCAGAGAGGAAGAGGGAATTGAAAGAAAAAGGAGCAAGAAAAACAAATCAACAATTGTAAAGAAACAGTGTTGGCAAAGAATTATGTTCCCAAAAGAGAGGCTTAGTTTTGTTTACATTTTCTCTTCCTCACAGACCAAAATGTCTCATTCACATTTAATACATAATTCCTCTTTTCACTGTCCTCCTCTTCAGCTCAAAAGAATACTGCATCTTTCTCTACTTCCCTCTGATCTCAGCCTGCACCCTTGATCCCATTCCTTCCTATCTTCTTCAGGCCATTGATCCATTAATCATTCTTTCTCTGTCTCACCTCAGACTGTCTGCCTTCCTTCTCATCCTGCTTTGTACCATGATCTCTCTCTTTCTCATCTCCTATCTCTCCCTCTCTACCTGTTCCTTCCCTTTACTAACAACAACTACTGCTGCTGCTCCTATTACTACTACAACTACTACTACCACTACTACTATCACTGCTACTAGTAGTTCTACCACTACTACTTTCCCCAATGTGTTGTTTCTTAAACTTCCATCTTATCACTTGTCTATTTCATTGCCAAATTTCTAGAAATAGTCCACATTTATTTCCTTCCTTACAGTGCTGATTCAGGTCATTTCAATAACCATTTATTAAGCCCTTACAGTCTAATTTCTGCCCCATGTACTCTATCAAACCTGTTCTCTCCGTGGTCATTAATGATCTCTTTATTTCCAAACCCAAGGGCTCTACTTTTTGTTTTCCTTTGGTTTTTGGCCTCACCCCACCCCAACCCCCTTCAGGACAATGCAGGTTAAGTGACTTGCCCAGGGTCACACAGCTAGTAAGTGTCAAGTGTCTGAGGCCGGATTTGAACTCAGTTCCTCCTGAATCCAGGGCCGGTGCTTTATCCACTGTGCTACCTAGCTGCTCCCCCCCCCTTAACTTTTTTAAAGTATTTGACATAGTTGATGTTCCTTCCGGAAACTCTCCCTCTTCATTGCTTCTGTGCTCCTTCCTGGTTCTCCTACCCCTCAAAAAACCCCCCTGACTCTTTCAATGGTCTTTGTTCTGCTTTCTATACACACTCTGTTGATGATTTCATCCACTCCCCCCACTTCAACTATCACTTCTATGGAGTGAACTAGTGGCAGTGTCAGGGAGGACTGGAATCTCTAGTTCTGTCCTCTCATCTTTGTTCCCGGCCTTAATTTAGAAATGTATACTGACCATCTCCACGAGGATGAATCACTAGCACTTTAACCTCCGAAGTCTCAAGGGAAATTCATCATACACACTATTCCCCATCCTGAGACCAACATCCCCACCTGATCTCTCACTACCTGTTAATGATATCATTATTCTCCTAGCCAACCAGACTTTGAAGAACTTTTACATGTAGAGAATTTAAGTCTAAAATTAAGCCCTATCAAGGCTGCTTCCTCTTTGCAGAGGGGATAAACATAAATAAATATGGCAGGGTGGCTAGGTGGCGCAGTAGATAGAGCACCGGCCCTGGAGTCAGAAGTACCTGAGTTCAAAACTGGCCTCAGACACTTAACACTTACTAGCTGTGTGACCCTGGGCAAGTCACTTAACCCCAGTTGCCTCACTAAAAAAAAAAAATTTTTTAAATAAATAAATATGGCCTCAGAAGCCCTTACTTCCTAACTTCAGCTCACTCTTTACTTCCCCCTACCTACTTTATATGCTACTGCTAGATCACTGTCTCTAAGACTTTGTGTAGACAATGAAGAGCAATAGAAGCCTCTTGAACAGGAGAATGACATGATCATCCTCACTGGACCTGAAAGCAGAAGGAACCCTGAACCTGAAGTTCAAATTCTGACTCCATTCCTTAGTAGAAATATATGACTCTGGATAAATCACTGAATCTCAGTAACCTCAGTTTCCTCATCTGTAGAATGGTAACTAATAATGCCTGCTTTAGTATGTCAGAGGTTTGCTGTGAGGACAAAATTAGACAATATCGTGCAAATCACTTTGATAATAATAATGGCAGACCTTTAGATAGTGCTTTAAAATTTACAAAGCCCAAGTACATTCACCTGCCTTTTAAGGTCTTCCACATTCTGGCGCAATCAGCCTTTCCAGTTTTAGCTCCTTTGGCTCTCTCACTTCCAGTTAAATTGGATGATTCCATTGCTAAAACAAACCCTGCATTTTCTTTCCTCCACACCTTTATACAACTCCCTTTATATGACACACTCCTCCCTCCCACTACCCTGAGTCTGTTCATTGAAAACCTACCCATCTTGTGCTTAAGATCAAATGCTACCTCCTCCATGGAGCCTTAATGGCTGCCCCAAACTAAATGTAATATTTCCCTCCTCTAAACACATCTGAAGCATAAAATAATACAGCTGTAAGGTGCTCACCTGTTTATAGGTGCACTAGCTGGTTCACACCTGTGGAAATCAGTTCATGAATGTCATCCTCCAATTCTGTCATTTTTTTTTTGTTCAGTCATTTTAATCGTGTCTGACTCTTTGTGATGCCATTTGGGGTTTTATTGGCAAAGAATGGTTTGCCATTTCCTTCTCCAGATCATTTTACAGATGAGGAAACTGAGGCAAACAGGATGAAATGATTTGCCAAAGGTCACACAGCTGGTAAGTGTCTGAGCCCAGATTTGATCTCAGGAAGATGAGTCTTCCTGACTCCACACCTAACACTCTATCCTCTGCACCACCTAGCATCCCCGTGCCACCTAACTGTCCCAATTTCTGTCATTACTAGTGGGCTAAAAAAGAAGACAGCCTTTTAAGACACTTGGGCACTTGGTACTCTTTGGTATGATGACATTCGAAGCACCAGCACTGCATACAGACATTGCCAAGGTGAGACAGAGATTGTGGTGTGGTAGATAGAGTGCAAGATTTGGTATCAGAAAGATCTTAGTTCATTATCCTGCCTCTTCTGAGTTGCATGACCTTAAACAAGTCACATAAACTCTCTAAGCCTGACCTTCCTCATATGTAAAATGGTGACAACAACAAGAGCAACTGGGTCTGCCTCACAGGGTTGAGATAACGCATATAAAAGGCACTCTATAAATGCCAGTTAGTATTAAGCCAGAACATTTCCAGGGCTTAGAGACCGGGATGGTGAGAGGACCAGGCATCATGCTGCATGAGACACTGCTGAAGGAACTGGGAATGCTTGGCACAGAGAAGGAGGAACTGATATCTACCATCAATTAACAAACAGTAGATGCCACTTGGTCATCCGATTCAGTTATTTGAATGCTTGTCATTGGAAGAGAGATTATTGTCCTGTTTGGTCTTGGAAAGTAGAACTAGGGACAATGGGCAGAAAACCTGCAGAGGCATATTTAGGCTTAACATAAGGAAAAACCAGCTCAAAGTGATCCCAAAGCAGAATGGTACGTCTCGGGGGTTTTTCCAACTTCTGCAGGTTGGGTAGGCTGGATGAACATTTTTATAGAGGGGGATACCCGATCTGTTACAGGATGGCTTATGTGACTTTTGAGGTCCCTTCTAACTACACAATCATTAGATTCCATGGTTCTAAGCTTGAGCTTACTCCTAGAGCTTTTCTCTACCAATTTACTTTTTCAAGGGCAGCATGACAACCAGACAAGCTGAAGTCTCTGGCCCAAGTTTAGGGGCAGAGCTTGGAGCAAGATGGATGAGTCCCACCTCCCAGCTGCCTTTCTCCCTGCTCCAAGAACATCTTCCTCTGCATCGTCTTCACCAGCCTCCTTCCCAGGGTGAGGTGTGGCTATCCTGGGTGGCGCCATGCTGCCAAACCTGTGACTTGGCTTTGGTTAGGAATGGAAACCATCTGGTGCAGCCTTCCTATTTTAAGAGCTGGCTTCCCACTCCTCAAAATACTGGTGGCTTCCCAAATCCCCCCTCTGGTGCCCTCCATCTGCGCCTAAAAAGTGACATGTGGGGACTCTTTGAGAGGGAGTGTGGTAATTTAAATACCAAGGGCAGGGGAAGAAATAGAAGGGGCCTAGAGGAACAAGGACTGGAAGGGCAGACAGGAGACCAGTTACATTAGTCCTAGGTCCATCAAACACTAGCCCTGATTTCTAAGGCAAGTCATTTTAACTCTGTGGGCCTCAGGGATCACTGAGTCCAACCCCATCATTCGACAAAAGTGGAAACAAATGCCCCTTCCATCTCAACAATTTAAGATTATATGTGCAAATGTAGGACTTTAAAGGAGTAAGATTCATTTGTGTTCCTTTGATCACACAAATGCATGAAGTGTCTACTGGTATAGAGGATATATAACTTCTGGCACGTTAGGAAAACCAGTGTTGTCCCTTCCTAAATTGTCCCCTTAAGAAGGCTTCACATTTGGGATTAGAGCAATGGAAGCAACATTGATTTCTGGCCTACTCTTTCATTTTCTCAAACAGCTTATAAACTGGTGCTAAAGGTAGTTTCAGTTTGGCCCTCAAATGGAATTCCATTGTCTGATCTCCCACTTCATCCATCATAACTGATTCCCAATGACTCATAGTTAAGTCATTAAAATTTACACTCCAGGGACAAAATTTTCCTACCCCCAAGGAGATTCAGAAGATCTCAAGGTATAAAGGCCATTCCAAAGGGCAACATCCTTGAAATCATAATATGGCCTGCCACAGGGACAACTTAGAAAGGAACAGTGATCAGTCAGACATAGAGGTTTTGGTCTATTTGTGCAAATATTAGCCCCATTGCTTCTTCTTCTTCTTCTTCTTTTTTTTTTTTTTTAGTGAGGCAATTGGGGTTAAGTGACTTGCTCAGGGTCACACAGCTAGTAAGTGTTAAGTGTCTGAGGTCAGATTTGAACTCAGGTACTCCTGACTCCAGGGCCGGTGCTTTATCCACTGCACCATCTAGCTGCCCCAACCCCATTGTTTCTTAATCACATGTTACAGAAAGAAAAGGGGAAAACATCCAATATACCATAGATTGTAGGGGAAGATTTTTGAGAAAAGGGACCTTAAAGGTCAATTCTCTCATTTTTACAGATCAGGTGACTAAGGCAAAATTTGATCCCAGATTATGCTGGCTCAAGTTCAGTGGCCTATCCACTAAAACATATAGTCTTCTTAGTATAAGGCATAGGCACTGACCTAGACTCTATGCATTGTCATTTCAGTTTGAGAGAGGCAAGTGGGTTATTGTAATGTTTGAGGTGTATGTGGCTATCAGTTCTGACTTCCTACACTGACACTATGGTAGAGTTCTATACAAGAAACTCCTTTTTTTTTTTTTTTTTGGTGGTTATGCCAGGGTTCCAAAATAAGATCCATCATGGTGTTATCTTGTTTGCAATTACTGGCAATTATTCACTGTTTTTTTTTAAGTTTGCAAATGTATATATTAGCTCTAAATATACATCATCTCAATTGATCCACCCAACAGTCATTTGGGAGTAGGCACTACAGATATCTGAACTTCAGTTTCTTCACTTGTAAAATGAGGACAATGAAAAGTTAAGTGATACCTGTAAGATCACACACCTAGAAAATGACAGGCATGATTTTAACTTGGCCTATCCAGTCTCCGAGTCCAACACACTACCATCCTATGATTAGAACTTTTCTGATGCTTGTAATTGGGCTTCAAGATTGGGGCAATTCATTTCTGTATAAATCTAGGGTTATAGTAGGACCACTAAGTAATAATAACAGACTTCTGTGTAGTGTTTTAAAGTTTGTGAAGTGCTTTACATATATTATTGCATTTGATCCTTCCAATAGTCTGTGAAATAAAACACTACAGAAATTTAGCCTCAGTTTCCCCATCTGTAAGAGAAGGATAAGTGACTAAGTGACTTGCCTGGGCTTACACAGATAGTAAATGTCAGGTTTAACATTTGAAACCCCATCTTCCCAATCCACATCCAGAACTCTTATCTATTATGCCACCAAGCAATCAATAAGCAATTAAGTGCCCATAATTATAATCCTCTGGATGGTTATGATGGGTTTCTACAATTGGGACAATTCATTTCAATAAACATTTAATATTATAACAGTCAACATGCTTTGTAAATCTTCAAAGCACTTTATAAATACAAGTTATTGCTGTTTGTTATTATTGCTGTCACTCTTAGACCCTTCCAGAGCTCCTAATTGGAATCCCCCCCAAACTCTTTGGGTCATTATAAGCGTTCCTCTAGACCTCTTCATATCTAAACAAGGGGAAGATGGTGAAATGTGCAGTAATAGAGCCTACTGCTAAAAGGAGAGTGGGTAAATGAATCAGATGAAGAAGAAAATTGTCAGCCTCTCTCAATATCTTGTTTCAAAGGAGGAAAATTCATTCTTTATGTCTGCTCTTTTCTTCCTTCTCCCTCAAGCCTCTAGCTCCTCCCCACTCCTGGATCTCTCAGAGAGGAGGGAGGAAGAGACCACAAACTTCTCCAGGTGCCCACTCAGCACCAGAGATAAGCAATTCATTAATCAAGGACAGGGCTGCCTGGATTGGCCCTCCTGGCTGTGGGGAGATGATGCATCAGAGATTCAATTACTGTGCAGAAGCTAATGGTGAACAGCTCCTGTAGCCTGATGGATTTGCTTTAGTTGCTTTTTGTCTGACATTACTCATTCTGAGGGAGGACAATGCAGCTTGGAACTGTGCATATTAATTACTACCCAAATTGCACCATTAATTCATGGTGAGTTTTCAGTGGTGATAGATTTTTTTGGTTACTTTTCTTTAGTCCCTTATGGGTGGCAGGGGGCAAAAGTACCACGTGTGTCCATCCATGGTCAGGATAGAGGATAGAATGGGAAGGGATTGGGGGGAGGGGGTAGGGGGGAGGAAGGGGAAGCTGTCAGGGAAATTGAGGAGGGGAAATGAAATGCTCTGGGCTTTTGGTTAATTATAGTATTTGTATATCACTTGGTGGTGGTGGTGTTATTGGTGTGTGTGTGTGTGTGTGTGTGTGTGTGTGTGTGTGTGTGTGTGTTTTAACAGGAGGAAAGAAGACTGAAGCAGAAGGCACTTGGGGTAATATTTCTAGGCTATACTTAGCCACCCAAATGTGGCACTGTGATGATTAAATCCCAGGCAGCTAAGCTTACAGAAAGCTGGGATAAAGGGAGGGTTTAGGGGAGCAAGTCCTCCTTCTGGATTGCCTCCTGGTCTCCAGATCTGTCTGGTAATAATAGACTCATAGTTATGGCTATAAAGGACATTATAACTTATCTAGTCCCACTCATTTTACAGTTAGGGAAACTGAGACCTACAGAAGGGAAGTGACTTGCCCAAAGTCACACAGGAAACCCAACCTCCTGGCTTTACTCCTGGACCTTGCCAAGTCCATCCCAATTGCTCTTACTATTACACTGTGCTCTTTTGGGGGCCATTAGCCACAGTTTTCCTTAGGGACCTACTTCTTCCATCACACAGGCAATAAACCTAAAGCTATACTCCCTTTGGAACAGATGGAAGGCAGAAGATTTCACATCTGGAGCAATCTAAATTAACCCTAGGATCCCCAGCTTTCATCATACCAAGAAAACAATGGAACTGTGTAAATGAATATTTTCACACACACAGAGAATGCTTTTCATAACCCTTTTTGTGCTATAAAATGCTCCCTCTTCATGATCTCTGAGTCTCAGATTGGGAAGAGAGCTCCATGGTTACCCAGTCCAAACAAAAGCTGGACCAGAATAATATCTGTGATAATATCTGTGACCAATGGTCATACAGCTTTTGCTTGACAATGTCCAGTAACAGGAAACTCATCACCTCCCAGGGCAGCCTATTCCACTTTTGCCAGCTGTTAACAAGATACAATCTGCCTGTGTGCAGTTTTTGTCCACAGTTCCTAGTTCTCCCTTCTGGAATCAAGAATCACACAAGAAAGTTCTTCAGATACTTTAGAACAATGATCATGAGCTCACTGCTTTCTCTTCTCCAGATAAACCATCTTTAGCTCCTATTCTAGCTGATCTCCAACTAGTTAATGGTCTTTCTAAAATACAGCATACATAGCTAAAGACAGTCCTCTATGCTAATCAAATCACACCTGGAATTTAATTGCTGTCCCCCTGATTCCCACCCCTGATGCTATGCCTATATCAACGCAGCCTAGGACCATGTGAGTGCATTAGACTGTGAGCTCCATGAGTGCAGGGACTGACTTTTGCATTCTATTTTATCCCCAGCATTTAGCCCTGTGCTTATTAACATGTAACCTTCTTTTGCTACCTTGATGCATTTGTCATGAAAAGATCTGAGAGTTTAAGTGGACCACAAGCTCAAAATAACTCCTATCTAGTCATACCCCTCTCATATAGTACTTGTACAACTACTATTTCTTAACTGAAGTTCAAATATTTTGCTTGATGGTATCCAGTAACAGGGAATTCACTACTCCCCAGGGCAACCTATTCCATTTTTGCCAGCTTTTCCCAACAAGATACATTCATCCCTATTAAATATTGCCATCGTATCAGCCCAGGTCTCCTTTCTTCTAATCCTAGTCTTCTTCAACCGCAACATGCCACATTCTCAAACAAGTTTATTTTGAAAAAATAAAAAGAAATAAAAAAGTTCAATTTGATTTTATTCAAATTTCCCAATGAATGTTTCTATATCACAAGGCCTAACCCCCTTCCCCAGGGAATAATTAAATAAACAACTGTCAAGGGAGTCATTTTTCCACTTTACCTATAACAAGTTACAGCTATAGATATAATGGAAGCTGATATCTCCCAGCAAAGAATAACAATAAGTTCATGAATTCTACAATGGAACCTGCCAGGAACACTACCCATCAAAGAAGAGAATGCAACACAAAGTTGGATCCACTTTAAGTCCCATCCAAAAGGAGTTATTGGAGGTATTAGGAGAATTCTGCTTTGATCTTCTGACTATTAATACAGTTATGTGACATATTCCCCCAAGTTAACTCAAATCACGTGCCCTAGTGTCTGAGGTATTTATTAAACCTTTGAAACAGCTAAGTTTGAGAACTTTGTTGATAACTTGGCATAAAAATTTAGTCACTCATTCCACCAATACATTTGGCACACTGTGCCAGATTAATCTTCCTAATGCACAGCTCTGATCATATCAAGAAGCTTTCAGAGCAATTCTTTTTATAGAATAGAGTCCAAATTCTTTAGCCTGGCATTCAAAACCTTGACCCCAGCCCTAATTTGACTCCAATACACTTTGTATCCTTATCTCCCACTCTTCCTACTCCATCTTGACTATTCCAAGATCTAGCAAGACAAAATGATTTCTCCTTCTCTGAATTTAGTATTTCCTGCCTCTGTACCTTTATGTACAAATGTTACAATGTCACCCCTAAAATCTGGTCACTTACATCTCTGCCTAGTCAAATTCTACTCATCATTCAAGACCTCATTCAAATACTGCCTTTTCTGTGAAGCCTCTCATTCTTCCTTCTAATACGATTGTTTGTATACCAATTCACCAAATATGTATTAAGAACCTACTACAGCTAGATCCCAATTAGCGTGAATAATGAATCTCCTGAAGTGGTAGCATGTATTCAAATTTACACTACTGAAAATTATAATTATATAGAAGGGGGAAATTGGTTCCAGCCTAATGGAAATATGCAGTGCAAAGTCAAATAAGGTGACCACTTCAGGAAATTCATTATTTACACGGCTCTAGACCTAACAATATATGTGCAAGGCACTGTGCTTGGTTCTAGCAGTACAGAGAGTAAAAAATGACTCAGTACCTGCCCTGAGGGAGCTTCCATTCTATTGGGGATGAGATAGATGTGGGGAAGGATAACAACATGTACATACATAAATATAATATAAGGTAATTCTTGGTCCTTCCCTGCCTTCTAGAAGCTTATAATATATTAAAGATAGCAATACTTGTCCTGGATCTCTTTGTCTTCAACTTAATTTATGTGTTTATTTGTGCCCTACTCTAAGCAAATTCTTGTGCAGAGGGGAATAGTAAGATGAAGGCTGGATAAATGGATGGATGGATGGGAAAATAGATGGATGAGTAGGTGTGTTAACTGAGCTTTGCTTCCTAGTATAAAATACTGGACCCCACAGAGTCCAAAACACTTGTGAAATTTCAATATACATTGAGAACTTTTTAGAGCCCTATGGTGTTCTATGGTCCAGGAATAGCTCTACCAGTCATCTCACAGGCTAATCAAGTCATATCAAGTTTCAGGGTTTAACTGTACCTGGTTGTGTTTCTCAGGGACACAAGGTTGCCCCCAGTACAATAAAAATTTATTCCTTCATACTCCTTTAGATAATCTGTGTTTGCATTTCGTAAGTATGCTATCAAACCCTATACGTTTAATTTCTTAAGGGTCACCAGTGACCTGTAACCAAAGCAACTATTAGAAAACACTTGTGTTTGCATTTCAAATGAGGTAATTTGCCTCATTTTTCTTCCCTTCTGGGAATATTAGCTGGTCTAGCTTCCACATTTATCAGAGAACAGCCACTATTAGTTATCCCTATCTGCCTCATGCCGTAGATAGTTAACTCAAATCATGTGCCCTAGTGTCTGATGCACTCTGATTTGGAGGTCTTCTAATTTCCAGTTCTTAGAATGAGGAAAGAAAGTAGAACCTCATCTACTCCAGATAATTCACATTAAATAAAATTGTGCAGTTACCATCTGCCTTACACAAACCCATACTATAAAAATCTAATTAAAATGGAAATGCTGCAGGAGTCCTCATCCTGCTCACCCTACCCCCTCATATTAAAGTTTTTAATAGTAATAATAACAACAATAACAGTAACAATAGCCAGCATTTTCAAAGTGCTTTACATATGTTTAGCTCATTTCAGCCTCATGACAACCCTGTGAGGTAGGTGCTATTATTTACCCCGGTTTTACAGATGAAGAAACTAAGTCAGACATATATTAAGTGATTTGCCCAGGGTCACACAGCTAGTAAGTGTCTGAGGCAGGATTCAGATTCAAGTCTTTCTGCCTCCAAGTCCCACATAATCCACACTGCCACCTAGCTGCCTAAAGGGAATAATACAAACTAGACATTTGTTCACTTTACAAAAGTTGTATTTGCTTAACCAAAGGAGTACCATAGGACTCATTTAAATAGATTCACAGAACTTTGAAACTGGAAAATACCTTAGAGAACCTGACAAGATACAACATGCCTTTTTCAGATGAGAAAAGAGAGGCTCAGAAGGATCCAATGACTTGCCAAAGAACATGCAACATCTTAGTGGCAGAACTAGACCTCAGTATAACTCAGTATAGTATTGTTAATGTTTTTTTTTTTACTATGCCACCCCACCTTCTGGAACAGCTCCCCCCAGGGTATTGAAATGGAAGATGCAATTTACTAACTATTTTCCCCATAAATCTGGTTTTACATATAGTAAAGCCTACGATATTCTCTAACTCTATAATTTCCTAGGAAAAGACATACTGTGCAGTGAAAGCTAAAACGTATTATTCATCTCAAGAGTTAACAATCCATGTAGCCAAATGAGATGATGTCAACCATCTAACCTACTCTAGGGACTGCATTACTCATACTAGCAGTGTCCATGGATCATTTTCTTCAGAATGAAGGCCACTAAGCCTATATCCCCATGGCACAAGACACTCTCTATGGCAGCAGCTCACTACTGCAACATTACTCTTGGCCTTAAGACCTAGAATCTGTGAACTTAGTCTTTTTTTGTTTTGTTTTGTTTTTGCATGGCTACGAGGGTTAAGTGACTTACCCAGGGTCACACAGCTAGTGTCAAGTGTCTGAGGCCGGATTTGAACTCAAGTCCTCCTGAATCAAGGGCCGGTGCTTTCTCCACTGTGCCACCTAGCTGCCCTGAACTTAGTCTTTTAAAGGATTTTGATGACTGTGTTTCAATAATACAATTGGTTTCCTTCATAAACCTATGAATTGTATTTTATACATTTTTAAAATATTCTGAAAAGGGATCCAGAGGCTTCACCAGAGGGGTACATGATGTGCAAAAAAGTTAAGAACCCTCACTCTAGAGGCATCCTTTGCTATACTGCTGCTACTACAAATTCCTAATTAAACAGCATCTTACAAAGTACTTTATTATTTTCACCCCCTTTTATATGGGCATAATGAGGCTCATAAGGGTGAAGGGACTTGTCCAAAATCACCTATTTGTTAACTGGTAAAACACAGATTAAAACATAGGTCTTTTGATTCCTTATCTAGTCTTCTTTCCACTGTGGCTCTCCAACACCATCCTTTATCCAATAAGCATATATTAAGCACCTACTATGTGCAAGGCACTAGGCTGGACAGTGGAAATACAAAAAGAAAAAGAAAAATTGTCCCTGACATTGAGGAGCTAACATTCTTCTTAGGGGATGGGGTGGGGTGGGGTGGGGTGGGGAAGTGGGGAATACAGAATCACACAACTGCAAAATTGAAAGGGATTTCAGCATTCAGGTAGCCCAAATCTTTACTTTGAATAAGAAACCCCTGAACAATCTATAACCTCTGCTTGAAGACCTCCCAGGAGAGGGGACTCACTGTCTCCCAAGGAATCCCAAGGAATCTACTTTTAGAGATTTCTAATTGCTAGGAAGTCTTCCATGACATCAAGACAAAATTGGAACTTCCACTATCTGTTCTTGAGTCTACCTGTTGAGATCCAAACTGAGCATGTCTAATTCCAACAATTTGTACAAAGAGAAGTATCTGTTCTTGCAGTTAATCTCTTTCCTCCTCTATAGAACAAAGGGGTTATTTTCTGAAACCCCCAAATAGGGAAGTCATTTGCCAAAGGTTACACAAGAAGTTAACTGCAGAAACAGGATTCAAATTCAGGTCTTCTGCCTCTAAAACCAATGATCTTCCCACTAAGCCCCAGGGCCTCAGATTATCTGGAATGTTACAGATTACCCTTTAACCTAATTGTGGCTTCTCTTTAGCATACACATTTCCAAGGCCATTGCCTTAATGTCCTGAACACTTTACAACATATTTCTCTTCTTTGATTCCCTCCATTGGTACCCTTAATGGATATCCTAATTAGCCCTATTATAAAAAAGAAGATCACACAAAGTAAAATGAGACACTTCAAGTGAGGGTGATTCTCTTCTCCCCCAGGATAATTTGCCCCCTGGCCTCAACATTAAATCATTTAGCAGCTTTGGAGGAATTCATTATGCTCAGAACTTTTAGCTGCTAATGATATCATTTTAGTTTCCCAGAAACACTACATTCAGATCTATATGAGGAAATGAAAAATTACCTGCCTGGGTCTTATCTTTAGGTCTCTTGGTTAGTGTCCAGAAGCTCTTGAAACTGATGTCAGACACTAGGACAACTGACTGTCTGATGGACCTAAATTAATTGGTCTATTTCCCCTCTTTTATGGATGGGGTTTTAATGGGTGGCTTCAAATGAGTAGATTCCATGTAATTGGCAATGTCCATATTCCTTCCCTTCTCTAGAAACCCCACGTCTACAGAAGTTATAAACCCAGTGGATATTCCTAGCCTACAAATTACTAGAGATGATAAAAATCCGAGGGTGTATGTGATTCAGATTCTAACAGAAAAGACACAAAAAAAAAACAATCCCATTACTGTTTGCAATAGTTGCAAATATTAATCATATGATGATGATACAATAATAATTATAAGTAGCTTGCATTTATAAAGAGCAGTATAGTTTATAAAGTGCATTCCTCACAAGAACCCTGAGAAGTAGGTGGTGCTGGTATTATTGTTACTCCCGGTTTTTTTTTTAGAAGAAGGAACTAAGACTGAGCTAGGTTAAATAACTTGAATCTCCAGTCTTCTGACACTTGCTAGCTTTGTGACCTTAGTCAAGTGCTAGCCCAAACATTAAGTTCAATGTCTTTTCCCCTAACTACGATGTCATACAATCAGAGATTATATTGGGGGAATCTCAGTTTCCAAATGACCTAACCACTGGAGAAGGAGAATTGGATTAAAAAGAATTGGCAATGTTAAAATAACTAATATATATTTAATAACTAATATTCACATAGTGCTTGATGGTTTACAAAGCACTACATACATATAGACATTATCTCATTTGATCCTCACAATAATGCTGTGAAATAGATGCTATTATTATCCATATTTTACAGACGAGGAAATTGGCCTTGCCCAAATTATTTAACCACTCCAAGCTTTACACAGCTAGTTAAATGTTTGCCTGAGGTAGTATTCAAACTCAGGTCTCACTGACTAGTACTCAATATACCTTGTCACCTAACTGCCTTAAGAAAATAGTGAGGGGAAAAAGGATGGTACAGTGGAAGAGATAACATTCTATGTAAGTCATTGTAATACTAGTACTAATGGGCATTTATGTAGCTCTTTAAATTTTTTTAGGAAATTTACATAAATTCATTCAATCCTCACAATAACTGCTGTGAGGTAGCTGGTACACATATTACCATCCCCATTTGACAGATGAGAAAAATCGAGGCTTAAAAAAGGTTGTGCCCATGGTCACATAGCTAGTAAGCTTAAAAGGCAAGATTCAAAACTAAATCTCTTCTGGCTTCAAGTTCCCTGCTTTCCATCACACTAGACTTCTACCATACTACCATCTTTTATATTCCCTAACTAAATGGTTTGCCTTTGAAACTTAGTTTCCCCTAAATTATCTGTAACTTTTTCAGGATGACAGGACAGTGGGGGAAGAGGGAGGAAAGAAGGAGTAGTTGTCACATAAAGCAATCTGTGGCTGGTTAGACAGTTAATGAGGTCAGTCAAGGTCATGGTTTCAAGACCCCAGTGGGGTCCACTTAGGTTTGCCCTGTTCTATGACCATAAATTAACCCCAACCCAAACAGGGAAAATTATTCCCTCCTCCAATTCACAAGAACCTCAATGACAGGAGCATTCTTCCCCATTTATTAGAATTCAATACAATTCTACATACATGCATATATAAATATATATTAAATATATTTACATATATATAGCATGTGTGTACATATATACATATGTATATTTACATATAGATGTAAAGCACCTACTAAGTGTGTGGGACTATGCTCAGTTCTATTGACCCTGCCTTCAAAGAATTTAAGATTCAGTGCCTAGAGCATAATAGCTGCTGTTTAAATGCTTGTTGATCAATTACTTGAGCAAATAAGAAGGACAGTACACATACACATACAATTATAAAACTGAATGTGTTTGGAGCAAATCAGAGATCAGCCCAAAAAAGAGCCCTTGGAGAATATTGGCTGAGAAAAAATTCAGAGAAAGCTTTACAAAGGAGGTGGCAAGTAATCTGGGCCTTGGGAAAAAAGAGAGGGATTTCAACCAGGCCCAGGTCCCTTGCAATTCTAAAATTAAATGACTCCCTACCTCTCCTACACCCTTTTATAAATTCTCTCTATCCCTCAGGGCTCAGCTCAGGAGGAGTTATAAAAAGTGCTTTCTACTGAATCCTCCTAACACCTCATATACTTTTTAATTATATTTCTATGGCCATGTCTTATATCCCTTCTATACTGTAAGCAGCTTAGAGGCAGGAACCACATCTTATTTTCCTTGTCCTGGGGATGGATTTTTTCACTGCTATCTATTCTCAATTCAATGAAGATGAATGATTCAGAGGACATGTCTTATTGATGGTGGTTTGGTAGCATCACCTCTAAATTAATTACAGAGCCGGAAAACAAAAACCTACTTTGTCTTTGTTTACAGTGACAGGTAATTATGAAGTGATCTGAGTCTTAAAGCCCTTACCATAAGGGGGAAAAATCATAGAACATAAAATGTCAGTAGTGAAAACAGCCTTAGAATATAGAAAGTTAGAACATAGACAATTGGATATCAGTGCTGGAAATCAGATCTTAGAATACTGACTAGACTATTAGAGCTAGATCTTAGAAATCTTCAAGTCCAACCCTGTCCTTTGGCAGAGAGAGAAATTATAAGTCTCAGTAAATGTTTAGTCACTGAAACAATGAGTGAAAGTTGAATGGACTTTGACGTGGACAGGTAACATTTATATAGTACTCTAGGATTTGCAAAGAGTTTTAATATAGTATCCTATTAGACCTTCATAGCAACCCTTTGAGGGAGATGGCTATGGCTATCTCCATTTTCCAGATGAGGAAACTACACATACACATGAAGCGAATTGCCCAGGGTTACACAGCTAGTATGTCAAGAAGCAGGATTTGAAATCCAAGTCCAGTGTTTTATCCACTGTGCCACCTAAGGGATTGAATAGAATTTGGAATTAGCCTTCATCCTATATGAAACTACTGGGCCAGCAGTGAGACTATGTCAGGTTGACTGCAGGACTAATTGAGTTTGGGGCCACAGTAACTTAATGAAAATCACTTTCTAAGGCATAGAGAGGTTGTGATCCTTGAAATATGGAAATACGAAGACAACCCTTAAGAATGTTTCCAGGAAACCTGCTAGAGTGTGCCCTGCCCTGGTATATCTCTGAGATGTGCAACAGAAGGAGTCTGAGTAGCATCACACAACATAAGCTACATCAAAATCAAAAGGGGGTGAAAAATGATTCCTAGAAGGATGCTCTAAACTAGGCCTCCATCACAATATTTCCAGGAGATAAAAGGCAAAACACAATTCCCAGCTCTACCGTTAACCAGCAATGTGACCTTAGGCAAGGAACCTCCATTCTCTGGGACTTACTTTCCTTTTCTGTTAATTGAGAGTTGGACCAGATCAGAGGGTTCTTGACTTGGGCCCAGGGATAGATTTCGGGGAGGCTGTGAACTTGATGGGAAAAAATATATTTATTAATATATTAATATATACTTATACTAACTTCTAATTAAAATGTATCATTTTCTTCACTATAGTTTTGGGGTTTAGGGGTTTTTTGTGTGTGGAGCAATGAGGGTTAAGTGACTTGTCCAGGGTCACACAGCTAGTAAGTGTCAAGTGTCTGATGCCGGATTTGAACTCAGGTCCTCCTGAACCCAGGGCTTGTGCTTTATCCACTAAGCCACCTAGTTGCCCCCTTCTTCACTATAGTTTAAAAAAATATTCTAAGAAGGGGTCCACAGGCTCTTTTGGAACATCAAAGGAGTCCATGATACACACAAAAAATTAAGACCCTCTAAATTAGATGATCTTGACTTTTAGTTTTAGTATTCTAAATTCCATGTGCCAACATTTTATGTTCTATGATCTATGATTTAATGTTTTGTTCTAAGGTCCCTTCCAGCTTTAACACTGCATGATTCTGTGTTCCCCTAAGTAATTCATGCTTTTGTCTATTGTATCCCCTTTTGTTCATTTGTTTCAGTTGTGTTCAACTCTTCATGACCCCATTTGGGGTTTTCTAGGCAAAGATATTGGAGTTATTCGTTCTACTCCAGCTCATTTTACAGATGAGGAAATGGAGGCAAACAAGGTTAAATGACTTGCCCAGGGTCATACACTTAGTAAGTGTCTGAGGCTGAATTTGGATTCAGGTCTCCCTGATTCCAGGCACTGTGTCACCTAGCTTCCCTTAGAGAATTAACTAGTTTTCTTCTGGGCTTACACTGAGCAAAAGTGAATAAAAAAAGAAGCAACCATTTCAATGCCTATTCTTACATCACTTTGCCACCATCTTCCACATCCTTCTACCTCCTAATGTTCAAACTAGCTGCTGATTCTACAACCGTACTACTACAAATTATCAATACACCAAAACCAGCATGGGTAATACTCCCATTCTTTTCTGTGGGCACTCCATAAAGCAGCTTATCCACAAGCAAGCCCTGTCTTAGGCTGTATTTTTACTAATAAGATGCTAAGACCACTTGTACTCCTTCCCCAGCCAGTCACCACTGGTCCCAGAGAATGTTACTTGTATTATTAATGCCAGACAGAAAGAACTCCATTTAAAAAAAAATCTGCTAGGAAGAAACAATAAAATAAATGACTAACATTATGTTCTTACAAAGACAAACAGGATTGATGTAGAGTTATCTGCTGAGTTCTGTCAGCCATACCACTGTACCTATCAGCAAGAATAATTGGAATTATGCCTCAGAGAAGTGACTAGTCATATGTTCAGACCAAAGTTCACAAGCCTCTCCCCTGGCAACTATCTCTGTAATAGAAAGACACTCAAGTCCATGACTTACTACAAAACTTGGGCCATGTGATAGATAACCAAGCTCAATTATATCTCATTCTGCCATTCACTTCAGATATGGAACAAGTCAAATTGGGTCTCCAAAACCATGGGATTTTACCCATTAAAGCATGATGTCACAATTGTCTCTAACATGGTTCTCCCACCACCCCATCATACAGTGATTTATTATTAGTGCTTTAAATATATCACAATATATTTCCCTGGTATTTACCAGAAACATTCCCACATGAGATAAATGGACAATTAAAAAACAAACAGGCAAAATTTTTTAAAATAGGAGACTTTATGAATTTGACAGCCTAATGTCATGGAAAGGACACTGGACTAGAAGCCACACTAGTAGGTGTAATTTGGGTTTTTGTATTCCTAAACCTAGCATAGTGTGTGATGCATAATTTTAAAATGTGCCAATAAATGTTGATTCCTTGATCAATAACCCCATGCAGCTACTAACTCATTGTGTGGGATCTTGGACTAGTCAGGGCTCTTCTGTTCCCTCATCTATGAGTAGTGGTGCTAAATGTTGCCTTTTATTCTGGGTTCTTATATTCCATATTTTATGAACTAATAGTCTGTTTTCTAAGATCCCTAGCAGATCCAATGTTCTACCATTCTAATGAAGAGAGTGATCTCCAGTGGATATAGCAGTAATTTTAGGCTCAAAATCTAATGCTAGGTTTCAAAGTTTCCTTGTGTGACCTTGGCTTGGTCTTTCCAAGGCCCTTATTCCCTAGGAATAAAATGGTGACAACTCTGAGGCCCTTAGGGGAAAGCCAAGTGCTAGTTGGGGTCTTCCAAAAGTCAAATTCAAAATTAACGCAAGATTCCTACCTTATGACAAAATGTCATCACAGTTAAAAGGTTTGCTTTCTATTAGAAAGATATATTGTTGTTTTTATTCCCCCTGCCCCCCCAACTATGGAACCAAACCACAATTTTAATCTTATACTCTATTCCAAAAGGTGGAGTCAGGGATGGAGGGTCAAGGTAAAGAAAAATTAGAAATAAATCTGGTCACTGGTGTGGATGTGCCTTAGCTCAGAAATGCATCAATAGCATGAGGAATTTTATCTTATTCAACACCTAAACAACCTCTCCAGATTCTATAATTTGGGCTAATGTGACAGTATTAGTATGGGTGGCCTCCACTGGAGGTGTTATTGGAGGGCTGCTGATTCTCTTTTCAGAGGACCACAGAAAGGGGCAACTGGGGCACAGAGGACTAGAATGCATTGAAAATTCTTCTCCATATTTGGCATGGCCTATAAAATCATGCTACCATGTTTTTGTTTATTTTGAATTAGTTCTCTGGAAAGCCTTGGGAAATTTTGATCAGTTCCCCCCAAATAAACATACATGTATATGTATATGTATGCACATCGATGTATGTATATGTATGTATGTATGTGTATGTGTGTGCATATGCACATATTTATTGTGTGCATATGCACATGTTTACATGTGTGTGTTTCCCCAAAGAAACCAATTGCCATAAACAGAGGTTAAAAGAAACAGCTCAATTTGCTTATTAGACAGCTGGTAGAGTTCTCCTCTCCTCTTTGTCTTATGGCAAGAGGTACTTTTTCAGGCTAAAGGAAAACACAAATCCAAGGATATAGGACCAGAAGGGACCCTTAGAGATCATCTCATCCAACTCCAACATTTTATAGAAGACAATGAAGCCAAAAGAAGTGAACTGCCCAAGCATCAACAATTGTGTTGGCATTCTCCTGAAGAATCTCTCTCCCTCCTCCCTTCCAGTTAAATGACCCTAATTATTGGGTTCAGTTGGCATCTGGGGAGTCGTTGGTTGATTTGAGATTTCATTGGGTCAACTCTTCTTGGGCATTGCACTAGCAATCATGACCCCTTCTCTACATTGGCACACAGGCCTCTGCAATGGGTAGCCCTTTCAGGCCCCCTTCCACTTGGATAAACACCCAAGGAGTTTATTGCTTGCATGTCAGAAGCATGCAACAGAGGACACCTAGGGCTAGATGTCTTGGGTCCAGAAAGATGATTCCAAAAGAATTTTTGAAACTGGAAAAGGAAATCCAAATGGACTTAGTTAGCTCTGAGACAAAGCTGCCATCTGTAGGTAAGGCAGCAATATTTTCTGACCCCAAAATCTGGGATGCATAATCAGACCTAACAAAGGATAGTCCTGCAACAAAGCTCATCAAAACAACCCTTTCTTTTTCATGAAAGTAGGACAATCTCCAAAGGTCCAGGATGGTATAGCTACCATATCAAGGGCAGAGTTGGACAGGTAGGGAAAGGGAAGGGGGAAGCATGAAGTTTATACCACAGGATGATTTTTTTTTCTCAATGAGTCTGTACCTATCATCTCTCACTGCTAACAGGCCAACATTTTTAGGCCTAACTCCTCAGGGGAATTGCAAATTCCCTGTAGGCCAAAACACAAGATACTTTCCCTTGAAATTCTTCCTGAGACCAGCGCGAGCATTGCCTTATTAACCAATCAAAAGCATTTAAAGACAATTTTTTTTTGTTGTACTTTTTTTATAAAACAAAGAATGCCCTGTCACTGTTTATTGAGGGAAAAGAAAAAGACATCCACCTAGTCATACCCATCCCTAGCCAAGCATTCCAGAAATATAATTCCTATTCATGCAGGTAGATGCTGCACAAAATAATAATAACTAATAATAATTATAATGATATAAATAGGAGGAAAATAACAAAATTGTCATTTTGTGACTCCAACAATTTTCCAGTTTTCTCTGACTCTTCAGTTGCCTGGTAAATTGTTGGAATCAGAGGAAATGACAAAAATAAAATATCATTTAATAAATTAATGAGAGTATTTGCTTTTGATTATTGGTTCCATTGTTGTTTTCTCCTGTGTTTATAATGCATGCCAGTTTTACAAAGTGCATGCTTTTTAAAAAATTTTGAACTGGCAAGCTAAAATGATCCTTCTTTTCCTTTCCCCACCCGTCTCCCCCTGTAAAGGAAAAAAAAATGTTAATACAATTTAGAACTTGGAAGTAAAGGAAATGACCATAATGCACCTGGGCTATAGACCTATAGACCGCTCACTGCACATCCTTCATTTTGGCAAAATCATTGTTTAAAACCCCTTTTGGCTGTTTGGTTTTTCCTTCTTTCCACGGGGAAGCAGTCGGAAAATTGAAAATGGACCTTTTAATACTATTTTTGAAGGGAAAAATTAATACCTGATGCTCATGTTTTTGTTTTGTTTTTGTGGAACTAACTGCACACACACTGCACACTCGCCCCATGTGCGCGCACACACGCATGCACACACATATGCAGTGACCTGCTCCTTGAGGAGGAAAAAGAAGCAATGAGTTAGGTCAGAGGCACCCTGAGGTGCCAAAAGGCTCTCTAAGCTTGGTGTGCATCTTTGGATATTGGTACCCACTCAGCTCCACCTCATGTCACCTCACATTCCGGTAGGGGGAGAGTAAAGGGGTAGGGGAAAGTAAAGGGGTGGGGGGTGAGGGAGGGAGCAGAAATGTAAGGCAAACTTTGCTGGGAAGGGTTCATGCTTCATGCGCAGTTCTGAGTCTCAGTGGAGGGCTGGCTATTTCTTCCCCCTTTGGCCTTACTCCATCTCTCTTGGGAGGTTAGGAAAAAAGGGTAGTAAGAACAAAGGAACAGGAAAGGAAACAACGAACAGGACAAAAAAAAAAAGAGAGAGGGCAAAAGAGATGGACCAATGGAAGGTAAAGCCAGAGAAGACAAATGACTTTTTTTTCTTTCTTAAAAAAATCCTAAATGGACTTCCGCCGTCTCATCAGCCTGTAGTTATCAGTAAAGCTGTGTAGGCCAGGGGAGATGGAGCTAACAGGGGATGGGAAAAGGCTGTTTTTTAATGTGCTTGGAGAAATTTCTTCAATCTTGTATGAGATGGAGTGAAAGTACTGTGGGTTCAGCTTGGTGCTGAAGGAATTTTGGTGGGACACCATCCGGCTGGTATACTCCTGGGATCGGTAGCACATGCATGAACAGACGGATTGGAGGTCCGTGACCTCGGCCTTGTACCGCGGCCGGCCGTGTTGGGCCTCCTCCTGAATGTGGAGGACCATGCTGTTGCGATTGCCCGCCAGCGAGGCCCGCTCCTCAGCGTCTCGGCGCTCGTCCTCGCTGTTCATGGTCAAGAACCTGAGGACAACCAGGTTGAGGAAGGCCCCGATGACTGTTAACCCCACCAGGATGTACATGAAACTGAAGGCCACATAGAGCGGCTTCTTCTGGAGGGCGCCCTTGGTCTGCAGGGCCACGTAGTCCCCGAACCCTATGGTAGTCAAGGTAATGAAACAGTAGTAATAAGCGTGGAAGAAACTCCACTCCTCATACTGGGAGAAAGCCGCGGCCCCGATGCACAGGGTCCCCATACAGGAGAAGAAGCCTACGGTGACCATGTTCTCCATGGACACCTCAGTGCTCCGCATGCCGCAGCACTTCTTAATCCTCTTCAGCAAGTATTTAACAAAGGTGTTCATCCGCTCCCCCAGGCTCTGGAACATGACCAGGGTCAGTGGAATGCCCAGCACGGCGTAGAACATGCAGAAGGCTTTGCCTGCATCCGTACCAGGGGCTGCGTGGCCATAACCTGGAATGAGCAAAGGGAGGGCAGGGGAGGGAGAGGAGAGAAGACAGAGGCACAAATGAGGACATGCAATTAAAAAAAAAAACCTAGCAATAATGACTCATATTTCTAGAGTGCCTAAGAGTTTACAGGGCACCCTCTTCACAAGAATTCCATAGGATAAAGGGCACAAAGATTATCATTCCCATTTTAGAGAGGAAGAGAAATGAGGTTCACACAGGTGAAAGCCCAAGAGTCTCAAGCTAGCTAGATGAGATTAGAACTGAAATTTGAGGGGGCAACTAGGTGGCACAGTAGATAAAATACAGGCCCTGGATTCAGGAGGACCTGAGTTCAAATCCAGCCTCAGACACTTGACACTTACTACCTGTGTGACCCTGGGCAAGTCACTTAACCCTCATTGCCACCTACCCCCCCTCCAAAAAAAAGAACTGAAATTTGAATTTATTCCTGCCTCCTAATGCCAGAAATAAGCATTTTCAGGCCTGACTCTACATGGGAATTGCAAACACAAGATACTTTCCCTTGAAACTGACATTAGGACCAGGAAGTCATTAACAAGCATTTGCACAAGCATATTAAGCATCCTTTGAGTGCTGGGGAAGCTCTCTACACCAGATAAATCAGTGGTCCAGTCCCTCTCCTTCCTGACTCCAGGCTAAGGTCACAGCTTGGCAGAATTTAGAGCTGTTAAGATATACTTTAGGCCAACACTTTCATTTTACAGGTGGTGGAAATGAGGCCCCAGAAGGACAAGTAATTTGGCCACAGTCTTACAGGGAGTAAACAGATCTAGAATCTAATAAATGAATCTAAGATCAGAACACAGGTTCCACTGAGACTAAAGTCAATATTCTTTTCCATAATGTGCCGTCTCTTGAAAAACTATTTCCTTCTCACCAGTAGAGGGGCTTTGTCCCCTTAAGTGCCAAGTTCACCCTTCAAAGAGTCTTTCTTGTGTGCTTGGTATAGTCAAATGAATCTTAGATTGGGAGTTAGTGGCAGAGATGGCAGCAGGGTGTTTGACTTCTTACCGTCAATTGGACAAAGCCCTTCCCTTCTCTGGTCCTCATTTTCCTTATCTGTAAAATGAGGGGGGTGGTCTTAGTGAATTTTCAGGGCCCCTTCCAGATCTGAAAATTCTATGGTCCTAATACCAGATTGGAAGGTATGACTTCATTACACAAATGGGGAAATAAAAGGCAAGAGGACAAATGGTCCACCCAAGATCACAAAGGGTTTGCTGACATGGGTGTATGTGTGAATTCACTGGGAACACTTGAGGTTAGTGGTCAGAACCAAGAAAACATAGTCCTGAGATGCCTTTGGTAAACAGCTTTCCCTCCCCTGTCTAATTTTACCTACTTGTGGAATGAGGGGGTTGGACAACATATCTCTGGAGTTCCCCAAAACTCTAAACTTTGCCATCCGAAGGTCTGTTAGTTGTGGAGTACTCCAGTCGGAGTGTTTCCTTACTCTATCCTCAAACACAGGTTTTACCTCTTTTAAAAAAGGTAGCCCAAAAGCCTCAGTGCAGCTGCACTAAGATTTTTGGGACAGCCTATATATTACATGAAGAAAGCTAGGAGGGACCTCAGAGGCCATCTAGTTTGAACCTTTCCTAAATAGAAATCTCCTTGGACACCCCAGTCCTGAGTGCCCTCTGCTGCCAACAACCTTCTGTGTAATCTGAAATAAGCAACTCAGTTTCAACTTCCAAGGGATGAGGTCTTGAAAGGCCACCTCATGTCCTACCCTCCTCCGAGAAGTCTTCCTTCCATGTAAGGCACTGAAAAATAAAGTAAAGTGTGTTGACCCTGGAATCAGAAAATCCTGGGTTCAAATCCCACCTTAGACACTTACACTGAGTGGTATAGGGGATGGGGTGCTAGAGCTGAAACAAGGAAGACCTCAGTTCAAATTCTGCCTCTAATGCTCACACTTGCTATGTGATCCTGGGCACTTAGGCTCTCTAAGACCCAGTTTCCTCATCTGTAAAATGAGTATAGTAATAGCACCTACCTCCCAAGGTTATTGTTGGGATCAAATAAGATCACATGTATACAGAAGTTCAAGAACCTTAAAACACCACATAAATGCTCACCGAATAATCATTGTTATTATTATTCGATATTATTATTTGTGAGCATTTATAATATATTATTATTAGGTATTTCTGACCCTTAATTTCCTAGTCTGTAAAATAATAACTATAGCACCTACCTTGGAGAGGCAAGGAATGGCTACTCCTGGAATCAGCAAGGGCTGGGTTCAATCCCTGCCTCATGTGCATTACCACCTGAGCAACCATGCCCCTTAACCTCTGTGTTTCATGGAACTCTTGAAGAGTCTTGGTCACCACTGGTGGTAGAAGGCGTTTTTACTCTGGGAGCTCCCCACACTGATGAAAATTCAGGGCCAGACCAACAAATGAGTCAATAAACCACCAGCACCTACCTCACAGGGTTGCCAGGAGGCTCAGATGATGAGGTGGTTTATTGATTTTGGTGGGGACCTTTCATTTTGCAATGTATGCAAAGTGCTTTTCAAACTGTAAAACACTATAGAAGCATCAGTTCCCACAATGGTTCCTTGACTGACTGAGGTCTCTCCCAGTCCTACTGACCCCATCACTTGTTTGTTTAGAACACTCATATTGTGCTTGTAGCACACATTTTAGTCATACTTTTTCCTCCTAAATCAGACTTATATAAAACTTAAGACACGGCCAGTCATGTCCAGATAGAGCTATATGCTTTTTTAAAAATCACACAATTTTCTTTCCCTAAGAGGATTCATCTTAGAGGAGAGGTCTCCTGATATATTGGAAGTCTTCAGACAAGGGCAAGGAAGGAAAGTGGAGAAAGGCACTGGTTTTGGAGTCAAGAGCACGGGGTTCAAAAGCCACCTCTGCTACTTACCTGCGTGAACTTAGGCAAATCAAGTAGCCTCCTTCAGCCTCAGTTGTCTGATTTGGACTAGGTTTTGAAGATTCCTTCTGGCTCTAATGTTAAGAGTGTTAACGACTTTCACTCACTCTAAATATTGTATTCTTACTTAGTAAAGGATGAAATGCTAAGCTGCTCATTCCTGGTTTTGCTTAATAAATTGTTATGCTTTGATCAGACTTGTAAGCTGTGTTTCTCCAACAAAGCTGAATGGAAGTTGTAAAATGGGGATTAGAATGGCTGACCTTTAGGTAGCAGTTCAGGGCTTGCAAAGCACATAGCATCATCTCATTTGAACTTTACAGCATTCTTTTGGGGTAAAAGTTCCACTCATTATTATCTCTATTTTTTTTCTTTTTCTTTCAGGGCAATGAGGGTTAAGTGACTTGGCCAGGGTCACACAGCTAGTAAGTGTCAAGTGTCTGAGGGTGGATTTGAACTCAGATCCTCCTAAATCCAGGGCCAGTGCTTTATTCACTGTGCCACCTAGCTGCCCCCTATTATCTCTATTTTATAGATGAGGAGACAGGTTTAGAGAACCCCAGGTTATGCCAACCATCTGGGTAATCTGAATCAAACCACTGAGTTTCTTTCTGGCAGTTGGGGGTTAAGTGACTTGCCCAGGGTCACACAGCTACTAAGTGTCTGAGGCCAAATTTGAACTCAGGTCCTCCTGACTCCAGGGCCAGTGAAAGGACCAGAGAAAGGAAGTGGTTTGTCCAGGGTCACATAAGGAATTAGAGCTTTTCACTTTATATCACCACATTTCATCCACTGCCACCTAGCTGCTCCCACTGAGTTTCATATTGCAAGGATCTGAGCCCTCTGAGAGGACACCTGAAGTCCTACCTTCCTCTATGAAGATTTTCTTTACATGGCTGGCTTGGTCTTCTTGACATCTTATGAAGTATGGCTTAGAGGCATAGTCCTGAAGGCAGGAGGACATGGATCCAATTCTGCCACATTGACACATAATGTCAGTGTAACCCTAGGGGAATCACTTAAACTTTCATTCAATGCCCTAGGCAATTCTCTAAGACTATATGTTTCAAGAAGTAGGTGACCTGCATTGGTAAATGGAGTTTTCTCACCTGGGAGTTCCTTATACCAATGAAATCACAGCTCCAATCCTTGTTCTTCCTGACTCCAGAATCAGTCATCTTTTCTCATGTTACTTTTTAGTAGTACTTGCCCACATAAGTCACCAATTGAAATAATGGATGGGAGAACACTTTAGAAATTTAAAAGCAAATTAATTCATACATTCAATAAATATTTATTTGCTGAGTATCTATTATGTCCAAAGTCCTATGCTGAATGCAAACAAATGGAAGGTGGGAGGCAGTATGTCATAATGGAAAGAACTCTAGACTTAGTATCAACAGCTGGCTTAGAATCCAAGATGAGCAGAGTCCTCCAAGTTGTGTCTTTGGAGATGTGGTTTCAAATCTAGGTTTCAACACATAATAACTCTACAACATGGAGCAAAGCCACCAAACCCCAGATTCATAATCTGTGAAATGAGGATGAAAGTACTTATAATACTTACCTTGAGCAAGTCACCCAACCTCAATTTCCTCTTAAGGATAAGGGGCTAAGACTTATATTACTTACCTGTTGTGAGGATGATGCTCGTTTTCAAAAAGAACCAGAGAAAGGAAGTGATTTGTCCAGGGTCACATAGGAAATTAGAGCTTTTCGCTGTATATCACCACATTTCATGCTAAATTGCCTTCTAACTGTCCCACATTCCCTATAAAAGCAGGTAAAATCACATTACACTGTCTTGTGACATTGTGCGCAGCACAAATCTGGCACTTTATTTTAACCCTCAGTCAGTCAGTCAGTTAGCACTTATTAAGCACCTACTATATGCCAGGCACTATGCTAAGTACCAAAGATACTACAAAGAAAGGCAAAAGACAGTCCTTGCTCACAAGAGCTTAGTTAGAGTCTAACTATATGCTAACAAGATACATACAGAATAAATCATAGATAATCAAAAGATGGAAGCAGGATTGGAAATGCTTCTTGTAGAAGATGAGACTTTAGCTGTAATTTGGAGGAATTCAGGGAGCCAAGAGGCAGGGATAAATAAGGAGAGACTTCCAGATATGGGGGACAGCCAGTGAAAATGCTTAGAATTGGAAGATGGAGTGTTTTATTTGAGGAACAGCAAGGAGGTCAGTGTCGCTAGATCACAGAGTACATGGTGGGGTATAAGGGTATAAGAAGAAGAAATAAAAAGGGTATAAGAAAACTGGAAAGGTAGGAAGGGGTTAGGTAATTGGAGGGGTGAGCTTTCCATGCCAGAGATTTTATACTTGTTCCTGAAGGCAATAGAGATCCACTAGAATTAATTGATTAGGGGAGGATAACATGATCAAACCTGTGCTTTATGAAGATCACTTGGACAATTGAGTGGAAGATGGGCTAGAGTGGGGAGAGATTTGTGGTAGGCAGACCGTTGCCATGGTCCAAGCATGAGGTGATGAGGGCTTGCCACTTTAGCAGGGTGGGGATGGTGTCTGAAGAAAGAAGGGAGCTTATGCAAGATACAGTACCAAGTAGAAATGATAGAATTTGGAAGTTATTGGAATGCAACTGGTTGGAGCCTGCTAAAGGTGCAGGCCTCATCACCTATGGCTGGCTATTGTAATAGCATGCTGGTTGGTCTACCTGCCACAAGTCCATCTTCCCCTCAATTGTCAAAGTGACCTTTTCTTCCAGTGAATGCCTATAGTACTCATCTCTTGTCTTGTTGTCAGGAGGTGACTTCATAGAGGACGTGGGATGAGAGAAAGAATGAAAAGACCAGCACCTGACTAGTGAAGAGAGATCTTATAGCAAGTAGAAATGAGGTTAGATGATTACGTAGGTAGGTCTGGTCATAAAGGACCTTAAATACCAAACACAAAAGTTTGCATTCTACTCTGCCCATCCCACTGGTGATGCCATAGCTAATTGCCTCTGCCCTAACCTAACAGCAACCATTCAGAAATACATTATAAAGAATGGATTTGTATCACCAGGTGGGTTTAATATTTAAATATTTAATATCTCAGAACTGGTTTAATATTAGGAAAACCATCAACATAATTGACCACATCAATAACACAACTAACTAAAATCATTCGAGAATGGATTTGTTCTAAAAGTATCTTAACTTTCTATCACTGGAGTCATGTACATACTAAAGGCTTAATAAATGTTCATTGCACTCACCCCTCTCTGATGGCATTTTTAAATGGCAAGGAGTAGCTTGTAAAATAGATTGTTGACTTGGAGTTGATTATTTGTAAGTGTAGCAGAAGAGAAGGGAGGGGGAGGTATGAATGAATAATGAGTAAGATGTAATAGATGGGGCGTCTAGGTGCCGCAGTGGATAGAGCACCGGCCCTGGAGTCAGGAGTACTTGAGTTCAAATCTGGCCTCAGACACTTAACACTTACTCGCTGTGTGACCCTGAGCAAGTCACTTAACCTCAATTGCCTCACTAAAAATAAATAAATAAATAAATAAAAGATGTAATCGAAATATATGACCCCTGCCTTCTAGAAGCTTATAGTCTAAAACAGACAAAAGGGAACACACCAGATAAACCAGATAAACAAGATGTACAGACATAGCGGGAAGTAGACCCGTATATGGTTAGTGTACACTTACACACACAAGACCCACAAAGTATGCAAATATGTCACAATAGAGAGAACACACATGATACATTTTCTTATTGCACATATGATGCATCAAAATAGTATGTACTACACCCAGAGAAGACAGATACACAATATATGCCTAGGGTGCACACAATAAAGTATATTAGGAAGACATCAGAAGACTAGCCTCAGGCAATGACTTGGAAAGAGGATGCAACCCCAAGGTCACCCCATGTGCATCTTTAGTCATTGTCCCCTATGCCCACTCAGATATGGGGGTCACAATTAGGGTTTCCATGTATCCCAGGATCCCAAGGGCACAAGTCCTGACTATTTGAAGGGGGTAGGCAACTCAGAATCTATGGACAAGCAAGGGGGTTTCTCATACCTTCAACCTGTCATATTGCAAGGGAGGAAAAAAAGGCATTTTATAAATTAAACCATCTATAGAGGGCATACTCTGCTGGTCTCTCCCACAACACAGGCTTTAATTAAGACAGAACTATTAGGGAGGCAAGATTTCATCTCCTGCTTCTTTTCAAGAGTACCAAATATATACCATTTAGGAGACTTTAGTGGACAAACTACCTCCTATGGGATAATGGCTTCCCGGCTCCAGTTGGAGCAATACACTGACCAGAATGCTCTGCTTAAGGTAAAGAAGACCCAAGTTCAAATCCTTTGACATTTACTAGCTGTGTGACCATGGGCAAGTCACAACCTCATTTTACAGATGAGGAGACTGAGGTACATCAAGATTAACAATACCTGTAGCTTGGGGGAGTGGGCAGCTAAGTGGCACAGTAGTTAAAGCACTGCCCTTGGATTCAGAAGGACCTGAGTTCAAATCCAGCCTCAGACACTTGAAACTTACTAGCTGTGTGACCCTAGGCAAGTCACTGAACCCTCATTGCCTCACAAGAAAAAATAGCTATAGCACCCACCTCAATGGGTTGTTGTGAAGATAAAATGGAAAGCACCTATATAAAGTGCTTTACAAAGTAAATTTCAGTTACTTTGGGTCATTTTCAACAATAATATTTATTAAACAGTCACTGTGACATGGCAGAAGGAGCTTTTGGACAAGGAATTGGGGATATAATTTCAAATTTTACCTTTATCATTCAATTACTATTATCTACTAACACACTAGTATCTATTATTATTACTATTATCTAAGTTACTAGAATATTTCAAAAGTTTTAGTGCAGTTTTAGGCTGTTATAGCCTCAATGTATATACTTTGTATATCTCTTATCTTAAAATCCCATCAGACTCTGATCCTGCTTTAGTAGCTACTACATTAACTGTATTAAGACTTTTGAAAGTCCCAATATTTCCTATACATTATATTTTGACCCCATTCTCTCCACACCTGGCATTGAACCCAGAACAGAAAAGGCCCCACTTTTTTTTTTCAGGGCAATGAGTGTTAAGTGACTTGCCCAGGGTCACACAGCTAGTAAGTGTCAAGGTCTAAGGCTGGATTTGAACTCAGGTCCTCCTGACTCCAGGACTGGTGCTCTATCCACTGAGCCACCTAGCTGCCCCCTAAGGCCCCACTCTTTGGTAATTTTTTTTTTCAGTGAGGCAATTGGGGTTAAGTGACTTGCCCAGGGTCACACAGCTACTAAGTGTTAAGTGATTGAGGCTGGATTTGAACTCAGGTCCTCCTGAATCCAGGGCCAGTGCTCTATCCAATGTGCCACCTAGCTGCCCCCTCTTTGGTAATATTTTTAATGTAGAAACCTTAATTATAGGAATATCCAAGTTGTATTGAGTTTCTTTACACTACTCCCATTCTATATGTAATGATTGGAATGATGCCACCTACTGGAGACTTGCTGTGGGAAAGCTCCACCATGAGGGAAATGCCTCAGAGGTATTGTGGCTTTTCCTTGGTGTCAGGAAATGATGTTTGCTCATGGGTGCTGTCTATCAAGGCTACCAGCCAATCAACTTGAGGAGCCTCCTATGGTCTGGGAGGAGACAGGAAGGAGGAAAGGGAGCCTGCGCGGAGAGCTCTGGGGCTTTTTGGGTTCCTGACTTGATGGTGGTGGCAGCAGAGGACGTCTCAGGAAATTTGAGGAAAGAGAGGAATGCCAGGCTGTTGGAATTCTGTTCTCAATCTTTTTCTTTCTATTTTCCAATAAACCCTTAAAAACTTAAACTCGTTTTATCAGTGATTTTAGTCAGTTTCCCCCAAAACTGGGGGAACAGATTAGAATCCACATTTAGAATCTTAAATTACACAGTTTGGCTGACCACGAAGAGGAAAACCAAACGTTCATCTTCTGATCTTCTAATTGGGTAAGATTTCCCCTCCCCTGTCCTTTTAAATTGGAAAGTACTATCAAGTATAGGCTGTTTTAAATTTCAAATGGATCTTTTAAGCATCCTAAGTACCCCTTTTCTAGCTTTACCTTCACTAATCAGAGATGTTGGCCAGTTTGAATTTGAATATATATTTTGTTTTGTTTTGTTTTGTTTTGTTTTTATTTTTTAGCGAAGCAATGGGGGTTAAGTGACTTGCCCAAGGTCACACAGCTAGTAAGTGTCAAGTGTCTGAGGCCGGATTTGAACTCAGGAACTCCTGAATCCAGGGCCAGTGCTTTATCCACTGCACCACCTAGCCGCCCCCGAATTTGAATATATTTTTATTACTCTTTTTGGTTTTGTGGGGCTTTGTGGTGTGGTATGGAGAATTTGGCATGCCCTAGATAATATTAGAATAAAGATGATTCCCCGGGATTCCCCATTAGGAAAGCTACTTATGGATTGGAATGAGGGAAAACTTAGACTAAATAGAACCATGACCAGAGGAGGGCTTATCAGACTGTGTTTTATGTGGCATGAGGAATTACAGGAAGAAAGGCCCAAATATGGGTCATTTGATCCCAAAACATTGAAGCATTTGCAAAGAACCCTAAGTAGATGTCCACCTGAACATTTCCATTATTGGAAAATCTGGGCCAGAGCAAGCGAAAATTATCATACTAAAAATATAAGACGAAGAAAATCCAGACCCCAAATTGACAAGCCTAAGCTTGTAGACATGGCCTCCCAAACCTCCAAACCCAATATTGAATGCAAGGCCGTTCAGACTGAAATTCCAAATGATCCAACTCTTATTCCCTCGCCCTCTACTTCCTCCATGCCAAACAAACAAATAAAGAAAGAAAGAAGTGATTCCCCTGTAGAGGAGACAGAGAAAGTAAGAATTTTTCCCCTTCAAGAGATCCTCACCCATGGTCAAAAAGGTACTATACATAAGCTCAGACTATACACACCTTTTACACCCAAGGATTTGGCTTTATAGGGACAAAGCACTCCTAAATTTGATGAAGATCCCACAGCAGTTATCAGGCAGTTTAGAGCAATTTTTAGAGCATATCAGCCCACTTGGAATGATGTTACTGACCTTATGGAAACAATATTGTCCCCAGGAGAAAGAGCAGATATAGTAGCTGCAGCAAACAGCCTGGAAGCCACGGGAAAGGTTGATATTGGGTGGCCTATTCAAGACCCTGACTGGGACCCCAATAACGCTAAGCATTTTGATATGTTGAAAGATGCAAGGGAAACATTGCTGAAGGCAATGGAATCCTGTATTAGAAAGACTGATAACTGGCAAAAATTTATAGATACAGTTCTGGGAACCGATGAGAGACCTAATAGATTTTATGACAGGCTGTGTAAGTATGCCAGGCAATATGCTAGACTAGACCCATTAGACAGTAGAGACGCCCATATTATCTGCTCTCATTTTGTAAACCAGTCCTTACCAGAAATTCAGAAATATTTTTAAAAGCAATGTCCTGGGCGGAATAGTTTGAGTCCTGACAGACTTAAAGAAATAGCAACATATATTTACGAAGGAAATGAGAGAGAAGAAAGGAACAGACAGGACATTTTAGCTCCAGTACAGGAAACAACAGGGCAGAGAAACTGGAAAATTGAAAATCGTTATCAACCCCCTAAATTTTGCGAGTACTGCAAAAAACAAGGACACTTCTTGAGGGAACGTAGAACTAAAAAACAAGACCTTAAGAGGACAATGACCGAGAGCCTTGAGGAATTCTTTGGGGGAAATCGAAATAATTTTGGAAACTTTCATCAGAAAGGAAACAACCGGAGTAATTATAGGCCTTATTAGAGGCAGAATCAAAATGGATATAAATCTTTTCAGGGGGATACAAAGAGACAGTATCAGAATAACCGTAGACCCTATCAGGGAGGAACAGAAGGACAGAACCAGAATCAGGGTAACCATGGACTCCCTCAAAGGGGGGCACAGGATTGACAAGAGGAAGGGGAGGAATGGAACATAGATAATGAAAGCAACATATTCCCAGATCTGGATTTTTTTAATGCACTTGTGCCAGTCCATTCACCTCCCCAGAGTAATGAACCTCATGTGACCCTCAAAGTAGGGAACACGTATTATGACTGTTTGCTAGACACAGGAGCTTCTAAATCAATTTTAGTAAGCAAACCAGATGCTGGGTGTAGACATGTAGGATTTTTAAATGTAGTAGGAGTCTCAAGAAAGAGCCAGAGAGTGGCAAAATTGAATCCTCGCATGGTATCTATGGGACCCTTAACAGTGGAACATTCATTCTTACTCATGCCTGATGCCCCTGTAAATTTATTAGGTCGTGATCTCCTTTGCAAGCTTTGAGCAACCATATCTTGTGCTCCAGATGGGGCTGTCTCCCTACAATTGCCAGAGGATACTGTTCATTTATTAGCAATTTTACTTACAGAAGCTCAAGGAACAGTAGGGGAAGTATCCAAAATTCCCTCTGACATTCCTGAGTCTTTATGGGCCTCATCCCCTAATGAGGTGGGGCTCCTTAAGTCTGCCATGCCTGTTACCTTTAAAGTTAAGGGGGGACCACCCCCCTCCATTCCACAGTATCCATTGTCTAGGGAAGCAATAGAAGGGATCACCCCTATAATTGAGGCTTTGAAAAGCCATGGTATTATTATTCCATCTCATCACTATCCATGCAATACTCCCATTTTGCCAGTTAAAAAACCCAAACCTGGGCCAGATGGTAAACCTGTTTATCGTTTTGTGCAAGATCTTAGAGCAATTAATAATTATGTTATCCCTAGACATGCTATAGTGGCTTCCCCTTCTACCATAATTTCTTCCATTCCCTGTGAATCTACATGCTTCACAGTGGTAGACCTCTGCTCTGCCTTTTTCTCCATACCAGTATATGAGGACTTTCAATATTTATTTGCTTTTACCTGGAAAAATAGACAGTGGACCTGGACTAGACTCCCACAGGGATTTGTAGACAGTCCCACATTATTTTCCCAAATTTTACAGCAGGATCTGGCCTCTATTACCTTTAAAGGCTCCACACTAGTACAATACGTTGATGACTTACTTTTAGCCTCCCCTAATGCTGAAATTTGTCAAGAAGATAGCCGTCACTTACTACTAGAGCTGCACAAGAGAGGCCACAAAGTGTCCAAGTCAAAGGTACAATGGTGTTTGCCCCAGGTGGAATATTTAGGATTTATTCTGGCTGCTGGAACTCGCGCTGTCTCTTCTAAGCGAGTCCAGGCCATTCAACAACTTTCTGCCCTCTCTACTAAGAAGCAATTAAGAGCCATTCTGGAAGCAGCTGAGTACTGTAGACAATGGATACCCTCTTTTGGTGAAATTACTAAACCTCTCATAGCTCTAACAAAAAGTTCTGTCCCAGACATTTTACAGTTGGATCCCCAGCATCTCTCAGCCATAAAAGAATTAAAACGGGCCTTGTTATCAGCACCTGCCCTAGGACTACCAGATTATAGTAAGCCTTTCACTCTCTTTGTGCATGAACAAAGGGGGGTGGCTTCTGGAGTTCTGATTCAATCACTGGGGCCTAACCAACGCCCTATAGCCTACTATTCAACTCAGCTGGACCCTGTAGCGGCTGGAGCACCACCTTGCCTTAGAGCAGTGGCGGCCAAAGCCCTTTTGGTGGAAAAAGCCTCTGATTTGGTCCTAGGTAACCCTCTAACTGTGCAATGCCCTCACGAAGTGAAGGCTCTCTTACTACGTCACAGGACACAAGCCTTTTCAGATCAAAGGCTGGCTAAGTATGAAATAACCCTGTTAGGTAATGAGAATATCACTTTAAAACGCTACACAGTTCTTAATCCAGCAACACTACTCCCTAGCTTACCATTCTCAGGGGAACCGTTGCATGACTGTGCTTCTTTAGTTGATATGGCTGAAAAACCCCATGATGATCTTTTTGATACACCTTTAGAAAATCCTCATCTTGTCCTCTATACAGATGGTTCCTCATTTATGAGAAAGGGAACCTGTTTTACTGGAGCTGCTGTAGTTTCTGATTATGACACCCTCTGGGCAGCTTCTCTGCCTTCCCATTTTAGTGCACAGGCTGCTGAACTTGTGGCTCTTACACAGGCCTGTAATATAGCCAAAGATAAGAGTGCCACCATTTTTACTGACTCGAAATATGGCTTTGGCATATGCCACTTTATTGGTATGATTTGGCGTCAACAAGGCTTCCTAACATCCTCGGGCAAGGCTATTGCCAATGGGGACCTTATCAAGGACCTCTTAGATGCCCTGAAACTGCCTTCTTCCCTAGCCGTTGTACATTGCCCTGCCCACACAGGGAACAGTGATCCTGTTTCAAAGGGAAATGCACGAGCAGATTCTGCAGCCAAGCTTGCTGCATTAGAAGCTCCTGAACATGTATTTAACCTTTCACCTTCTGAGGATATTCCTTCCAACCTAACCTATGACGATTCTGAAGTAGAAAAGTGGAAAAAGAAATTTAAGGCAAAACAGATCAACGGCATCTGGGTGTCTCCAGAAGGTAAGCCATTTCTTCCCCGGAAATTCTACCACCAGGTATGCCTCTCTGTTCACCATTTTGGTACACAAGGCATTGTAGACTCTATTAAGAGAACCTGGATAGCACCAGGTGTGACTAATACAGCATCTCGAATCTGCTCGGGCTGCTCCACATGTCAGTCTTATAATCAGTATGCTTTTAAGGCCAAAGCTTATGGAGGGCATCCTCTAGCATATACACCTTTTGAGCACTTACAAATTGATTATATTATGATGCCAAAAGCAGGACATTATAAATTTTGCCTTGTTATAGTTGATCAGCTCACTCGGTGGGTGGAGGCCTTTCCCAACCCCTGAGCCACAGCTGCCTTTGTTGCCAAAATTCTTCTTAAAGAGATAGTACCTCGTTTTGGCCCACCAGCCCTCATCGATTCTGACAAAGGCACACATTTCACTGATTCCATTTTATCCCAAATCTACTCTTTCTTGGGAGTGACTCCAAAATTCCACACGCCCTACCATCCACAAAGTTCAGGCCAAGTTGAACGTATGAATAAAGAGCTTAAGAGTATGATTGGCAAATTATGTACTGAAACCCATTTGAAATGGCCTGATGTTCTACCATTGGCATTATTCTATCTACGCAGTAGACCAAGAGGAGAACTTCATATATCTCCTTATGAAATGCTTTTTGGTCACCCTCCTATCCAAGCTAAAACTTTTTCCCCAGTTTATACATCACTGGTGGGAGGTGATACTTCTGTTGCCTTCTATATACAGGAATTACAAACCAGGCTACGTGAACTCCATAAGGCAGGAGCTGTGGTCCAGGCAGGACCATTAGACTTTTCATTGCATAACTTCAACCCAGGAGATAAAATATATGTAAAGAATTTTCAGAGAACCAGTGGAACCCAACCTGCCTGGGAAGGACCTTTTCAGGTATTATCGACAACTCCTACTGCCATTAAAATTGGTGAAAAAGACTCATGGATTCATTACTCTCATGTAAAGCCTGCACCATTCATAGGTGAAGAGATTTCAGATAGACCTGAGGTAGACGCTAAAGAGCTAAAACCCCTAATGATAGCAGCTGTTAAAGAGCAAAGAGAGTTCAGAGGAAATAGGCAGTTCCCATTTGATAATCCCATTGATCAGTTAAATGCTTTGGGACTCAGTCTTCGTAAAGTATCAGGAGACAGAAATTGCCTTTTTAGGGCTTTAGCAGACCAGCTAGAAGGTCACTGTAGAAATCATCTCAGACACAGACAAGAAGCTGCTTTTTATATGATTAACCATAGACAAGAGTTTGAGTCTTTTAGAGTAAATGACTCCCCTTTTGAAGAATATGTTGACGAATTAAAGAAATTTGGAAAGTGGGGAGGAAATGATACAATTGTAGCATTTGCTAAGCAGCATCAACTGAATGTGGTAGTTCATCAGTTAAATCAGCCCTTATTGAAAATCAGTGGCACAGACAAAACTGATGCTAGAGAACTCCACATTTTCTACCATAAAGAACATTATGACAGCATTAGAAAGATCAATGACAATTCAGAAACCCCTGCCACTTTGTCATGCAGAGAATTGGGGAACCAATTAAAACAATGTGGCATACCCCAAACTCTAGCAGCTTAAATACCTTAAAATTTAACAAGCATTTCCTTCTACAGGCAAAAGCACTTGAAGCACATGGCCTAGTTTTCTGGCCCACCTCAATTTCCCCCACCCTTTCCCTACCCTATACCTATTTTTTTTTAATCCTTTTTGTTTTTGTTTTGTTTTGACTTTTGAAAGGCACTGAAAAGACCTGGAATTCATCACACCTTTAAGATCTTTAAGAGCACAAAAGGGTGCTTAGCAAATCTTTTGCTTTTTATTTTTGGTTTTTGGTTTTACTTTGTTTTTTTACTTTTGTTTCTTTTGCTTTTCTTTAAAACTAAACTAAGTGACTTTTCAAAGACATTTTAAGTATATGCTGTGGGTGAGGCCATTGGACCTCAGAAGCTACCAGAATTCTTTTTTTTTACTCTTTCTTTTTGAGAGAGGGTTATTGAACCCTATTGCTTGATACCTCACTGAAAACATTGAATATTGAATCTTGCTAATTGAAGTCTTATTTCTTTTTGATGAATTAATCACCACTTTAAGTATCTGCTACTGTTATACTAGAGAATTCATGTATAAGATGATGTGGTCTACTTGCTAAAAGAAGATTATGTAATAATGTCTAATATAATCAGCTATTTACATTCATTTATTATTTATATGTCATTATACTCTGGGCATGGTTTGGAATTATTGTATATATCACTAATATATTCTCAGTTATGCAGCATAGTATGCATTTTTACCATCATACTGTCTTTGGTGAAATTAATATGAGATTTTGGAAGTATGGAAACTTATCATTTCAGAGACTAACTTGCTGTGAACTCTGATGCAGGCCCTGGAGAGAATATATGTGCAACAAAAGGAGAGACAGGTATATGTTAAGTCCATGGTTTGCTTATGATGGTGACTATGTAGAGCACAATTACTAGGCACAGTCCAGTATTTATCCTCTCTCCCTCCTAATTTAACCTAATTTAACTGAACTTATTTATCTTTTTATCTCACTCAGTTGAACTCACCTGTGGCCTAGCACAATCACTGGCTGTCTCAGAACCATGAGATATGGTATGATAACCTTTCCATAACATTTTCAGGTGTCATGAACACATACTAAATTTGGCTTTGATCCAGACACATGGTAGTAAAAAGTGTTACAGATTGCATAACTACCTCAACCCTCTATTAGAAGTCTAAGGATATAAATGCTATGCTAAGGTTTAGTAAAAATACAGCAATTCAAACAGTTAAAGAGAATCCAACTTTCCAGACCAGAGTCCAGAATCCAGTTTTTCCAGACCAGAATCCAGACCAGAGTCCAGAATCCAGTTTTCCAGACCAGAATCCAGTTTCCTCCTGATGACATCTTACCACTTCAAGAAGACAAGAGAAATCAGAGACTCTATATGAACTGTTTTGTTTTGTTAGTTTTTACTATCTCCTTTCTGTTATAATATACATCATCTGTAACATGTACCCTCTGCAGAGGCCCTCCCTTTGCAAGACTAATGTCAAAGCGTCGGTTCATGAGGACAAAAAAAAAATCGCCCCTCTGGACAAAACTTTCCTCTCTTCCTTTTCTATATTGTTGTTCACATATTATTACTTAGCAATAGTTATTATATTCTTTTTACTGTTCCATCAAGGAAACATTTTGTTTCTTGAGGAACAAAAGGGGGGACTGTAATGATTAAAATGATGCCACCTATTGGAGACTTGCTGTGAGAAAGCTCCACCATGAGGAAAATGCCTCAGAGGCATTGTGGCTTTTCCTTGGTGTCAGGAAATGATGTTTGCTCATGGGTGCTGTCTATCAAGGCTACCAGCCAATCAACTTGAGGAGCCTCCCATGGTCTGGGAAGAGACAGGAAGGAGGAAAGGGAGCCTGCGCGGAGAGCTCTGGGGCTTTTTGAGTTCCTGACTTGATGGTGGTGGTGGCAGAGGACTTCTCAGGAAATTTGAGGAAAGAGAGGAATGCCAGGCTGTTGGAATTCTGTTCTCAATCTTTTTCTTTCTATTTTCCAATAAACCCTTAAAAACCTAAACTCGTTTTATCAGTGATTTTAGTCAGTTTCCCCCAAAACTGGGGGAACAGATTAGAATCCACATTTAGAATCTTAAATTACACATATACATAGAGTGAGGGGCTTTCAGAGATTCTCAGGAAGGACAATTTCTTAGAAAGACCAACTAGTTCTTCCCCTGTTTCCCTGCATCAGGGCAACCCTTTTCCATCATACTGGGCACAGCCTTTTAACAGTTTTAACAGCCTTTCATAAAAGAATTTCTATAATCTGTAAGGGTGATGAGCATAATGTAATGGAAGGAGTATTGTGTCTTGCTGTGTGACCACAGACTAATTACTTAACCTCTCTGTGCCTCAGTACCCTCATCAGCAAAATGAGGATACCTGTAGTGCTCACCGCAGAGAACATTTCAGTTAATCTTCATAGCAGCCCTTGGTGAAGCAGTCTACAAATTGTAAAGCACTATAAAATGGTATCATTGTGGCTGTTGTTATTATTATGTGGAGTCAGAAGACTCAGACTTGAACCCTGGATTTAATAGTAACTACGTGTATGGCCTTGAGCAAGTCATCAAAAGACCATAGATTTAGACCTAGAATTATCTGCCCCAAACCCTTTTTTTATAGATTAGGTAACTGAGCCCCAGAGAAGTGACTTGCCCAAGGTCACATAGGGAGTAAGGAATAAAGCTAAAATTTGAACCTCAGTCCTTTCACTGCAAATTCACTCTTTCTAGTCTAGCCATTTCATTTTACTAATGTGTCACTCCAGTAACACTGACCTCCTTGATGTTCCTAGAACAAGACACCACATCTCCCAGCTCTAGGCATTTTCACTGGGTGTCTTGGACTCCCCTCTTTCCTCATTTCCACTTCTTGGATTCCCTGATTTCCTTTAAGTCCCAGCTAAAACCCCACCTTCTATAAGAAACCTTTTCCAACCTGTCTTAATGTTAATGTCTTCCCTCTGAGGTTATCTCCAATTTATCCTGTATATAGCTTGTTTGTATATAATTGTTGGCATGTTGTCTCCACCATTAGAGTATGAGTTTCTTAAGAGAAAGGACTGTCTTTTGCTGTTTTTGTTTTGTTTGTTTTTTGTATCCCAAGTGCTTAGCACAGTGCCTGACACATAGTAGGCACTTAATAAATGTTTGTTGACTGGCTCGCAGCCCCACATCCCTTCTCTAAAAGAATGATTAAATTCTTGTTCTCCTGATGTCAGGATCTATGAAAATATTGGGTCAGTTTCATCAGCAGTTTCAGAGGGGTGTAGCAGATGCAGAGGAGATGGGGAGGGGGAGGTTGGCAGGGAGATGTTATAAGCTTTTTTGCCTGAATAAAGCTCTAGGGATGAGGGTGGGCAGAGGGGAAGTCATCCAGTTCTGAGGTCAGCTGCACGGCCTGGATAGAAAGAGGAATCTATGCTTAAGGAAAAGGGTCCAATGACAAGGAGGAAAATGATGATGTCGATAATTATTATGTCAGCATGAATAATAGCCCCTGGCACATTATATATAGCATTGTGACGTCCTAAAGTGCTTCCCCCCGCCTTCTATTATCTCACTTTGTCTTCAATATGAATCACCAAAATAACAGTAGTTCCCTTGGCCCTTCAACTTTTCTTAGTGTCCATTTCAACCCATCCTATGATTGGATTCAAATCACAACATTTTTGGTGGGGTTTTTTTCCTAATAGGCAGAAAGAACTAGACCAGTACAATCTCTCCCCAGGAAACATCATTTCACTACCAATCTCAAGAGGAGAACTTTTCAAGCTGTTTATGGGAGAAGAGCGAGGGTGTATGTAGGGAGATGTTCCAATTATTTTCTCTACTTGAATAATTCCAGTGATGGGGGAATTCACTATCTCACAAGGTTATTTACAAACATCCCATCCATTGTTTTTTTTTTTCTATATGACTTCTGGAATGGGATGCCTCGTGAGGACTGCTGACTTCCCTGTCAATGAAGAGGATTAAAAATTGGCAGAGCTATCATGGAAGGAGCTCTGGGCTACCATTAGCTTACTAGGGGACCTTGGGGAAATGATTTAATTTCTCTAGGCTTCAGTTTCTTTTGCTGTAAAATAGATTGCTTGGATAGATGGACAGACACAGACGGACAGGTGGATGGATGAATGGATGGATGATCTCTAAGTTCTAATAGATCTATATATTATAGTAATCTATGTCATAGATTAATATATTATATCATGTGTTATATATTAATATGTTATATATGACATATAATTAATGATAATTAATATATATTATAATATATTATTAATGTAGACAGATAGGTGGCACAGTGGATAGAGCACTGGTCTGGGAATCAGGAAGATTCATCTTCCTAAGTTCAAAACCAGCTTCAGACTACTACTAGCTGTGTGACCTTGGACAAGTCATTTCACCCTATTTGCCTCAGTTTCCTCATCTTTCTTTGCCAAGAAAACCCCAAATAGGTTCGTGAAGAGTAAGATGTGACTGGAAAAACAACTGAACAATCACAGCAGTTAACAATAATAATCAGAGACTGGATAATCACTTATCAGGGACGTTGAAGAAAAGATTTCTGATTCAGATAAAAGTTGGATGAGATGACCCATGATGACCTCAAATGTTGGTTCAGCTATGAGATCCTATTATGGATGATAGTATGTTCTTTTTAAATCAGGTTTGGGTCATTTTCAATGATGATGTTTCTTAAACACTATCAATGTAGCACAGGAGAAGAAGCTTTGGATCAGGAATAGGGGATATAGTTTCAAATTTTACCTTTGTCATTCAATTAGCTATGGGAAGCCAATTAATTAGTTAACTAATTGATTAATCAATCAATCAATTAATTAATAGCTAGCATTTATATGTCAGTGTAAGGTTTGCAAAGTGCCTTACAAATATTATCTTATTTAATCTCCATAATGATCTTGAGAGGTAGGTACCATTATTATTTCCATTTTACAGATGAGAAAACTAAGTCAGGCAGACTTGCCCAGCGTCACACAACTAGTAGATGTTTGAGGTCACATTTGAACTCAGATCCTAAAGCTCTATCCAACTGAACCTTGTGGTTGCCTCAGTTACTTCAATTAGCCACAGTTTCTTCTACAGTGAAATAGGAAAGCTAACATATGGAAGCAGCAAGACCTAAGTTCCAATTCTGTCAGTCTTCCTATCCATTGAAGGGGCCTGACTCTGTGTGCCCTCCTCTGTTTCTGTATCCCTGAAAAGTGATGGCATATCACAAGGGTCCATGGAGATGTGAGGCAAGCATCCTCAAGCTGCTGACTTAAGCATATCAAAAGAATGCTTGCATGAGCTCTTTGGGACTCAGGAATGCCTTCTTCTTGGGTATAAAGGTGTTATTCTTGGCAGGAACTAGGTACTGAATAGAGAGATCTTTCTACTGAAATCTAGAGAGAGACTATATGGCTACAAGTGAATAGTATGGCTGGCCCCCATAGTAGTTGTACTCCTCACTTAATATGATTGAGTATTTGAGAAAACTTGCTTATAAATCAAATTATGTTTTCTAAGTATTTAAGGTGTCACTTTTATCTCTTGGTGTAGTGGATAGGGTGCTGGATTTGGACTCAGGAAGATTTGGGTTCAAATCCTGCCATTATCCGTGTAACCAAAAGCAAGGCACTTAACCTCCGGGTCCTCGTATGTACAATGGGAACAATACCTATAATCTGTAGATAGCTGGTGGCACAGTAGATGAAGTGCTGGACCTAGAATCAGGAAGACCTAAATTCAAATTTGACTTCAGATACTTACTAGCTGTGTGACCCTGAACCAGGCACTTAACCTTTGCCTTAATTTCCTCTTCTGTAAAATCACCTTCCACAGTGATTGTAAGGATAAAGTAAAATGCTTCACAAACCTTAAACCGCTATATAAAAGTTAGTTATTATTATTACTAGCTATGCAACCATGAATCACTTAACTTCTCTGAGGATCAGTTTCCTAATCATTAAAATAAGGATAGTAATAGTTGTAACACATACCGCCCCTGGCAGTGGGGAAGCTCAAATGAGATAAAGATTCTAAGGTAATGTGCAAATTTTAAAGTTCTTATGAATATCTATTATAACTGTTAATAGTATCATTAGTACCTACCACCCAGGCCTGTTGTAAAGATCAAATGAATGTGAATAAAATACTTTATACAGCTTAAAGCAAAGTACAAGCCTCTGCTAATGTTATTATGATAAGTTAAGAATAACCATATAACTGGAAAGAGGAAGGAGTCCCCTGCAGGTGCCCTTCTTCTGATTTTTTGGTCCCTGTTTATTCCTCGGTGGGAGTGAGGCACCTCCCTTGACTGAATTCATTTATCCCTATAATATTCTTCAAACACCTATTCCATGGAAGGCCTTGTGGCTTATGCTAGAATTGAGGGGGGGCGGTAATTAGAAGAGAAAAGATAAATTGAGGGGGAGAAGGAAGACTGAGCTATGTTTAGTGGAGAAACACAAACATCCGACAGAAGGGTAAAGTGAGGCTCAAAGAGTTGAATTAACTTGAGAGAAGTGGCGCAAAGATTGTTGTCCTCTTTTTTCAGATAAAAAAATTGAGTTGTTGGGATTGTGCATACCCTTAGACCCAGTAATGCCACTCCCAGGTCTGTATCCCAAAGAGATCATAAAAAGGGAAAAGGGGAGCAGCTAGGTGGTGCAGTGGATAGAGCATCGGCCCTGGATTCAGGAGGACCTGAGTTCAAATCCAGCCTCAGACACTTGACATTTACTACCTGTGTGACCATGGGCAAATCATTTAACCCTCATTGCCCTGCAAAACAAAACAAAAAAAAGGAAAAGGACCCATATTTACAAAATATTTCTAGCAGCTCTCTTTGTGGTGGAAAAGAATTGGAAATCAAGGGGATGACCATCAGTTGGGAAATGGCTGAGCAAGCTGTGGTATATGAATGTAAAGGAATACTATTGTGCTATAAGAAATGATGAGCAAGCTGATTTCAGAAAAATCTGGAAAGACTTAAGTGGACTGATGCTAAGTGAAGTGAGCAGAACCAGGAGAGCATTGTACACAATAGTATTGTGCAATGACCAACTATGATAAACTTAGTTCTTCTCAGCAATGCAATGATCCAAGACAATTCCAAAGGACTCATGATGAAAAATGCTCTCCACATCCAGAGAAAAGAACTGTGGAATCTGAATGCAGATTAAACCATACTATTTCTACTTGGTTTTTTTGTTTTTCTTTTGGGGGATTTTTTCCCTTTAGTTCTGATTCTTCTTTCACAACATGACTAATGTAGAAATATGTTTAATGTAATTGTACATATATAACCTATATCAGATTGATTTCTGTCTTGGGGAGGGGGGAAGGAAGGGAGGAAGGGAGAAAAATTTGAAACTCAAAATCTTATAGAAACAAATATTGAAAACTATGTTTACATGTAACTGAAAAAATACTATTTTTTTTAAAAAAAGGAAATTGAGTAGAGAAATAAAGTGACTCACCTAGAGTAACACAGTATCTAGCAACTAGTTACTAGTAACTAGCTGCTTAAACTTAGTCTTCTTATTCCTACTGAAATGTTCCCTCCACTATGCCATATTGTGGCTTTGAGTCTAGATAACAGCTCTTTGGATATGTGACCGCTATTCTATATCATGGTCCTTGCTGCCAGTGTACCCAATAAAATTCCATGCCAATGGGAGTGCTAAAGAAGGTATAGTCAGCAAGAGAAGAAAATTTTCTAGGCAAATTCCCTATCATATTTAGCCACAAATTCAGAGGATCATAGATTTGTTTATTTGTTCATTTGTTCTTGAAACTAGATCTATCCCTCTCAGCCAAGCTGTAAGTACCATGGCTACTCATGGGTAATCACAATACTGATAAGCTTTAACCAGATCCATTTTTCTAACCTTGGCCAGTTTAACACACCAGCCCCCTTTCAGCCCTCCACTCCCAGTGGCTCACTATATTGGTACCAGAATCGGTGTGGACACGCCATTGTCTTGAGCCATACTACAGCTCAGACCTCCTGAACTCAAGAGATCCACCATCTTTAGCCTCCCTAAACAGCAGGGATTAAAGGTGTTTGCCACCATGTCTGACAGTATCATAGAAGTGATGGTCAGACCTCCATACTAAGAGAGTCTGAAGGAAAAGTCTCAAGGCATACAGTAGTTTAGACAAAACAGACACATGCCTATGTCTACCAAATTCCTTACCAACTTCTCCATATAGATAAAGTTATACTCTATCCTTTTAATCCTTGACTTGTTCATGAACTGGTAGATAACAAAAACTAGGACTAGCATCATAGAATCATGGTGTCCACACAATGGCAAAAAGAAAGAACAGAAACAGTGCTTGGCACATTGACCTTATGCTATGCCATACCACCATTACCAAAGTATGGGGCAGCATGTGGCTTTAAGGATAATGGGATCATAGATTTTGGTCCAGAAGGGGACACAAAGGTTATATATCCCTAGCCCCTCATTTTATAGATCTGTAAACCAAGACTCAGTGAGTTTAATTTGTCCACTATCACACAGGCAGGGTCAGGATTTGAACCCAGCTCCTCTGACTCTGACTCTGACTCTGAAGGGCAACAGCTACTCACAGAAGGGAGGGCTCCTATTTCTGGGAAGCTCCCCAAAAATGAATGTATTTTGTGTGACGATTAACTGTGACAGACTTTACTCTTCTCAGCAATATGATCCAAGACAATGCCAAAAGACTTATGGTGGAAAATGCTCTCCACATTCAGAAAAAGAAGTATGGAGTCTGAATGCAGATTGAAGCACACTATTTTCACTTTTGTTGTTGCTTTTGGGGGGTTATTGTTCTTGTTTATTCTTTCTTGCATTTTTTCTCCTTTTATTCTGATTCTTCTCTTACAGCATGACTAATGTAGAAATATGTTTAACATGACTGTAAGGTATAATCTATACCAGATTGCTTGCTGCCTTGGGAGGGGGAGAAAAGGGGGGAAGGAAAATTTGGAACTCAAAAAATATTTTTACATATAATTGGAAAATTTTTTTAATAAAATTAAAATTTTTAAATGAATGTAATGCTGTGTACCTTTCTCAGACCCCTGACTGGAGGGAAAGAAGCATTTTGTGTCTGCTTTTCCCCAAGCCCATACAAGCATAAAAGATGCCTTCCTAAGGCATCTGTCCTCCCCTTCCCCTCCCCCCCATGGAGAAAGGTACTATGAGGATAAAACTATTCAGAAATAACTCCAGATGCATTTCTAATATAAAGACTGTTATGAAACTCTACCCCACTGACCCATGACTGTTTTGAGAACCCAAAAATAATCAATGGTAGTTCTGGGTTTCTGGGACTCTCTGAAGGATGAAACATGTAACTGGAAGGAATTTTGAAAAGCACAAAGCACAATATAAATACAAGGTGGCATTGTTGTCCAGCATTTGAACCCTTCTTTCATGCTGTGTGACTTTAGGTGAGTCACATCCATTCTCTGAACTTCACTATCTTCATCCATCAAACAAGGCTAATAATCCCTGCCCTGCCCCCTCATAGGGTGACCATGAGGATCAAATGAAACAGTGTATGTAAAAGGCTTTGTGAATTGTAAAGTGCTGTGTGAAGATGAGGGATTGTTATGCATAAAAGACAGAATTCCCTTGAACCCTGCTATCATACTGTTCTCAAAGACCACACTAAAATTAGAACATCAGAGTTGAAAGAGAAAAACAAAATAAGGAAATACTTACTTAGTATTTTTTTATGTGCAGAGTTCTACACTAAATGCCGGAAATAACAAAGATACAAAAATTAAGTCCCTGTAGCCTCAAGGATCTTAGAATCTGCTGGCAGAAGGGATAGGAATCTGTATTCTTTTACATTGTTGTTGTTGTACAAGAGCATAGGGAAGTCTTAAATAGTCTAGTCAGTAGGTCAATAAACATTTATTGAGAACTATGTTCTAGGCATAATGTTAAGCCCTCTGCATACAAAGAAAGGCAAAAGATAGTCCCTGCCCTAGAGGAGCTCACAATCTAATAATAACCTGAGAGATTTGAGATCACAGAAAGTCATTGTTACCTGGAGGGAGAGGAGAGAATCAAAAAAGACTTCATGGAGGAGACAGCACCTGTCCTGGATCTTAAAGGAAAGGTAGGATTTCAATAGGCAGAGATGCTGAGATTGGGGGTTTGGGAGAGAGCATTCCAAGCAAGAGGCAAAAGCAATGAGTTAGGAAAAGGCAGGAAAATGTCAAACACTTTGGTCTGCATGAGGCTTGGTGTGTTAGGGGGGAAGAGACAATATGATTAGAAAGTTAGGTTGGAGTTAAAATGCCAAGGGCCTTGAACCTCAGACTAAGGAATTTCTTTTTTAATTTTTCTTAGTAAGCAAGCAGAAGCTTGAAGATTGTTGGGCCAGAGAGTGATGCACATTAGGAAGATTACTCTGGAAGTATGTGGGCAGAATGTATTAAAGATGGAAGAGATTGGACTGGAAGCAGGGAAAGTGGTTAAGAGTCTTTTATAATAGTCTGATGAAAAATAGGAAGACCCTGAACTAGAGTAATAGTCATGGGAGTGGAGAGGTAGGGATGAATGAAAGATATATCAGAGAGAAAGAATCAACAGGACTGTTTGGATGTGGGGAGTGATGGAGGGGTAGGAACCAAAGATAAATGATGTTTCAAGCCTGGGTAACTGGGAAGACATGGTGAAAGAAAAGAAATAGTTTCCTTGCATGACAAGGTTGGGTTATATGATCTCTAAATTTCTTGATGGGCAGAAAAGTGAATCTGAATGACCCAGTGTTGAAAGTTGGTTATGTACTTCAGTTAGCAGATGCAGATGGATAGGGTCCAAGATGGGACTGTTTTATTCTTAATTCTCCTGCTTGCCAAATGGTATTACATAGCTAACTTTCAGTAACCAAGCAATGCTCTAGCATCAAGGAGGCAGTAGTGTAGTAAATGGAACAGGGCTGGGAAATAGGCAAACTAGTTTCTATTGCTGGCTCTGACACAACTCACTGAGTGACTTTGGACAAGATTCTCCTCATCTCTGGGCCTCGGTTTCCTCAACTGTACAACTATCAAGTTAAACTTGATGAAGTCCCTCACGTCTCCACATTCTAAGATTATAAACATTTAGAGCCCCATTTATGAGCACCAGGTAACTCTTCATTTTCAATGATTAGTTTTGCTTGGTTTAATTCCAAGGAATATCAAGCCTTCCTCCAGGATTAGCTGATCACCTGAAATCTCCTCACCATGTTGATTGACTCCAGTTTTTTTTGTTTGTTTTTGTTTTGTTTTTGTTTTTGTTTTTAATACTTAACACCTTCTCAATTCCTTCAGTTGTATCTCTCCTCTGACTGGAGGGCTGGAGGGTAGAGCAGTAAATTCCTCCTTTATAGTGGGCTCAACTTTCAGAATTTTCAGGTAACTGTCCATTTTTCTCCATCAGCTTTGCTTGGTTTTGACTCCAGGGACCATCTTTCCAAGTACCTTTCTCCTCCCTTCCTCCTGCACCTTCCCCCTTGCCCCCACCATGCCCATTCCCCTGCTTTTCAGCTTCCTTTTGCAGATTGTCTTACCCTTATTAGAGTGTAAACTCCTTGAGGAGAGAGACTGTCTTTTTCTTAATTGTGTTCCCAGCACTTAGCACAAGCTTGACAAACAGTAGGCACTTAATAACTGTTTATTGAATTGAAAAAAATGAACCCTGGCCAGTACTATACATTCTGTACTACAGAAGAGGCAATAAGGTTCTTAACCTCAGGGAGTTTATAATCTGATTTTGGAGACACTGTGGTAAAGAGAAAAAGGAATTATAATTAAAGTCAGAAAGTCTGTGTGACCTTGGGCAAATTAGTCTCTCTGAGCTTCAATTTCCTCATCTGAGGAGAACAATACCCACATCAACCTCACAGAATATTGTAAGAATCAAATGAATTAGCGAGTAAAATGCCTTGTAACCATGAGCACAATAAAAATGTGAATGATGATTGAGATACAAGACTCATTCATGAGTATTAAAATATACTAAAAAGCAAGAGGAGCTTAATAAATGTTTGAGGAAGGAAGGAAGGAGAGAGGGAGAGAGGGAGGGAGGGAGGGAAAGGGCTTTGCCTGTGTCTGGTCCCCACACCATGTTCCAGGCATTGGGGGAGTAGGGGAGAAGAAATAATAACATACACCTCACCTATACTTCTCATTCCCTCCCTTCCTTCTCCTGAACAGGGAGGGATTAAGTCCTGTCAAGTCCCAAATGTCCCTCACAACCATTCAAGTCACGCCATTCATCACCATTGCTGAGTCACCAAGTGTGTCTGTCTGCCTTTCATCCCCAGAATCAGTCAATGTTTCATAGATGGGCAACTTTCCCTCTAGGTGTCAACAAGAAAAAGAGCAATGAGGAAATGGTTCCAGAGCACCACAAGTGGGAAGTAGACACAGCATTTGAAGACTTACTTGCTCTGCCTTGGAGGGACCTAGTCTTGTCACATCCCTCCTGGGAGGACTATTCAAGTCCCAAGCTTTCCTCAGGACCATTCAATTCACAACATGCATCACCATTTCTTTTTTTAAAATTTATTTATTTATTTGTTTGTTTGTTTATTTGTTTATTTATTTATATTTTTTTGAGGCAATTGGGGTTAAGTGACTTGCCCAGGGTCACAAAGCTAGTAAGTGTCAAGTGTCTGAAGCCGGATTTGAACTCAGGTACTCCTGACTCCAGGGCCGGTGCTCTATCCACTGCGCCACTTAGCTGCCCCATGTATCACCATTTCTAAGTCACCAAATGTGTCTGTCTTTCACCCTCAGAGTCAAGGTTTCATAGATGGCCAACTCTCCTTCTAAGAGTAAACAAGAAAAAGAACAATAAGGAAATGGGTCCAGGACACCACAAATGGGAAGTAGACACAGCATTTGAAGACTATTTCATCTGCCCCAGGATGATGAAAGGGGGAACCTGGGAGACACAAAATGGGAAGGAGGAGAATTAACCACCACCACCACGCCCATTAGAATTTAACTCCAGGTATTTTGGGTCTTTGTTTCTTATATCTAGCACATAGTAGGTGCTTAATAAATCATTGTAGTTACTCCAGTAATGCAACCCAACCCAAAAAACATGATTCTTCCATAACGTGTCCCACTACACAGGGGCTATATCTTGTCTAAACTCTTTACCAACACCCACCTTCCCCTTGCCTCAGAACTGAACTTTATAATTTCTATTACATTTTACAAAAGAGGTAGTCGGTCAACAAGCATTACTAAGCATGCACCATGTGACAGGAACTGTGCTAAAAGGAAAGCAAAGGCAAAAACATGGTCCTTTCCCTCAGAGAGCTCACATTCTAACAAGGGAGAGGGCACACAAATACCTATGCATAATATATACAGTGTAAATAGAAGGTAATCTTGGAAGGACCTAGCATTCAGGGAGGTAGGAAGTGTTACAGAAGATAAGATTTGAGCTGAGTATAGAAGTAAGCCAGAGAAGCTAGGATTTGGATGTGAAAAGAGAGAGCATTCCAGGCTTGGGTGAAAGCCACACCGAATACACAAAGTTGGAAGATGGAATGGCATGCCCGCAGTACAGCAAGTAGGCTAGAGTGCATGGAGGGAAAATAAGGTGTAAAAAGACTAGAACGCCCCAAAATACTATGAAATCAGAAGAGCTAGAAACAGAGGTCTAATTTGGGATCACAGGGGCAAAGAAGGCTTCACAGAAGGGAAATCATTTGAGCTGACTTGAGGAATTGGTTAGACATCAATAGATTAGGGGTGAATGGAGAGAGCTCCAGGGGATGTGGTCCAAGATTCGAAGTGCTATAGTGGTTCAGGAAATGGAGAGCTCCCTGAGAACTGGAGAAGTTAGGGGGAGTCTACCTGGAAGAGGTGGACTTAAAACTAGGAGAATGGGTATGAAAAGAGAGAGGAAGGCATTTACCTCGTCTGTCTCGATAGTGCTGCCTGGAGTCTTAAGCCAATTGACTAAGTCTCCCCGAGGCCAGTGACAGCTGGAAAATATTACACTGAACCATTTGGCCTGATATTTTATGACTCCTTTAATGTGCTTAATGTGTCTATTCGATCTGTCCTGGGAGACAATTTTCAAAGAAGAGGATTCAGTCATCTCTCCTTTTCTGCTGGTTAACAAAATAAAACAAATGAATAGAGCCTGTCTTCCTGGGGGGTATTCGGGAGATATGCTGGGTAATAAAACCAATCATTTCTATTGGGTCCCAGGGATCCCAAAAGAAAAAGCTTTGTCAGAGAGAGAGAGAGAGGAAGGGAAAGAGGGAGGGAGGGAGAGGGAGGGAGGGAGGGAGGGAGAGAGAGAGAGAGAGAGAGAGAGAGAGAGAGAGAGAGAGAGAGAGAGAGAGAGAGAGAGAGAGAGAGAGAGAGAGGAGAGAGTTCTGAGCTTGTATTCAGCACTATAAAGAAATTTTCAAGTGAATTTTTCATTGCGTATTAGAATGGAAGGGCTAGAAGGTACTTTAGAGCAGTGAATATTAGAACAGGCAAGGTCTATAGAACATAGAATGTAAGATTAGAACATAGAATGTTAGAACCATAAGGATTCTTAGAATACAGACTGTTGGTGATGGAAGAGTTCTTAAAACACTGAATGTAAGAAGATAGAATGTTAAAACTGGAAGGGACCTTAGGAAACTGAATGTTAAACCTGGAAGAGCCTTTAGAAGGTAGAATGCTAGAGCCAGAAGAACATAGAACATAGGTTAGAGCTATGTTAGAACACAGAATATTAGATTAGAGTTCCTTTAGTTTCCTCATCTGCGAAATAAGGGGGTTGGGCTCCATGGCCTCTGAGTTTCCTCCAGTTTAAAAAAAAACAATCCTAGGGTTAGCAATGATCTAATACCCATATCCAATGATTCAGTCTTCATTTTTCTTGATCTCTCTGAAGCTTGATACTATTGATGACTCTCTCTGCCTAGATATTCTGCTCCCTTAGCTTCAGAGATACTACATCCTCCTGGTTCTCCTCCTATACCTGTAACCAATCTTCTGTCTGATTTGTTGAATTCCTATCTTTTCCTACAAGGTCCATTTGTCAAGGTTCTGCACATGCTCTTCATTTCTTCTCTTTCTACAATCCTCATTGTAATAGCATTCATTCCCATAGCTGTCACCTGTATGACTCTCAGATCTCTGCCTCCAACCTGACAATTCCAGACTTCAGACATACATCTGTCTAAGGGAAGTCTCCATCTCTATGTTTCACAAACATGTCAAACTCAACATGTCCAAAACTAAGCAATAACTTAAAATTCCATATAAATATTATGTTCTACTGAGAGGTAGTAGCAATAATAATCACAGTCACAATCACAATCCTTCATGCCTACAAAATACCTAGAAAAGCATGGCCTGGTGGCCAGAATGATACATCAGAAGCTCACTATCTCCCAAGAACTGAGAAGATCAATCCTCACACTACAAATACAAACCTCAAAATTTGAAGACTTCGAACAATAGCTACATAGGAATTGAAACATTATCAAAGACCAATTGCCTAGATTTAACAATCCACAGAAACTTAAGAGCAATGGGGTTTTTGGTTTTTTGTTTTTCTTTTTTTGTGAGGCAATTGGGTTAACTAACTTGCCTAGGGTCACATAGGTAGTGTTAAGTGACTGAGTCCAGATTTGAACTCAGGTCCTCCTGACTCCAGGGCTGGAGCTCTATGCACTGTGCCACCTAGCTGCCTCTAAGAGCAATGTTTTTAACAGCTATCATGACCCCAAATACTAATAATCTCCAACCTTTGTTGTTGTTCAGTCATTTTTCAGTAATGTCCTACTCTTTTTGACCACACTCCGGACTTTTTTTGGCAAAGATACCAGAATGTTTTGCCATTTTCTTCTCCGGCCCATTTTACAAATGAGGAAGCTGAGGCAAACAGGGTTAATTGACTTGCCCAGGGTCACTAGCAAATAAGCCTCTGAGGCTGGATTTGAACTCATGTCTTCCTGACTGCACCACCTAGTTGTCCCAATCTCCAAGCTCCATGGACCAAAAAGTTACCAAAATAGGAAATCAAAGCCCATGGGAAGTGGATGAGGTATATGTCATCCCTGCAATCTGCCACTGGAGTCATATGAAGGATGCTTTCATTAAGACTAGTGAGAAAGAGCTTATATCTTAATACTCATTCAACTACAAAAAGCAACTATTTCATCTACCTGTGTAATAATTAGTCCTTAGGGATTGTTTCATTCTTTGTGTTTATATCCCCAGCATCTAGCACAGGCACAAAGCTACTACTTAATGCTTGTTGATTGATTGATTGATAAAAGAATAAGAGCAGGATATTGACTTGTCTCAGGACTGTTTCTATTCTGAACCCCATTGAAAAAGATAAGATGAATCAGATAAAAACAACAATAAAAATATTATTAGCAACTAGCATTTCTATGGAGCGTTAATGTTGGCAAAGCCATTCACATACATTATCTCACAGCCACCCTTTGAAGTGGCTACTAGCACATCATATTTTTACATCATTTTTTCTAGCTCATAAACTACTTTCCTCACAACAGACATGTAAGATAGCTAGCACTAGCATTTGTATCTCAGTCTTACATCTAAAGAAACGGAAACTCAAAGAGGTTAAGTAATTTGTCTAAACCCTAGGATTCTGGGAAGAAAAAAAAAACTGTGGGTTACAGGACCCACAGATTTATAGCTGATTCATAAGATAAAATTGGAATAAGCATATCATTGGTCTGCCCATGTGCCTTGGGCCAACTCATGTCCCAAAAAATCAGGTCTCTAAAATTCTCTGAATTCTCATAACCAATCATCAGTCCTGGAAAGGAAAACATTTCAAGGAGGAGAATGAATCTATAGTAAGCAGGATGAGGAGAAAAATATGGAGTAAGTCCATATTGTATCACTATCTTAAGAATTCATGGAAACAAAGTATAGTAAAAATAATTCCAAACTTCAGATAGAGAGAGCCAGGTTCTCATCTCAACTCCACTATGATCAACCACAGGTGTATGACCTTGGGCAAATTCCCCTCATTGAGAAGTCTCTTATTGGACTTCAGTTTCCCGGGATTTCCCACCAAATAAGAGTAACTAGATCACTAGGTCCCTAACCTGGGGTCTGTGGATTTGGTTACTTTTTAATGCTATGTTAATTATATTTCAACATAATTGGTTTCCTTTGTAATCTATGTATTTTATTACTTTAAAAACATTATTCTGAGAAAGGGTCCATAGGTTTCATCAGACTCTTGAAGATGGTTATTAGGGTCATTTTTCAACTCCAATAGTGTCTATTCTAAGGTTCCTTCTAACTCTAACATGTTATGAATCTACAATTCTAAAATTCTTTTATATTGCTTTTAATAGATTCTGGGGAAAGTCACTCCTGTGGAAGACTTTGAGAAAGCATTCATCTTCATCCTTATTGTCACAATTTCATTATCACCATCACCACCACCATCATCATCACTATTTATAGTTTACAAGAATATGCTGATTTATAGTTGCGAAGTTGGTTCCTCATATCTCATTTCTGAGATAGGTAGCAAAATTATCATCATCCTTACTTTATAAATGAGGAAACTGAGGTGCAGAGTAATTAAGGGATATGTCCAATTTCACAAAAATCCAAATGTAGGAATAAGGATTCAGAGCCAGGTCTTCTGTTGCTAATTCCTATGTTTTTTGGTAGTAATGAGGTTCCCTTCCCTGGCCATCATTTCCTTGAGTGTGTTGTCTCTCTCTCTTTTAGAATGTAAGCTCCTTGAGGACAGGGACTGTCTTGCTTTCATATTTGTATTCCCAGCACTTAGCACTGTGTTTGGCACAAAGTAAGTGCTTGATAAATGCTATTTCATTAACTCATTATTCACTATATACACATTGTAAGCAGGAAAAGCCTAAAGAGGGAAACAGCAGTCCTCATAGGTGAAAGAGATAATGTTTTCCTTGATGTTGGTGCACAGGAAGATGCTGCCAAATGGATTTTGCTCAGAGGCCCCACTGGACAGAATCTTACTGGCCTGTCCTCATGGTGTCTGCTCTATGGAAATATATGGACTTTGCAAGAGTTGGGCATAAAAAACAAATGATGTCAAAAGAAACCAAGTCCAGTCATCTTTTGCCAGCCAGGACTTCTATATTTCCTAGAACTCAGCAAAAGGTGAAACTGATAAGACATTTCATCTTTACTCTGCCCCATGTGCCCAGCCTGTTTTGTTATTTGATGCTGAAGGCTAAGATGGCAGGGGGAAAAACAAGCTAAAAGGGAGATCAGAATTGTCCTTACAACCCTCATAACTCACTGCAAAGATAGGTTGGTTTCCTAATTAACAGGATTCTTAATGAGACAATAGTGTAGGAAGAGAGGGGACAGGATAGCATAGGTTATATGGTCTTTCTCCACCACAATGCCCATCTCTGTTTGCTTCAACATCTAAAATATCTCTAAACTTATCCTTTTGGACACCATTCATTCATTCCTACCTACCTTTTAAAGCCCAATTCAAATGCTTCTTGAAGCCTTCCCTTAACCTCCAGTTTGGTAATGACCTTTCTATTAAGACCCCATTAGGACTTCTAAAGTACTTCAAGGCCTCAGGCATTCATAATTTCATTGGTATAGTCATTCCTTCCAACTACATAGACTTCATTTCCTCTAAAACATAGCAGATAGTATTTTAGATGCTATAGCCAAAAAAAAATCATCACCCTGAAGCCAACTTCATGGTGAGCTAAGCTTGTCATGGATCTTTAGATATACACTCCATCCCTAGGTCCATATAAACGTGAATTATGATTATCTGTGCTTATGTTTTATTACTCTCCTGTACTATAAGTTCCTTTAGGGCAGAAACGATGTCTTATCTAAACTTTGTAAATCCTCCAACACAGAGCACAAAGCTCTGTACAGAATGAGTGCTTTAAAATTTTTATATATAGCATTATTCATTCATTCAACCAACAACCCTTGGGCTTCAAACTTGCCTATAATAGTCATGCCTTCAACCTTTACTGTGAATAGATTCAAAAAGCCTTAACTTGAACAATGTCCTTCGACCATGGTTGAAGATATATGCCAAGTTAGCCAATGCCCCTCATGTAAAAACCCATAAAATACATTTATTATTGGGAATAATTCCAGAGAGAAAAAGAGTTTGCAGGGGTTTTTTTCATACAAAAGAGAGTTCAAACAAATTTATCTACAGGGACAATGATAAATATGAAACATTATGTTTCTCTTTTGGCCTGAGCTGCTAGGAAACTTAGAGCCAAGTTTAGTGCCCATGGGTGGTAATTAGTGCATCTCAGCTGCCTAGTAACATCTACCCTCTCAGCTCTACTTGGATAGTCTGTGCTAAGCTTTTGTCCTTTCCACCCCATTTTACATTATTGTTTATTCCTTAAGCTACTTCCACTCCTTTGGGATGTAGGTGGGGTATAAATACTTGGAGTGATTGGGTTTTTTCCAAATTTAAAAGCATTAATTAACTAATCTCTTCTCTTGCCCTCCTAGGAGGATTTATCACCCACTTTACCATTATTTATTTGTTCCTTGAGGGGAAAAATTCTCTGAGAAAGAGTTTGGAGATGGAGCCAGTGACCCTCTAATGATTCCAACCAGGAATTATGCAAGAAAAGTTATTAAAAACTGCTCATATCCCATTTGCCCCAGCAATTCCACTACTGCCCATAACACTCCAAGAAAGTCAAAGACAAAAGGAAAGATCCCATGTGTACCAACATACTCTTCACGATACTTTTTTTGTGGTAGCAAAAACCGAAATAAACTGGGTGCCTATGAACTGGGCAACATCTAAGCAAATTGTGCTATATAAATATAATAGAATTTGACTGCTGCCATTGGAAACAACAAAGGGGAAGAAGTCAGAAAACCCTGAGAAAGACTTATATGAATTGATGGAGAACAGAAAAACTCTATGCACTAAGACTACAGTACAAAGAGGCAAATGCACTAGAATTAAATAGGCACTGAGGTAGTGTAATGGACAGAGCATAGGTGCTGGAGACCAAAAGACCTGAATTCAAATGTGACTGTAGACACTTACTAGCTGTGTGACCCTGGGAAAGTCACTTAAGTTCTGTCTCAGTTTCCTCATTTGCAAAATTGGGCTAATTATAGCACCTGCTTCTCAGGGTTAGGGTGAGGATCAAATGAAATTATCAATGTAAAGTGCTTAGCACAGTTCCTAGCACATAGAGCTACATAAATATTAACTGCCAATGTTATTATTAATACAAGGACCAAAATGAAATCCCAAGATCATAGTGGCATATGCTAAATGTGGCATCCACAGTGATGTGGCAGCCAAAAATGCTAATGTGACCTTTGCTCACATTAAGAGAGACATAGCTTCAAGGAATAAGAAAATGATGAACCCTATGCCCTATGCCTTAGTCAGACCTTCTATGGAGTATTGTGTTCAGTTCTGAGCATCACAGTTTATAAAGGACAATGATAAACTAGAGAATGCCCAAAGAGGGTAACAAGCATTTGAGTCCATGTCAGATGAAAATCAACTGAAGAAACTGGGGAATGTTTAACCTAGAGATGATAAATGTCAGCAAGTATGTGTAAGATGATCCTTAGGAAAACAGATCAGACATTTTCTTGTTTCCAGAGTGAAGAGCTAGAAGCAATGGGTAGAAGTTCCAAAAACCCCCAATTTAAGCTTGATATCAGGAAAAAGCTACCTATTAATTGGAGCTGTCCAAAAGTAGAATGGTCTCCATTGGGAAAGGGTAGCTTCTTCCTCATATTCAGTTCCCTTCAGTCAACTGGATGGCATGTTGTCAGGTATGCTGTAGTGAAGAATTCTTTGTAGTTATGTGTTGGATTAAAAGACCTGAGTTCAAATCCTATCTCAGACACTTACTAACTGTATGACCTTGGGCAAGTCAATGTCTTTTAAGCCTCACTTTCCTCATCTGGAATTATTATAGCACCTACCTCTCAAGATAGTTGTGAGCATTAAATGAAATAATATTTCTAAAATACTTTGCAAACCTTAAGACAATATATAAACACTAGCTTTTAGTATCATCATCATCATTAGAAAGCTTAGCATAGCCAAGCTTACCCAATGCTTAACACAGTACCTGGCACATAATGGGGCTTATTAATTACTTATTGCCTGACTGATTAGATGCCCACTGCTATCCAAAATTCGACTCCAAAATTCTGTGATTCTGAGATTCTATTATTAGTTTTTCTTTGTTATAAGGGAAGGTTGAGTTTGGTGGTGGCAGGAGTGATACCATTGTTGTTTTTGTTTTTCACCCTTCATTTCTGAAGAGAACCAATGACATCACTATGTGATGGGTAACATCTTGACTTGTGCATGAATTGGATGTAAGTGAGGCAGGGTTTCATAAAATCATCAGCCTCTCTCTTTCTCCCAGAGTCATTGGAGTTCAGTGAAAAAAATAAAAGTCAAGATGGCTGGTGACAGATTCCAATGCAGTGGGTGACCTTGGTGTCTTCGATGTCCAACCAAGCTCTTATGGGGGGAGGGAAAGAAAAGGTATGGAAAGAAATGATTGTGATGTTATATATATATATATATATATATATATATATATATATATATATATACACACATACATATATATATACACACACATACATATATATACATACATATATATATATATATGCAGAAAGCTGGGAGCCAAGAGACTTAGATGTGAGTCATAATTCAACCACTGACCACCTCTCTATGACTCCCTTGGTGTCCATTCACCATTTAGAACCTTGAAAGCTGAAAAGTAACCTGTAGGCCTCAGTTTCCTCCTCTCTAAAATGAGGAGGTAGAGTTAACTGAGCTCAAAGTTCTAAGTTCGGACTTTCTAGGTTTCAATTTTTAACATTCTTAGTTTAGAATCCCAAAATTAGCTTACTCCCCCCCCCATCCCCAACCCTTCTAAGGAAATTAAAAGTATTGGAAATCATTATGAAATAATTAGATTTCACCAGAAATCTAACAAAGAGAGCCCAATAGAGATATATTCTAGCTCTGGTTTTGTTTGAGTGGGGGTAAGCCCCTTAACTTCTGTAGGCCAATTATGCCATGTGGAAAATAGAGACATTGCTATTGCATAGCACATGAGGGGATGATGGTTTCCTTCCTCTTCAGAGGGCCTGGAAAGAAAGGACTGCTGGGGTCAAGTCATTCTTGGTTTGATGTTGGTCTCCCACATTAGAAAAACAACAACATCAAATAACCATCAACATAGATGAAAAACTTTGATCCCATAGACTTAAATCCATCAGTAGGTGCATCTGGGACAGCAGCTGCAGAAAGACTAGGGTTATACAGGAGAAAGAGAGCCAGTTGAGTCACCTCTGGAATCTTGAGTGACATTTTCAATGACTCCAAGCTATGCATTGCCAAGAAGGTTTAATCATTAATATTACTATTATTGTTAATATTACTATTTCCCTAGTCATTATATATGACCATGAATTATGGTACACTAAGATCCTCAAAAGACAAAATTGCAAGTGACTTCAACAAATATAGGAGAGGTTCAAGTAATAATAATAGTTGATGTATACAAAAGCATTTTGGAATCTTTAAAGCATTATACAGGGTATCCCAAAAGTCTTAGTGTAACTTAAGTTGCTTAACTTACCTTAGTGCAACTTAGTGCAATTCTGAATTCAGTGTTTCCTCTTCCCTTTCTCTTCCATTCTATCCAACCTTCCTCTGGTTTGGTGAAAAGAAGGCTAGATTTGAAGTTTGAAGAGACCTGGCTTTGAAACTCTGGGCAATCCATTTAATTTCCATCAGTATCTGTCTCCTTATCTGTAAAATAGTGTTAATGATATCTTTGGTATCTACCTCATGGTGTTGACATGAGGATCAAATGAACTAATATTCACAAAGCCAGGTCTCTCCAAACTCCAAATCTAACATTCTTTTCACCAAACCAGAGGAAGGTTGGATAGAATGGAAGAGAAAGGGAAGAGGAAACACTGAATTCAGTTAGGAACCCTAGTTTATATCCCAGTATGCCCACTTACTAGTTTGACAAACTGTACCTCAGACAAGACAACAAACCTCTTCTTAACCTCCATTTCCTCATCTGTAAAAGGAGATAATAATAGCTATACTCCGGACCTCCCAATGAATCAGCCAATAAGCATTTATTAAGTATCTACTCTGCCTCAGGCACCATGATAAATACTAGAGATACATAGAAAGGCAAAAAAAAAAAAATTGGCTTCAAAGATCTCACACTCCAATGGCAGTGACACCAGCATTTATGGAGCAACCTACTATGTTCCAGTATGTAAATAACTAGGTAAAAAATAAGATAACTACACAGTAGATGGAAAGCCAATCAGCCTATAAACATTTATAAAGTATCTATTATGTGCCAGAGACTGTATTAAATACTGGGGATACAAAGAAGGGCAAAAGACAGTGCCCCCTCTCAAGGAGCTCATAGTCTAATGGGGAAGACAATATGCAAACTCTTTTCTACAAACAAGGTACATACAGGATAAATGAAAAGTGACCAACAAAAGGGATGCACTGATTTTAAGAAGGATTGGGAAAGGCTTCTTGAAGAAAGTGGGATTTAAGCTGGGATTTGAATAAAGCCAGAGAATGAAGAGGCAGAGATGAGGAGGAAGAACATTCTATCCATGGCAGGAGAGCCAATGAAAATGCTCAGAGTCAGGAAATGGAGGCTCTTGCCCAAGGCAAAACAAGGAAATCAGTGTAACTGAATGAAAAAGTATGGGGCTGTATTAAGTTATACTAAGACCAGGAATATGGGAAGAGGAGCTAGGTTTTGAAGGCCTTTGAATGCTAAATGGGAATTTGTATTTGATCCTGGAGGGGATAAGGAATCTCTAGAGTTTATTGAGTAGGTGGAAAAGGGAAACATGGTCAGCAAATCACTTTGGCCTCTGAGTAGAGAAAGGACGAGTGGAGAGAGATTTAGTCCTGAAGTCAAATTTCTGTGCCATTTATAAAATCCTAGTTGAAGATACTGTGCTCTATTTTACCCAAGATCCTTATACAAGAACTCTGTTCTTGGAATCAGAAGACTTGAGTTCATTTATCTCAGTTCTGACTCATCCTGGCTCTATGACCATGGACAACTGCTCTAATCCTTGGGGGTCTCATTTATGAAATAGGGATAATGATACCTGACAGTAACTGTGATGATCCAGTGAAGTAATGGAAAGCATTTTGCATTGCCCAGAGTTGCTACCACGGCATTCTATAGGCAATAGATTAGCAATGTATTTGGAAATAACAATCATAATGTAGACATATATATATATATGTGTGTGTGTGTGTGTGTGTGTGTGTGTGTGTGTGTGTGTATACAGAGAGACAGGCATATATATCATTTAAAATATTTGTGAAGAAGAAAGATATATCCCCTCTAATCTCTAATGGTGGCTTCCTAAGACCACTCTAATAAACTATAAACTCTTTGAGGGCAGAGGTAAAGACATCAATATAAAATGAATGTGATGGAATACTACTGGGCTAAAAGAAATAATAAAGAAAAACCTGAAAAAAGCTTATTTGCAAAATGAAATGAGCAGAACTAGGAGAACAATTCACACAATAATAACAATGTTATAAAGATAATCATATTTGAAAAACTTAGGAGATCTGCTAAACAAAATAACCAACCACAGTTCCAAAGGACTCATGATGAAAAATACTCTCCACCTCCAGTTGGAGAGCTGCTGGACTCAGAGTGAAGGCTCAAACTGTTTTTTTCTTTCCTCTCTCTCTCTTTCCTCCTTTCTTGTTTTCCTTCTTTCTTTCCTTCCCTTTATTCTTTGCTTTTTTCTTTTTTCTTTCATTCCTGCTTTCTTTATTTCTTTCTCTCCTTCAGAAATGGCTAAAGCAGGAATTTCTATTGTATAACCATATGTATTTGTAAGACGTCTTGTTTTTCCTCAAGGAGGACAGAAAGGGAGAAAATTCCAAACTGAAAATAAAATAAAATTTAATTCTTTTTTAAATACATAAATACAAACAACTCAGTGGGAAAGGAAAAGTGAGTCTGAGTAATTTAGCAAGATGAACCATGAACAGGGAGTCTGAAGACCTGGGTGTGAGGCAGCTCTACTCAGAACCCATGTGACCTTGGTAATATCACTTTAGTTCTCTGGGCCTTTTAATTCTTGATCTGTGGAATGGGGACAAAAATTCTTGCAATGCCTACATCAGAAGGTTGCTGTGAAGATCAAATTAGGTAATATGTAAACCAACAAATGATGTATGTGCATATGCTATTATTAGCAACTGATTAGACATAGCAGGGATAGGCACACAAGTAAGTGGGGTATGATGAGTCAAAGAGACCCGAAGATTTCAAGCTTGGGTGACTAGGATGGTTGTGTTATCACTGACAGAAATAGATTGTCAGACAAAGTAGTCAGTCTGGAACTAAATGATGGATTACTCACTAACCTGTTTCTGAACTGTGAAGAGAGTTGGGTATAGTCTATTGCAGAATGAGTGCCTGGCACATAGTAGGCACTTAAATTCAGATTAATACATTTATTGATATTTTAGTAGCTTCCTAAGACCACCCTACATTACCATATCTTCTAATCATGATAGATTTAGAAGTGAGAAAGCACTGGGTCCAATCCTCTCATTTTACAGATAAGGAAATTAAGTCACAGAGAGTTAAATAATTTGCCCAATGTCACACATCTGGTAAATGCCTGAGACAGAAAGTGAAACCAGATCTTCCTAGATCCAAGACCAGTTCCCTACTAAGCTAGGTTTCCATTCTTTAGCTTAGCATCCTTACTTATTAAAAGAAGGCACCTTAAAGAGAAAACCTCCCAGCTCTAATATTCATTGCTCTGTATTTTAAGTTCCTTCTACCTCAGACATTCCTATATGTTAAGTCCCTGTGACCATTGACATTCTATGTTCTGAGATTTGACAGTCTATGATCTATGGCCTTTCCTTCCTAATTGTTAACATCCTATGTTCTAGGTTCTAACATAGTACTTACAAGGGACCTTAGAATACAGAATTAATTTCTTGAGTTTCAGAAGGCTCCCCTATTTGTCCTATTGGAGTCAAGAGAAGTCTCAGGTCTGCTATTATCTAGATGTTTGATATTGGATAAATAATGTGCTTCAATTCCAAGTGTAAAATGGGGAAGTTGGACTAAGTGAGACTCCTTCTAGTTCTAAAATTCTAAGACTCAATGTAATTCCATTAAGGAAATTAAGAAATAACCATCATTACTTTTAGAAGGTTCAATCAAGACACAAAAATCATGGGACTATCACACTAGGCAGTAGACCATCAGGACAGGAATCTTTCTGTAAAATAAGCACTCAGTAAATCTTCACCGGGAAGCTACGTGGCAAAAGAGATAAAGTGCCAGGCTTGGAGTCAGGAAGATTCATCTTGCTGAGTTCAAATCCAGTCTCAGACACTTAATAGCTGTGTGACCTTGGACAAGTCACTTCACCCTATCTGCCTCAGTTTTCCATCTGTAAAATGAGGTGGAGAAGGAAATAGAAAACCACTCCAGCATCTTTGCCAATGTGACAGGTAAAACTAAGTGTGGTTGCCTTATTTCTGTCCCAAGGGTCGGGAAAATTAGCTGGGGTTTATCGTATATTTGTTACTTAGAGGCTCCTAAACCAGTCTGGGGCATTAAGCATTTATTAAAGTACATTAAATATTAGTAAAAAGAGCACACATGGCTCTGAAAGATAGGAAAGCCTAGCTAGGATCTACAGGAGAGAGAAGAGAAAAAGGTGCCTTCACCTACAATTCTCAGGCTGAAAAGAGGAAGTTCCTGTCCCTGTGAGAGCAGAAGCTACCTTCGGGTCCCTACACACCACTCCAAGCTAATTGACTAGCATCACCCAAATCCATAGGTTCACTGGATTTGAGGGTGGTCCATGAGTAGAATGTGCTGAGGTCAGAGTTCAGATCCTCTGGCAGGAACAAGGCTTTCAAGGTAGGTGTGGTTTTGAGTGAGGTAACTTCCTGGCTCTGGGAGGCTCTCTCAGCAGGGGGGCCCTGGAAGTCCCAAAACCCGTATTATATTCTCACACCAAGAAACTCCAAATGGGGTCACAAAGAGTCAGACATGACTGAAACAAATGAACAAAACCAACAATAAATCTTTCCTAAATGAATGAAGCTAATCTGAAAATTGCTACTAAATGGTCAAGGATCATGCTTCCCAGATGATGAATTTACATTTTAATAACAATCTTCAGTGCCTTACCTGCAGATGTTACTAATGTAGAAAATGCAGGCAAGTAGGTGGAGATGATTTGGAGTAGAAAGTGGCTTTCAAATCATACCATGTGATCACTCACATACCCTTACTTCATAGGATTGTCATGATGATCAAACGATGTAATATTCATAGAATGTTTCCTACGGTGACTAGCATAGGTGCTTAAAAAATGCTTATTCCCCTTCCCCCCATTTTTTACAATGGTTTGAATATGAGCTTTCCAGGAGATAGAGAAAGAGATAAAGATATAGATATAGATATGTATGTGGATATGTGTATGTATGTGTGTGTATATATATATATGTATGTGTGTGTGTGTGTGTGTGTATATATATATATACTATACCTCCAAAATGAAATATCTTCAAAAGAATATATATACATATATGTATATATGCACACACATACACACGCAGGTATACATACATGTGTATATTTATCCTATGTATACATACGCACATATATGTATGCAGGTATATATTCATTGAAAAACAACGCTGTTTATAGGCAACATTCAGATTTTATATAAGCCAGGTTTGGGGGGAAAGTGTGGCCTATATTCAACCCAATACAGGGTAGCCAGGCCAGTTGATAGGCAGCTGGTAAAGAGGCTGTCTGACACATGAGGGACTTGTCCCTGGAGAACTGATTATGACCTTCCCCTAAGCACCTTCTGTGTGTGTGTGTGTGTGTGTGTGTGTGTGTCCATGGCCTCACTCCCCTGTGTCGATCATCACTGTAATGTCCTGTAACCTATCCATATGGCAAGTTTCCTGATAATATCCAACATGGGACCCCAACAACTCTACTACAGAAAGCCAGGGGCTAACAAAGCAAAAGGCTAGATTTGTGTCTGGGCAACCATTACACTGAACTATACTCAACTACATTAAACAATTTCAACTCAAATTTAATTCAATTCTGACATTTTTTAAATAACAAAGATGAAAGCACTAGAGGAAATACAGGATTGAAGTTTAGAATGAGCTGATTTCTAGGCTCCTAATAAGTCCTAAAACACTAAGATTCTAGGATTCTCCATACACAAAAATGCCTCGACTACAGCAAGAGTTTATCTATAAGGAAAAAGAAGATTAACAAATAATACAAAAGTTACAAGATATCCTAACTTACTGATTCAATAAGTTCTCAGAGCTAAAATGGAGAGCTCTAAATCTAAGCTAGTTTCATTATTGGCCTCTCTCTTCCAAGGCCTTGGAACTGGCTTTGGGGGTGGGAGTTCTCATTTAAATGCTTTATCCCCTTAATAGAATTGTAATCTGTGCCACACAAACCTGCCCCACCCAAACCATGCATTGATAATTTGCCAGTGTTCACCCATCTCCTGTGATCATCACACTAACATGGATTAATAAAAAGCAGCACCACCTTCATCCCAAGCCTTCCCTCCCTAAATCCAGGACACTTTACCTCCCTCCCCCCACCCCCTCCCCACTGTCTTGTATCTGATCTATTTATTTTCCCCTTATTTTATCTTTCAGATGTTAATTTATCCCTCCTTCCTTCCTCCTCTAATTGCTTTTATCTTAGCCCTCTGATCTTATCTTAGCCCTCATTAAGGTTCTACCAATCTGTCACTGGAGTCAATTAGATGGGCCTGGCTCCTCTGGCTTACTCAATGATGATTGCTGTTGAGAGGCCTGTGCCCAGTGCCCTTCGAAGATATAGTATGCAGATGTATAATAGCCTATAACCATTCATCAGGCACCCCAAGGGAACAGCAACAGAGATATCTGTGTCTCCAGTCACTAAGCAGAAGTAGAACTCAGAACCACGATTTGAACTCATGTCTTTTTACCATATTGAATTCTCAACAGGTCTAGAAGAGGAATATTCAAAAAGGCTGATGTTTAAGAGGTATATGAACATGAGTTAATCTGGGTTAATAGCACTCACATTTGTGAGGCAAACATAAAATAAATCTTAGGTAATTATAAAAATATGAATATTATTATGGGGTAAAAAATAGGGTAATACAGAGAGGGATGGAGGAAGAAGGAAGCTGAAGGGGATAGATGGCAATGGGGCACTTGTACAATATCTCCACTGAAATATTTGTCAAGATGTTAAGATCTAAAGATCTCCGTTAGCTGTGTGTGAAGGGAGAAAGGGAAGAGACAAAGATTAGGTCAAAACTAATGTACGAAGAAAGGTAACAGGGACAAAGGTAAAGTCTTATACTTATGACAGTTTTTTTAACCCAGGTGTAAGATGTTGCTGAGTCATTTCAATTGTGTCCAACTCTTTGTGACTCCCTTTGCGGAGTGGTTTGCCATTCCCTTCTCCAGATGAGAAAACTGAGACAAACAGGGTTTAGTGACTCGCTGTGGTCACACACAGCTAGTAAGTGTCTGAGGCCAGATTTGAACTCAGGTCCCCTGAATCCAGGGCCAGCACTCTATCCACTGAGCCACCTAGCTGCCCAGGTGTAAGATAGGGGAAGTTTAGTTAATGGTTCATTCGAAAAAAGTTTTAGGGCTTTTAGTGGACTCAATTTGAGTCAATCTAGAGATATGGCAACTAAGAAAGAAAATGCAAAAAGAAACATCATGTCCAGAAGAGGGAAATTTAAAGTACTGCCAGGCCTTGGCCAAGTCAGTAAGACCATATCCAGAGTACCAGGACACATATTAGTTAGATCACTGGTGAGCTGTAGTGTTCAAATGAGGGAAGTAGGAGAGGGAAGGACCTCACATTCATGTCATATAAAGATCATGGGGAACATGGGGAAAAAAATGGGGATGTTTCCAGGAAAAGACAAAACTTAAGGGGCAGATGATGGAGCAATAGGATAAATCTAAAAGTTGACATTCAGTGGGGATAAATGTAAAGTCTTGTTCTTGCGTTAAAAAAAAAATCAACCTCACAAGTACAAGATGAAGGAGACATGGTTAGATAAGAGTTTTTCCTTAAAAAAATAATAAAAGATCTCAGAGTTTTAATGTGAGTCAGCATTGTGATGTAGCAGCCAAAAAAGTTGATATTATAGAAATGATTCCAGTTTGGGTACAAGTTGGATTATATAATTAATCTCTGAAATCCCTTCCAGCCCTCAGTCTATGATGCTGTGACCTCTGAGATACATTCCAACTATAAGTTTCAGACAACTTGGAGGGAGTGGGGAGAAGCATGGAGGGAAGTGTGTTTCTAAGGTCTTCAGTGCTGCAGGTGATGACCCTGGCATTTCTGCAGAGTATGGAATGATATGATGGAGAGACAGATGAGCCATTATTCATGATTTGTGCTGGTTCAATGCCTTGGAATGCACTCTCCATCCTCCCCTTCCTCTCTTAGATTCTCTGGTTTACTTAGAAACTCATTGCAAACAGTATTTTCTACATGAGGCCTTTCCTGGTGCTGTCCCCCTAAGGGCAACTTATATCGGATTTGTATGTGTTTTGTTTACACCTGTAAATGTGCATGTTGTCTCCATCCTTGGATATGGAAACTCCTTAAGGCCAGATGCTGTTTTGCTTTTTACATTGAATCATTGATGCTTAGCACAGTGCCTGGTGAACAGATGACCTTTAATAAAAGCTTGTTGATTGAGTAATTGATTGATTGATGTAGAGGAGATGAGGAGAGAGGGTTTTTGGTCAGAGTCAGGGAAATGGGAGCTGAGGAGAAAGACTGAGGCAGGAAGACACTGGGACACTTTCAGTAGCACCTGTCTTGTGTTGTCCTTGGGGCAGTGGGAGGGAGGTGGGGTCATTCTTGGTTGTCTGAATCCAACTGAATCATGCTGCTCCTGGGCTCCCAGCTAGCATATGCCAGAGTGGGGTACAAGTGATGATGAAGCTGTGAAATCAGATACAGCCAAGCACTGTCTGCTTAAATGGTCCCAGCTGATCTTGCTCCAGATTCCTGCCCCTAGAGCAAGATGTCCCTGGCAACTGGCAGCTGAACTAGCCATTTCAAAAGAAAACAATGATCCCATGATTCACAATGAGCTTGGTATCATAGGTGAGGAGGCAAAACATATAGACATGAGGGGCAGCTAGGTGGTGCAGTGGATAGAGCACCGGCCCTGGATTCAGGAAGACCTGAGTTCAAATCCGGCCTCAGACACTTGACACTTACTAGCTGTGTGACCTTGTGCAAGTCATTTAACCCTCATTGCCCCACCAAAAAAACGAACAAACAAAAACATATACACATGAAATAATTAGTCAGCAATGCTTCATGGGGAAAACAAGGGGCAGAGGGGTGGGGTGTTAAATGTGCATCATTGACCAGAAGCATTATAGGGAAAGAGAGAGTCAGTAAAAGCTAGAGTGGTCAAGAGAAGGCTTTCTGAAAGAAATGGTACTTAAACTGAGTGGTCAGTGAGCTGCTAGATTAGGAGAGGAAGAGAAACAACAGACATCCCAGGAAAGCAGTCTGGTATCAACAAAGAATCACTGACCACCAGAGCTAAATAGGCTCTTGGATGTCCTTTCTTTTACAGAGAAAGAAACTGAGGTCAAGAAAGAGGAATTGAATTACCCTAGATCATACAGCTAGAGAGAGCACTCAGAAAAAACTCCAGAAAAAAAAAAGCCAGGATTCAAATTCAGCTCTCCAAACACCAGGCCCAGGACTTCTACTTTCCCTGTGCCACCTCCCATGACTTAAAGGAAGAAATGAGCAAGGAATCCTAGTCAGGAGGCTAGATTAAATGGAGCAAAGCATCAGCATCCCTCTTCCTTCTCTGGAGAGAACCTGTCCAAGGGAGAATATAAGCTGCTTTTCATCCCAGCCTGCTTTGTGCCACCCTGAAAGATGAATTGAGAATGACCTTCTGTTTGGGAAGGCATGAGCTCTTTGAATTAAAAGTCCCATAACACTGCTGCCTGAGCATGAGGAATGAGGATTTGATGAGGAGAGAAAAAAAATCATTGCATCTGTCTTATTAGAGGCTAGATGCTCTGGAAAGCATTCAGTCGGTTAGAATCAGGCCCTCAGGAGTTTGTGGTTGGTGAAATCTGATAGCTGGCCTTCACTTTACTGGCAGCCAATTCAGTACCCCTCTGGGAGGCAGTGTGATCCTGGGGAAGTGAGCCTAGACTCAGGCAACCTGAGTTCTACTCCTTTTACTGACTCACTTGCTAGGTGCAATTGTGTTACTTCACCTCCACAGTTCTCTGTTTCCCTTACTGACAAATGAGATGATCTCTAAGGTCTCTTCCAGTTCTGACACTCTCTGGTCCTTTCCACTTCTAACATTCTATGTACTAGGGAGCTTTCAGCAGCTGTTCTCTATGTTCTAAGGTCCTTCTGAGCTCTAACATCCTCTATTCTAAAAATTATTCCAACTCAAACATCCTGTGCCCTCACGTCCTTTCCAGCTCAAACATTCTACATTCTGAGAACCAGCTTCTTTGGTTTTAGATTCTCTTCAGACCAATAAGTTGCCAGAACTCAGATGTCTTTCCATCCTTTCCCTTCCCCACCCCCTTCCATTCTTATAACCCTCAAACTCTTGCCCATGATTGAGAAGGAAATAAAACCTGCTGAGATCACTAGTGCTGAAACTATCTTCCAGACATATGGGGAAAAAAGAGTCTCAGGAAATCATGTTGACTATACTGGCCAGAAGCAAAAAGGTTAAGTCATTGGTGTCTTTGAGGCTTGTATCCATTCCCCTATCTCAGAAGCTCTTCTCTCTGCAAGCACCTTCTGTCTGGTCCTTATGGTCTACTTTCCTCCCACTTCCAATCAAAACCCACTCTCAGGAAAGTATATGAATTTTTTCTAAACTTAAGTTAAAAAAATGTTTCATGAGTATTAAAATACCTAAAGGATGGTAGAACTACAAAGTAATAGTGGTGGTTGTTGTTGTTTGTCCTTTGTTCCCAAAGAGTACCATGACATCGGAAGGTGATGTCATGACTTGCACTGAATTGGATTTAAGTGAGGGAGGGCTGTGCAAAGTCACCATCCTCACTCTCTCCTCCAGAGCCATCTGGGTCCAGTGGCAAGATATACATCAGCATGACTAGAGATGGCTCTGTATGTCTTAAAGCAATTGGGGTTAAGTGACTTGAGCAAAGTCACACAACTGGTAAGTGTCTGAGGTGAAATTTGAACTCAGGTCCTCCTGACACCAGACCAGTGTTTTATCCACTGTACCACCTAGATGCCCCAAAGTGATGGTTCAAAGGAAATGTACAGGAAGTTTTCAGATGGAGAAATCAAGCTATGTATAGTCATATGAACAACGCTCTAAGTTACTATTGATTAGAGAAATGCAAATTAAAACAACTCTGAAGTACCACCTCATACCTATCAGCTCAGAAAATGATAAATGTTGGAGGTCATGTGGGAAAAATGGGACAGTAATGTTGGTATAAATATGAACTGGTCCAAACATTGTGTAGAGCAATTTGGAACTATGACCAAAAGGCTATAAAATTGTGCATATTCTTTGCCCCACCACTAGGTCTATATCTCAAAAGGATCAAAAAAAGGGGGGTCTATTTGTACAAAAATATTTATGGCAGCTCTCTTTGTCATGGCAGAGAATTGAAAATTGAGGAGATGCCCCTCAATTGGGAAAGGGCTGAATAAGTTTTTGTATATGATTATAGTGAAATACTATTGTATACTATTGTGCTATAAGAAATGATGAGCAGGATGATTTCAAAAAAACCTGGAAAGACATATGAACTGATGCAAAGTGAAGTGACCAGAACCAAAAGAACAATGGACACAATAATAGCAATGTTATACAATGAACAGCTCTGAATGACTTAGCTATTTTGAGCAATACAATGATCCAAGACAATTCCAAAGAACTCATGATGAAAAATGCTATCCATCTCCAGAAAAAGAATGATTGGCATCAGAATACAGATTGAAAAATACTATTATTCACTTCATTTTTTACATGGTGGGCTTTTTTTGTCTGTTTCTTCTTTAACAACATTACTAATATGTAAATATGCTTTGAATCATTATACATAGCAAATGGCTTACTGTTTCAAGGAGAAGGTTAGGGAGGGAGAGAACATGGAACTAAAAACATTTTTTAAATGTTTAAATTTTTTTACATGTAACTAGGGAAAAGTTTTTAAAAAGAGTATTTTAAAAAGAGAAATACAAAATTATGAGGTCTGTCAAATGTGTTTTACAGGACATAGAATGTTCAAGGTGAAGGGCAACCCCAGAGAGTAAGCATGACTTCTCTACTTTGACAATCAAGAGACCCAGATTCATAGTCCTGCTCTTAAAGCTTTACCAGTCATGTGACTTGCGGAAATTCACTTCTTCTCTGTAACCCAGGTCCCTGTGGTGCCAAAAGTTGGACCAGATCATCAATTCTCAACCTTTTTGATCTTAAGACCCCTTTACACTCTTAAAAATTCTTGAAGACCCCGAAGAGTTTTTGCTTATGTGGGTCCCAGGCAGTTAGTAGCAAAGTGGATAGAGTACTGGGCCTGGAGTCAGGAAAATTTCTATTTAAATCTAACTTCAAACACCTATTAGCTATGTGACCCAGGGAAAATCACTTAACCTGTATCTGCCTCAGTTTCCCCAACTGTAAAATGGGGATAAAAATAGTACCTACCTCCCAACGTTGTTATGAGGATCAAATGAGGTAGGTAATATTTGCAAAGTGCTTCCTTAGCATAGTGTCTGGCAGATAATAGCCACTTGCTTGTTTCCTTCCTTATATCCATCAATATTTACTGTATTAGAAATTAAAACATCTCAGTATTATTATAAAAATAGTTTTGGTCTTGAAAACTCCCCTGGAAAGGTCTCAGGGACCTCTAGACTCTCTTTGGAGAGGTGCTGGACGAGATGGTCTGTAAGTCTATGATATAAATAGGCTTTCTACTCCCACCTGTACTGAAACAAGAATGGTTTCTACAACGTCCTTAACAAAAGGTTGGCCAGTCTCTGCTCAAACATTTCCAGAGGTAGGAAACACACTACTGCACAATACAGACCTTTTGGACAACTCTGATTACTTAGAAAGCTTTTCCTTTCATCAAGCTGAGACACGTCTCGCTAAAACTGCCACTGGCTATTCCTAGTTCTGCCCTCTGAGGTCAAGCTCAACAAATCTAACCTTGATTACTCATCATGGTCTTTTGAAAGACTTAAAGGAAATTCTTATGTTCTCCTCTTCTCTTTTCCATACTTAACATGCCTGACTTCCTCAACCCATTGGTAACACCTTGGAAAACACAAGGTCAGAGATAGATTTGGTGTGACTGTTGAAATGGGACCTTTTCTATTTATCCAATCCCCTCATTTTCTTGATGAGGCCCAGAGGGCCTGAGGGACTCACCCTTAATAAAAGTCAATTCAAAAAACATTTATTAAGCCTAATACATGCTCAGCACTAGAAGGTATAACAAGATAAAACCTATTCCCTGCCTTTTAAGAGCTTACACAGTATAGTAGGGGAGATACAAGATGTGCCTTTGGTCCCCCAAGGCTAGATTACACTTCCTCATCACCCTCTGCCTCTTAGAATCCCTAGCCTCCCATTAAGCTCTGCTCTGGTGCCCCTTCCTAAACAGGGCCATCGCTGACTTTTCAGTTACTACAAGTGCTCTCTATCACTTGAAATTACTTTAGGTACATGTTGTGTCTCCCCAGAGTGTAAGCTCTTTGTCTGTGAGATAAAATTCAGATACTGCTCAGGCTACTAAAAGAGGCCCTGCTCTCAATGAAGAACCTTTGAGGATTTTTGAGAAAGAAAGGGATGCGACCTAAACTGTGGTTTAGGAAAATGAGTTTGGCATCTTGAACAGGATGAATTAGAGATGGGGTGCCTGATAACTAGGAGACCAATTAGGAGACTATTGTAATAGCCCAGGTGTGAAATGTTACAGGTGGAAAGGAGGTGATGATGACTATTAGAGAGAAGAAAAAGGACTCTTCATTGAGAGGGGGGAAAGTTGTAACTGAGAAGGAACTGACGTGCATGAAGAGAGACAAGAATATCCAGTCCAAAATAAAGTCAATGTCTTATTTTAGTTTAAGTTAATTATTCAATGGGTTTGATTATTTGATCTGATTATTCATTAGATCGAAGAATCTCAATGTCAGAAAGAAACTCAGAGGTCATCTATCCCAACTTATCCTGGAACAGGAATCTTCACTAGAATATCCTTGTCAAATGGTTATCTGGCCACCACCTCCCACTTTGGGTCAGCTATGATTCTTAGGAAATACATATTTCATATGACACGTGAATTAAAGCTCAGTGTTCCATGAGCTAAGAGGCAATGTCCTATGATACTGCAATCTGCAACTCAGAACTCTGATCCCTGACTCTGTGACCCATGATTTAAGTATTCTATATCTTTTCTTACAATTTTTGTCCTGTTCTCCATTTTCCTTCCCATCCCACTCCCAAAACTTTACCCTTATTTACCTTCATTTTTCCTCTCCCTCCCCCATAATCTCTTTCCCCTCTCTGATCTAAGGATTCCCCTTTTCATCACACATGAATCCAGTTTCCCCCCACCCCTTGCTCCACAGTACCTGGAGTTAGATTTGAAGCCCATGGGTTCCGAGAGGCCAGGAGACTCTTAGGAAATCCAGCAAAGAGGATGGCAAAGAGTTCTTATCCCCAGCCCTGGAGAGAGAATTCAGTGCCTAGATCAGTGCCAACCTGCACTGCCCTTGATTCTCCACACTCTGGGAGGACAACGATGAGCTGGAGTGTAACCCTCCAAGGAGGGTAACCAGCATGGGGAGGGTGCTTGAATCTACACCTTGCAAACAATACTAACTGAAGTGCTTGGGGATGCTAAGGCCTAAGAAAAGAAAAGAAAAAATTCAAGGAGCTGCTATGTCAAGGGCTACCACATTAAAGATGAATTTGGTTCCATCTTCTTGGCCCCAGTGGACAGAATTAGGAGCACAAGGGGAGTCCATGGGTAGGCAGCTTTGAATTCTTTATGAGGAAGAATTTCCAAACTTTCAGCACCCCAATCTCTTGTGGGATACCCTTGTTAATCAAGGTATTTGCACAGAAACCAACAGCCACTTGCCTATGACATTATAAAGTCATTTAGTACAGTGCAGTAGAAAGAGTACTGAATTTAGATCTTGAAGACCTGGGTTCAACTCACTGATTGGCTCCTTCCTACATGGGCAATTTTTTTTTTTACCAATTCTCTTAACTTTTGGGGGCCTCCATTTTTTACTTATAAAATGAAAGTGTTGGGCCAATGGTCTACAAGATGTCTTCCATTCTACTGATGTCTATCTATAGATGTCTAACATTCTATTGTATGTGTACCATTAAGGATTGAGGCTTCAGGTAGATATTAGATGAGAAGGCCTCTAACATCCTTTCAGAATCTTAAAATCTCACCAAAACAGTCAATTAGAATGCACTTGGAGCAAACACAGGGGGTGAGGAGCATGATTAAGGCTTAGTATGGGGTTGTGGTTAAGGTTCAGCCTTGTTTTCAAAGTCAAGGCTGTCTGTGATCAAGGTGAATGCTTGGTTCTATGACCAGGGTCAGGGTTCAGTCTGTGACCAAGAAGAGTGTTTGTCTATGGCCAAGGTCAGGGTACACTTTGTGATCATAATTAGAACTCAATCTGTAGCCAGGATTAGGGTTCTCTCTGTAACCAGGGGAAGGTCTCAGTCTAGGGAAAAGACTATGGGTAGACTTAATTTTGCTGCCTGCTCATTCTTAATGGCAACAGATGGTTACTGTCTATTGAGTGGAAGTGATTGGAGCAGAAGACCCAAACCCAGGCCCCTGGGAGCACTGCTCAAGGTAAGCATAACTAATGGCTATGAGAAATCACAAAAGATTGCAGATGGACAGCACATCACACCTGCTGTATGAAAGGATTGGAGCCAGAGGTGGCTTCTTCTGGGCAGTCAGTCAGTTTGGCATCTCCAATGGCAAGATACACTTAGCCCAGCCCAAGAGACACAGTACTATTTTCACATGGTGTTCAGATGGAAAGACCTTCACTCACCTAGAGTACCCCCATTAGCAAGCAGCACCAAAGCACCAATGACAACAATTTTCCATTTGGTTTTACATCAAACCAGTTACAGTTTAAAAGCATTTAGCTCTCATTTCTGTAGACCTTGAAGAATTACATAGTGCTCTCACCCTGGCTAGTACAAGTATTTTCACCCTCATTTTACAAATAAAAACAAAGACATCAGAACCTGGATTCAAAAGTAGATCTCCAAATGGCATACCCAGTGCCTATTTGCTCACACCAGGGCCTCATTCAAGTATGTAATGGAGTGGCTACATTGACACTTGAAAAATGTAGAGTTTCCAAAAGATATTCACATTCATCATCTCATTTGATACTCACAAGATCCGTAGGAGACAGCTGGGGGAGTTTTTAATTCTCTGTGTTTAACAGGTAAGGATACAAGCTAAAAGTGGTTTGCCTAAGGTCTTATCATGATTCAAGAAGAAATCTGGGACTGAAATCCAAATCTCATAGGTCACTTCCCCACCCCCTCCCAATACCCAAACATGGTTGATGTTCATTTAATTTTAGTTAAGGGTAACCCCTAGACATTGGTGTTGATAGTGACAATAAGGATATGCTATCTTCCATATATAAAAATTGTCCCACAACCAGGAAGCCATGTGCTTTGACTGTTGTTCTTCTTTAGGCCAGACAGCTAGGTTGGCACAGTGCATAGAGCATGGAACTTGGAGTCAGAAAAACCTGAGTTCAAATCCTGCCTGAGCTACTTATTAGCTGAGTAACCCTGGGCAAATAATTTAATCTCCCTGTCTCAGTTTCCTAATTTGTGAAATGGGAATAGTAGAACCTACCTCAAAAAGCTGTTGTGAGGATCAAATGAGATAACATAAAGCACCTTGTAAACCTGAAAACACTATATAAATACTAGCTATTATTATTATTATTGTTATGGCAAAAATTAGGTTAGACTGAACCATCCATAGTCTCACATCCTAGACCTCTGATAACATATGGAAGACTTTGGTGAAGAAGGATGGCAAGGTTTAGTGATACATTGAATACTTCTCAATAAACAAGCATTTATTAAGTGCTCATTGTATTCCTAGCACTGTGGTAGGCATTGGGGATGCAAAGACAAAAAGAAAAAAAATGCTTAATTCTTTCCTATCCTTAGGAAACAGAGTAGAGAAAATAGATAAATACAGAGATTCGACTCCCCCTCATCTTGGTCTCCTTAAAATGTGAGCTTCCCAAGAACAGACTAGAGGTCAGCACTACTGAACATAGAAGGAGGAACATATACAGAGACTGTCAAGTTCAAGAAATGCCAGCCAATTCTATTGGCTGGCATTTCTTGAGAGTATACTGTGTTCAAGGGTCTGTGCTTGGTACTACAGGAAAGACCAAAATGGAAAAGATAATGAATCATAGTCACTAAGTTGGACAGGACTTGAGAGGCCATCTCATCCCACCCTTATTTGGATTATAATCCTCTGTACAACATGGCTGACCAATGGTCATGTAGCCTCTGGTTGTAGACTTTTAATAAAGGAAACCTACTACCTCGAAGAGCAGATTTTCCATTTGGGGATAACTCCATTATCAGAGAGTTACATCCAGCTAATATGAATCCTGCAGTCCTGAAGATCTGCAGTCTTCATCTATTGTCAAGTCTTCCCTTGTGGCCAAACTGAACAAACCTAAACCCTCTTCCGTGACAGCCCTTCTAATACTTGAAGCTCTGATGGACTGCCCCCCTCCCTGCCCCATCATCTCTTCATCCTGCTCCTTTACCTGATGACCCTCATATGGAATGATCTTAAGACTTTTCACTATCCTGGTCACTGTCTTCTGTCTGATCTCCAATTTGTCAATGACCTTCCTAAAATATGGTAGCCAGAACTCAATACAATACTCTATTGTGGCCACACAACATCTGGAGTATTTACCTTCAAGGAGTTTATAGTTTAGTAGGCAATTTACCTTATCTCTCTGGGACATAATTGTTAAAGGAGATTAGACTGGTTGATGTCTGAACTTTAATGATTCTTTGGATGGTATAGACTTTAAGTAGGGCAACTAAGTCATAAAGATGATAGAGTGCTAGACTATGAGTCAGGACGACTCATCTTGCTAAGTTCAAATTTGGCCTCCAACATTTACTAGCTGTGTGACCCTGGGCAAGTCACTTTACCCTGTATATTTACCAAGAAAACTCCAAATGGGGGGTCACAAAGAGTTAGACATGACTGGAATAACTGAACAACTAAACTCTAAATTTCTTGTCTCATTTAAAATGGTTCTCCCTTAGAGCCTAGAATCATAAGTGATTTAATAAATCTTTCATGGGCTGAATTTGTAAACTGTGACCAGTTAGGAAATTGTTACAGTAATCTGCACAGAAAGTTTGGACCAAATATGAACTAGGTCTTTCATTTAATTTGTATTCAATGTCTTTAAGCAGGTCTGAGAAGCAGCAGGCCAACTACCTGACCCATTTGAAGACCCAACTCTTGAAATATGTAGAATCACAGAACCTGAGAGCTGAAATCTTCAGAGATCATTTTGTCCAACCCATACCTGAGCAAGAATCCCTTCTACTGCTTCCCTTACCAATAGTCTCTCAGTATTCATTTAAAGACCTCAGCAATCAAGAACCCACCATCTCCATGGGCAGCCCATTCCACTTTGGGGAAGCTTCAATTATTAGGAAGTTTTATTTATTTGTTTGTTTTCCTTTGACTGAGCCAAAATCTGCCTCTCAAATTTCCATCTACAGTTCCTAGTTCTGCCCTCTTCAGCCAAGCAAAACAAGTCAAATCCCTGTTCCACATGACAGGGCTTCAAACACTTGAAGACAGCTATCCTGTCCCCACCAAATCTTTATTAGCCAGCTAAATAGCCTTAGTTTTAGTTTCTTAAACTCTCTTATTGTCTAGCCTTCAGTCTCCTCAACAAAAGTTGCTAAGGATGCACTCCCATCCACATCCTTCTTAACATAGCCCCCAGAAAACCCAGATAGGCATCTAACCAGAGTAGAAAGGCAGCAAGACAACCCCTTCTTTCATTCTGGACACTATAACACTATTCACACGGCCTAAAATCACTTACTAGGCACGAAGGACTCCTTTAATATCAACCTTCCCCCAGACTCAAGGAGCACATCTCCTGGTTTCTTCTAGGCCCAAGGAGCCAGTCAGCTGCCTGAGGACACAACTCTTTTTTATCTGTCCCCAAAGAGAAATTTCCTCTTCTCAATCAGCTCTGGGTAATGGTTTCCTGGGGACTATAGTGCTACCTAGCACAGTAATTGAATGATATTATTAACGGCAGCATCATCTGTGTTGTCTGTTTAATTAACTGGAGAGCAAATGAGGCCCTATGGGTCATTAGTCTGGGCCTTTATTGTTTTTCTAATGATCTGCTCCTTCTCTTATTTGATTGTTCAAAACCTCAGAGTCATCTTTGACTCCTCCCTCTTCCCCCTCAACCAATCAGCCACCAAGTCTTGACAATTCTTGCTTCTCCTAGGGCTCCAACATCAATCCACTCTCACTTATTACCTCCCACCTTAACTATGGCAATAGCCTCCTAACGGGTTTCCTGGCTACTGGTCTCTCCCCCTTTGATGCTTTCTGTCAGTGCCATAACTATAAATATTTTCACCTGGAGTAAAAGCAAAGTTGGGAAGGGCCAGTGCATGGCAGAGTGGGAGCGTATTGATAATGATGAGGTGAAGAATGTCTTTCCCTCATCCCTTTAGGATTTGTGGAGAAGACAACCTTTGGAGTAGTAGCCCTGTACTAGATCCAGCCTTTTCCCTAAACCACCATGGACCACTGCACCCATACTAGAAATGAGCCAGAAGAGGATGATGAGATGTGTCCATGGCTATAGGAAGGAAGCATTCTCTGCATATCAACACCCTGGGACAAACTGTCATTTGCATCATGTTAATTATAGCTCTTCTCCTTCTGTGAGTTGCCACTTCCTAATAATGCACCGCTTTGATCAGTGCATTTGATCAATGTCTCTCTCCAGCTAAAAAAAGCTTCAATGGCTCCCTGTTTTTATTGTCTATAGAATTTTAATTTAACTCAGCCTGGCCTTCAAAACCATAATGCAAGAGATATCTCAGAGGAGGAATCAACAGAGTTTGGTGAATAACTGGATATGAGGATGTTGGGGATAGGGAGAAGTCAATGACCCCAAAAGTTCATATGTAAATGGCTAGAAGGATGGGGGTGTTCAACACAGGAGGCATCAGGAAGAATTGGATTGTAGGAAATTAAAAGGAGACAAAACACTTTGAAGTGCCCAGGTGACATATATCACAGTACTCAAAATATGGTTACATTTAAAAGGAGGAGACTAGACAAATAGGAGGGTGCAACTTCAGGACAGATGGCTAGACAGAGTAGTCCATATGTCTTAAAACTTAGAGATTATCTAGCACATCTCTTTCATGTTATATATAGATCAAACCCAGGTCTTTTGCTTCCAAATCCAGTGCTCTTTCCACTACACTACCATATTGCCTCAAGCTAAGTATAGGAAATGGAGGTGAAAAAGAATGGAAAAGACTGTTTGATGTCCCAGGTTGGTGGAGGACTAGCCTTGGGTAGTTTCTTGGACAGAGCACCTACTTATGTCTGGGGAAGTGGGAGCATCAGCCCACATACTGGGGCAGGTTAAATGCCTCACTTAATTTCTTTCAAATAGTGTAGTTTGGTTCACTACCAAGTTAACCTGAGGCCCACCCAGTATTAACCTGACCTGGAGAATATGAGAGACAGGTGGGGTTGGGACATGGGGGACACTACCTTCCCTCACACCCCAGGTAAATATCACTTTCTTTGAAAACTGAGCACAGGCTAAGTGTGAGGGTTAGCTCTCTAACCAACCATAAGCATGAACTTTATTAGATATAGAAAAGAGCCCTACCCTTCCTCCCTATCCCCCCCAAAATAGCTCTCACAGAAAGTATAAGTGAAAGAAGACATTATCTTTTTTTTTTTTTTTTTTTGGTGAGGCAATTGGGGTTAAGTGACTTGCCCAGGGTCACACAGCTAGTAAGTGTCTGAGGCCGGATTTGAACTCTGCTACTCCTGAATCCAGGGCCTGTGCTTATCCACTGCGCCATCTAGCTGCCCTTATCTTTGAATCCATTATACCCAATAGTCAGAGAAGGAGGCTGACAACTTTGTAAGGGCTCCGCCTCACTTCAATCCAATTCATATGTAAGTCAAGACATCACCCTTGTGATATCCTTGGTCCTCTTCGAGAATGAAGGACAAGCAAGAAGAAGGAGAAGAAAAACCACAACGTAGGAGCTAATATTTAGAGGTGGACCAGACCTTGGAGGTCAGCTGATCTAACTCCTTTATTTTAGATATGAGGAAATTGAGGAGTGGAGAAGTGAGATGATTTGCCAAGGTCATGCAGCTAGAGAACATAGCTAGACACAGCTGAGACTTTCAGTCTTATTTCCTGATTTCCCCTTCCCATGCTCACCATTTCAAACAGGCTTGCCAAACACGACACAGCACCTCTAATAAGGGAACCTTTGCATGATCCTTCCTTCATGCCTAGAATGCCCTCCCTCCTAACCTCCTCTTCCTAGAATTCCATGCTTCTTTTAAAGCTCACCTCCTCCATAATGTCTTAGATTCTCCTCCCCAACCCCACCCCAAGTTATTGATTCTTCTTTATCTATTAAAATTAGTTTGCATGAGGAACAATATGAGCTAGGGGATAGGGAACTGACCTCAGAGTCAGGAAGACCAAGTTTAACTAACAATGCTGTCTGTGTGACCCTGAGCAAGTCACTCAAATTCTTAGTGTGCCCAGAAACACTATAAGGCTAAACATTGGTGGAATAGTTGCAAAGCTGCATCAGTAGAGGGAATTTCTTCACTAGGAGTTTCCTATACTATTGAAATCACAGATCCAGAATATCTCCTCACATGCCCACATGCCCCCCCAAAAAGTAATTTTTTTGTATTTACTAGCCTTGGTACAATCATTGTTTGCCAAATTGTTTGCCTCCTGAGGCCACAAGAATAAGTCCATTCTGTCCTGCATATGACAGCCCTTCAACTATTTAAAAATAGCTTCCACATTCCTCTCTAAATCTTTTCTTCTCCAACTTAAAAATCACCAGTTTCTTCAGTGAGGTCAAATTTAATATGGTTTCAAGTTCCCTCTCCATCCTAGTACCATCTCATAATAATAGCTAGCATTTATGTAACACTTTAAGGTTTGCAAAACATTTTGTAAATATTACTTCAATGATCCTTGAAATAATCCTGGAGGGTAGGTGCTATTATTATACTCATTTTACCAATGAGGAAACGGAGACAGACAGAGGTTAAATGACTAACCCAGGATCACCTATCTAGTAAGTATCTGAGGCTGGATTTGAACTTGTCTTCCTGATTCCAATGCTCTATTCACTGAATGACCTGACTGCCTCTAGGAATAAACCTTTTGGTTTGTTTCTTTGTTTGTTTATTTTAGCCTGGTTTTCTCTATCATACCCAGGCTGCAAATGCAACAGCCACTAATGAACCTATGTGATCAACACAGAAGCTTCAATCTACCCTGTTTTTCTGCTCTGGAACACAAAATGGGCAAAGCTGGAAGGGGCTATAGAACACAGATGTTAGAATGTAGAATGTCAGAGCTGGAGAAAGTTTTGCTAGAACTGAAACTTCCCATGGAATCAGGAGACTTCAGTTTTAATTCTAGCCCTGACAGTTATGGCCCGTGTGATCTGGGCTGAGTTACTTCATTTATTTGAAGTTCTGTTACCACAGCTATAAATTTAAGTTAATACATACATTGTTTGGTCATTATGAAGGATGAGCTTTGTTAACCTTAAAAACTATACAAATGTGTACTATTCTTTGATACTTAATACTGGTCATTTATAATGATAGAACATGAAATATTAGTCTTAAGGCACATCAAAGATTATCCAGTCCAAACTCCTCATTTCACACACAAGGACACTGGGACCCAAGGAGGGTCTACAATTTCTACAAGGTTCCTCCCTCCTTAGGCAGCCTGGTGGTCCTTCACTCTGATATTTGTGCCAGACTCAGTTTGGACACTTACTGAGCCTTCTCGAGACCTATGGAAGCTCGGAATTCCCCCAAGGGATCCTTCAGCCTCACCCTCTCCCAGCAGCAGGAATTATAGGCATGAACTCTGACATCCAGTCTTGGATTAATCCTTTTTGGCAAAAATTTCTCAATAGGTGACCCCCTGGAACTAAATTCAGTGTTCCATATTCCAGCATTAGATTAGAATCTAGAGATCTGAGTTCAAGTCTGAACAATGTCTATATGACCTTATAGAAATTGTTTAACTCCTCTGGGTTTCAGTGTCCTTGTATGTGTAATGAGGAGTTCAGACTGTACTGTCTTCAATGTGCCTTCCAACTAATATTTCACGTTCTCACATTATAAATTACTGTCATTAAGTATCAAATAATATCTCACACTTGTATAGCCTTTAAGATTTATAAAGCTCATTCTTCACAAGAATACAGGTAATGCTTTATTAGCCCAGTTTGACAGCTGTGGAAATTGAACCTCCCAAAAGTTAAGGTAATTCAACCAAGATCACAGAAGCCATACCTTTCAGTGCTAGGAATCAAATTCAGGGCTCCTGATTCCAGGTGAAGTGTTCTTTCTTCAACATCATGTTGTCTCTTTTCAATTCTAGCAAGATCTCCTCCAACTCTGTCATTCTACATTATAACATCTATGTTCTATGGATCCTCCCAGCTACCCTCTTTTGTGTTCTAACGTTCTATGTTCCATGACCTTTCCTGACTCTAGAATTTTTATGTTCTGTGGTCCCTTCCAGATCTGCCATCCTCCAGTCTAATCGTCTGTATTTTATTTTACCTCCCAGCTCTGCCATTTTGTTTTCTAACATTCTATGTCCCATAGTCCCTCCTGACTCTAGCATTCTATGTTCTATGGTCCTGTACAATTCTTCCATCCTGTAGTCTAATATACTATGTTCAACAGAACCTTCCAGCTCAGCCATTTTGTATTCTAACATTCTATGTTCCATGGTGCCTTCTGATTTGGGTATTCTATGTTCTATGGGCCCTTGTAGCTCTGCCATCCCCCATTGTAATATTCTATGTCCTAAGGGGACTGCTGGTTCTGACAGCCTATTATTTGGGGGAGGGGGGGTGTGGGGGGGGAGGGGAGGATCATTCCTACTAAGCCATGAACTTAGTGTTCCCAAGGCTCAATCCATGATCTAGGAGGCTCATGGGCTTCAATTTCCATCTGGCATAAGTCCATAGGAGGAGATTCTTCCTGCTGAATTACAAGGGTGAAAATCAGACCCATTAATCATTTTAACTTTTTCAGTGGAAAAAATTCTGCCACACATCTCACGGGGTAAGGGACGGATTTATCATCCCCCTCATGGCCTTTCATTTTTCTGCTACGGCTGCTCCCTCCCATTCTATTCCCATTTTTCTTCCTGACATGAGTTTTCTTAACCTGTTTTCACTACTTCCTTCTTTCCTACCCGAGGGCCTACACATCCTCCTTCTTTTTTCTACCTCTCCAATCCCCAGGCATCCTTAAAAAACCCATTTTAAGCCCCACTTCCAACAAGAAACTTTCCTTGATATACCCCTACCCAGGATGACCTTTCCTCCTTATGAACTCTTATAACCACTATAGTTTGTACAATACAATTAAGTACTTGATCACCATAACACAGAGTATTAGGACTGGAAGGAACTTTAGAGACCATTTAAGCCCAGCAGTGGATAGAATGACAGGCCTAGAGTCAGGAAGACTCATCTTCCTTAGTTCAAATCTGGCATCAGATACTAGCTGTATGGCCCTGGGCAAGTCAATTAACCCTGCTTGCCTCGGTTTGCTCACCTGTAAAATGAACTGAAGAAGGAAATGTCAAACCACTCCAGTATCTTTGCCAAGAAAACTCCAAATGGGGACATAAAGAGTCAGATGTGACCGAAAAACAACTAAACAACAGCTTCACTTTATCAATGAGGACCAAAGCAACAAAGCATACAGCAAATAGCAGATCCAGAACTTCAACCCATGTTTTCAGATTTCTAAGTGCAGAGGGATCTTTCCATGATACCATGATTTTGTTGACTGAATGAATGCATGAGAACAGGGCAAAACTCTATACTCTATGCTAAGAGAGAAACATTTACTGAGCTCCTCCTATGTATGCAGTCTAATAGGAGAGACAATGGCACATAGTAGGCACTTAATAAATGTTTATTGACTTGAATTGGATATGTATACTCCAGTTCACACTGATGCTGACATAGTGGAGCAAGAACAAAGCCATTATAATGAAAATTCATGGATCTCCAGAGACTTAAAGTTTAAAAGGGTTTTTCCTACAACAATCCAGAGAGTATTTTACCTCCACTTTACACTGAGGAAAAGAGGTTCCAAATGTTCAAGTGACTTGTTCTTCCTGTAATACACAAACACCTTGTAAATGATAGAGCTGGGACTTGAAACCAGTATTTCAAAAATTCTAAACCCATTGCTCATTCCATCACATCATGCTTTCATTAAAAAAACAACAACTACCACCTATCATCTTGGATTGGATTTGTTTTATGAGACAAACCATTATGTAATCAATGCCTAGTGCTATACTAAATGGGATAGTGAATAAGAAGTTGGGTGTGAAATCTGAAATCAGGAAGATCTGGGTTAAAATCCTGCCTTAGACACTTACTATCTGCATGACTCTGGACAAGTCTTTTAACTTCTCTAAGCCTTGGTTTCCATATCTGTAAAATTAAAAAAAAAATAATAGCCCCTACCTCACCAGGCTATTGTAAGGATCAAATGTGATAACAAATGTAAAACACTTTGCAAATCTTAAAGTGCTATATAAATTTAAGCTAATTTTGTTATTTTTATTAGTATTACACCACACTATCTCTTTTTGTATCTCTCTGTTTGCACTTAACACAAAAGGCCATAGGAGTTTTGCAAAAGGAAAAATCAGGTTTGTGGGGTAGGACCAGGGAAGGCATCCTGAAAGAAGTTGTATGTGAACCGGGTCTTAAGGGGTGGGTAGGATTTTAACAAATTGAAATGAGAAGAAAGGCAGGACAAGTGAAAGGCATAGCATGAGCAAAGTTAATAAGGTGGGGCAGCACTCTTCAGGGAACAATGAGTCATCAGGTTTGACTGGAATATAGGACATAACATAGAGGAACAAAGGGAGACACATCCGGAGTGATCACAGGATCACAGATTGAGACCTAGAAGGGACTTCCAAAGTCCAATGTAATCCAATGATCTCATTTGAAAGATAAAGAAATTGATGTCCAAGGTCACGCAGGTGGTAAACAGCAGTCAGGATTTAAACCCAGGCCACATGATGCCCCAGTCTAGTGTTCTTTGCACCAGACACTATTAAAATACAAAATATTGGGACAGCTAGGTGGCGTAGTAGATAAAGCACAAGCCCTGGATTCAGGAGGACCTGAGTTCAAATCCAGCCTCAGACACTTGACACTTACTAGCTGTGTGACCTTGAGCAAGTCACTTAATCCTCATTGCCCCACTAAAAAAAAAATATGAAAGCATTCCTCAAACTGTTCATTAACAAATGTGACATGTGGATGCCTCCAAACATTGGGAGCTCCCCAAAACCAAAGCCTTCTGCTCCTTCTCTCTCCTCTATAGAACCAGGCACAGAGTACTTGCCCAACATACACTGCGAATGGGTCTTCAGGCTTTCCAGATTGTACCCCACGTTATCATTTTATTTGTTCATTTAATAAACATATAGTAAATGCCTGTTATGGGGAAGACATCATGTTCAACACAGGGATGCTCCCAAAGATGACTAACAGAAAACTCCAGAAGAGCAGAGATTGTATCTCTCAGGTCACTGGAGGAATGGAGGAGTAGATTAAACCAATGATATACATAAATATAATTGAATTAAAGATAATGGTGAGTGCCTAAGAGGAGTGCAAAGTTATTTGTCTCTTGTTCAGTGTAAGAGAGCTATGAGATCTGATCAGAGATTGCTTCCAGCTTAAAGGCCCCACTTTTCTCTGCACTGGCTTGACCACAGAACATGATGTTTCAGTTCTGCCCCATTTTAAAAGGGACATTAACAAGCTGGAGACAAGGCCAGGGAAAAGAACTGAAATCCAATCAGATAAGATTCTACCAAAGGAACCCAGTGAAGTAAAGATTTGGGGGGACCATTATATCTGTCTTTAAGTATCTGAAGGATCATCAGAGGGATTGTTCTCCTTGCCCCCCTAGGATGGAACAAGGACCAAAGCACAGAACATTTAAAGAAACAAATTTAAGCTTGAGAAAAAGAAAAATCTTCTAACAACTGCAACTGACGATGGAATGGGCTGTGTCATGGATTAAGGGGATCCCCATTGTTGCAGCGAAGGCTAGAAAAACATTTGCAGGAGATGTTATAAAATGGAATTTTACCTTAAATAGCAGCTGGGCCCCATGAGCTCAGAATCATAGAATCTTAAAGCTGGAAAAGAACATCAGTGATGATAATAACTTATTCTAAATGTACCATATAGGTGTCAGAAAATTATTTCATTAAGTGTCACCTTATGACCACCTTAAGCTTTTATCATTTCTGAACCAGGAATATTCACCACCTCTTTCCTCCAATTCACTTGCCCCCATCCAATTTCTCTGCTCCTGTTCCAGAGCAGCTGAGTTTCATTGAAGGAAGTCTAAAAAATGGAACTGATTTCGCCCAGTTCAAAACTATGGTCTATAACTCCAGGGGGACCCTCACTGATGTTTGATGATCCTACTTTACTCTAATTGGACTCTTATCTCATTCTTCATGGGGACAGCTCCAAATTTCTATCACCCTTCCCCACCCCTCCTATACTTGCAGCAAATGACTTAATCTTCTTGGTGAAGTAGGAGGTTTGTGGGTGATGTGGAAATATGTTTTCCATGACTTCATTCATATAAGAGGTATCATATTTCTTGCCTTCTCAATGAGTGCGTGAGGGGTGGAGGGAGGGTCTCTCTCTTTCTCTCTCTCCCCCCTCACCTTTCTGTCTCTCTCTCTCCTTCCCTCTCCCTATCTCTCTGTCTCTCTCTCTGTCCTTCTCCCTCTGTCTGTTTCTCTCTGTCTGTCTGTCTGTCCGTCTCCCCCATCTGTGTCTCTCTGTCTCTGTCTCTGTCTCTCTCTGTCTCTCTGTCTCTTTCTGTCTCTCTCTGTCTCTGTCTGTCTCTCTCTCTCTCACTTTCAAACTCTTCCTTTCCATCTGCCTACAAATATACTCAGGTCTCTCCAGTCATAAAAATTCTCTTTAAGTCATCTAAAGCCCTCCATATCTCTCTCTCTCTCTCTCTCTCTCTCTCTCTCTCTCTCTCTCTCTCTCTCTCTCTCTCTCTCTCTCTCTCTCTCTCTCTCTCTCCCCTCATTTTTGCTGCCAAACTTTTTGGGAATGTGACCTATAATTAAATCCTTAATTTCTTTACTACCCACTCTCTCCTCAACCTGCAGCAGCCTGGCTTTCACCCCCTACCCACACTCTACTAAAAATGCCCCTTAAGAGGTTTCCAATTAACTTTTAATTACCAAATCCCATGGCCTTTTTAAATCCCTCATCTTCATTGGCTTCTATTTAGCTTTTTAAACACAGTCATCATCCCATCCTACTGGATACTGTCTCTGCCTTCATAGACCACACAAGTCTCCTCCTCCCCTAATTATCTTAGTCTTCAATCTAACTCCTCATGGGTTAAAGGAACCATTTACTTGGAGCTGGAAGGGACCTTAGGAGTCATATAATCTGACTCCTTCATCTTTCAAATGAGATAACTAAGGACCAGGTTTCTACCAGTGAGCATGTGGCAAAGCTGAGCTTTGACCCCGTGTCCTCTGTATAGAAATCTAATGTTTTTCTACTATACCTTGTTCCCAATAAGACCTTGGACCCTCTTCTTTTGTCTTCATACACTGTCTCCTTCAGTAACTTTATTTACCCCAATGTTTTCAAGGACCATTTCTATACAGTTGCTTCCCTGATCAGTATCCCCAGCCCTGACTACTCTCCTACGCTCCAGAGTATTTCTACCTGGATGAACAACCAGAATCTCAAACTTGACATGTCTCAAACTGGGCATGTTCTATTTCTGACCTTTCTGTCTATGGTACCCCACTCTCACTAATCTCCACCATTTAATCCCATCATCTCTCATGATCAAAATCTTGGGGTTATTTTTTTTCTTTTCCTTTTTTTGTAAGGCAATTTGGGTTAAGTAACTTGCCCAGGGTCACACAGCTAGTAAATGTCAAATGTCTGAGGCCAGATTTGAACTCAGGTCCTCCTGAATCCAGGGCTGGTGCTCTATCCATTGTGCCACCTAGCTGCCCCAGGGGTTATTTTTTAAAATATTTTTTCTGATACATGTCCTGTCCCTCATCTATCAAATCCACTTATCAAATTAGTTTACTCTAACCCCCCAAAACCCCTCTTACATCTTTTCCTTGTGTTTTTTCCTAATACCGTCATTTTAGTACACTCTCATATACCATACCTCTTAGCCAGTTTTCTAACCTCCTTCTCACCCAACTTCCCAAGGTATCCCAAGGATCAAATGAGATAACATTTGTAAATATTGTAATTAATTAATTTAAATAATGTGATTATTTAATAAGAAAATTATATATTTAGTTTAATCAATTTAGTAGGTAAATAATGTGATTAATGATATTTAATAGGCAAATTTTAATTAATATTTAATTAATTTAACTTAATAAGTGAATACTATGATTAATTAATAATATTTATAAAATGCTTAGCACAGTGTCTGGCACATAGTAGGTACTTAATAAATGCATATTTCCTTTCTTTCTTCTCTCTTTCAATCTATTCTTCATTAATATCCATTATTAACCATTCTCAAAATAATTTCTTATATAGAGATCTACTCCTGTCACTTCTCTACTTAAAACTCTTAAATAGCTTAAAATCTTAAAATCCTATTGCTTCTAGAGTTAAGGTTTTGGGGTGGGGTTTTTTGACATTCCAGACCCTCACAATCTGGCAATATCCTTATTGTCCAATCTTATTTCATATTACTCTCTTCCACATAGTCTATACTCTGGTCAAACTGGGCCATTCTCTGTCCCCTACACAGTCTCAGTTCTCTCCTGCCTTTGTGGCATTGCTGTCAAATCAACAAGCATTAAGCTCTTACTATGTGCCAAGCACGGTGCTAAGTGCTGGTGACACCAAATGAGGCAAAAGAAGCCCCACCACACACACACACACACACACACACACACACACACACACACACACTTTTGGGTTGTTTTCTTTCAGGGTTAATGAGGGTTAAGTGACTTGCCCAGGGTCACACAGTTAGTAAGTGTCAAGTGTCTGAGGCTGGATTTGAACTCAGGTCCTCCTGAATCCAGGGTTGGTGCTTTATCCACTGCACCACCTACCTGCCCCACCCCAGCCCCACTTTAAGGGTGCTATGGACAAAGAACTATGCTCAAACAAGATATGTACAGTGCAAATTGGAGAGAATCTCAGAGGGAAGGCATTAGCATCAAAGGAACTTTGGAAAGTTTTCTTGCAGTAGAACACTTGAAAGAAGTCAAGAAAGCCAAGCAGAGAGGAAGAGATAACTCTAGTCATGGATAGCAGTTAGTGAAAACACATGGAGTCTGGAGATTAGAGGGTCTTTTTATGAGGAACAGCAAGGAGGGCAGAATCACTGGATCCTAAGTCATTGGAGGGGAACATAGTTTTAGCATCCTGGATAGGCAGGATCATTAGCCTCTATGCTCACGGATGTTACTCCATGAAGTCTTCTCAGATCCCCTTTTCAGTGACAACCTTCTCTCCCTTAGATCTCATACAACACTTTGTCTCTAATAATGCACTTGACATCTAATATTTTGTTTTATTGTTATCTGTGTTTGTGTTATATCTGTCTCCTAAGGGAATAGCAATCATGCCTCAGCTTAGTTTAAATCTCTGCAGCCCCAGGGTATAGTGGTCTGTTGAAAGAAGGTACTTAATCAATCAATACATAGGGGAAGAATGATTAGTTTTATCACAGTCATCCCATAAGCACAAGTATTATCAGCAGCTATATGTTATAATGGATAGAGTACTGGGCCTGCAGTCAAACAGATGAGTTCAAATCCAGCCCCAGACACTTAGTGGCTGTGTGACTCAGGGCAAGTCATCCCACCACTGTCTGTTTCAGTTTCTTCAAATGAATAATGGGGATCATAGTACCAGGCCTGGAATCAGAAAGATCCAAGTTCAAATCTAGTCTCAGATACATAGTGAGTGTGTAACTCTGGACAAATCGCTTAGGAAATAACTGCTTCGGTTTCTTCAAATAGATAATGGGGATCATAATCTGGGCAGCTAGATGGCACAGTGGATAGAACGCAAAGCCTGGAGTCAGGAAGAACTGAGTTCAAATCCAGATTCAGACACTTACTAGCTGTGTGACCCTGAGAAAGTCACTTAATCCTGTTTGTCTCATCTGTAAAATGAGTTGGAGAAGAAAATGGCAAACCACTTTAGTACCTTTGCTGAGAAAACATCAAATAGGATCATGAAGAGTCAGACATGACTGAAAAAAAATGATCAAATGACTCGAACCCAGGGTTGTTGTGAGGATCAAAGGAGATAATATTTGTAAAGTATTCATGGCACAAAGTAGGCAATCCATAGATGCCTGTTTCATTCCTTCCTCCTTGTTGTCAAATGAGGAAACCAGGGTTTAGCAAGTGAAGGGACTTGCCCGTGGCCACATGGTTACTAAGCCCCAGAGGCAGGATTCAAACCCAGATTTCTCCTGATTCTCTGATGCCCTCTGGAAAGAACAGAGCACTTGGAGACTTCACGAGAGAGCATATGTTTCTTTTGCAAACACTTTAAAAGGTTTACTGTAATGTCCCTGAGCAAAACACCAAATTAAAGGAATTCATTCACCCTGGGTCAGAAGAGATCCAGGAACCTTCTTTTACTCTGTTCCTCTACTTGGGTTTATTACCATCTCCCAAATTACCTCATCTTCCATTTAGCCAATTAGCCTGCCATTTTCTATAATAGCTGACATTTACATAGGACTTTAAGGCTCACCTCCGGTTCTCACACACCCTTTCACTGGATCCTGAGAGCAACTAGAGGAGGGAAGACAGCCATCCAATGATTTGATTTTCCCCATTTTACAGATGAAACTGGGAATGAGACCAGGGCCATACTGCTGCTAAATAGAGAGATTAGACGGGAATTTAGGGTTTTTAAGTCTAAGTTCAGCACTCTGAAAATGTCCCTGGACAGAAGGGAGTCCTGGGACCTGGGTGCTAAAACTGAACCTGAGTGTGGCTGAGGTATTTCATCCCAAAAGCCAATTATGTAGCACAGTGTGCTAGAGCACTGAGCTTGGAATCAGTAAGACATCTTCCTGAGTTCAAATTAGGCCTCAGACACTTACTAGCTGTGTGACCCAGGGCAAATCACTTTACCCTGTTTGCCTCAATTTGCTCATCTGTAAAAATGAGCTAGAGAAGGAAAGAGCAAGCCATCTTAGTATCTGCCAAGAAAACCCCAAATGGGGTCATGGAGGGTCAGACAGGACTGAAACAACTGAGCAGCAACAACAACAACAACCATCCTGCCTACTTCTTATCCACAACTGAGGCAAACCATATTTCAAGCAATTCTAATCCAGGAAAATCTGTATTTCACAGACTGAGAGTAAGAGTTAAAAGAGATCTCACATCTTCTAGTCCTAAAACACAGGTGTAATTCCATCCCCCTCCTCAATAAACTCCAGTGGTTCCCTTTTTATTGTCTCCAGGATCAAATACAAAATGCTCTGTTTGTCATTCAAAGCCTTTCATAACCCAGCCCCATCTCACCATTCCAGTCTTCTCTCCCTCCTCTGATCCAACTACGGACCTCCTTGACTTACTCTAAGTCCCAAATAAAATCTTATCTTCTACAGAAAGTCTTCCCCAACCACTCTTAGTTTCAGCACCTTCTCTCTGTTAATTATTTTCTATTTATCCTATTTATAGATTTATTTTATATTTATCCTGTTTATAGCTTGTTTTGTATATACTTGTTTGCATGCTGTCTGCCCCCTCTGCCCCCCATTAAATCATAAACTTCTTGAGGACAGGGACTGCCTTTTGCCTCTTTTTGTATCCCAAGTGCTTATCAAAGTGACTGATTTAGACTAGATGACCTCATTTCCCTTCCCACCTTGAGAGACAGTGAACTTAATATTCATTTAGTTGCCAGTCATAATAGTGGCCATTTATAAAGCTTTGATCACATTGGATATTCTCAATGGCCCTAGATGCAGAGAGCAATAGTAAGATTCTACATAAGGTTCAAAGAAGTTGTGTTACTTGTCTGGCTAATAAATGATATAGCTAGGGTTCAGGTCCTCTGATTCTATACCCTGGACTCTTTCCACCACACCACAGCTGGGAAGTATTGCTGATTCCTTCTTGGAATATGTCATCAGCCACCAATGCCTATGTCATACTTTGTATCTTTCCCATCAATCCCTTCCAGGAATTGTGGAGTTGTAGAGGAAGTGCCTTGGAGGTCACCTAGCCCAAGCTCCACTTATGGATTCACCCAATGAAACATCCATGAGTAAATTGTCTGACTTTTATGCAATGGAAGATTGGAACCTCATTGCCCTATCTTCCATGACACTGTTTCAAGATCTCCAGTGAGAGGGAACTCCAATACATTAAACTATAAGCTCCTTGAGGGCAAGAACTATCTTTTGCCCTTTTTTATATGCCTAGCACTTAACACAGTGCTTGACACATAGTAGTTAATAAATAATGATTGATAGATTGAACTCACTCCTACCTACATGAAGTAATTCATTCCTAACTTTAATTATTTGAAAGTTTGAGTAATATTATCTGGAGCAGGCAAGAACTTTAGGAAGCTGGGTAACACATTTGGACAGAGTTTGGGACTTGAGTCAGGAAGACTTGAGTTCAAATGGGGCTACTAAGTAAGATAACCAGGATTCAAATCCAACTCTCCTAGTTTCCACATCCAGTGGTCTTTACATTATACCATGCTCCTTCCTTATATTGAGCCAAAAATATACCTCCTTACAACTTACCCCCATGGTTCCTAATTCTGCCTTTCAAAGCCAATCAGAGTGTGTCTAATGCTACTTCCACAGGGCAACCCTTGATATATTTAAAGACCAATTCTTGTCTATTTTGACTGTCTCCACTCCAGCAGTACCCAGTAAATAGACACCAGATACTGAGTTCATGTTTAGATTTTAAAAGCAATAGCCTCATCGCTGGTCTCCTTGCCTCCTGTCTCTCCTTGGCCTCCAATCTAGCCAGCATTATCTTGCTAAAAGTCATTTAATTCAACAAACATTTATGAATCATCTACCCTAGGTAACGTCCCATGATTAGGCCCACAGACACACACAAAAAAGACACACAGAGCTCAGAATTTAATTGAGGAAAAGACATGTGAACAACTTTGTGAGACTAGGAAGAGTGATATATGTGCCTGTGATGGATAGATTCTAGAGGGAAGGTAAAGAAGAAAGTTACTCACTGAAAAGTACCTCCCTCTGTATTAGTATGGAAATGCTTGTTTTATTCTATAAATTTAAAATTATTTTTTTAAAAGAACAACCCCTATAAGACAAACTCATTAGTTGTAATATTGTCTTCTGTCAGTTGCATAAAAGCTATTAGTAGCTGCCTCAATTACCTCAATTTGCATGGATTCATTAATATTTTATTCTTTTTAACATTTTATTAATTAATATTTTATTTATTAATCTTAATTTCCTTTTCTCTCCACCTCATGTCTATGGCTTTTCTGTCCACATGACTTTTGGCTCCTGGGGTCATGTATATTCCTTTAAATAACTGCCCAATTAACCACAGCCCAATCTGAGAAAGAGTTCCAGACCTGGGGCTGCTGTCTTTGCCCCCCCCCATTTACTAGCTTTTTGACCTCAGGCAAGACCCTCTGACCCTTACTACTCTCATCTAGAAAATGAGCAAATAACTTCTGCCTCACCTCCTTCACCAAAGTGAGGACCAAATGAAATGACAGAAATGAAAGAGCTTCATAAATAGTAAAGTTTATGTAAATGTGGATAAGATGGTCAAATAATATGATAATAGTATTTATATAGTGTTTAAAGTTTACCAAGCATCATCATCATCATCATTTACATGGTGCCTACTATGTGTCAGATACTATGCTAAGAACTTTACCAAGATTATCTCATTTGATCCCTCAATAACCAATGAGAAATACATGTCATTATTATCACTTTACAGATGAGGAAAATGAGGCAAATGGAGGTTTATGAACATCACTAGGTTTTTTTTTTGTTTTTGTGTTTTAAGCATTAAGTAAGTGTCTGAGGCTAGATTTGAACTCAGGTCTTCCTGACTCCAGATCCAGCACTAAACACTTTGTAGCTACTGTCTAAATACTTAATACTTAAATGAATGGCCAATTGAGTAGATGAATGAGTGAACAGATGGATGGATGGATGGATGGATGGATGGATGGATAGATGGATGGATGGATGAATACATGAATGAACAATTTGTGAATAAATAAGCACATGAAAGAATAGATGAAAGCATGTACAAATGAATGAATCCAGTCAATAAGCAATTATCAAGTACCTATTATAGATTTCTGCTTCTTCATCTTTAAGTAAGGGGATGAACTAAATGAGGATTTTCCAAAGACTTACTCAAAAGATTTTGAAATCAATTGCTACCGCCATGTTCCCTTCTGTATGTGCTAGTTATGTTACCTAGGTGTCTAGGTGATACAGTGGATAAAGTGCTGGGCCTAGAATCTGGAAGACCTGAGTTCAAATGTAACCTCAGACATTTACTAGCTATGTGACCCTGGGCAAGTCATTTCATGCCACTTTGCCTCAGTTTCCTCATCTGTAAAATGGGGATAACAATAACAATTGTTGTTCAGTCGTGAACCCTTCATGACCTCTTCATGACCCTGTAGACCATAACATGCCAATGCTGTCCATGGGGTTTTCATGGCAAAGATACTGTAGTGGTTTCTAATTTCTTTCTCCAGTGGATTAAGGCAAATATAGGTTAGGTAACTTGACTTACCCAGGGTCACGTAGCTAATAAGTGTCTGAGGCTGGATTTGAACTCAGATCTTCCTGACTTCAGGCCCAGTGTCCTATCCACTGAACCATCTATCTGCCTCTTAATAATACTTATCTAGCATCAACACCATGGAGTCATTGTGAGGATCAAATGAGATGATACATATAAAGCACTTGGCACAGTGCCTGGCATATATTTCGGACTTAATAAATGCCAGTTTCCTTTCTTCCTTATTGAATATTTACCTATTTGGTGAATAAATAAATTCATTATTAATCCATCTATTCATTTCATTGTGTGTAAAGTTCTATACTAAGCCCTAGGGAGTTGGGGAAGAAGCAGAAAAATCTAAGGCCTGGCCTCAAGGAGTTTCCACTTCAGTTTTTTGCATGTGCCACAATTAGAGCAACAACTCAATCAGCAGAAAAGCAGCAAGATCCAGCGGTAAGAGCCCTGGGCTAGGATCCAAGAAGTCTGAGGTCTTGTCCTAGCTTTTCCATTACCTTTTCTGTATGACCTTGAACAAGTAACTTTACTTTCCCAAATCTCAGCTTCCTCCTCTGTAAAATGAGGTAGAGGGAGGGTTGGATGAAGCCATTTCTAAGGTCTCTCCCAATGCTAATAGCTTCAGATCTCAGGATTCTACATTATTACCTCTAGCAGGTTTCCCTCAACTCTTCAAATCAAATGAAAGAGAATCTACCGGCCTTAGTGAAGCAGCCCTTTCTTGAATTGGGACAGCAAAGGACTGTGGAGCTAGTTGTTGGCAGGCAAAGGTGGTACTATTTTTATGGTTTTATTGAGGGCAAAATTCTGGAAAATAATCGAGGTTGCCTCTGGACAATGCAAGCGAAGGGAAGGAAGCGCGGGCCTGCAGTGTCTGGAATTTAGAGAAGGGCATTCTGGTTCATAATAGCTCCCACTGCCCTGGAAAGGGCACTGGATTTGTAGCTGGCAGATTTTGATTCTGATCCAGTACGTAACCTTGTGAAAGTCATCTCACTTCTCTAGGACTCAGATTTCTTCCATAAAAATGAGGGGATGGAGGCAGCTAGGTGGCACAGTGGATAAAGCACTGGCCTTGGATTCATAAGGACCTGAGTTCAAATCCGGCCTCAGACACTTGACACTTACTAGCTGTGTGACCCTGGGCAAGTCACGTAACCCTCATTGCCCTGCCAAAAAAAAAAAAAAAAAGGAAAAGAAAAAAATGAGGATATGGGGCAGCCAGGTGGCACAATGGGTAGAGCATTGGCCCTGGAGTGAGGACGACATGAGTTCAAATCTGACCACAGACATTTACTAGATGTGACCCTGGGCAAGTCACTTAACCCTGATTGCCTCCAAAAATAATAAAATCAAATAAAATGAGGGGATGGTTCTAGGTGATCTCTAAGGCCCCTTTCAACTCTTCACTCTATTCCATAAGCCTATGAATAAGGGGAAATAATTCTACTGAGTAGAAACGCTGAAGTCAGAAGTATGTACACTAAAGGAACCTGCACATAGAAACTGGAGAGGAATTTGGAGCTTAAGGCCGGTTTTCTGACAATTTTCACAACTGTTCACGTCTGGTTAAAATACGAAAGAACAACTATCCACACAGACTGCATTGTACAATGAATAAAGAGTTGCACTTGGTGATGAACTTGGAGATGTGAGTTCTAATCCCATCACCAACGTACACTAGTTGTATGACCATGAGCAAGTCACTGAACCTTCCTGATTCTGTTTCCTCATCTCTAAAATGAGGATAATAATACCTCCAGGACCTACTTCACAGATTTTCCTCATAAATACCCTGTGAAGCAAATAATGGAAGTATTCTTATCCTCATTTGACAAAAGAAGAAAATGAGGACCAGAGAGTTGAAGTCATTTGTCTATGTTGTTTTTGAATCATTTCAGTCACATCCAACTCTTTGTAAACCCATTTGGGGTTTTCTTGGCAAAGATAATGGAGTGGTTTGCCATTTCCTTCTCCAGCTCATATTTTACAGATGAGGAAACTGAGGCAAACAGGGTGAAGTGACTTTTCCAGGGTCATACAGCTAGTAAGTGTCTGAGGCCAGACTTGAACTCAGGCCCTTCTAACCCCAGGGTCTGTTCTACTTCCACTACATTACCTAGCACCCACATTTGCTTATAGCCATTCAGCTAATAAATGTAAAAATAGATGTCAGGTATAAAACATGGGCCTTTCCACCAGATCAGAAATTTTAATACTTTGAATTACAGAGATACATAATGATTGATGCCAGATGACAGGGTAGCAGCTAGTTATTCAATAAATTTAAATTTGGCAAAATCTTATTTAGCATCTACTATGTGTCTTATTCTATAATACCTAAAAGATAGTATTTGCATAGCGCTTCTGAGAGTTGCAAAGCACTTTTAGAAATATTACTCCAGGGGCAGCTAGGTGGTGCAGTGGATAAAGCACCAGCCCTGGATTCAGGAGGACCTGAGTTCAAATCCAGCCTTAGACATTTGACACTTATTAGCTGTGTGACCGTGGGCAAGTCACTTAACCCTCATTGCCTCACTAAAAAAAGGAAAAAAAGAAATATTACCCCATTTGATCCTCACAACAACCCTGGGAGATAAATGCTTTTATGGTCTCCATTTTACAGATGAGAAAACTGAGGCTGCGATTTATGCAAGGTCACACAGATATCTAAGACAGAATTTGAATTCAGGTCATTCATCTCCCACCTACCTGTATTCCTTTGGTCCCCAGGAAACTCACCATCCTTTCAGACTACATAGACTCATCACTCACACTCCATTGGTTCTCTTTTGCCCCTCTAATTGAAGGACTGAAAGGCAGAACAAAGAAGTCTTCCTGAAACCTCCACTTAAAGAGAGCTCCCAGGCTAGCCATCTCTTCAGTTCCCATTTAACTGCACTCCTTTGAAGTGGACTCCATCCCATGGGTACCTTCCACCTCACCCTCCCATCTTGTGATTTCTTCCATTAGATTATAAATTTGCTGAAGGCAGGGACTGTATTTCTTTTTTTTTTTTGGAAGAGGAAATTATTTTAATAAACAAATAACATCTTAGAATTATTATTACAATGATTTTTAAACCCTCAAAAAGGGTCTTGGGGGAATCCCCAGGGGTCCATGGAACATGTTTTGAAAACTTCTAGGATAGAGAAATTGGAGATAACAAGTTATAGCAAGTCAGGACTTTGGAGCTTCAATTTTTCTTAAGAATATGGGTTTCGTAAGCTTCCCTGCAATCTAGCAGGCTTCCTGAACATTTTTTATTAAGCATCCCAGGGGCTGTCTTTTTTTAATATTTGTATCCCGAGCTCTTAGCACAGTCACCTGGCACATGGTAGGAACTTCATAAATGTTTATTGACTGATTGAGTGAGGTCTTCCTGACTCCATGTCCAGCATTATATCCACTTTGCCAAATTTGAAAAGTCACATTCAGTTCCTTTTAGAATTAAAGATGGAGGGAGTGGAGAACAGCTAAAATGCAAGAAAGACTGGAGGCTACATCATACATGGGGCTTTTTTCTTTTCAGGACAATGAGACTTAAGTGACTTGCCCAGGGTCACAGAGCTAGTGTCAAGTGTCTGAGGCCAGATTTGAACTCAGGTCCTCCTGAATCTAGGGCTGGTGCTTTATCCACTGCACCACCTAGCTCCCCCCTAGAACTGGGGCTTTTTAGCCTAGAGAAAAGAAAACTTGGGTCAGGGAATGGGGGATCACTGCCTTTAAATATTTGAACTATCAGCATCATTATCAAGAAGCATTTATTAAGTGCCTACTATGTGCCAAGCACTGTGCTAAGAGCTAGGGATATAAACCATCATGGAAAGGGGGGTTAACCTCATTCTAATTGACTCTCAGAAGTAGGTATGATAATTAGAAATTATAGAAAAGCAAATTTCTAATGAATATAAGGAAAACAACTATGGAATAAAAACTATCTGCCTCTTAAAGTAAATGATTCCCTTTCCTTGAACATCCTTGAGCAGGTACCATAATCACTTTGTTCAGGATGGTGTAAAAAGAATTCCTTGATAGTTACCATTTGGACTAAATGAAGTCTGAGGTCCCTTCCACCTCTAAGCGTCTGTGGTTCTATAATGACTGAGAGAGAAGGGGCAATAGAGAGCCATTGAGGGTATTAGAGGAGAAGCCCACATTCACAATTTAATTACTGATATCATGTCAATTTTTGCCCAAATCATCTGTATTCTATCTCCTTAGGTTCCTTTCAGCTCTAACATTCTTTGTTCTAAGACTTCTCACACATCTAATGCCCTAGGTCTCTATGGTTCTTTTCTTTGGTTTCTGAAACATCTGGTGTAAGTCACTGCTGGAAAATACCAGCCTCAAGAAACTATGGTGCCTTGTTGTTCTCTTTTAAAAAAAAAAAACTCCTGAACATGTTTCTTCATCCCTGGTAGTGCTAAATGAGCATATGGTGTACACAAAAAAAATCCCCTGTATTTGGGTCTGACACCATCCTACTGATTCTGTAGCCTCCTCCCAATTCACATTAATCATCTCAGAGGATCCAGGGCAGATCTTCGGTGGGTGCTCATGGAAACGGGGATAAGAAATAACAACAGATTCTGGATTGCGGTGGGTCTTGTCACAGACCTTGGGAAGCCTGCTCTGAGCAAAGTGATGCTTTGGGGGGTTCTTACATCATAGAGAAGTTGAAAACTGGAAGAAACTTTTGAGGTCATCTAGCCATCTGCCTGAATTTTACAGATGAGTAAACTGAGGCCAAAATAGTGGTGATCTGACTCAGATCAAATTAGAGGAACTTCCTGAATTTGAAAGCAAGTCTGTGCTTTTTCAACTACCCTCCTCTGTCTTTCTTTCCCTTCAATCCTGCATTGGTAATACAACACACACACAATTTCCAGGTATATCAACCTGCTTTTCAGATTTATCAGTTTTAGAAACATGGGATTTCCTGGCTTTCAATTTCTTGGCGCATGTACCCAGTAGTGGGATTTCTGGAACAAACTATTAATAAGAAAGGAAGGAAGCGAGCACTTATCAAGTGATTACTATGTGCTAAGTGCTTTACAGATATCCCATTTGATCCTCACAACAGCCCTGCAAGGTAGGTGTTATTATCTCCATTTCACAGTTGAGGAAACTGAGGCAAACAGAGGTTAAGTGGCTTGTCCAGGGTCACAAAACTAATAAGTATCTGAGTCTGGATTTGAATTCAGGTCTTCTTGACTCCACATGCAACACCACCTAGTGGCAGAGCATCCAGATGAGGACAATGGATAATTTTTGTTTGTTTGTTTGTTTTGTGGGGCAATGAGGGTTAAGTGACTTACCCAGGATCACACAACAATCAATAATTTTTATTGTTCAGTCATGTCCAACTCTTCATGATCTCATTTGGAGTTTTCATGGCAAAGATACTGGAGCGGCTTGTCATTTCCTTCTCCAGCTCATTTTCTAGATGAGGAAACTGAGGCAAACAGGGTTTGGTGACTTGTCCAGGGTCACACAGCTGTTAAGTATCAGAGGCTGGAATTGAGCTCAGGAAGATGAATCTTCCTGATCACAAGCCCAGTGCTCTATCTACTTTGACACCTAGCTGTCCAATCAAGATGATAACGGGTCTCAGAATCATGTCATTTCTGAGGATCAGTTTAAAGAAGTCAAAGATATTTAGTTTAAGGAAGAAAAGACTTGAGGTGGGGGTAGGGTGGCAAGTAATAGCTAGGTTTAAGCACGTGAAATTTGAAAGACCTTAGATTTGTTCTGCTGAGGTACACAGAGTAGATAATGTGCCAACTTACAGTCTAGAAGGCCTTGATTCAAATCCTACTTCAGTCACTTTCTAGGTTCACAACCATGGGCACATCATCCAACATCTCTAAACCTCAGTTTCCCCCTAATAAAATAAGCAAAGCTCCAAGGTACCCATCTCACAGAGTTATTGTGAGGCTCAATAGAGTATTTAGATAATTCTCTAATAATAACCTAACAGCTAGCATTAAATAAGGCTATAAAGTTTGCAAAGTGATTCACAGATACCTCATTTTTATCCTTACAAGGACTCTAGGAGGTATATACTATTATTTATTTAATTGGGGGGGGGGCGGCTGGGCAATGAGGGTTAAGTGACTTGCCCAGGGTCACACAGCTACTAAGTGTCAAGTGTCTGAGACCGGATTTGAACTCAGGTACTCCTGAATCTAGGGCTGGTGTTTATGCACTGTGCCACCTAGCTGCCCCTGGTATGTACTATTATTATCCCTATTTTAGGGATAATTTACAGATGAAGAAACCACAGATGAAGGAGGTTACGTGACTTGCCCAGAAGTATGTAGCAAGTAAGTGTCTGAGGCTAGATTTGACCTAAGGTCTTCCTGACACAAAGTTCAAAGTTCTCTCTGCTGTACCACCATGAGAATCTATGAAAAGTGCTTTGGAAACCTTAAAGCCCCCTATAAATGTCACATACAGGGGCACCCAAAAAGTATGGACTAAATGTACCTAGGTGAGCCTTTCCTTCCTGGGAAGGGTCAGTAATAAGGCTCTCCCTGAGGTGTGCTGGGACACCCAGCCCATGCTCTATGAATGTCTCTACTCACTTTTTATCATTATCATGATCATTCATTCATTCACTAATTAACTCATTCATTCATTCATTCATTCATTAGCTAGAAAGCTGGGGAAAGATCTGGATTGAATTAAATGAAAAGCTGGTAATTGGAGGTAGTCAAAAGTGGAATGGATTACCCCAGGAGGCAGCACATTCCCCCTCATTGAAGGTCTTCAGACAAAGGCTAGATCACCTCCTCTTGGGTGTGTTGTAGAGGCTGTTCAGAAATGGGATCCATCTAATTGGATAGCCTCCAAGGTACCTGAGAACTCTAAGAGCCTGTGATTCTGTACCCAGCCTGCCCTTCTGTAGGCAATGCCCAACATTCTAAATCCCATCAGAACTTTACTGTGATCACTGGTCTAGGAAACATAAGGATGAGTCACAGCCAGACCCTACCCTCATAAAGTTTACAATCTAGTAAGGGAAGGAAGATAGAAAACAACTTGGCAGGGTTAGTGGGCCACAAGCTAAATTTGAGTCAACAGAATTACAGGACATCCCAAATAGCTAATGTGATTTGGGGACTACATGAGTAGAGATGCGGTGTCTAGGTCTGACAGGCCATGACCACGTTGGGCATATTGTGTTCTGTTCTAGGGATCATGCTGTAGAAAGTACATTGATTTATGGGAGGCAGGCAGCCAGGATGATGACAGGATTCCAAATCACAGAAGATGGGAAGGGAGGGTTGGTGAGAGAGAAGGGTCAAAGAGATGTCTGGAGTGATGAGCCCAGGTCACAGGGAGGAGGGTGGTGAGTCAGGATGAGGAATGGTTTCCAGGGAAGTTCAATTCAATTCAATAATCACTTATGAAGTGTCCAGTAAGTATAATTGATATGGAGATAAGTCAAGATATTAATAAATACTTTGAGATATGAAAAGACTGTCTTCATTTTTGGTTTTGTGTCCTCAGTAACCAGGACAGTGCCTTGCCCAGAGTGAGCACTTAATAAATACTTGTTGAATTGAAAGACAAATAGACAGTTGATGGTGCCATGGATAGAGTGCTGGACCTGGATTCAAGAAGACCTGAGTTTGAATTTAGCCTCAGATACTTACTAGCTTTGTGACCTTGGGCAAGTCATTTAACCTCTGTCTGACTCCATTTCCTCAACTATAAAATGGGGATAATAAGGGGCAGCTAGGTGGCACAGTGGATAGAGCACTGGCCCTGGATTCAGGAGGACCTGAGTTCAAATCCCGCCTCAGACACTTAATACTATCTATGTGACCCTGGGCAAATCACTTAACCCCAATTGCCTCACACACAAAAAAAATGGGGATAATAAAAGCACTTTGTGAGGATGAAATGAGATATTTGTAAAAGTACTTAGCATAGTGCCAGCATATATTAGATACTGTATAAATACTTATTCCTTCCTTTCCTTTGACAATCTATTGATCAATCTTTCTATCTGTAGCTAATGATCAAATGTAAAAACAGGAAAAAGAAGGGGGAGAGATAGATGAGAGAGAGAAGAGAGGGGAGAGAGAGAGGAGAGGGAAGAAGGAAGAGGGGGGAGGAAGGGAGGGAGAGAGAGAGGAGAGGTGAAAGAGAGATGAGAGAGAGAAGAGAGATGAGAGAGAGAGAGAGAAAGACAAGAGAGAGAGAGAGATATGACGGATACAGACTAAAAGACAGCACCAAGCTCCAAGCTGGGTGAATTTTGCCTTCTCCCCTTGCTTCTCTGGCTTCTATGATTTGCAAGTCATTTGTAATATTTTTAATCTTATCAAAGACTAAATAATGAAAATCAGTAGAAATAATTTATTTACTTTTATGAGCTCTCCCTTCTTTAACCCCTCCCACACCTCCAAATTAAGAGCACCGAGCTAATATTTATCCTTTGAAAATCCACATAGGGGTATCCCAAGCACTCTGGACTTTCGCTTGGACTCAATGACTTCATATTTTATGACCTTCAACTCCAAATTGAGCAGAAATTTCCCTTTTCACATAAGATGGATGGGCTTTTATTAAATTACCATTTTTTAAAAATTCAGCTGGTGGGAAAAGACAGAATTGTTCAAAGATATTAGATCTGAGACTCCGGCTTCCATTACCATTCACAAGTACTTTAATTAAGCAGGACTGGCAGTATCCTCATGGAGATGCTGAAAGATCTGAAGCAAGATGAGTGCTCTCCCTGTGAAAGTTGTATTTGGGAATACATTTGGCATCACAAGGAGACTGTGGGGTGGGGAAGAGAGAGCACTGTATTTAAGATCAAAAGACCTGGGTTCAAGACCTACTCCCACCACTGTACAACAATGGGAAAAGTCACTTAACTTCTCTGTTTCAGTTTCCTCACTTCTAAAATTGAAAGAAGAAGGGAGGAGGAAGGGGGAGGAGAGGGGAAGGAGGAAGAGAGTGTAAGGGAAAGGAGGAGGGGGAAGGAGAAGGGAAAAGGAGGGGGAGGAGAGAAGAAGGAGGAGGGAGAAGAAAGGGGTAGGAGAGGGAGGAGTATATGACCATGCCAAATGAGGCTTAGTTGAAGGAAATGGAGATGTTTAGGCTAGAGAAGAGAAGATGAGGTGGGAGTGGGAGGTTGAGACAGGGTTGTCTTTATGTTTTTAAATGGTTGTCATGTACCAACTTATTCTGCATGGACTCGAAAGATAGAACTGGGAGCCGTGGGTGGAAGTTGGAAGGAGCCAGTTTTCAGCTCAGTCAGTCAACAAATATTTATTAAGCAATAAGTACGTGTTAGGAAGCATGCGAAACACTAGGGATACAAGGACAGGCCAAAAAGCAAAAACAAATGAAACAAGGAAAAACAGTGCCTGCCCTCAGTAAGTGCACTTTCTAATGTGGGAGAGAACTTGTAAATAACTAGGTACATATGAGGTATATGTTTACAGAGTAGATGGAAGTAATCTCAGAGGGAAAGCACTAGGAGTGGTGGGAACCTGGAAAGACCCCCCCTGTAGAAAGCAAGATTTAAGCTGTCTTGAAGGAAGCCAGAAAAGCTAAGAGGTAGAGGAGAGAGGACAGAACATTCCAAGCATGGGGGACATCCAGGACAAAGGCTTGAAGAAGGGAGATGCAGGATCGTGTTTGTGGAACTGCAAGTAGTTCAGTTTAGCTGAATTGTATATGGAAATGAGTATGGTATAAGAAAACTGGAGAAGTAGGAAGGGGCTAGCTATACTTTTGTTTTTTGGGGGGGGGGCAATGAGGGTTAAGTGACTTGCCCAAGGTTACACAGCTAGTAAGTGTCAAGTGTCTGAGGCTGGATTTGAACTCAGGTCCTCTGGAATCCAGGGCCAGTGCTCTATCCACTGCACCACCTAGCTGCCCCCAAGGGCTAGCTATACTTTTGAAGAGGTTTAAATGTCCAAAAGATCTTTTACATTTGGTCCTGGAGGTAATAGGGAGCCACTAGAGTTCATTGAACGGGGAAGTTTTCTAAACTATTGGAGGTCCTCAGGCAGAGAATAGGCCACCTCAGGACATAATGGGTTCTCTATCACTAGACATCCTCAAGGGAATGCCAAATGGCCACTGATCTATCTTGATCAGGAATAGGTGAGTCTGGTTAAGGTTCTGAGACCCCTTTCAGCTCAAAGATGTTGTCATTCTGGGGCAGCTAGATGACATGGTTGGTAACATCAGTAAATTTGGAATCAGGAAGATCTGAGTTCAAATCCTATCTCAGATACTTATTGGCTGTGTGACCTCCCCAAAGTGACTTAACCTCTGTATGACTCAGTTTCCTCATCTGTAAAAATGGAGATAATAGTAGCATCTCCTCAGGGTTGGGAGGATCAAATGAGATCACATATGCATTGTGCTTTGCAAACCTTAAAGTTCTATATACATGCTACCTATTTTTTAATACCTGCCCTATCCATTGCCTTCCTTATAGCCTACAAGGCAATAGTCAGAAGCTAAATGTCACATTTTTGGGGGTGCCAACCACCCACAGGGTCTGAGCAAAAAATAGGAGCCAGGGAATGAGAAATATAGTAAACACCTGAAGTCCCAGAGTCAAACAATACTTTTCAAAAGGTTTTCCTTAAACTGGAAGCCAAAGAGATGTATCAAAAGCTTCTCTTAAGGCAGATAGAAGTGGGTTTGGGGTTTTTGGAGCAAAGATATTCCCACATCTGGTAAATCCAGAGACCTAGCAGGGTCACAGTCTCTTGTGTGTACTTTGTCTCTTCCTGACAATAGTAAGAATGGCTCATGTTTTCAGAGAGCCTTAAAGTTTAAAAAGCTCCTTCTTGTATTGTTGTTGTCTGTCCTTTGTTCTTGAAGAGGACGGTGACATCAGGTTGATGTCATGACTTGCACTGAATTGGGTTTTAGTGAGGGAGGGTTATACAAGGTCACCAGCCTCACACTCTCCTCCAGAGCCATCTGGGTCCAGTGGCAAGATATACATCAGGACAACTGGAGATGGGCCCAGATGTTTAAGGCAATTGGGGTTAAGTGACTTGCCCAGGGTCACACAGCTAGTCAGTGTCTGAGGTGAGGTTTGGACTCAGGTCTTCCCAACTTCAGGGCCAGTGCTCTATCCACTGTACCACCTGGCTGCCCTTTTTGACAGATGAGGAAACCGAGGCTCAGATCAGATGTGGATTCAGAGGATCTGGGTTCAAATCCTCATAGCCACTTCCTACCTGTGTGACCTTGGACAATTAAACACCACCTCTTGGGGACTCATTTTCCTCACCTGTACATGGGAAGGGTTTGTTTAGATGGCCTCTTAAGGTACTTCCAGCCCTAAATCTAATTTCCTATGGTTCTTTTCTTCCTCCCTGGCTGCTGAGCTGCCAAGGCAGGGAGCCTAATTGATGCAGAGAGAGGAGTCTTCGAAGCTGACACAATTCTAGTGCATGGGGCCATGTGTATTTATGAGACTGGGAAAATATGAAATAATCATCACATGGCACTTTTCTCCTCTGAGCTCTTTGCTGGTCATACTTTCTCCTTTCGGAAGGCACAGTAGGCAGTGGCCTAATCAGCCCAGAGGACAATAAGGAGTGCTTTCTGCCTGTCCCTGACAGTAGGGAGTTGGACTTGAATGTCACTTGTGAGCCAAAAGGGGCTGATCGGGACAGCCTTGTTGGTACCTGAGATGCAAGTGGGTAGGGATACTCCTTTTCAAATTTCCTGTCTACTTAAGATCTCCAACCTTTTCCAGAGAGAAAGGACCAGCTTCTATACTTCATTTCCTTCCCTCATCACAATACTACTCTTTTTTTGGGGGGGGGGGGGCGGCGCGCCATGAGGGTTAAGCGACTTGCCCAGGGTCACACAACTAGTAAAGGTCAAGTGTCTGAGGCAAGATTTGAACTCAGATCCTCCTGAATCCAGGGCCAGGGTTTTATCCACTGTGCCACCTAGCTGCCCCCCACAATATTACTCTTACTCACTCCCGTCCCCTGGCCTTATCCTATACCCTACCTGCTAAATTCCTACAAAGCCTTCTTTGAAGGCCAACTCCTCCATGAAGTCTTCCATAGGCTCTGTCAGGAGGTAATGATCTTCCCATCTCAGAAAGTCTTCAAGTAGAGGCTGGATGGCCTATTGTTGCTGAGTGGATATTTGGTACTGATAGAAATAGGACCCGAGTTCAAATCCTGCCTCAGATACTTTTCAGCTGTGTGTCGATGAGGAAGTCACTTAACCACTCTCAGCCTCAATTTCATTATCTGTAAAATGGGAATAATAATAATATCCCCTCCCTCACAGAGATACTGTGATAATAAAATACCATTAAAAACACTTTGTAAACCTTAAAGCACTATGTAACTGCTAGCTTCTAACTCTGAGGTTAGGATTCTCTTGACACTTCAGATACATCACTCTGACCTTCCTCCTGGGCAAAATTAGAGTCCCAATACTATCCCTTGGGGCCTGCAAAGTCATCCTCACTCCTTTTTGTACTCAAGAATAGCAAATTGAAGATTGTAACTCCTGCCCTGAACTCACAAGAGGTAGTGCACTACAATGAAAAGGGAAAAGGCATAAAAGTCGTGGGTTATAGTTCTAACTCTGCCACTCACTACACTCAATGATTGATAAAGAGTCTGTAATTTGAACCAAGTCATACAATCTCTCCAGGTTGGAAAAAGACCTCAGAGCAAATCTTGTCTAACCACTACCTAAACCAGGAAAGCCCTTCACAGTCCCCCTGAGAAGTAGTCCTCTTGTGAGTCACTTAACTTTTGTCTGCCTCAGTTTCCTCAATTACAATATAAGCATAACAACAGTACCTACTTTGAAGCATTATGAGGATCAAATGAGATAATATGTGTAAAGTACATGGTAAGTGCTTAATACATGTTTGTTCCCTTCTCTCTCCTTCATCCTCTTGGAAAGATCCCATAATGAGGAGCTCACTGCTACTGATGACTGTCCATTACCATTATGAACATTCTCAATTTTTGGAAAGAGTACTAATTGTTACTTACTTCCCTTCTCTTTGTCTCTGTAAATTGTGGACCAAAAATGCTGGTCCTGCCTTCCTCAGAGGGTTGTTGAGATGACCAATGAGAAGGTAAATGTAAAATCATTCTGGAGGAATAGAATTTGCTACACCAGAGTAAGGTAATATTATCATCTTAGGAAAATCCCTCTGTTCTGAGACATACAGGATAGATCTGGGTAAAATTAAAGCTTTTCAAACAGAGGAGGTGGAGGGGTAATGCCAGGCAAGAGAGCAAACTGCCTGACTCATCCCTCCATGACGCATCCATCCCCCAGCCCCAACTCAGCTCATCCTAGAAGAACTTCCTACTGAGACTCACCAAGACTGGCTATTAATGAAGTCATTAACCCTGCTTCAGTGAGAAACTTCTTCCTCCCTGCCAACCTAATCCCCCTTCATCCTAAATTACTGTTTCTCATTCACTGTTCAGAAACATGCTAGAAGGATGGATTGATTAAGTGGAATTGAGCAAGGTCCTACAGTTTCAATCTATCTTCCTTGGAATTGGGTCACCCTTCTGCCTTCCAGACTTACCAGTTCGAATCTTGGTTGGCCTTCAAAAGAAGGTCCAAAAACAATAAAATGTTCCTGCCTCTTGTGCTGATAAGCAAAGACAAAAACAAACACATGAACAGAAAAAAAGTTTTTCACAGTCAATGCTAGGAGGAGTCTTAGAACACAAAATGAAAGTAGAAGTGACCTTAGAACACAGAATATCAGAGCTTGGAAGGGACCTTGGAATACAGAATGTTAGAACTGGAAGGAGTGTTAGAATATGGAATTTTTAAATGGAAGAAAACTTTGAATCCAGAATGCTGGATTAGAGAATGTTGAAAAGGACCAGAGAAGGCATCTAGCACAGCATCTCTCTCAGTCTTCCACTGGACATTTTATAGATGACACATCTGAGACCCAGGAAGGTGCAGTAACATGTCTCTTGTGGGCCCACAGGTAAATTTGTGAAAGATCTAGAGCCAGAACCCCAGTGTCTTGATTCTGGGTTCCACTGTTTCCTTCTCTTCTTTTCTTTTTCCTAGGGTCTTCCTGCTCATCCTTTCCCTACTCAAGTGCAAGTTTCTCCCCTCACTGAAGGTCTCATCCTGTGAGGTGATGGACTGGTGATGGACAAAGGGAAAAGAAAGGAGAGAGGGAGGAGAGCAGCCTCTGACCCTACAGTTGTCATTGCAAAGTGTTTAGTTTCTGCAACTGCCTCCTCTTTCCCCACTATTCTTCTGTCAGTTTTGGGGAAGGAAATGCCTCAGGATCCCTCTCAAGTGAGCAATATTCACCCTCCAGATGTCATTTTGTTGTTTGTCCTTCATTTTTGGAAAGGACCAATCAGCAGCTTGGGATCAAATTTCATCACAGGAAAGTTCCTATAGTGACCTACCTAACTCCCATAATCCAAGACAGGCAGAGAGTAATACTATCTCTTCCCAAAGATTTACACCCTCCTGGACAGATGAAACTAATCCCATGGGTTGAATCCCACAGAGAGAAACCATGAGGCAGCATGTAAACTCATCCAAGAGGGAATGAAGGAAAAGAAGCCTGATACCAACATGAGTGTTGAAAGCACACTGATTCCATGACCTGTCCCAATCTGTCACACATGACATGCACTAAGAACCTTTCAAGTTTTTACAAAATCTTTTTTTCCCAGTAGCCATATGTTGTAGGCAGCCTGAGTAACTGTTACATCCATTTTACAGATGAGGAAACAAAACTCACATAGCCAGGAAGCAACAAAGCCATAATTCAGACCCAGGTCTTCTAATGCCAACTTTCTGTTCTTTGCCCTATACCTGATTTCCTTGCCAGTCTTACATGGCACTGGGCAAGTTAGTTAACCCTGTTTGCCTCAGTATCCTTATCTGTCAAATAAACTAGAGAAGGAAATGACAAACCAATTCAGTATCTTTGCCGAGAAAACCCCAAACAGGATCACAAAGAGTCAGACATGACGAAACAACCGAACAACGACTGACTGTGTCTCCAGTTAGTATCTTCTGGTCATATACATAACTGTGACTTGGAGGTGGGTCCTTGGCTCCTAAGGCAGCAACCTGAAAGTTTTGGCCCATCCTATAAAGTTAGAAAGTCTTCAAGTAGTCCCATGATGGAATATATACATGAAGAGACTTATGGCAAGAGGCTGACAAACAGGGGCTGATTTTTTTTCAGCCATAGCAACTCATGAAAACCTTTCTATTAACATGTGGAGGACTTGTGACTGGCACCAGTGGATGGAGAAACCCACACCAGAGGTGTTGCAAATCCCTAAACTACTCAAATATAGAGTCAACATTAATGCTAGACTATACTTTAAGTATATTGTGGGAACAAGAGGCATTCAAGTGACATTCAGTGGACCTAGATGTTACACACTAGATCTAGAGTCAGGAAGTTCAAATCTGGCCTCGGACATTTACTAGCTGTGTGATCATGGGAAAGTCACTTAATTTTGTTTGCCTCAGTTTCTTCATCTGTAAAATGGGGATAACAACACCACTTGTTTTCCGGTTTGTTGTAAGGATCAAATGAGATATCTATAAAAAGCTCTTAGCACAGTGTCTGGCACAAATTAGGCATGATAGAAATGCTTATTCTCTGCTTCCCATCCCAAGGTTGTTACAAGGATAAAATGAGATAATATTTTTAAACACTTTGTAAATCTGAATATGCTATGTAAATGTTAGCTATAATTATTATTATTAACATAATCACCAATTATAAGTTTAAATAGAAATCAGGGGCTATTGACTTTTTTTTTTTTTGTAGCATGACCTCTGGCAGTCCAATGAAGCCTGTGGACCACTTCTCAGAATAATGTCTTTAAATGCATAAAATAAAATATATAGGACTAAAAAGGAAATTAATTAATTAATATTGAAGTATTGTTATCAGAATACATATTATTTAAAATTGATGGACCTCAGGCTAAGAACCCCCTAATCTAAAGGAAAAATACATTCCAGGTTCTTAAAAACTACATTACAAACAAGAATATGGCACATGGGGAGAAGCCTTTTGAAGGTTTCCATATTTACTCAAAGAATTATTTTTTGAAATGAAATATTGGAAGTCCTCAATGTTTAGTTTTCAATCCTATTCTCTCAGATGAGATAAGCCTGCTCTGTCTCAGCTAGATTCCAGCCTGTAACATAATCCTACCTCCTGACCACTTCTGAACCAGAGGTAATCAGGACATAAGAACAATTTGCATGAAAGTTTATGAGCTCATAGGTTTTATTTTATTTCTGAGTCCATACTGGCCCAAACTTAACTCTCACAAACCTTGCCTTCAAGAAGCTGACAGTCTAACTGTAGGAAAAAACGACAACAACAACAACAAAATAATAGTAATAATAATAATAATAATGTTCCTGAAGGAATCTGAGGCAAACAAGCTCAAGTGACTTGCACAGGGTCACACAGCTGGCAAGTGCCTGAGGCCAGATTTGAACCCAAGAAGAATTCTGACTTCAGGGCCAGCACTCTACCCACTAGCACCACCTAGCTGCTCCCATTATAAAGGATGATGATGCTTACTATGATCTCACTTGATCTTTACTCTAGCCCTAGGAAGTAGGCAGGGCAGGCTAATAAAAAACAACAACTCACATGAATACAGGAATTGAGAAAGAAACATGCAGAGAGGAAGAGGAAGCAGTGTGCCCAAGGTTACAAATCTGAGAACTTTTTTTTTTTAACTTTCTAATAATAGCTCACATCAACATAATGGTCATTCATGATTCTAGAGTTCTGATGATTAAAAAAGCTCCCACCCCTCCTCACAGAGAGGTGATCAATATGGGAACTTGTTTGCTTGACTATGCTTATAAGTTGCAAGCATTTGTTTCCCTCCCCACCTTGGAAGAAGGTGGCAAGAGAGAGAAATAAATGCTTGTTAACTGAACAAAGTAAGATTCATAAGAATAACTCTCATATTGTTATCACATTTTTCCCTTTACAAAATACTCTCCAGGGCAGCTAGGTGGCGCAGTGGATAAAGCACTGGCCCTGGTTTCAGGAGGACCTGAGTTCAAATCCAGCTTCAGACACTTGACACTTACTAGCTTTGTGACCCTGGGCAAGTCACTTAACCCTCATTGCCCCGTCGAAAGAAAGAGAGAAAGAAAGGGAAGGAAGGAAGGAAGGAAGGAAGGAAGGAAGGAAGGAAGGAAGGAAGGAAGGAAGGAAGGAAGGAAGGAAGGAAGGAAGGAAGGAAGGAAGGAAGGAAGGAAGGAAGGAAATACTTTCTTCATAACAACTCCCTGAGGCAGGTAATGCAAGATGATTCCAAGAGATTAAGAGACTTGTTCCAAATCACACAGCTAGTTATGATCACAGGCAGGAGGATGTGAACCCAGGTCTTCTTACACAAAAGATCGGTGTTCTTTCCAACATCCGATGCTGCCTCTAAATACCATCTGTCAATTTCTCTTAGAAAGCAAGCCTAGATAGATACTTTGCTAACATATAAACCTTGAAGATGTCAGACCTCAGTAAATTTATCAATCAATCAACAAGCATTTGCTAAGTGCCTCCCATGAGTCAGACATTCTGGCTGGGTGCTGGAGATGCAAAGAATGTAAGCCCCTTGAAGGCAAAGACTGTTTGTCCACTCGGGAAACAACACGGGCACAAATCAATAAGTGCAAAATAAATAGAAAATTATTTGGAGGCGAGGAGGGGAACAAATTATAAAACAGCCAGGTGGTTCAGTGGATCAGGTGCTGGGCCTGGAATCTGGAAGACTTTAGTTGACATGCAGCTGCAGATACTTACTAGCTGTGTAACCTTGGGCCAGTCACTGAAACTGTTGCTGCCTCAATTTTCCTCCTTGTAAAATGGAGTAGTAATAATAGCAACTGCCTCCCAGAGTTGTTGTAAGGATCAAATGAGATAATTCTTGTAAAGCTCTTAGTCCAATGCCTGACACACAGTAGGTGCTATCTAGGAGCTAGCTAGTATTTTTGTGATTTAGTGGCACTTAGGTTGAGCAAGCAGCCCCATTTAGAGTTTCCCCTAGGGATCCAGTAAGAAGAATGTTCTTTTATGTCTCTCTCTGGGAAAGGCCAGTTCTCATCCCGCAAACTGCTAAGCAATCAGGATAAAGGCAGCCTGTCCCATTTTAAATGCTGAATGGAACCCTTTGGCCCATTAATCTTTATTGAGGTACGCTGCATTGTCCTTAACATTCTGAAAGAATGTTTGATTAATCCAGGATTCCAAAAAGAATGAAGACGCTTCTCTTGCAGTATGCAAACAAGGAGCTGCCCCTGGACAGCAGCAGATGGGATGCCAGCAGAAACTTGGGTACTCTCCAGGGCAGCTCCTCAAGAACCTTGGCCTGAAGACACAAGGCAGATCTTCGGTTGTTGCTGGGTTTTTCCCCTGTTGGCCACAGAGGACAGCTATGATCGGCTGAGAGAGAGAGAGAGAGAAAGAGAGCTGGAAGGGAGGCAGATTTGGGGTCAATATACAGAAGAACTTCCTACCAACTGATGCCACCTCTAGGGATGAACTCTGCCAGTGGTGTGCTGGTAAATGTTTAACAACTGACTTGCTGAAAAGAAAAGAAAAATATGCGTGTATATATTTTATATATAACAAAAACCATTTATGCATAAGAAAAAAACTATTTTTTTCTTTTTGACATTTGAATTTCATATATTTTGGTATATATGATACATAAACTTCATATATTTTTTCTTTACATATGTGTGCATATAGACGTATACATATATATGTATGCAGGACACAAGTTTAATATGCATTATTAGCATTTTCTCCATCACTTCCTTAAGTCCAGACAATCAATACAACAATAAACCAAGCCTCGATTTGTAACGTTTGCCAATTTCCAAGGTGTAAATGCTCACAATGAAAATTTAACAGTGTGAGCTGGCTGCAGCACACAGCTGGATCTCATCCAACTCTAACACCCATGTGAAAGGAGTTGCTGCCATAAGTAGTGAGCTTCCCAACTGGAAGCTCAAGCTGAAAGTATTCAAGCAGAGACAAGAGCCAATGAGATAAGAAATATGAAAGCACTTTAGAATCTGGGGGGAAACCATGACACTGGAAAAGTCATATGACCTCTGTCTCAGATTCTTCATCTGTGAAATGGGGATAAGAGCACCTACTTTGCAGGGTTGCTGTGAGACCAAATGAGATACTCTTTGTAATGTGCTTAGTGTAATAACTAGCAAATAGTAGGCACTATATAAATGTTAAATGTTATTATTATTATTAATTAGTATCTGATAGGGATCTTAAATATCTATGTGGGACAATTGGGTAACACAATGGATAGAGTACCAGGCCTAGAGTCAGGAAGCCTCATCTTCCTTAGTTTAAATCTGGCCTCAGACACTTAACTAACTATATGACCCTGGGCAAGTCACCTAACCCTGTTTGCTTCAGTTTCCTAATCTGTCAAATGAGCTGGATAAGGAAAGGGCAAACCACTCCAGAATCTTTGCCAAGAAAACTCCAAATAGAGTAACAAAGAGTCAGACACAACTGAAATGACTGAATAACAAACAAAAAAATCTATCTATCTATTAAAATTCTTTTTTTCCTTTAAGCCCTAACCCAAAGACCACTTCCTCTCAGAAGCCTTCCCTTATCACTCCCAACTGAAGATGATCTCTATCTCCTCAAATTTCCTTAGAGCACTTTACTGGACCTTTTTGCTACCTACTTCACATTCTACTATGGATTATACTTACTTGGACATATAGCTTGTTCTAAAAGTCTTAATGCAGATTCAAAACTGCATATGACCCTGTATGTCATATCCCCCCTATTCAAAAATAGGAACAGGGTCATTTTTCTTCCTTATATCGCCAGTGTCTTTATATATCACAAGTATCTAGTATATATTATCTGAATGTAATTGTAGGAGATTCCTCCATCATGTGTGAGGTTGGGCAAAGTAACCTATGAATTTCTTTGCAACTCTCAATCAAACAATTCCTTGAGATTTCATTCCCTTACTTATAAGATAAAACAAAATCAACTTACCCTAACATTCAAGGTCTCCACTGGTGATTCCAACCTATCTTTCTGGGCTCATTTCACATACTATTCCCCTTCAAAAATCTCCATTCTAGCCAAATTGGATCACCTGTTATTTCTGCATTTTCTTGACCTCTCCAACCTCCCTATAGGCTAACAGCCCCACTAATTTTGGAATCAATATACAGCTCTTAGTGTACACTGACTGATAAAAATTATTCTACATAGAAAACAGAATAAAACAAATCACAAATGGAAAGGACCCCAGCAGCCATCTAATACAATGCTTGTAATCCCCTCTACAACACTCCAACAAGTGCTTATTCACTGCAAAATTTTCAAAACGATATGAGAAGACTTAAATGAACTGATACAGAGCAAAGTAAGCAGAGAACCACAGAGATAATCTATCTAATGACCACAATAATGTAAAGCAAAGTAATAACAATAATAGTAGGCACTTTAAGGTTTGCAAAGCATTTTTATAAGTATTATCTCATTTGTTCATCACAATAATCCTGGGAGGAAGGTGGTTATTATTATTATTGTTGTTGTTGTTGTTGTTATCCCTATTTTACAGATGAGAAAACTGAGACAGATAGCAATTAAGTGACACAGCTAGAAAATAGACTTCCTGAATCCAGATCCACTCTGCCTCATAAAACTTGAAGCCAGAATTCCGATGTTGAAACATAAATGCCCTCTTGTCTGCAAAGAGATCACAGGATCACAGAGTTTGAGCTAGAAAGGTCTTGAAGAAACTAAGAACTAGAAATGAAAAATTTGTCAATAGCTTATGGCCACCAGGAGAGCAAGTGGAAGGGTCAGGATATGAACTTGAGTCTTCCTATCCAGCTTTCATTCCATGGGACTAGGTTATCTTCCAAAGTGTTGGATTACACATGTAGAATGTCTGCTTTCAGACATGGAATAGGATAAGTTTGTTTTGATTAACCTTCTTTTCTTTCTTTTTTTTTTAAATAAGCAAGGGCTCTGTTGGAGAGATGGTATTGGGAAATAATTGCAATGCTAATTTTTTAAAGTATCAATAAAAGGGGTTTTTTCCAATTATCCACCCTTTGCTTGAAGACCTCAAATGATAGGAAATTCCATGCTTCTTAATGCGGTCCATTCCATTTGGGAAGGGCTGCCATCACTAGGAGGGTTTTGATGTGTTTGGTTTTGTTTGTTAAATATTGATTTTTTTTAAATCTTCCTTTCTGCAATTTTTTACCTATGACTCCTACTTTTGCCCTTTGGGACAACATATCCCATAAGCTATTAGTCACTACCCTAGCTAGAAATATTACTAGTGAGAGCAAGTTTACTAGCAGTTACTGGCAAGGATAGATGGAAGGATGGATGGATGGATGGATGGATGGATGGATGGATGGATGGATGGATGGATGGATGGATGGATGGATGGATGGAGAGATGATAGATAGATAGATAGATAGATGATAGATAGAGGTACTTATATTTATCTACATTTATATATAGTTATGAATATAGATCTTAACTACACTGATAACTTAGCCTTGCAGATTACATTAGTGCCATTAGCCAATTACTGCAATCATCTTATAATGCCAGGAAATTGCTAACTGAGGGAGGAGGAAGGAAAGGAAGCAGATCCCCAATCTTTCTCCCTCATTAGGTCAGTCTTCTGGGATCTCAGACCAGAATTGCAGCTTCTTTTCTGTCATCTGTCTATTGTTCCCTCACTCAGAACCTGTGTACTTCCAAATAAGAATCTCCCAGTAGGAAATAACTTCAAAATCCATCTGAACCTCAAACATAATTGAACAGGAATCTCATCCCTGCCCCCATCACATCGGGGAGATTCATTCATTCAGCTTTTTGTAAAAGACCTCTGAGGAGGGGGAACCCTACTTCTTGAGGCCGCCCATTGCACTTTTTGACAGATCGAATTGTTTAAGAATTTTTTCCTGACATTAAGACGAAGTCAGCCTCTGTTTAGCACAGTGACTGACATGTAGTAGGTGCTTAATAAATGTTTGTTGAATGGTTCATTGATTGATTGCAGTTTCTACCCATTATTCCTATTTCTGTTCTCAAGTGATGATCACTCTTCCACAGGACATTTGAAACCAGTTATATTATCTCCCCACTCCTGCCTCTTCCCACCAAGTCTTTATTTTCCAAGGCCAAATACTTCTAGTTTCCTTCAACTAGTCACCATGTAGAATGACCTCAAGACCCTTAATCATCTTGATCACCTATTAATGTCATTGTTATATTGTTTGAACTGAACAAAATATTCCAGATGTGGCCTGATTTGGACACAGGACAACAGCACTATTGCCTGATATTTCTGGATACTCTTCTCTTAATGTGACCAAACGCTGCATCACCCTTTTTGTCTGCCATCTTTTCCTGTTGACGTACATTGAACTTATTCACTAAAACCCCCAGAGCTTTTTTTTTCCAGTGAACTTTTATTTATCCATAGTTCTCATATCTTGTTCCACTGACGGTGATTAAAAAAAAAAACCTCAAAGATAGATCATTACACATGCATGCATGCACACACACACACACACACACACACACACACACACACACACACACACATGCAGTGAGGTAGCAGAGTAGATAGAGAATTACACCTGGGGTTGGGAAGACTTGAGCTTAAATGTGTCCTTGGGCACTATCTGTGTGACTCTGGGTAAGTCATTTCACCTCTATCTGCCACAGTTTTCTCAATTATAAAATGGGAATAATAAAAGAAACTACCTGCCAGGGTTGTTGTGATGACCAAATGGGAGATTTCTAAAATGCTTCCATAGCACAGTGGCTGGCACATAGTATTACTTAAATGTTTATCTTTCCTATATACATACATATTTGTGTGAAAATTCACACATGTATAATAGACACACATGCATGTGTATATATTATACATATGTGAGTGTGTCTACTCATATGGCAACATGTTATACATATGTGAATGTGTCTGTATGTGTATATGGAATTAATAGTTCCTGGTACATGTGTATATGTATTACATGCATGCATGTATGATGTTAAAGCTTAAAACTACACTAAGACTTTTAGGACACCCTGAATACACAAATACAAGCTAAGAGAGACATGGCTAGATAAGAGTTCATCTAAAAAGACCTGGGGGCTTTAGTGGATAAAATACAGATAGATGAGAGAGAGAGAGAGAGAGAGAGAGAGAGAGAGAGAGAGAGAGAAAGAGAGAGAGAGAGAGAGAGAGAGATGGATATAAAGACAGAGAGAAGGAAATAGATGGATAGATTGATGGATGGATGGATGATACATATAAAGACAGAGATGGAGATATATACATACGATAGCTATACAAACAGGGTACCTAAAGTCATATGTGTGTGTATGTGTATATATATATATATATTATAATATGTATATGCATAGGCATATACATATATGCATAAAAAGTCATCTTCCAGTATCAGTTTGGTTGGTGTAATAGATAGATCACTGGATTTGGTGTCAAGAAGACCTAGATTAAAATCCTGTCTCACATATTTACCAGCTGTGTGACCTTGGCAAGTCACTTAACCTCCATGGGGCTTAGCTTTCTCATGTGTAAAAAGAGGACATTGGACTCAATCATCTCTAAGGTTTTTTTCCAGCTCTAACCCTATGATACTATTAGACCTGGCTCATCATTTTAGTCTTTTGCAATCTTTTTGGATCCTGATTTTGACTTCCAGTACATTAGTTATCCTTACAGCTCGAATAAAGCAATAGATTGCATGGTCATCAAGTTTGACATCAAATCACAAAAAAACTATTTTTAGAACAAGGCCAAGGCCAAATCTCTGGGACATTCCACTTAAACTCTCCTTTTATGTTCCTATTAAGCCCAAAATGATTACGCATTAATGACTGCTTTTTTGTATTGGGCCATTCAACCAGTTAGGAATGCATCTAAGTATAGTCTTGCCCATTCCAGATCAATCCACCCATTGTAGATGGATGGCTTGAGAGCCTTTGTCAAATACTTTGTGAAAATCTAATTAAACTATACTTACAGTATTTCCTTAATCTACCAGTCTCTTCTAGTGCCTCCCCCACCCACCCAGCAGTTCATTGAACCTTTGGGGAACTCAGTTTTCCCATCAACAATTGAGGAGTTCAGGTTAGATCTTGAAGGTCTTTTTCAGCATTAGCCTCGATCTTACAAAGTCTGACAAATGTTCTTCAATGGAGACAGTGTTTAAGAGAAAATTTATTTGAGAATTAAAATCAAAGTTTTCCTGCTGAAGTGTCAACAGGATTGACACTTCAGTTGTGGTAGTGGAAAGAGCACTGGATTTTGAATTAGAAAGCATAGGTTGGAATCTCAGCTTTGATACTTCCTAGACGTGTGACTTCTATCAAGTCATTTCCCTCTCTTAGCCTCAGTGTCCTCATTTGAAGGATGTGTATAGTAATCCTGCACTAGGTGATTGGGAGGATAATGATTTGTAAAACTGAAAGTGCTATCTAAATATGAGTTATTATAAAAAGATGAGATTTCATCAGGGTATTTCTAATTTGGGAAACAAATGCAGGTTTCAGAAGCTCATATAGGAAAGAAGGAAGAGAAAGTAGATATATGGAACTCTGCGTGTGATCTGGTATGCATCACTTTACCCTTGCTGGCCTGTTTCCTTCTCTGTAAAAGAGGGCATTGCATTCGCTGATCTCTAAAATCTTTTACACCCCTGTCTTTGCTGTTCCTTACACAAGTTACTCCATCTCTGGACTCTGGAACTTTACTCTGGCTGTCTCCAATGCCTGGAATTTTCTCCCTTCTCAATCTCTGCCTCCCGGCTCCCCTGGCATCCTTCAAGTCCCAGCTAAAATCCAAACTTCTACAAAAAAGAAAAAAGGGGAAAAAAAGCAAAAACCCTTTCCTGATCCCCCTTAATATCAGTGCATTCCCTCTTTAATCACCCCCCAATACATGCTGTATATCTTCTTTGCACATTGTCGTTTGCCCTGATGTATCCCCCAATTTGATAACTCCTTGGAATTTGCAGGTTGTCTTTCCTAGAGAACAGGGACAATCTTTTGTCTTTCTTTGTACTCCCAGTGCTTGACACAGTTCCTATCACATGGTAGGCACTTAAGAAATGTTGACTGAACGACTGTTCTGTTCTACGCTTCCTTTCTGTGTCCTAAGTTCCCTTCCAGCTCAAAAATGCACTATTCCCCGCTCTAAAATGCTGTGTTCTAAAGCCCCATCGCAGTGCTGAATGCTTGGGATCCTATCCTCCCAGCCCCTCCGCCCGGCAGATCCAAAGCCCCTCCCAAAGAAAGAAGAGAGAGCTTTTGGAAGAAGAGGTTTATAGAGCGCTGCTTGTACGTCTCCTGGCAGCGCCTCGCATCCGATGTTCCCCATCAAAAGCTAAAGTACACAAAGGTTGGTGATAAGGGAGTCTCTTTGTTTTTCCATTCTTCAACCCGCGCCCAGGCAGCCTGGGAGCCCTCCTCGCCCTTCTAGAGGCCTCTAGGCGGCGCTCGACAAGCACGGTCCCAAGGCATTGGGAGGCTTTGCGTAGAGGAGGCAGGACCATGCCTAAGGCTTCGTACCCTCCGCTCTTCGCTCTCAGGCACCCCCTCCTCCTTGTCAAAGCAGCGAGTTGGCATTCTTGGAAATCCGGGGCGGATTGATTTATTAAAATGATTGCCTTGGCTGACTGTTGATAGCTGGTGCAATTGCACATATAAGAAGGATCATGGAAAGTTTAGCAAAACATCATTTTTCTTCTCTCCTCCCCTCCTCTGCTGGAAATTACAAAGGCACTGAGAAGTTTCTCCTAATGGAAATATTTTCAGAGGATCTTAGCAATCAGAGAATTATAAGGTTTTAAAAGGCAAGAACTGGAGGGGACCTTAGAAAGCAACGTTAAAAATGAAAGGGACTCAGAACACAGAATATTACAGCTTGAAGGAACCTTAGAACAGATTTTAATACGCAGAATGTCAGCTGGAAAAGACCCAGAGGCTACAGAATGATCAGATCCAAATATCTCATTTCATGAATTTGGAAACTGGGGATCTCAGAGGTTAAGTGATTTACCCAAGGTTTCACTGGTAGTCAGCCCTCTCTGTTTGCACTGTCCCAAGCATTTATCTCCTTGTCTCCTGTTACTTGTGTATGTCTTCACCTTTACAACAAGCTTCTGGAAGACAAGAACTATCTGTATGCTCGCCAGCACCAGGTTCTTGAACACAATTGTTGTTTAATAAACGTTTTTCAAGTCGAAATAAAGTAATTAACTCCTAGCTACTGTGTGTGTCCTGCTCTCTGCTAGGGTGGGAAATAAACACCTTAAGATCTATTTTTGCATCTCCAAGGGTCAAGCACAGAGTGCTGCAACATGGGAGCTGTAAAATAAATGCTTCTTCAGTTGTAATGAAGCAAGTAATCTCACTGTCTTTGACTTCATACTTTCCACATGGTCCCAGGATTCCAAGTTCCTGGGCTCCTCCTCTCCCCAGGGACCCCACTGAAAGTTGCCCAAGGTTCTCAGTGCCCTGAGGGGAAGGAAAGAGGGAGGGAGGGAGAAAGATAGTCTTGTCTCAGGGTTATCAAAGAAGTGCAAAAGGACCTTGAAAAGTAAAGTGCAAGAACACAGAATGTTATATTTGAAAGGTCCTTTGAAACCATCTACTTTAGCTGCCTCATTTTACAGATGAGAAAACTGAGACCCCAGTGGCATGATCTGATCGTGGACATGAAGCAAGTTAGTGGCAGAACCAGGACTAGAACTCAGATCCTGAGACTTACTGTCAAAAAAACTTTTATTATACCACCATTGTCCTCTGAAACAAGAGGGAAATGGGCATCTGTCAAGAAGAGCCTTAGACCAAATACCTTCTGCTCAGAACAGGTGTGCTGCAAACCAGTACCTTCCAGCCATGACATACTGTTCTCTACATCTGTCTATCTCCATGGCAACCTACTCTCCAGGTATCCTGACCAAACCAGGAGACAGAAAAGGAGGCTGAAATTGGAGAGAGAGACAGAAACAGAGACACACAGAGAAAGGCAGAGAGAAGACAAGAGGTAGGTGACAAGACATTTTTTTTTCTCCTTTCTTTGTCTCTGAAGCCATAAACTGAGACTTTAATTTGTTTGTTAAGCCCAAGGTCTCTGGCATAAATGCATCCACATAGTCATGTGCTTAAGGGATCAGAGGCTTAACTTGAGCAGACATGAAGTATTGTGGAGAGACACCAGGCTCTGAAGACCTGGGTCTGAGTCCCTGATCTGCCTCAGAAATCCTGAGAGAGATCTATTCCATTGCTCATGTCTTACTGAGAGGTACTGAGTTGCAGTAGAAAGAATGTTGGATTTGGGGCAGTTACTCAACTTCTAATTTAGCTCCAATGCTCACTACTCCTGTGTGGCCACAGGCAAATGGCTTAAACTCTCTGAACATCCATTTCTTCATTTATAACATACTTACATTCCTTCCAGTACTACAGATCAGAACCCATCCATACCTTTTCATCTGTGCAATTCTTTTCCACAGCATCCCACTCTGTCTTTCTCTATGTCTCTACCTCTGTGTCTCGGTCTCTGTTTCTTTCTCTGTCTTGTTCTCTCTGTCTGTTTCTCTCCCTTGTCTCTCTGTCTCTCTCTGTCTGTCTGTCTGCCTCTCTCTGTGTGTACTTCCCAATTTTTATTCAAAGCCATGGAACATCACCAGAAGATGATGGTGTGATCTTAGATGGTGCTCAAATCTGAATTGTTGGGGCTTCAGTGTCTATCTCACACTCTCCATGAAGTCTACCACAGCTAATAGAGCCTCTCTCTTTTCTAGCACAAGAGTCCTTTCCACTGCCATCATCTAAGTGAAAATCTTACATTGCCTCAGTTCCCAAACTGTGTGCCACAGCGATCTCACAAGGGGAGCCACCAGCTATTTTAAATTTTCAACCTAACTACTTAGTAAACAGAACTGTTTGTTATTTCTTTTGACCTACAGGCACCGTGAAAAGCAGTTATTGAGATCCTAACAGTTCTGTGAAGAAAGAAAATTTGAAAACCTTTGCAATAGTGTTGATTTTCTGTATTAAAGTCAGAAGGACTGGGTTAAAGTCTGCATTCTATACCTAGGTTTGTGATCTTAGGCAAGACACTCCCTTGGGGCTTCAGTTTACAGATCTGCAACATAGAAATAATTATACTTCACAGTACCTGCTTCACAAGGTGTATTGAGAGGATCAAATGAGAGCAATTTTTTAAAATAAAAGCACATTATAGGTTATGAGAGGTTTTATGTACATGCTTTTGGCACTTTATCTCTCACAGTTACCAGAAATGGGCTCTGCACATGTATCTTCAATACTTGTTTATTAACTTGGATTGATAAATAAAATTTAGGTTTAAGACCTGTCCTCAAAGAACTTTCAATCTAGGAAGGGAGACAAGACATATCCATAAATAGCTAAAACTCAAAGCAGACTATGAACAAGCAAAGAAAAAGAAAAAATCCAACCATAGCGTTAGGGATTGTTCAAAGGAAGAAGAGAGCATTTCTAATGGGGGGGGGGGAGAGAGAAGGGGAAACATTTAATTGAATGAGGGCATTTCCCACACAGATAATTGTGTATGAAATAACTCAAAAGCAGGGAAGCAAGGAAGCCATCTGCAGAAATAATCTTGTGAGGCTAGAGGGGAGAAGAAAGGATGCTAGGTTTAGAAACAGATGACCCAAATCTAGGACTTTCTTCCAGCATGACTGGGACAAGTCACTTAACTTCTCTTGGCTTCAGTCTCCTTATTTGTAAAATGAATGAGCTGGCTCAGATGATCTCTAAGATCCCTTCTAGTTCTAAATCTGTGATCTTGTAAAATAGGGAAGTTCTTGGAAGATGAGACTGGAAATAGAGGTTTAGCATGGCCAGATGGTAGAGCTTTGGACCTTTAAAGTTGTGCTAGCTAGGTGATTGTTACTGCTGAGCTTAGACTCAGGAAGAACTGAATTCAAATCCTACCTCAGATACTGGAAGTGTGGACATGGGCAAGTTATTTAACCTCTCTGTGCCTCAGTTTCCTCATCTCAAGGTCCCTTCTTCCTCAATGACCTCAAGATGCCTTCTAGCTCTGGTCCTTGAAGAGTGGATAGGGTATCAAATAGTAAGACTGGACCTAGGTGGTGGGGTTAGAAATATCAATTAATAAATATTTATTAAGCACCTACTGTGTGCCAGGCATTGTACTGAGTGCTAGGGCTACAAAAAAAAAAAGATAAGACAGTCCCTGCCCTCAAGGAGCTTACAATCTAACAGGGAAGATAGCATGCAAACAAATATATACAAAGCTAGCTACATATAGGATAAATAGGAAATAATTAAAAGAGGGAAAGCACTAGAATTAAGAGGTGTTAGGGAAGGCTTCCAATAGAAGGTGGAATTTTATCTGGGATTTAAAGGAAGCCGAGGAGGTCAGTAGTCAGAGCAGAGGAGGGAAAGCACTCCAGGTATGAGGGGAAAACCTGGAGCCAAGAGATAGAGAATCCTGTTTGTGGAACAAAAGCAGGGAGGTGGAAAAGGGAGCTACCCTGTATTTACATTGTTATTTAACTATTTCCTACTTGTAACCAGAAATGAAACCAAGACTATCAAATTGTATGACCTTGGGCAAGTTACTTCCACTCCTACTATTCTTAGCCATAAAATGAAATAATAACATTTGCCCAAGCAACTTCACAGTGGGGAAAGTGCTGGGTAAATGTAAGCTGTTGATGGTCCCTACAAACAAAAAGATTAAGATCTCAACTCTCTTGTTGAGATACCCTCCCACTGAGGCGCTTTGATTTGCAGGAGCTTAGTGAAGAATTGCAAAAGTGAATGTAATCACCTGGCACTGGGGAGCTAGGCAGGTGTTTGAGCAAGGGTAAGGGAATGAGCAAAACAGCCTTTGGGTGAGTCTTTTCCCTCCTTGCATTCCCTTTTAATTTATATATGTAGCCAGAACAGAAAATCTATTCCCTTGCTAGCAGGCTATGCCCTAGGAAGAGATATATGAGCTCTCCAACTGTCCAGCCTTCTGCTTTCTGGCCCCTCTTCCCTCTCCCCTGGCTGGAAGCCAGGTGGCCTCAGTCCGCCTGCCAATATCCTTTCCTTCTCCTGCAGCGCTGGCAGATTTTCCCCTCAATGCTCAGTTCCCTGCCTAGGCTCTCTCTTGACGACTATGGAAAATCTAGACTGGCCTGGGCCTTTGAGGTCCCACCCCACATGCATCTCCATTTAGAGATCAAATTGTGGTTACAGAATGATTTCTATACATCATCTCATGTGAGATCAGGAAACTGAGGATCAGGAAAGACAGTTAACTTGGCCAAGGTCACCCAGCTAGGAAGTTCAGGAGACAGTACTCAAAGTAAGGTCTTTTAACTCCAATTCCAGTGTTCTTTCTATTATATCACAGAATTTCTCTGCATGCCTCTGGGCAGAGAATGCAAGAAACTAGGGAAGGAAGGCATGGGGTACTGGAGGAGAAAGCAGCATTTTGCCCCAGTGTGTGTAAATTGAGTCAGCTGTGACAACACCAGTACCCCTTCGGCAGGTAGAAAAAAATTGAATTCAGCACCAACTTTGCTACCAAATGACATACTGCATCCTAGGTGAACTACTAATCCTGCCCCCTTCCCCAGTAACTACCTAGAGATGTCCTAGAATCTCTGTTTCTCCCCAGCTCCCCAAAAGGGAAGAGTCTTGAGGTCTTGTTCCTCATCAGATCATGTGTTGTATTATCCAAGATCCAAAGTCTCTCCCCCAGTCCAGATGAATTTATCTTTAAAAGTTGGCTTGAAAAAGAAAAAAAAAAGTTGACTTGAAGGTACCTTTCATGACTGGGAAGCAGTCCTCTGGTCTGAGTTCATGACTTAACCATGAACTTACCACGTGACTTAATTGACTTCACAGCTCTGAGCCTCAGGTTCCCCTCTCCCAGACATAAATATGACCTATTCCATTTAGCTCATAGCTTTGTTGTGAGGAAAGTACATGTTAACTTTAAATGCTAAAGAAATATTACATTAATTATTATTAATAATATTATTTATTCATCATACACTAACAATGCATGTCAACAAAACAAATCAATTCAATAAATGTGCATTACTAGGTGCAAAGCCCAGGTCCTAATCTGTAGAAGATAAGAGATGAAAAGAATAAAATCTCTGCCATCCAAGAGTTATATAAATAACCAAGACAAGGAAGGATGTGACATGTCAGAAAAGTGACAATAGAGAGAGGAGAGGAGGGAGAGAGAGTTCATGGAGGAGGTAACCTTGAATGACCCATATGCCCATAGGCAAGTCACTTAATTTCTCTGAGTCTTGGTTTGTCAAATCTGTAGAATGAGGTGCTTTGACTAGATCTCTTAAATCCTTTCCTTCTAGAAAGCTAGGATTACATACTGAGGAAGACAGGAAGAAGGGGCACAAATTCAGAAAGCTTAACTTGTAGCTAAGGTCTGACAAAGATTACAAGTCCCCAGGGAGCTAGTGTCTTTTCTGTAGGTTCCCAACCTGGTGTGATGAGGAGAACCTCGTCATAGAATCTAGCACCTATCTAGTTCTGAACAAGAATTACTCTATAGAAGAGGTGTCAAATCAAGGCTACTTAGTACTGCCAAACTGGATTAAAAAGTAACTGGGAAGTATATCAAAAGGAATAAAAATAAAATACAAAATAGATAATGTTAATTTGTGGTTTTCTAAGTCAATTTGTGGGTCCACAGAGATTCATTTCTATTTGAATTTGAAAGCACAGCTGAAGGACCTCTAGTGAAAGAGAAGCCAATGCCTCCAGAGGCAGTCCATTCCTCAGTTTGCTGTTATCCAATTGTTTTGCAGTTGAGTCTGGCTCTCCTAGATCCCATCTGGGGTTTTCATTGCAAAAATACTGGAGTGGTCTGCCATTTCCTTCAGCTCATTTTATAAATGAGGAAACTGAGGCAAATAGGGTGAAGTGACTTCCCAGAGTTACACAGCTAATAAGTATCTAAGGATAAATTTGAACTCAGGAAGGTGAGTCTTCCTGATCCCAGGCCTGGCATTGGAGCATCTAGCTGCCTCTGTTCCTTTATTGGACAGCTCCAATTATGAGGAACCTTTTCCTTACCTCAAATGAAATCTTCCTCTTTTCAGCTTCTACTCATTGCTCATGGTTTTGATCCTTGGTCTAGCTACACAAGTCCAAGCCCTCACATTGGGAGTAAATAAGTAGCAAGGATGAAACCCAAACACAAGTCTTATTTCCAATCCAGATTCCTTTCTTCTAAAAGATTATATTCATCTGTCTAATAAAGTAATTAAAGTGAATGGTTCCAAAAATTCCTTCCATGTCTAACATTTCCTGATTGCCAAATTAAGATTGAGAATAGATGACTCTCATGGTCCCTTCAAGGTCTCATGGTGTAATGGAAAGAGTGCTAAACCTGGAGTCAGGAAGACCTGGACCTCTTAGCCTGGAGAAGAGAAAACTCTTACAAGACACAATAGCTATCTTCAAGAGTTTGAAGGGATGTCACATGGAAGATCAATTTTACTCCCAAGAGCAAACCCAGAAACAAATCATGAAAGTTGCAAAGAGATCAAGTCTAAAGACTTGATGGAGATTGAGGGGGGGCGGGGAGAGGTTAGGGGAAGCTTCCTAACAATTGGAGCTGTCCAAAAGTGGAAAAGAATCAGGCTGATGGGTTTCACCTCATTTCAGGTTTTCAAGAACAAGCTTGCTTTGTTTTATAAGGATTCTTTTGGTGAATAGGTTGGATTAGATGGCCACTAAGATCCTTTCCAACACTCAAATTCTGGGATTCTGTGACCTTTGTTTCCTTTTCTGTAAAATGAGCTGGTTGGATTAGATGATATCTAGGTCCCTTCTCAGGATCAAATGAACTTTCTAGCCTGTGTCTTAAAAACAATCAAGAACAGGAGGGTGGGGTCATCTGGGAGAATAAGAGAAGGAAAAAATACCCTTTGAAACTCCATAAATAGCCTGTCTGTACCTGGCTGTGCCTGTTCTTCCAATTCTCCATCTGGTGCCTGATCCAAATATGATTCTTCCTCTCCTCCTCCCAAATGCAGGTCTTTGCTACAAGGACATTCCAAATGGGAGAGAATGAAAGCATGCGGGCAGTAAGGTGGACAGCAGGAGTCAGAGGACCTGGATTTCAATACTCGGTCTTCCTTTCACAATGCAATGACTTACTTCACTTATTTGAGCCTCAGTTTCCTCAAAAACAAAATGGGGGATTTGGACTAAATATCTTCTATGATTACAGAATCTAAAATTGAAAGAGACCCATGATAGAGCCAAGTAAAGTGCTTTAGTGTTCTTTTTGAATGATTCAACAAGGGCCATGACACCATCTCCCCTGAGATAGGTCAGCCAAGTTCACTGATACCAAGACATCGAAGAGGACACTGGAAGAAAAGCAGGTACCCATCTACTGGGAATTGGCTAAACAAAATTTGGTCATGTGTGTGAAATGGAATGGTTTTTGCACAATTCAGAGAAGTTTGGGAAGATTTTTATAAACTTATATGACAAGGTGTGTAGAATAAGAAAAACAAGTTACATGATGATTGTGGCAGTGTGAAGGAAAGCATCATTATATTGAATAGACTTTGGAAGTGTTTTAGCATCCAACCATGACTTTAGAGAACTGATGATGAAGTATGCCTCTGACCTCCCAGCAGAAGCTCCAAAACATCATTATATAACTGGAAGTGAAGGAAATATGGAATGCTTTCTGGATCTGACATTCTGCTCATCTGAGAAATTTGCAGCTCTGTGGTTGAAGTGTATACAAACGGGGATGACTATCTCAAATTTGGATTTAGATTGACAAGGCACAGAGGCTATCAGGAACCAAGGAGGCAAAGCATTCCATCACAGCTCTATTTGAGCTTAATTATAGATGCTGAATGAGGCAAGGAGAGGTAGTGTGGTGCAGTTGAAAGAGTGGTGGCTGTGGGGTCAGAGATTCTGAGTTCAAGCCTCATCTCTGAAGGCTTCTTGATATCTTTGGGCATTGGTTTCTTCATCTGTAAAATGAGAAGGTTTAATTAGCTGTTCTCTGAGGTCTCTCCCAGCTCTAAATCTATACCCCAATGTATTGATTTGTTTTGCTAGACTGCTTAGTTTGACTTATTTGGTATGAATGAGGACTCTGTTGGGGGAGGGAGAGAAGTGTGTCATTGCAAAGTAATATGTTTAAGCTATATCAAATTACTTGTTGTCTTGGGGAGGGGGGAGGGAGGGGAGAAATGGAGAAAAATTTGAAACTAGAAATCTTACAAAGACAAATGTTGAAAATTATCTCTAAATGTTAACTGGAAAATAATAAAATGTTTATATGGAAAGTAATATGTAGTGTGTTTTTTAAACGGTCAATAACCTGGGCCAGTCACAACCTTCGTTGCCCCACAAAAACAAAACAAAACAAAAATTGAAAATAAGGGGGCAGGTAGGTGGCACAGTGCGTAAAGCACCGACGCTGGATTCAGGAGGACCCGAGTTCAAATCCAGCCTCAGACACTTGACAGTTACTAGTTGTGTGACCCTGGGCAAGTCACTTAACCCTCACTGCCCCATAAAAACTAAACAAAACAAAAAGGTCAATAAAACAGCTAAAATTTTGAAAGAGAAAGTGCCATAGAGATGAGATATCCCACGTATAAGATATGGACCATATTCGAAATTAAAATTGATATATTTAAAACATTTTTTTTAGTTTTCACCATTTCTTTTTTATAAGATTTCTAGTTTCAAATTGTTCTCCCTCCTCCCTCCCCAAGACAGCTAGTAATCTGATATAGGTTATATATGTACAATCACATTAAGCATATTTCTGCATTAGTCATGCTGTAAAAGAAGAATTAGAGCAAAAGGGAAAAACCTCAAAAAAAATAGAAATAGTATGGTTCAATCTGCATCCAGATGCCACGGTTCTTTTTTTCTGGATTTGGAGAGCATTTTCCATCATGAGTCCTTTGGAACTACCTTGGATCATTGTATTGCTGAGAAGAGTCAAGTCTAACCCAGCTGATCAACACACAATGTTGTTGATACTTTGTACAATGTTCTCCTGGTTCTGCCCACCTCACTCAGCATCAGTTCATATAAATCCTTCCAGGTTTCTCTGAAATCTTCCTGCTCATTGTTTCTTACAGCACAATAGTATTCCATTACATTCATATACCACAACTTGTTCAGCCATTCCCCAATTGATGGGCATCCCCATAATTTCCAATTCCTTGCCACCACAAAAAGAGTAACTATAAATATTTTTGTACATGTGGGTCCTTTTCACTTTTTTATGTTCTCTTTGGGAAAAAGACCTAATAGTGCTATTGCTGGATCAAAGGGTATGCACAGCTTTATACCCCTTTGGGCAAAGCAAAACTGATAATTTTAAATATTTATTTATTCATTTAAAAATAATAAATCCATCACATTATCATGGGTTTTTTAACTGTATTTTTCAAAAAAAAAAAAAAGTGGTGAAAAGAGTAGCATCGTTTTATATGCTTTTGCAAATCTTTTCGTTTCTTTTCTTTTCTTTTTTTTTTTTTTTGCGGGGCAATTGGGGTTAAGTGACTTGCCCAGGGTCACACAGCTAGTAAGTGTCACGTGTCTGAAACCGGATTTGAACTCAGGTACTCCTGAATCCAGGGCCAGTGCTCTATCCACTGCGCCACCTAGCTGCCCCCTTTGCAAATCTTTTAATGGCTTCTTGGAACACATGGATTCTCATATGTGTTTCTTCATTCAATCTGTTGTGATATATTGTTTCTATTGAAGTATATGAGGAAAGTCTGGCTTCACACAGGTTTGTGGTTGGGAAAAGGAGAAGTATCTTAATAGTGAAATAACATCTTAATACAATTGTGAAAATAAATTTGGCAAACAGGACTCTTTGAAAGGGCTCAAGGACCCCCAAGGATCCTCAGAAACACTTTGAGAACTGTTGCTCTAAGGTCCCTTCCAGCTCCATGATCTAAGATCCCCTTTTATTCTGATACCCTTTGATTCTAATAAGATATTCTAAGATGTTTCTTCTACAGAGGTTTTTTTGAAAACTGTGTGTTTACTTTTGTAACATAACAGTTTCAAGGGAAATCCATCTGAGATTTGCAGGCTCCACTGAACCCACAAACATCTACATTTTTTTTTAACTAAACATGTCTAGAATAAGAAGTGCATACCTTCCCCTTTAATTTGTCACATCTGGTCCCTTATTTTCTTATCACAATATTCCTAATACCCAAGTAGGTAGGTCAAGTATTGTCATTATTCCCATTTTGGGAATAAGGAAAGTTAGGGGCAGGTTGATTTTGCCTGGCTCAAAGTCAAACCAGTGCCAGTGGTGGAATGAGAACCCTGAACTCTAGGGTCTAGAGTTCCCCTTTGACATTTTCAGCAGCAGAAAGACTTCCTCTCAACCTATAGCTAGGAGAATGTGCAATCACATGTGGGCTACAGCTGCTAAAGTATTGCTATTATTATAAATAATAATTAATGCCTCACTATGGTATGGTGGTACCCCAAGCATGCTCTGGTCATCTCAAGAGCAGTTCATTTCACTCTTAATGATTTCTCTGGATTCTGCTCATTTCACTCAATTATTTCATGCAAGTCTTTCCACATTTTTCTAAAATCCCCAAAACTTGTCTACACTTATCAAACACAAGATTATTACAGTCATTTCTCTTGTAGATTGTATGTCTACTCTGTTCCACTGATTGACCTTTCTATTTCTTAAGCAGTATCAGATAGTTTTGATAATTACTGCCTTATAATATAGTTTAAAATCTGGTATAGCCAAACCTCCTTCCTTTACATTTTTATTAGTTCCTTGGATATTCTTGACCTTTTGTTCTTCCAAATGAATATTGTTATTATATTTTCTAACTCAGTAAAAAAAAATTTGGTAATTTAATTAAGACAGCATTGAATATACAGATTAATTTAGTAAAACTGTCATTTTATTATAATGTCCCTGCCTACCCATGAACAATTAATATTTCTCCAAGTATTTAAATATGATTTTATTTGTATAATTTAAAAAATAATTTTGTTCATATACCTCCTGTGTTTGTTTTGGCAGGTGTACTCCCAGGTATTTTATACTGTCTGGAGCTGTTTTAAATGAAGTATCTCTTACTCTCTCTTCTGGCAGGGTTTTTTTCCTTTTTAATGATTTCTTTTTCAAGTATCAAGAATTAATTTTATTCTCTCTCCTTCCTCTCCCACCCATTGGGAGAAAAAAGGAAGAAAGGAAAAGAAAGAAAGGAACATAGAATACATATCATATAAACTTTGTCAAGCAAAACAAATTCCCACTTTGTCCATACCCAAAAATTCATTTCTCATCAAGCATATTAGTTCATCATCTTTCTGTCATGAGTTTGGCAGCATTCTTTGTCATACCTCTGGAATTATAGTTGAGAATTTCCTTGATCAGACTTATTTCAGAATTTTTCACAATTGTTTGTTTTTATGATATTAAAATTATAATGTATATTGTTCTCCAGGTTCTGCTCACTTTACTCTGCATCAGTTCACACAAGTATTTCCAGGTCTCTCAGAAATTGTCTCTTTCTTCACTTCTTATAGTACAATAGTATTCCTTTGCATTCATATATCATATTTTGTTCAGCTGTCTACCAACTTATGGGCACCCTCTTAGTTTTGAGTTTTTTGACACAAAACAACTGTTATTCATATTTTTCATATATGTATATATGACTTTTTCTTTTGGGGGGGGCAGGGAGGATATAGGCCTAGTAGTGATGTAACTAGGTCAGAGTATACACAGCTTAATAACTCTTGGAACATAATTCTAAATTGCTTTCTAGAATGACTAGACAATTCACAGCTCCACAAAGAATTCATCAGTGTGCCTGTTTTCCCACAGCACTGCTTGCATTTGGGCTATTACTATTGTAATTGGGATTTGGGTTCTACTACCCTTACATGATCTAGACTCCTACAGAGACTGTACTATTACACTATTATTAAGAGACAATAGAATCTTAAAAGACTAACACTTTAACAATCCTGTTAATTGAGATGGCTAAAGAGATGACAGGAGAAAAGGACTAAGTGAACTTAAGTCCTGAGAGAATTGGGTTTTACCTTGTCTTGCAAAGAATGTAAAGAAAACTCTTAGGGGGGCAGCTAGGTGGTGCAGTGGATAGAGCACTGGCCCCAGAGTCAGGAGGACCTGAGTTCAAATCTGGCCTCAGACATTTGACATTTACTAGCTGTGTGACCCTGGGCAAGTCACTTAACCCCAATTGCCTCACTAAAAAAAAAAAAACCCTCTTAGGAAAAGACTTGAATTGGTATCCAGAAAGAATTGAATGTTAAAACTGTGTTTCCAGAATTAAAAGGAGATTACCATTTGTCATGATGGTGATTTTAGTTGCAGTCTTTCTCAGAATAAACACTTGTTTATATCTTTGTTTTATTTCTTGTTATTTTGTTAATAAATGGCATAACTAGTAACCTTGATCTTTATTTAAACCTAGGACATGGGGGAGGGATGGGATTTTCTCTCTATCTTTCTATCTCTCTATTTATCTATCTATAGAGATGAGCAAAAGCTCATGGAAAAAGGTCCCCCCACAAAGGCAAATCTTTTTTCCCCAGATTATGCGGGGCTTTAATGGAATGAATAAAAATTTAAAACATGTATTCAGCTCTTGTTATATGCAAAGCACAGTGCTAAGTGCTGGGGAACAAAAGAGAAAAAAGAAGATGGTTTCTGCTCTCCAGGAGCTCAGATATTTTTTTGCAATTAACATTTTTATTTAAAATTTTGAGTTTTAAATTCTTTCCCTCCCTCTTTCCCTCCCTTCCCTCCCCCAATATTTACTGTTACTGTGTACAACATTCTCCTGGTTCTGTTCATGGTCTTTCCAGGCCTTTCTGAAATCATCCTGCTTGTAATTTCTTACAGCACAATAATATTCCATCACCATCATATACCATAGTTTGTTTAGCCATTCCCCAATTGATGGGCATTCCTTTGATTTCCAATTATTAGCCATCACAAAAAGAGCACCTAGAAATATTTTTGTACAAATAGATCTTTTCTCCCTTTGTTGGATGTCTTTGGGATGTAAACCTAGCAGTGGTATTGCTGGATCAAAGGGTATGCACAGTTTTATAGCCCTTTGATCATAGTTCCAAATTGCCCTTTAGAATGGTTGAGTCACTTCACAACTTTACCAACATACAACATTTTCCCTTTACGTCATATTAACTACTCTGATAGGTGAGAGGCAATACCACAGAGTTGTTTTAATTTGCATTTCTCTGTCCAATAGTGATTGAGAGCATTTTTCATATGTCTACAGATGGCTTTTGATTTCTTTGTCTGAAAACTATCTGTTCATATCCTTTGACGATTTCTAAACTGAGAAATGACTTGTATTCTTATAAATTTGACTCAATTCTCTATGTACTTGAGATACCTGTTACAAAAATTCCTTCTCAATTTTCCACTTTCTTTATAATATTGGTTGCATTTGTTTTATTTGTGCAAAGGGTTTTTTTTTAATTTTATATAATCAAAATTGTCTATTTTACATTTTTGATGTTCCCTATATCTTCTTTGGTTCTAAATTCTTCCCCTGTCCATAAATCTGACAGATAAACTGTTCCATGCCCTCTTAATAGGGAAAAAGTTTTGTTTTAGTTTATTAAATAAAATGCCAGAAGACTTCTGATTTTCAGTTATTATGTAGTCACTTCTTACTATTAAAAGACCTGAGAATGACTACATTTTTAAAATAATCTATTAAATGTTGTTGGAAGCCCAGTGCTAGGTGCTGAGAATAAAGGAAAATAGTTCAGGACCAACAAGAATATTACAAGCTGTCAAAAAATCATGAAGATATTTTGGAAGGAATATATACTTTAATTTCATGGACAAATGCAAAAAAAACCATGCCATGGAAATTGATGTTATGCTAGGAAGGTCTCTTCTTGGAGTAAGCGTACAACTGAAGGAAAAAAAATGATGGAGAAATCATAAGTGATGGGGAAAAACTTTTGAATTGAATGTCCTTGAGGATATAATGCCTCTAGGTGGCCAACACAAATTCATATACACACACACACACACACACACACACACACATTCATTACTATAAATCTCCATTCTTTTATGTAACCATCCATCTATCTATTCATCCTTTGCTTCCTTCCTTCCCTCCTTTCTTCCTTAAATTATATTATAAGGCAGTAATTATCAGATCTCTCTGAGAGCGGCTAAGAAATAGAAAGGTAGATCAGTGGAACATACAATCTACAGCAGAAAATTACTGTAATAATCTTGTGTTTGACAAGTATAAAAACTTAAGTTTGGGGGATTTTAGAAAAACATGGAAAGACTTGGATGAAAGAATTAAGAATGAAATGAGCAGAACCAAGAGAACATTGTACGCAGTAATAGCAATATTGTTTTAAGAACAATTTTGAGCAACCAAGTCATTTTGACTTTATAAATATCAAATTAAGTACCAAGTATCAAAGGAAGATGCTCTCTGCATCCAGAGAAAGAACCAATAAGAACTGTGTATGGTATTAATTTTTATGTATATGTGTGTATATATGGTAATATATGTATATGTATAGATATATGGAAATACACACACATATATTTGTATCTAATTGTTGCTATATCTAGGACAGAGAGGAGCGGGAAGAAGAAGGGAAAAGAATAACATGATAACTTTATTATATATTTAAAAGGAAAATCAAGTTGTACATAATAGATTTGCAGTTTTGTATGCAACCCTCTTTTTTCTATTCATTTTGTTATGGAAATGCTGGGTTTATTTCTTAAGTTCAATTTTTTTAAAAAAAAAACATAAACAGAAAGAAAAAAAGCAAACCACATTTATTATTTTACTTGATCCTCATGACATCCCACTGAGGTTGGCAGAACAGGTATTATTATGCTTACTTTACAAATGAAGAGGATGGAGGAAAGTATGCCCAAGGTGACATTTCTAAGAGATGGTAAAGTCAGGACTCACTGTTTTTTACCTTTTTATCCCCAGTGCTTTTAGTAAGCACTTAATATATGTTTGATTCAATTTGACAAACATCATCATATTGCCATGTGGGAAATATGTATAGACAAGTGGTTTATTGTGGGGCCTAATATAAAACCTATAATCTTTGAGAACTTGTATTCGTTCCAATGACCAGTTGCCATTTGTTTTTCCAGTGAATTTTTGCGTGTGGAGATCCATCTTCCATTTTCAGCACAGGACGGAGAATAGAGTGCTAGGCTTGGAGCCAGGGAGGCCTTGGTTCATAAATTCACAGATTTAGAGCTAGAATAGACCTTGGAGGCCATTTAATCTAACTCCCTCATTTGACTGATGAGAAAACTGGGGTCTAGAGATGATGAAAGATTTGCCCAAGGTCACATTGGAAGTGAGAGAGGTAGAATTCAAACTCAGGTCCTTGGGTTCCAAATCCAGGGATCTTTGTTGTCTAACATTTAATCCTGACATTGATTACCTATGTGACTCTAGGTGAATCTCTTAACTTTTCCATTCTCAGCTTCTTCATTTGTGAAATGTAGATTAAAAATAGTACCTAACTCCCATACTTGTTGTAAAGAACAAATGAAATGATACATGTAAAAGCCCTTTGGATACTCTGAGATATATATATATATATGAGAGCTAGTAGTAACAATGATGATGATAGTGGTAGTGATAGTGGTGGTGGTAGGAAGAAGAGGATGTGGTGGTCGTGATGGTTGTGATTATTGTGCTAATGGTGTTGGTAGGTGGTGGTGGTGGTGGTAGTGGTAATGATAATAGTAATCATAGTGATATTCATAGTAGTAGTTGTAATAGTGGTGGTGGTGATGGTAGTAGTAGTAGTAGCAGTATTGGACCAACTAGGTGGTGTAGGTAGGTGTTGTAAGTGGATAGAGCAATGAACCTGGAGTCAAGAAGAACTGAGTTCAAATATGACCTCAGACACTTGCCAGCTGTGTGACCCTGGGCAAGTCACTTAACCCTGTTTACCTCCATTTCTTCATCTGTAAAATAAGCTGGAAAAAGAAATGCCAAACCACTCTAGTATCTTTGCCAAGATGCCAGACAAAAGCCAGGAACCTACCTCCCCAAAACTCCTCGATACAACTTTAAATAATGCCCCAAAAAAAATTTGAGAGGAGCAGAACCCATAAAGACAGGTTAAAGCAATTTTCCAGCCTGACAACTTAGAAGGTTAACAGGAAATGTCTGTTGCACTGAAGTGAGAGTACAGTACAGTCCAATGTTGGCCAAACCCCAGCAAATCAACAGCAGGCCTTGGGGCAACTAAATCAGTGATGGCAATGATGGCTTCTAGGCCTCTCAGCCCACAGGTGAGAGGGTCAAACAATGGGTCAGAAGGTTACAGGGGTCCCTTTGCTGGCACTGGAGTGAAGGACTCTGCTGCATTGTCCATGTTTGGATATGGGTAGCAATGCTATGTCTCAGTCCCAGGGCAAGGAGGAGCACTATCACACCATAACTTGCAACCACAGGGGAGTTGGGACTCTGGTCATAGTGTCAGGGTGGAAAAGAGGGCTTGTACTCATTCACAGACCAGAGAACAGGCCAGGAGTGTAGTTAAACACACCTCTCTATATATCATACCACCTTGGAGGAACTGAAAACTTACAGGTCCCCAGAATTATCTCTGAAAACAACTATACAAAAACAAACAAACAAAAAAACCCTGAAGCTTAGGAGTTCCCTTTATACTCAAGAAGCCAAGTCCCACTTTAGGAAAGAGTTAAAAGTCAAGAAATGAGCTAAAAAAATGAGCAAATGGCAGAACAAGGTCCTGACTATAAAAAGTTACCATGGTGACTGGGAAGATCAAAACACAAACTCAGAGGAAGGCAATAAAATCAAAACTTCTACATTCAAAGCCTCAAAGAAAAATATAAATTGGTTGCAAGCCATGAAAGAAATAAAAAAGATTTTTTTTTAAATGAAGTAAAAGAGGTAGAGGAAAAATTGGGAAGAGAAATGAGAGTGATACAAGAAATTCATACAAAAAAGAGTCAACAGCTTGGTAAAGGAGGCACAAAAAATACAGAAGAAAATAACATCTTAAAAAACCAAATAGGCCAAATGGAAAAAGAGCACAAAAGTCTAATGAAAAGAATAATACAGAATTGGCCAAATGGAAAAAGATATAAAAATACACTGAAGAAAAGAACTCCTTTAAAAGTAGAATTGGGGGGCAGCTAGGTGGCTCAGTGGATAAAGCACCAGCCCTGGATTCAGGAGTACCTGAGTTCAAATCTGGCCTCAGACACTTGACACTTACTAGCTATGTAACCCTGGGCAAGTCACTTAATCCCCATTGCCCTGCAAAAAAAATTTTTTAAATAAAAAAATTTTTTAAAAGTAGAATTGGCCACGTGGAAAAGGAGGTACAAAAGTACACTGAAGAAAATAATTCCTTAAAAATTAGAATTAGGCAAACGGAAGCTAATGACTCCATGAAACACCAAGAAACAATAAAATCAAATCAAAAAATGAAAAAAATACAAGAAAATGTGAAACATCTCATTGGAAAAACAGTTGACTAGGAAAATAGATCGAGGAAAGATCATCTAAGAATTATTGGACTACCTGAAAGCCATGATCAAAAAAAGAGGCTAGACACCATCTGTCAAAAAATCAATGAAAAATGCCCTGATAATCTAGAACCAGAAGATAAAATGGAAATTGAAAGAATTCATCAATCACTTCCTAAAGAAGGTCCCAAAATGAAAATTCCCAGGAATATTATAACCAAATTTCATAAATCCCAGGTCAAGAAGAAAATATTGCAAGCTATCAAAAAGAAACATTTCAAATATCATGGAGCCACAGTCAGTATAACACAAGATTTAGCACTTTCTACATTAAAGGATCAGAGCACTTAGGAAATGATATTCCAGAGTGAAAAACAGCTAGGATTACAACCAAGAATTACCTAGCCAGCAAAACTAAGCATAATACTTCAAGTGGATAAATGGACATTCAATGAGATAGAGGACTTTCAAGCATTCCTAATGAAAAGATCAGAGGTGAATGGAAAATTTTATTTTCAAATACAAGACTCAAAAGAAGCATAAAAAGGTAAACCATAAAGAGAAATCATAAGGGATTCAATAAGATTAAGTTGTCTATATTCCTCCATGGGAAAATGGTATTTGTAACTCCCAAAAACTTAATCATCATTAGGGAAGTTAGAAGGAGCATACATATGCAGAGGGCATAGGAGTTGGACATGTTGGAATGATTATCTTTTAAAAAATTAAGGGGTGAAAAAGAGAAATGCACTGGGAGAAAGGGAAAGGGAGAAGTAGAATTGGGCAAATCATCTTACATAAAAGAAGCACAAAAGAGCTTTTACAGGAGAGGGGAATATGCAGGAGATAAATTGACTCAAAAAGGGAATAACATGTACATTCAGTTGGGTATAGAAATCTATCTTACCCTACTGAAAAATAGGAGGGAAAGGGGATAAGGTAAAGGTGTAAGAAGCTGATAGAAGGGATGGTAGATTGAGAGAGGTAAAAGTCAGAAACAAGACACTTTTGAGAATGGACAGGGTGAAAGGAGAGAGAGAGAGAGAGAGAGAGAGAGAGAGAGAGAGAGAGAAATACATAATAATCATAACTGTGGAAAAAATCAAGTAAGTTCTTCTGCCAAAGACCTCATATCTCAAAAGTAACAACCATTGGGGCAGCTAGGTGGTGCAGTGGATAAAGCACCAGCCCTGTATTCAGGAGGACCTGAGTTCAAATCCGACCTCAGACACTTGACATTTATTAGCTGTATGACCCTGGGCAAATCACTTAACCCTCACTGCCCCACCCAAAAAATGTATAGTAAAAGTAAGAAACATTCCTCAATTGATAAATGCTAAAATAATATTACCAGGCAGTTTTCATATGAAGTAATCAAAGCTATCTATAGCCATATGAAAAAATGCTCTAAATAACTTGATTAGAGGAATGCAAATTAAAACATCTCTGAGCTACTACCCCATACTTATCAGATTGGCTAATATGACAGAAGAATAAAATGACAAATGTTGGAGGAGATATAGGAAAATCGAGACACTAATACACTGTTAGTTACTGATCTAACCATTTTATAGAACTATTTGGAACTATGTCCAAAGGTCTATACAACCATGCATACTTTTGGACCAAGCAATACTACTCCTAGGTCAATATCCCAAAGAGAAGAAAAAAATTAAAAAGAAAAGAACCTAAATGTACAAAAATATTTATAACAACTCTTTTAGTTGTGGCAAGGAATTAGAAATTGAGCAGATATCCATCAATTGGGGAATGGCTGAATAAGTTTTATGATTGTGATGTAATATTATTGTGCTAGAAGAAATAATGAACAGCATGCTCTCAGAAAAACCTGGAAGGACTTGAATGAAATGATATAAACTGAAATGAGCAGAACCAGGAGAACATTGCATACAGTAAGCATTATAAGATGGTCAACTGTGAATGACTTAGCTCTTCTCAGAAATACAATGATCTAAGATAATTCTGAAGGACTTAAGATGAAAAATGTTATCCATCTCCAGAAAAAGAACTGATGGAATCTGATGCAGATTGAAGCATACTTTTTCTTTACTTTATTTTCCTTGGGGTTTTGTTTGTCTGTGTTGTCTTTCACACCATGACTAACATGGAAATATGTTTTGTTTCACTATACATATATAACCTATATCAAATTGCTTGCCTTCACAATGAGTGGGGGCGAGGAGGAAGTGAGACAATTTGGAACTCAAAAAAAGTTTTTAGTGTTAAAATTATTTTTACATATAATTAGGGGAAAATATTAAATTTAAAAGAAAACCCCAAATGGGGTCATAAAGAGTCAAACACAATTGAAATGACTTAACAACAGTAGTAGTGGTGGTAGTGGTACTGGTATTGTAATGGTGGCAATAGTAGTAGTGATGGTGATATTGGTAGTAATAGTGATAGTAGTGTTAGTGGTGATAGTAATGATAGTAGTCATAGTGGTAGTCATAGCAGTAGTTGAGGTGGTGGTAGTAGTGGTGGTGTTGGTAGTAGTAGTGGTGGTAGGTGGTAATGGTGGTAGGTGGTAATGGTGCTACTGGCAATTTTAGTTGTAGTGGTAGTCATAGTAGTGGGGGGAGTAGTGGTGGTGGTAGTAATAAAGTAGTAGTAGGTACTAACAGCCATAGTTGTCTTTTTCTTTTCTTTTTATTTTCAGGGTAATAGGGGTTAAATGACTTGCCCAGGGTCACACAGCTAGTAAGTGTCATGTGTCTGAGGTCAGATTTGAACTCAGGTCCTCCCGAATACAGGGCTGGTGCTTTATCCACTGCGCCACCCAGCTGCCCTTCCATAGTTGTAGTAGTAGCAGCAACAACATGTCCTTGAATTCCAGAAACAATAAACTACATTACTTTTTAAAATGTTCACTTTTGGCCAAGCCACCTCTCAAGACCATCACATTGTATGCCCAGTGAAAGGGGAAAATTCACCATAGTATTTACATAATGTAGTCCTTGGAGAGGCTATAGGGACAGGAAAAACAGCTGCCAACATAAAATGAAGATGATACAGGCTAAAATCTCAACACTGCCACTTCAATTCAACTCTCATGTTGAGTAGAGCATGGTCTAAATGATCAGTCAGTCAGTCAATAAACTCCATCTTTTGGGGCAGCTAGGTGGCGCAGTGGATTAGAGCACCAGCCCTGGAATCAGGAGGACCTGAGTTTAACTCTGGCTTCAGACACTTGACACTTACTGGCTGTGTAACCCTGGGCAAGTCACTTAACCCTAATTGCCTCACCAAAAAATTCAAAAATTTAAAAATTGTAAAATTTTTTAAAAAATTAACTCCATCTTTCTGTGCCTTACTTCACTTATCTCTAAAATGGGAGCAGCAATAGCTACACTGCTTATCTCCCAGGCCTAGTGGCACTGAGCCCATGATGCTCCATAGACAGACATGTGAGACTATTCTCATAAGCTCCTTCAGTGGGATTCTGCTTAAAGTGAATAGGAGTGATGAGGCAATTCCAAGGGTGCAGTGGCCCTTTTTGTCTTTTTGTTGCAGACTCAAAATATGTGATTAACACTAGACACAAATCTGGCTGGAAAACATGTGTTTAAAGCTAATCCTTATGCAAACCCGATGACTTTATGCATGATGCACCATCAGCTGAACATCCTACACAATTTTTCATGTAAATATAATCGGATGTGTGAACACCTGCAGCAATCGGGAGCACGCTTTTCCCCAGTCCTTAACCCTAAGCTTACTGTGGATCCCAGATGTTCTCTCCCAGCATCTCCCTGTGTTACCGCACCCACGTTGACTGGCATCGCTGATAGAATTGTTAATTCAGCTTCCCCAACTGTCTATAATTAGGCTGGTGATAGCACCAGCCTCCTGGTGTAGAAGCGTGTCTCCCTCCAGGACTCCTTCTGTTTGCTCCAGTTATTATTGTTAATGACAACATACTTCAATGCTTCAGGGATCTGTGGTTTCATCAGTGTAGGCACTCTCTCCAATCCATAAATCAATCAACAAGTATCTATTAAGTGCCTAGATACCAAGACAAAAGTGAAACCATTCCTGCCTTCAAGGAGTTGTGATTCTAACTGGACTGTAACTCCCCCATGCCTTGCTATTGAAGGTCTCTTCTGGCCCTAAATCCTATGCTCCCATGACCTCAGGAAAAATAATAATGATAATAGAAATAGTAGTAATTATAAAATGCTTTGATGTTTGTAAATGTTCTCTCATTTGATCCTTACAACAGGCTTGGGAGGTAGGTGTTATTATTATCACCATTTTCCCATTTTACAGATGAGGAAACTGAGACTGAGAGAGTTCAAATGACTTGTCCAGGGTCACATAGCTAGTCAATGTCTGAAATAGGAATTAAATTCAGGTCCTCTTGTCTCAGAATCCAATACTCTATCATCTGTACCACCTGGCTACCTTTATCAAACTTTTTCCCAGCTGTCACTTAGGGTGAAAAAACTCATCATATGGTAGGCTATTTTTTAGTGATATAGCTCTCCATATAGTGTAATGAATACTGGTCTTGGGTATCAAAGGACCTGTGTCGAAGGGGCCACCAGGACACCAAACATATTTCTATAGTACTATAAGGTTTACAAAGTACCACCCGATAGTTGCAAGTATGATTATCTCCATTTTACAGATACAGAAACCAAGCCCCAGATATATATATATATATTTGGTGAGGCAATGAGGGTTAAATGACTTGCCCAGGGTCACACAGCTAGTAGGTGTCAAGTGTCTGAGGCTGGATTTGAACTCAGTTCCTGCTGAATCCAAGGCCAGTGCTTTATCCACTGTGCCACCTAGCTGCCCCCAAGCCCCAGATAATATTAAGGGATTTATATGTAGTCACATGGCTAGTAAGCATTAACCTCACAAAAACTAAGTTCAAAAAAAGGTGCTATCAAGATTAAGAGGAAAGAACACCTCTGGCTAGGAAAAATCAGGGAAAACTTTAAGAAAGAGGTGACATTGAATCTGGATTTTAAAAGATGGGCAGAATCTCAATAAACAGTGTTGGGGAGGGCATCCCAACCATGGAGAATCATATGAAGAAGACAAATGTGGGGAAGCACAGAGTATGCTCAAGAAATTGTGAATTTGTTCACCTTGTCTAGAGAGTAGGATTTATGAGGGAAGAGAAGGGTGATATTAATATGGAAAATGAGGCTAGTACCCGATCATGAAGGGCATTGAATGCCACAAAATTCTTTACACCCATTATATTTTTTGATCATCAAAACAAATCTGTGAAGCCTAAATAAAAGAAAAAGATAATTATCTCCAGGAAGGGGACAGAAGCAGATCTGTGATTAAATCATTATGGAGAATTACCAATGTGGATAACTCCTTCCAACAGTACAGATCCCCACTTTATTAATAACTTAGTGTTAAGAAAGTTTTCTGGAACACACAGAGCCAAGGCTTGTACCTAGGTGTTCCTAACTCCAAGGCCAGCACCCTATCCACTATTCCAAAGCTTCTTAAACTAAGGGTCAAGACCCCATGTAGGGTTGCATAACTGAATTTGAAAGGTCACAAAAAATTGCCAGTAAATGTGTGATTTCTATACCTATTCTATATATATATATATATATATATATAATATTTATATTTTATATACCTGGGGTCGTGTAAAAATTTCTCACATAAAAAGGAGTTGAGTGGGATGAGTTTAAGAAGCCCTGCACTGTACCATGTAACCTCTTCCTCATTTTGGTTTGTGGGGTTGGGTTTTGGGTTTTTTTGGTTTTGTTTTTTTGGTTTTTGCTTTTGTTTTTGTTTAACAGATGAGGGAATGGGTTCAGAAAAGCCAGAAATCAAATCACAACTCAGCCACTTACTAACTGCGTGACCTTGGGGAAGTCACTTCCTTCTGTGAGTCACAAAGGTCTTTCCCATCTAAACATTTGTTGTTCTGCAAATCAAACACGTGTCAGGAAGTATGTCAGATGCAGAGGTGATCTAGTACCTCCTTAGCATAAAAGATGCTTCAGGTCCATCACTGCCAGTTAGAGATGACCTCGTGCTTGGCAATGAACTTTCAGGCAGTGATTGTGCCTGAAACATTGATATTTTCTCCAGGGCATTTTGCCTTGGTGCATCAGCTTGGCCTTCTCTCCTCCCTCCAGGCAGCCCCTCCTTTTTTCTTCTTCAGGGCCATTGTCTTCCTGATGTGAAAAATGAACTTGACTTAGCTCAATGTCAATTGCATCAAAGGAAGGGGAAAAAAAACCTACAATTCTCAAATGGGGAATGATTAACTACTCCAGTTGTAAAACCAAACTTATCACAAATTTAAAAGGGTTCTCCTAGAAAAACTTTATCCACTAGGCATTTATGCCAAAGTTGGCAACCTTTCACCATTGGGAGGTATATTATCCAAACTCTCACAAGGCCCCACTCAAGTAGAATGGCGCTGATCAGATGGAAAAAGCAAGAGAACAGCTTTTCTCACAATCTTTATTTCATATTCTGAGATCTATGTCCATTGCCAAGGATACAAATTTTATGTTTTCTTCATTTAACTCCAAACAAATGGTCCTTTCCCACAAGATGTAAGGGCAAGCCAATTACTGTATTTCTTTACTTCTGCAGAGTCCTTAGTATCTTCATCCATACAATGGAAATAAGACCTAAATCTGGATTGGAGGCAGCTAGCTGGCACAATAGGTAGTCTGCTGGACTTGGAGTCAGAAAGAACTGAGTTCAAATTTAGCCTCAAACACTTAATATCTGTGTTACATAACTTCTTGTCTGGCTCAATTTCCTTATTTACAAAATGAGGATAATAATAGCACCTGCTTCCCAGGGTTCTGAGGCTCAGAGGAGAGAGAGAGAGAGAGAGATCACTTTGAAAACCTTAAAGTATTATATAAATGTTAGTTGCTGCTGCTACTACTACTACTATTGTGTTCATTCTGGGGTTTGTTTGTTTTTTAAGGATATGGGAGGTTATATTCTTAGCATTCCCAGGAAGGCACACAAGCCATGTAAAGCTCAACATTCTGGCAGAAAATCTCTAATTTCCACATAATCCTGGCAGATATTACATACTATCATTTACATGATTTAGTTGATCAGTTCCTAATTTCACAAGTCAATGCTATATACATCTAGCTATATGCATTTATATTATTTACTACTTATACACACATATCTTACATGACTTTAATGTGGTATTTCCAAAGCACAAGTGAAAGTGTCTGACTCTTTGGGACCCCATTTGGGGTTTTCCTGGCAAAGATACTGGAGTGGTTTACCATTTCCTTCTCCAGCTCATCTGACAGGTGAGGAAACCAAGGCAAACAGGGTTAAGTGACTTGCCCAGGGTCACACAACTGGGAAGTGTCTGAGGTCAGATTTGAACTCAGGAAGATGTCTTCCTGACTTCAGACCTATCACTCTAGCTGCCCACTGCCACCACCTCCTTCTCCTCCACCTCCACCTCCACCTCCTCCTTCCCCTCCTCCTCCTCCTCCTTCTCCTCTTCCTCTTCCTCCTTCCTCTCCTCTTCCTCTTTCTCCTCCCTCCCTTCCTCCTCCTCCTCCTCTCTCCTCCTCTTTTCCTTTCTCCTCCTCCTCCTCTCTCCTCCTCTTTTCCTTTCTCCTCCTCCTTCTCCTCCTCCTCCTCCTCTCCTCTCCTCCTTCTCCTCCTCCTCCCCCTCTTCTCCTTCAAGGATTTTTGAGAGGATCAAATGAGGTCATATTTACAAAGTCCTTAGCATGGTCTGACATATAGTGGACACTATATAAATGCTTACTACTACTACTACTACTATTACCACCATTATGATGGCTGTTACTATTGCTATTTTATTTTTAAGATAAATCAGCAAAAAACTAGCTTTTTTACTTTGGGTGAATTGCTTCCAATTTCAGAGCCAGAAATAGCCACATGGCTCATCTGGTCCAACCCCTCCTTTTATACATAAGAAAACTGAGGCTAAAACATTTTCTAGTCTGACATTTTATGTCCTAGCTCTTTGTTTCTATGTCAAATTTGATTTGATTAAGGCGGGTTGAGGTCATAAACACAAGTACTACTAAGCCCTCACTAAGTGGAGTGGTACTATGCTTGGGAGCAGAAATACAGAGATAAAAATTAAATAGTCCCTGACCTCAAGGAGCTGATAGTCTAATGAATAATAATGATGACTGATATTTGCACTGTGCTTTATGTACATGATCATATTCGATCTTCACAACAGCCCTATGAGACGTAGGCCAAGTATTCCATTTTGCATGGAACTGAAGGAATGTTATGACTTACCCAAGGTCACACAACTAGTAAGTTCAATAGGCAGGATTCAAACACAGTTCCCTGCTGACTCCAAGTCCAGTTGCTTTCCCACAATGCTGTGCTATCTCTTCCCTTGTCTCTTTATACTCAATCCTCTGTCAAGCTTGTTGATTCTGTTTCTGCTACCACCTGACCTTTCTTCTGAGATTTAGACCAGACTCTTTAATTGTCTATGGGGCATCTCCATCCAGGTATCCCATAGGTTTCTTAAACCCAGCTTGTTCAAAGCCAAATTTGTTATCATTCTCCATAAACCCATTTCTTTCTAGGTGGCACAATGGATAGAGTGCTGGGCCTGAAGTTAGGATGACTTTCTGAGTTCAAATCTGGCCTCACATTGTAGTGGTTATTTGTCCTTCATTCTCGAAAAGGACCATAACATCGGGTTGGTGTCATAACTTGCAGTGAATTGGATTTAAACGAGGGAAGGTGGCACAAGGTCATCAACCTCACTCTCTCCTCCAGAGACATCTGAGAAAGATATACATCAGGACAACTGGAGATGATCCTGGATATTTTAAGGCAATTGGGGTTGTGACTTGCCCAGGGTCACATCCCTGGTGTCTAAAGTGATATTTGAACTCAGGCCCTCCCAATTTCATGGCCAGTGCTCTATCCACTGTGCCACCTAACTGCCCTACTCATTGTTTGTATGACTCTAGGCAAGTCATTTAACCCTCTTTGCTCATATTCTTCATCTGTAAAATGAGCTGGAGAAGAAAATGGCAAACCATTCCAGTATCTTTGCCAAGAAAACCCCAAATGGGGTCATGAAGAGTCAGACATGATGGAACAACAACAAATCTATTTCTCCTCCTGACTTCATTATTTTTATCTGTGTTAACACCATTCACCAAGTCTCCTGTGTTTTTTAACTTTGGTTTTATCTTTGGATATGAGAATCAAAGGAGAGGAAAGAAAGAATAAGTTGCATGCAAAGATCTTATCATGTCATTGATCAATTAAAAATTATTCTGTGGAGGGGCAGCTAGGTGGTGCAGTGGATAGAGCACCGGCTCTGGAGTCAGGAGTACCTGAGTTCAAATCTGGCCTCAGACATTTGACACTTACTAGCTGTGTGACCCTGGGCAAGTCACTTAACCCCAATTGCCTCGCCAAAAAAAAAAAACCAATTATTCTGTGGAGGCAGCTAGGTGGTACAGTGGATAAAGCACTGACCCTGGATTCAGGACAAGATGACATATTTGTCATCACATCCCCCAAGGAGATTATGAACCTAAAGACTCATAAGAGCTAGGTCGATGTATTATCTACACTTTGAATCTTACCCAATGAAAATCATAGTGTTTGTGAGTACATAACAAACATTTTTTTTTAAAATGCTGTTTATGAATCAATCAGTCAACAAGTATTTATTAAACACCTTGCAGGTGCCAAGCATTATGTTCACTCGATGTCCTAAGGTCCTTTCCAGCTGACGTTCTATGATTCTGTGAGAAAAACACTTTGAAAAACAAATTGGTTCTGATAGTTATTGATAATAAAATAATGTCATCAATTTGCTTAAAGTAAATTTATGTTTTTATAAATCCATTTTAGTGATCTTTTATCATCACTTCTATTTCCTACTATCTCTCCTCTCACTCCCAGAGTCACCCTTTATTTGTTTTGTTGTTGTTGTTCATTCTTTGTTCTCAAAGACGACCATGATAGATGTCATGACTTGCAATGAATTGGATTTAAGTAAAGAAAGGCTGTGCAGTCACCAGCCTCAGTTTCTCCTCCAGAGCCATCTGGGTCCCATAGCAAGATGTATTATCAGGATGACTGGAGATGATCCTGGATGTTTAAGGCAATTGGGGTTAAGTGACTTGCCCAGGGTCACACAGCTGGTAAATGTCTGAGATCAAATTTGAACTCAGGTCTTCCCAACTTCAGGGCCAGTGTTCTATCCACTGCACCACCTAGTTGCCCCTGACCCCATATGATAAAGTGTGCTTTGAGTAAGGTGTTTTTTGGTTTTGGTTTTGGTTTTTCAGGGCAATGAGGGTTAAGTGACTTGCCCAGGGTCACACAGCTAGTAAGTATCAAGTGTCTGAGGCCAGATTTGAACTCGGGTCCTCCTGAATTCAGGTCCAGTGTTTTATCGACTGTGCCACCTAGCTGCCCCCTTGAATAAGTTTTTAAAAAATACTTATTGTCAAAGCCATAAAACCTCAACCTCAAAAAGAAGAGGGGAGGGTAATATTTTCAGTAACCTCCCCATTCTCATTCATTCATTCATCCATTCATCAAACATCAACTGAGCATCACCAAGTAGCCTAAGTAATATAACACAAGGCTCACTGAATGCTACCACATCCCAAAAAAGTATCAGCTGTACCATCCTGCTCAGTCCCAGATCACATACTCCCTCTGCAGTTCAGCCTAGCAATGGGGAAACTGCGATACCCATGGGTCTAAAGGACAGGAAGTAGCACCCAAGGGTTCCTTCTGAATTTATGGGCCTCTAGTCCTTGAAATTCTCATCATGGAGTCACAGGTCCTTGCAGCTAGAAGGGACCTTGGAGACCAACTAGTCCAAGCCTTTCATTTTACAGAACCAGAGAAGGATTTAATGGTAGCAAAGCAATGCTAGAACTAGAACCCAAGACATGGGACTCCCATTTGAGGACTCACTTCTTCCTCTGCATCAAACTGCCACTCAAGACCTGCATTTTCAGCAGGCTAGTTTCATGTTATTCTAGGAGGCAAAGTCATGGAAGAGTTTGGGGCTTCACAATGGAAAATCTTGGTCAATCACGGGTTAGTGTGAGGGAACTAACTTTGGGTTTGTCATGCAAAAACCCTCTGTGCCCCAATTTCCACATCTGCAGAATGGATATGTAAAACCGCTCTCTGAATCATTCACCCAATCTATACTATCGATAAAAATATGGATCCCCAGAGAGGTTATTGCTACTACTTTCAGAGTTCTATGGATAAATCTGTGGGTGGCCAGCTTTCTAACACTATGTCAAAGCCCCTACCATGGTGTTTCCCTTTAACAATTCATCAGTAGATGGGGCAGCTAGGTGGCGCAGCGGATAGAGCACTGGCCCGGGAGTCAGGAGGACCTGAGTTCAATTCCGGTCTCAGACACTTGACACTTACTAGCTATGTGACCCTGGGCAAGTCACTTAACCCCAATTGCCTCACCAAAATAAATAAATAAATAAATAAAAATTCATCAGTAGCGTCAGTTCTTTAGCAAAGGAAGTCACTCAAATAATATAACAGTAATAATAGTTATATATATATATATATATATATATATATATATATATATATATATATGTTATTTGAGTGAATTTCTTTGCCAAAGAACTGAGTCTACTGGTGGATTGTTAGCTAGGTGGCACAGTGGATAAAGCACCAGACCTGGAGTCAGGAAGACTCATCTCCTAAGTTCAAAGTGAGCAAGTCACTTAACTCGGTTTGCCTCGGTTTCCTCATACTGAGCTGAAGAAGGAAATGGCAAACTACTCCAGGATTTTTGTCAAGAAAACCTCAAATGGTGGCATGAAAAGTCAGACACAACTGAAAAACAATTAAATAACAACAAATAATAGTTATAAAACATTTCCCCCCAACACCAGGGGTGTACTCCCCAACAAATAAACATAGTGTCCATTAGGGTAGGAGGAAGAATGGACACAAACTGAAAGCACAGCAGTAATGAGGTACACATGCAAGAAACACATAAAGCCAAAGCAAGTCACAACTTCAGGGCATCTATGTCTATTATTCCTCCAGAGGGCTGATTGATGAGTTGTTCCACAACCCTGTTGGCCTGGGTAACTCAGAGGCATGGCATCTTGGATGATTTGAGGTTGTGTCAAGCAGATACCTTGGTGCCTGGTTAGGCTCTCAACTGGGCTAAGCAGCTATCAGATAGTGCCAGACAGGTCGTGATGCTATTGGACAGTGATTGTTAGATGAAGCTGGGCAGGCCACTCTGCTGATGGTTAGCTACTTCCAGGCTGGGCCACGCATGTTCTGCTGCCATTGGGATGCCCTCATGGTATAGTATCTCTGCTAGATGAGCAATCCACTGTACTCCTTAGGCTCACTATTCAATAAGCAGCTGCAATCTTTTCCACCTTCACCACTGACTTAGCTGGATGTTACTGCACTCTTTGGTTGGAGTGTTACAGTGATCTTTTCAGCTGGAGCGCTACAACGTTCTTTCAGTTATAGCAAAAACCCTCTGCTTAGGATCAGCAGCAGCCTTTGACTCTCTCAGAGCCAGGGCACTGAGCTTATTTGTCATTTCCAGGTGGCAGATGGTAGATGGTCTAGCTTCACATATTAAACAATGCTCCCTGGAGCTCAAAGCCCCTATGCTACAGTAAGACACTCTACCTTGCCTTAGAGCAGATGTTCTTAACCTCTGGTCCACCCACCCCATAGATAAAATTCACAGTGTCATACATGTAGAAGAGAATATATGTGTGCATGTGTATGTATGTGTATAAATGTACATTACATGTGTGTATATGTGTATGCATATACACGCATGCATATATACATGTATACACACATACATTTTCACATATACTTTTTCACGCACACATGCCTACACATACACATACACATACACATACACATACACATACACATACACATACACATACACATACACATACACATACACATACACATACACATACACATATATATGTGTGTAGACAGACAGACAGATCTTTGGTTTTTACTAATGTTTAGCATTTCCTTCATTTATGAATTGGAGAGGGGAAAAAATGGCATTCTAAGAAAGGGTTCATATGCTTCACCTGACTGTCAAAGGGGACCATAATATAAAAAAGGCTATGAACCCCTGCCTTCAGGTTATCAGTTCCAATCCAATCAGTTCCAATCCAATCAGTTCCACCTCCCATATTCCTTTGGGGATTTTATGTAGATGAAGGCTAGGAACAAAGTTATGAATGCAGTCTGTGCCCTAAAGGAAAGTCCATTGTCTGGCTGGCCTCTTCATATGCAATTAAGCTATTCAAGCTCCAGACTCTTGTTCTGGTGGCCTTCCATTTGTATTTCAGTGTCTCAGTTCTTTAGCTCCTCCAGTCTTTAAGCTTTTGCTGAGTCTCATTAGGGCACCCTCTCTTTTAGGTATAATAAAAATTAAGCTAGTGGTGGTGGAACTAGGCAGCCCTGATAAAGGCCATGGTCCTGGAAAAAAAAAAAAAAAACCTTTTGCCTCCTTTTTAATTTTTACAGTACATCCCTGTTCTGCATACCCAGGAAATTCCTTGAAACCAATTCTGACCCATTCAATTCAATTCAGCTAACATTTATTAAATGGCTACCATGTGTAAGTCTGTGTATTCAATGCTGGGAGTGCAAAAATATGTGTAACATAAGCCCTTCTCTCAGGGAGTTTACAATATGACACAGGGGAAACCATCACATTCCACTTTACATTGTAGTCATTTGTGTACATAAGTGTATAGGGGGAAGTACAGACAAAGTGCTATGGAAAATTTGAAGAGGGACAGATGACTTTCACCTTGGGAGGGAGGATGTTTAGGGGAAACTTCATGAAGGAAACCTAGGCTTTAAAGGAAGAAGGGAACAGATATAAGGGGGAGATGTCCATTCTAGGCATTGGAAATGGCATGAGCAAAGAAATAGAAGGCAGGAACATGAAGCCAAACTATAGTACCATTTTGCTAAAACCTACCCCCACCCCCATTCAGGTTGGATATGTTAGCATAATCTTGACTCCTCTTTCTTATTCATTTCCCATATCTATTCAGTCACGAAATCCTGATTCTTCCTGTGAAAAATTCCTCATACCTGCTGTTTTCATTTCCACTGCCCCTAGCTTAATTATTATTTTTTCCCTTTTGCAGGTGAGAAAATCATGTTCAAGAGGAGTCACCTTGCCAGGAAATACAGAGCTGAGACTAGAATCCAAGGCTACTGATCCCCCCCCCACCCCATTCAGAGTTCCTTTCCTGGCACCCTCATTCATGCCAATGGATCTGAAAAGAGAGCATCCAAGCTTGATGGAATCATAAATTTCCCTACTTTACCAACTGATTTCCTCCCATAATGGACTCTGGTGAAGACATTTAACATCTCTTAACCTTCCTTAATTTTCTTATTTGTAAAATGGGGATGATTTGTACTCCTGACCTCTTAAGGTTGTTATGAGTAAAATATCTGTCACTATTGTTTTCATTGTTGTGATCTCATTCTACTTATCTTTTCTAATGGCATTCAGAAAGAAATTGTCCAAAGGCAAGTCACTATCCTGATATTATTCATTCATATTTAATATTTTATAGATTATAGATTTTTGTAAAAGTAGGGGGAAAGAGTTCAACAGCAATAGAAAGAGACATTCCATTTAAAATATCTGTAGATAGTATAAAATATCTGGAGCCTACCTGCCAAGACAAACCCAGAAACTATACAACCACTACAATAAAACACTTTTCACACAAATAAAGTAAGATCTAAATAATTGGAAAAATATTAATTGCTCATGGGTAGACTGAGCCAATATATTAAAAATGATAATGCTACCTAAATTAATCCATTTATTTAGTGCCATCCCAATTAAACTATCAAAAAATTATTTTACAGATATATAAATAATAAAATTCATCTGTAAGAACAAAAGCTTGATATGGGGGGGGGGGGGAGCATATGGCCCGGAGCACTCCAGAAGTTCTCTGGGGTACAGCAAAGAACCTTCTCCTTGAGAAACTAATCCAAAGACAGACACACCTAAAGAGATAAGTGGAACTGGATCTCTGTGGAGTTAGCTCCAGGACCCCCACCCTTCATTCTAGTCTCCCTCACCATGGGGGAGATAAGATTAGGTGTGGCTGCTGCCTTTGTGGCTGGAGGAGGACCAGAGAGATGGCTTTATCTGAAACCACCTCTCACCCAACTTCCTCAGCCACCATCAGAGGGGGGTGGTCCTCCCTCACTAAGGGTACTTTCCACAGTCAGATGATCACCCCTATCAGTCCTCTATAAAATTATCTGCCTCTCTCCTGCTTGAGGAGATTGGTATCTCAGAGCCATGCTCTGTGCCATGCCTTTCTCCCCATGAGAAGAAGTTTGAGGATTTCTCTCTTGGTTTCCCTTTCCCAGTCCCTAAATAAACTACTATCTTATTCTAATTGCTTTTGTGTGCAAGAAGGTGTAATTCTTTAAAGAGGAATTCCTAAGGACCCCAAATCCCTATCCCCTATTTCAAACCCCCTACCCCATTTTTACCACATCAAGCTCAAGGATATCAAGGGAATTGATGAAAAGATAAAAAAGAAAGTGGTCTAGCCATACCAGATCTCAAACTTTATTATAAAGCAGTAACTATCAAAACAATCTGGTATTGGCTAAGAAATAGAGTGGTGGATAATAGGAATAGAATAGGTACAAATTACACCATAGTAAATCACTGTAGTAATCTAGTATATGATAAATGTAAAGATCCAAGTTTTTGGAACAAAAACTCATTATTTGACAAAAACTGCTAGGAAAACTAGCAGTAGTTTATACAAACTAGGTATAAACTAACATCTCACATCATATACTAAAATAAAGTCAAAAGGGGTACACAATTTAGACATAAAAGGTGATACCATAAGCAAATTAAGAGAGAATGGAGGGCACCTAGGTGGTGCAGTGGATAGAGCACCGGCCCTGGATTCAGGAGGACCTGAGTTCAAATCCAGCCACAGACACTTGATACTTACTAGTTGTGTGACCCAGGGCAAGTCACTTAACCCCAATTGCCTCACCAATGAAAAAAAAAAAAGAGAGAGAGTATGGAATAGTTTATCTGTCAGATTTATGGACAGAAGAAGAATTTAGAACAAAAGAAATAGAGATATAGAGAACATTATAAAATGTAAAATAGATCATTTTGATTATATAAAATTTTAAAACTTTTGCACAAACAAAACCAATGAAGCCAAAATTATAAGGAAAGCAGAAAACTAGGAAAGAATTTTTGTAATGAGTATCTCTGATAAAGGCCTCATTTCTCAAATATATAGAGAACTGAGTCAAACTTATAAAAGTACATGTCATTCCCCAAATAATAAAAATGGTCAAAGGACATGAACAGGCAGTTTTCAGACAAAGAAATTAAAGCTATCTATAGTCATAAGAAAAAATGCTTTAATGATTATCGATCAGAGAAATGCAAATTAAAGCAACTCTGAGGTACTACTTCACACCTATCAAAGTGGGTAATATGAGAAAAAAAGGAAAATGTTGGATGATAGAAATATGAACTGAACCAGCCATTCTGATTATAGCTATAGCTATAGAACTATTCATACCCTTTGATCCAGCAATACCACTCCTAGATTTATATCCTAAAGACATCCAAAAAAGGAAGGGGGGAGGACCTATTTGCACAAAAATATATATAGCAACTCTTTTTGTGGTATCTAGGAATTGGAAATCAAAGGCATGCACATCATTTGGGGAATAGCTTGGGATGATTTCAGAAAAGCCTGGAAAGACTTATATGAACTGATGTATAGTGAAGTGAGCAGAACCAAGAGAACATTGTGCACAGTGACAGCAATATTGTTTGGTGAAGAACTGTGAATAACTTATTCTCAGCAGTACAATGATCCAAGACAATCCCAAAGGACTAATGATGAAGCAAACCATTCACCTCTAAAGAAAGAACTGATATTGATTGAACACAGACTGAAGCATTCTATTTTTAACTTTCTTCAAATTTTCCTTTTATTAGAGTCTTCTTATACAAAATTACTCATATGGTAATATTTTACATAATTGTACATGTATAACCTATATCTGATTGCTTACCACCTCAGGGAGGGGAAGGAGGAGGGGAGGGAGAGATAGAATTTGGAACTCAAAACTTTAAATAAAAATGTTTATTTAAAAAGTGTGGGGGGGGGGAATGACTGATTTTCGTAACTGAATAAGAGTATTACAATGTAAATTCATCTTCTAAAGACTTTTGGAAAGCATCTTGAATACAACATCATTATTATTATTTCATATAGTCACCACCACCCTACCCCCAATAGTTGGAAATAAATCAATATATAGCTCATGAAAGCTATTAGAGAAACAGCAACCATCAAATGGATGAAGTTTAGAGAAAAAAACAAACCTGATAATACAAATTGCTTCTCAAAATAATCTCAAAATACACAATTCCTATGGCAACAGCCCTGTTGCCTACAGCCTGCCAAAGGAGAAATGAAGTGTGAAGACATGCTTCAGGGACTGGGTAGTTCAGGCACTAAAGAAACACCTAGAAAGAACCTTTGTATTTGGTGCCCTAATTATGCCCTTTTAAGCATTTGCCAATGTCAACCAAGGAAGGCAATGCTCAGATCCTAGTGCCATTAATCCCAAGAGACATAAAGGATGTCAGAGAGAATCTAGTGCAAGGTGCCACTTTCTACAGGATATCTCTGAGAAAGAAGCTTTTCAAGCTTTCCTTGAATACTTCAGTGATGAGAAACACCCTAACTAGGAAGCCCATTCTATTATGAAATTGTTCTGATTGGTAGAAAGTTCTTCCTTATGTGTGTACCCTTTGATCCAGCAAGAGCAAAACTAGGTTTTTATCCCAAAGAGATTTTTGTTTTGTTTTGTTTTGTTTGCAGGGCAATAAGGGTTAAGTGATTTGCCCAGGGTCACACAGCTAGTAAGCATCAAGTGTCTGAGGACAAATTTGAACTCAGGTCCTCCTGAATCCAAAGCTGGTGCTTTATCCATTGCACCACCTAGCTGTCCCCTGGCAGTTTTTGCTTTGTTGAGATTTTTTTTTAAAGGTGAGAGACAAGGGGAGGACCTATTTGTACAAAATATTTATAGCAGCTATTTTTCTGGTAGCAAATAACTGGAAATTGAGGGGATGTCCATGAATTGGGGAATGTCTGAAAAAGCTTTGGTATACAATTATAATGGATAGCTATTGTGTTATGAGAAATGATGAGCAGGATGATGAAAAAAAGCCTGGAAAGACTGACATGATGCAAAGTGAAGTAAGCAGAACCAGGAGAACAGTATACACAGTAATAGCAATATTGTACAATGATCAACTGTGAATGGCTTAGCTATTCTCAGCAATACAATGATCTAAGACAGTTCCAAAGGATGCATGATAAAAAATGCTATCCACATCCAAAGAAAGAACTGATGGAGTCTGAATGCAGATTGAAGCATACTATTTTTTGCCTTTTTTTTTTCTTTTGGTCTGTTTCTTCTTTCACAACATGACTAATGAGGAGATACACTTTACATGATCACACATATATAACCTATGTCAAATTTATTACTGTTTTTGGTGGGGGGAGGAAGGAAGAAAATTTGGAACTCAAAATTTTTAAGTGACTGTTAAAAGTTTGTCTTTACATATAATTTGAGGGGAAAATAAAATACTATTTAAAAAAAGAAAAGTCAAGTTTAAACAAAAAAAGAAAGTTCTTCCTTAAACTAGGTAAGGTTTCTTTCCACAACAGGTTCTAATTTTGCCCATTGAGTCATATATAAGAAGTTGAATCCCTCTTCCAGATGATAGAGCTTCAGATATTTGAACTCAAGAAAAGAGTGGTCACTAAGAACCAACATGATGTCATCATGAACAGATTATGCCAGACTAACCTCTTTTCTTTTAGGTTCTTGGAACAATCAATCAACAAGCATTTGTCACAGGCAAATAGGAAACATTCCCTGGGATACCTAGATCAGTAAAATGCCCTTGATATAGTATCGTGAATTTTTATTTTTATTTTTTAATTTTTTTGCAGGGCAGTGAGGGTTAAGTGACTTGCCCAGGGTCACACAGCTAGTAAGTGTCAAGTGTCTGAGACTGGATTTAAACTGAGGTCCTCCTGAATCCAGGGCCAATGCTTTATCCACTGCACCACCTGGCTGCCCCTGTATTGTGAAATTTCATGAAGGTACTTGAAAAGGAAATTATGCTAGTCTTCATGGATAAGATGGAGAGACATATGCAGGATGGATACACAGAATGTTTCTGAATTGATAAAATTACCACACTCAAAATGGAATAGGAGAAAAAATACTGACTCTGGTGTCAGAAGACTAGGTTAAAGCCCACCAATATATGATCAAGCATATATAGATCATGTCAAATCCTTGATAAAAATTCATGGCACCTATATTTACAGAGTTCTTCTCCACTTGTTCTGGGAATACCATTGGAAAAGCACTAGCTCTGAAGCTAGAGAATCAGGCTTTAAATCCCACCTATGACCTATGATTTTAGGGAAATTATTTTAACTTTGCTGGGGCTTAGTTTACTCATCTATAGAATTAGGAAGTTGTACTGGATGGCCTCTAAAGTCTAACCCAAATCTAACCTCAGACACTTACTAGCTATGTGAACCTGGGTAAGTCATTTAACCCCAATTTTCTTAAACATCCAGGGCTATCTCCAGCCATTGTGATATATATATATATATATATATATATATATATATATATATATATATATATATATATATATATCTTGCTACTGGACCCAAATAGCTCTGGAGAAGAGAATTAGGCTGGTGACTTTGCATAGCCCTCCTTCACTTAAATCCAATTCTGTGCAAGTCATGACATCACCCCCATGTCATGGTCCTCTTCAAGAATGAAGGACAAACAACTACCCAGATCTAGATCTATTATTCAATGATTATCTGTCCTCTAGAACTCAAATTGGTCATCTGATCTTTAATAATTATTTTTTGTTTGGTTGGTTGGTTTTTTTGGCAGGGCAATGGGGGTTAAGTGACTTGCCCAGGGTCACACAACTAGTAAGTGTCAAGTGTCTGAGGCTGGATTTGAACTCAGGTACTCCTGAATCCAGGGCCAGTGCTTTATCCACTGTACCACCTAGCTGCCCCTTCTTTAATAATTATTAATGAATCAGCAGAAACCTAGAGAAAGTTCCTAGTGGAATGGATCTATCATTGGCCTTATTGAATTCCATGTTTTATTAATGACTTGGATAAACACATAACTGGCATACTTGCCACAGAATAGTCAAATCTCAGGTTTGGAAGGGATCATCTAATTGAATTCCCAGCTATACAGGAATCCCCTCTCTAGTAAAGTGGTAATCTAGTCTTCATTTGAAGGGTCCTGCTTCCCAAGACTGGGCACACTGGTAGCACACTGGATAGAGTGCTGGTCATGGAGTCAAAAAGACTTACCTTCCTGAATTCAAATCCAGATTACTAATTGTGTGATCCTGGGTAAGTCACTTAACCCTGTTTGTCTCAGTTTCCTCATCTGTAAAATGAGTTAAAGAAAATGGCAAACTACTCCAGTATCCTTGCCAAAAAAAGTCCAGATGGGTTAGAAAAAGTTAGACATGTCTGAAAAATGACTAAAACAACAACAACAATCCATTCCACATTGGAGAGTTCTAATTTTTAGGACATTTTTGCTATTTTTAAGACTAAATCTGCCTCTTTTCAACTTCCACTTAGTGTTCCTAGTTCTCTCATCTCCTATAGTCTTACTCAAGTCCTTCTCCTTGAATCTTTTTTCTCCTTTAGCTCTACACCTTCTCCTTTCCCCTTTCTTCCTTTAACCTCTTAAGTCCTGCTAAATTTCCCTTTTCCAAATTCGACTTCTAGCCTCCTTCACAATTGCCAAACTCTTCACAATTTATTTTCCTTTTTCTGTAGCTCACATACTGCTCCTTTTCCCACATGACTTTGTCCCAATGAGATTAGAAGTAGAATCCCCAGTTCTGATCTCTTGGACCAAGTAGAAACAATCCAATTCCTCTTCCTTATGACACACCACTCAAATAGTTGAAGACTTTATTAAATTTCAAATGACACAAAATTAAGAGAGAAAGAGAACATACTGGATGAAAGATTCAGGACCTCAAAATACAAACATTTTTAGGGTATTTTCAATCATGGACAAATCGGATACTGAGATAATTTCCAAAAACAAGAGTGTAATTAAGAAGCAACAGAGAGTTATCAAGACTGGCTGGAAGGGGCAGCTAGGTGGAGCAGTGGATAAAGCACCAGCCCTGGAATCAGGAGGACCTGAGTTCAAATTTGACCTCAGACACTTAACACTTACTACCTGAGTGACCCTGGGCAAGTCACTTAACCCCAATTGCCACACACACACACACACACACACACACAAAGACTGGCTGGAATTATTTACAGATATCTACTTCCAGTGGTTTTCATGAACATAAAGGAGTATGCTCAGTTCTGAGATGATATTTATAAAGTGCTCCACCCAGTGCCTGGCACAAAGTAGCCCTTTAACAAATATTTGTTCCCTTCCCTGTCTGAAGGAATATAGAAAGTATTACTGACTATTATGAAGTTGTAGACAGGAAATTTAACAACCTATGGGCACAAGTGCCCAGTTCATCACTGCACCAAAAAAAGGAACAGCTTTAGAAAGGAAAGGTAGACTTAGAAACTAAATAGTTATTTGAGAAGACAATACCTTAGAATGGGATTTGGATTTCTGAACCATAGCTTAAAATATCTGAATAATAGCCAGTTGGTCAACTCCTTTCTCCCTTATTTCTTTTATTATTCCTTCTTTTAAGGGATTGCTCTATGGGTGAGCAAAAGTACATTGTGAAATAAAGGAGAGAAGTTTCCTGATTATAAGGAGTTCAGTTTCTTCTGTCCACCCACCACTAAGTCCCACAGTCCATTGCTTCCCCTGCTGTGCCTCTCTTCTTGCTACTACAGTCACAACCAAAGAAAAGATGCCTCACCAAGACCCAGGATTGACACCAGAGCAGAAGACAGAGCTATTTGATATTGTTTGCCAATTGTTGCTCCAGGCAAAGGAATCCTGGCAGCAGATGAAGCCACCAGCAGCATTTCAAAGTGGTTTATAGTCCATTGGAACTGAGAACAGAGAGGAAAATGGGTGCCTCTAATAAAGGAAGCAGATGTCACAGAGATGACCATGTAGATACCTGTATTGGAGGTGTTATTCTTCCAGAATGATCATCCCTTCCCTAAGGTCTTCAAGGCCAAAGGTGATATTGTGGGCATAAAGGTAGATAAAGGTGCAATGGCCCTGACAGGGATCCAGTGGTAAGACTACCACCCAGAGAAAGGCAATGTGCTTGACCAATATGCCCCAATTTGCTAGCAGAACCTCATTGTCCCCATCATTGAGCCAGAGATCCTTTCTGATGGAGAATATGATCTGAAGCACTGTCAGTATGTCACTGAGAAGGTCCTAGCTACTCTCTACAAAGATCTGAATGACTACCATATCTATCTAGAAGGGACTTTGCCGAAGCCTAAAATGGTCACCACTGGCTAGTCCCATACCCAGAAGTATTTACATAAGGAGATCACAATGACAACTGCAACTTCCCTTTGCCAGACTGAGATCCCTGCAGTCCCTGGTATCCTCTTCCTGATACTTCTGGGGGCCAAAGTGAAGAGGATGCCTCCATTAACCTCAATGCCATCAACACTTGTCCTTTCTATAAGCCATGGGCCTAACCTTTTCTCAGGGCCAAGCCCTGCAGGCATCTGCCCTCAGGACATGGGACACAAAGAAGAAAGATGTCAAGGATGCCCAGGAGGAATAGATTAAGTGGATGATAGCATAGCCTTGGCATCTCAAGGCAAGAATACCCCAAATAGAATGTCAGGAGTACATCCAGCAAGTCACTCTTTGTCTCTAACTGTACCTCCTAAGTCCAAGCCTTCTGCCTGGGTATGGCCTAATCTCCCAGGCTATCCTGCACAGTGTATGAAGAGACTAAGGTCCCAAAGCCTTGTGCTGGCCTCTCTGATCACTCCTAAATTATGCTTTGTGGTGAAGCTAGTGGTCTTTCCTCAGTCTACTTCTTCCAATAAAAAACTATTCATTAAGGGGAGAAAGAGAGAAAAATAAAGGTACTATAAAAACAAAAGCAAAAGCAAGATGGGAAGCAGTGATCTCAAAGAACCAGTATGGATTCATTAAGAACAGGGTTAAAATAAATGAATGAATAAAAGAACAGGGTAGGCCAAACTAACTTTTTTGTTTATTTGTTTTTTGGAAAGGATCACCAAAATTGTAAATCAAAATAATATTATAGATATAGTTTACCTAAATCTTAGAAAAGCATTTGATACTGTCTCTCATGTTATTCTTGTAGATAAAATGGAGAGCTATATACCAGAAAGCAGCACAATTAGGTAAATTCAAAAGTGGCTGACAAATCAAATTCAAAGGCTAGTCATTGATGGCTTACTGTCAATGTTTTGGGGTTTTTTTGGGGGGGGTTTGGGGTTTTGTTTTGCAGGGCAATGGGGGGTAAGTGACTTGCCCAGAGTCACACAGCTAGTAAGTATCAAGTGTCTGAGGCTGGATTTGAACTCAGGTACTCCTGAATCCAGGGCTGGTGCTTTATCCACTGCGCCACCTAGCTGCCCCTAAGTATCAATGTTGAAAGACATTTCTAGCGGCATATACCAATGATCTGCCTATTGTTTTATGCTGTTTCACATTTTTTTTTATCAGTCACTTGGATAAAGGTATAAATGATTCGCTTGTCATATTTGTCAATGACACAAAACTCAAAGGCATTGTTAACACACTAAAGGACAGAGTCAGGGTAAAAATAAATCTGACAAGCTAGAACACTGAATCCAATAAGATGAAATATAATAAAAATAAATGAAAATATTGCTCTTGGGTTCAAAAAATCAATTTCACAAACATAAGATGGTGGACTGGGACAGACATGACTAAAGAGTTGTCAATCTGATGAAAGATCTGAGGGTTTTATTGAACTGAAAGTTCAATAAGCATGAACACTGTGATACAGTAGCCATAGTAGCCCAAAAAGGTAGAATAGGCTACTTTAAAAGGTGATTAAAATTTTGGTAATTTTGAGATTTTTTTAATCTGTCTGCTTGTCCAGTATATTTTAGAATGAATTTTAACTCCAATAGGGTTAGATTAGATGAGATCCCTTTTAACTGAGGGTTTATCATTCTGTGATTCCATAACTCCAAAGCTAGCAATATCAAGGCTAGGAGTGTCTTGGAAATCACAAGTCCAACACCTTCGATTTTATGGCCAAAAAAAAATTAAAAAAAAAAAACTGGTGCAGAAAGTGGGAATCATTTAAACAAGGTCACATAATGACTATGGCAAACCATGGACTAGAATGCCTCTCTCCCAGTCCTGTGCTCATATTACTTTGCTCTCACTTTCTATGATAAAGCTGAGGTGAAAAGGTCTCTCAAATTGTAATTTTCCTTATGAACATGCATGAAGAGAAAGTAATAGCTACAACCCCGGTAATGGGAAAGAAATAAGGCCTAAGTACGTATGGGATTCAGGTCTTCCCTGGGGAGTAAGACTTAGAGTTTCAGGGCCTATGAGAAAGGTAAAGCGTTCAGAAATCCTCCCTAGGAAACAAGACTTGTAGTTATAGAACTTATGGGAAGGATACAAGGTCCAGAATTCTTCCTAGGGAGCAAAAACAGGCCTTCCCCAGGACTTAATTATCTGAATGGCCCCTTCTGAAATTGAGATTCTATGATTTTATAATTCCATAAAATCAAAGCAGAGAAGGAAAAGCTACCACTTACACAGGAGAGAATCATGAACCACACTGGGAAGCATGGAGTTTGGATTCAGAAATGTTGGAGGTCTGTACTACTTCTGTTTTTACATAATGCCTATTAGTTTTAATGTATCATTTCATGTGGACTAATAGGAAGGTAGTTATGCAAACAAAGGTATTCAGGGCTGTGAAAATCCTTACCATGGAAGTGGCCTAGAGAGTTAGCAGGGGGGTTGTGTTTTTAGCTTAGCACCCCGAACTGAGGGGCACTGCTCAGCTGCCTCTGCATTACAGTTGTGTCTCATAGACACAGAAATTCCAAAAAAAGAAAAATTCCAAAAAGAATATTATTTTCCCACAGACTTGAAGATCCAATTCCAGCTTACCCTCCCTCCATTTCTAATTGAAGTTTTATTGGCAGTCAGAGCTTGGCTTCTCATAATCTCCTTCTTTAGGGAAATACGAAAAATCCCTGGACTGGAAATCAAGGCACTTGGGTTCTACTCCCAATTCTGCCATTAAATCGCTGTGGGTGACTCCAGGCAAGTCACTTAATAACCTCTTTGAGCCTCAGTTTCCCCATCTGTAAAAAAGAGGGCTCAATGAGATGAATGAGGCTCCCTTCAATCTCAAACATTCTGGGATTTAAGGTTACTTACAGCTCTAAAGAACTTCAGTTCTATGAATTCCTCATTAAGTAAGTAATAGTATTCATGTAAAGGCCTTTGTTGATCATGAATTTCTACTTAAATGTCAGTTTTCATTGTTATTTCATTTTATCCTCATAATAATCCTTTAGAAAGGCATAATGAGTAGAAGGCTAGTAAGTCTAACTTCAGGTCCAGACTCAGACACAAACTGACTACAATAAATGGACAAATCAAATTCGTTCACCGATGCAGATAACAACTATTTACAGCCTATAGTCTTAGAAGGCTTCCTTGAAGCAATTTGTTTCCTTACCAAGATCTCTTTATATCAATGAAATCCTGGGTCTTGATAAAAAAAAAATGTTTAATCCTAAAATGTAGGTAATTGTTATTATCTCTATTTTATATGTGAAACAGGATTCTTTGGGCATGCCCAGTTCTTCTAACATGGGAACACTTTTTAGGAGACCTTTTGAGCCTGCCCAGTTTGGCTAACCTGGATTCTCCTGCATCCCCTACCATGAGGGTAGCTTCATTTGATTGGTTAACTGGGTCTTTAAAGCTGGTGAGACTGAATCATTCAATCTTTTTCTCTTGTACTCTGACTTTTATTGCCTCTATCCATTTACCCAGTGCCAAGAAATGGACCTGGAGGTGTTTGATTGATGTGTGGTGTTGCTTGTCCTCCTCAGTTTCAGGTCTTGGAGGTGGTCCCCACAGACCAGGAGTTGGAGCCTTGGATATGAGATTGCACATGAGATAGTGCAGCCAGCCATCCCAGAATGGAAGCCCTGAGAAGAGAGGGTGCCTAGGATGCGATCCCAAGGGAGGTTTCAGATTTGGAATAGAGTCGAAACTAAGGTAAACTATGAACCTAATCCTCTTCCCCTCCCCAGAAACTGAACTAGTCCAAGGGAAGAAGAAAATTATGCCTCCCATATGTTGGGGGAATAAGTTTACTTATTTGTCATTATACCTTCTGAAATCAATATTTCTTTCCAAATGCTAACCTAATTGTTCATGACTAATGGAAGTGGGATGTAGGGGACTGTCCTACACTTCAGGGGAACACTATCAGTGGGGGATGGAGCCACTGGCAGAAACCCTAAATAGCCTAAGTCCCCTTTAGGGTACTAGAGAACCCTGGAAGTAGAGTTAAATGTAACATACATAATAGCCTTCTGGTAGTGAGGGCCAAGGTAGCCTATGTTACTTATAGATGAGGAAGCTGAGAATGAGAAAGATGAAGTGAATCACCAGGGTCACACACAATAAAACTCAGATCTTCCAACAGTCTTGGTTTCTTTCCACTCCAGCAGACTTTCTTCCACTTTTATGATGGGTAAATAAAAACTCTCACATGTGATGGAGCTCACAATTAAATGAAATTTATAATAATAGAATTCTAAGTGTAAAAGTGACTTAAAGAGTCATATAGTCCAGTGAAATCAGACTCAAATAAGAAATGGTGGCCACCATTCTGTATATAAGTATCCCTGTGGGCAACATGATGTCTTGGCTTTAAAAATATGTTATCTATGCTTTATCATGAGCATCTAGTTGACACAGTGGATAGAGTGTCAAGCATAGAGTCATAAGACCCAAGTTGAAACTCAGCCTCAGATATTTACTAGCTATGTGACCCTGGGCAAGTCACTTTACCCTGTTTGCCTCAGTTTCCTCATCTGTAAAATGAGCTAGAAAAGGAAATGGCAAACCACTCTAGTATCTTTGCCAAGAAAACCCAAATGGGGACACAAAGAGTCAGACACAACTGAAATGACATGGGATGTCTTACTTTATTTTTATTTATTTCATTAAATATTTTCCAATTACATTTTTTTTGCAGGGCAATGGGGGTTAAGTGACTTGCCCAGGGTCACACAGCTAGTAAGTGTCAAGTATCCGAGGCAGGATTTGAACTCAGGTCCTCCTGAATCCAGGGCTGACGCTTTATCCACTGTGCCACCTAGCTGTCCCCCCCCAATTACATTTTAATCTGTTTTGAGAGGGTAACTGGCATATGTGCCTGAACATTTGACACTTCTGATCCAGCTCAAACTCCTTCCAGATGAAAAAACCACCTCCATAGCATGACTGACAAGTAATTAGCCAGCCTTGGCTTAACTATCTCCAGTGAGAAGGAGCTTATTATTTACCTTGCAAAGCAAGCTGTTCCTTTGCAGGACAGCTCTGATTTATTTTTTTTAAGATTCTTTCTTGAATTGAGGTAGCATCAGGTTCCCTGAATGATCTACCCACTCATTCTACCTAATTCTACCCTCCAGAATCCTGGTGGAATTTGAATGTGGTAATGTAGATAGTAAACTCTTCCCTCTCCCTCATCTCTCACATCCAATTAGTCAAAGATGAGTCTGAGGCTTCCAACCTGGATGACTAGGATGATGGTGCCATCAGCAAAAAAAGGAAAGTTGGGAGAAAAGACCGCTTCGGAGGGAACAAGGATGAGTTCAGTTTAATAAATGTCAAGACCGTCATAGACTATTTCCACTCCCAGTTCCTGGCATGAAGTACCTGTTTGACCTTGGACAAGAGTTTAAAGATCTCTAGACCACAGACTCCACATATGTAAAAAAAAAAAAATAGGGGCAGCTAGGTGGCGCAGTGGATAGAGCACTGGCCCTGGAGTCAGGAGTACCTGAGTTCAAATCCGGCCTCAGACACTTAACACTTACTAGCTGTGTGACCCTGGGCAAGTCACTTAACCCCAAATGCCTCACTTTAAAAAAAAATTAAACCCAATAACAAGGGGGTTAGATTAGATGATCGCTAAGGTGTGTTTAGCTCTGAGACCTACATTTTAGGAAAGACTTTGACAAATTGGAGCACATCCAGAGAAAGGGAACCAGAATGGCAAGAGGGCTGGAGGCCTTCTCAAATGAAGAATATTTAAAGGAACCAGTGTGCTTAGCCAAAAGAAGAAGAGACATAATCCTTCAGTCCTTGAACATAGCAATAGTCATGAACTCCCAGTCACATGGAAGAAGGATCAGCCTTAGCTCTGCTTGGCCCAAAAAAGGCAGAACAATGACCAATGGATAGTAGCGGAAGAGAATGCAGATTTAGAATCAATGTAAGAAAAAAACTTCCTCAGAGCTTTCTCAAAAGAGAAATGCTCAGCCTTTGGAGATAAGAAGTTCACAATCACTGGAGATTTTCTAGCAAAGACTGAATGACAACTTTTTGGGGATGTGTCGGTAGGATTCCTAGTTAGGTAAGAATAGGATTCAATGACCTCTAAGTCTGCATGTAACTGAGACTCTGGGATTCTGTCTCTTGAAGTTCTACTATAATATATAATCTATGACTCAGTTAACCAATGTGCACATGTAAGCTTTTGTATATTTTTTAAATAATATTTTAATATTTCCCCCAATTGCATGCAAAAACAAGTTTTAACATTTACTTTTTAAATTTTGAGTTCTAATTTCTCTACCTCTCTCTCTTTCCTCTGCCCTCCCTGAGATAGTAAGTAATTTGATCTAGGTTAAACATATGCAATCATGCAAAACACATTTCTATATAAAATGAGTTTTCTTTAAGAAGAAAGTCACCAGTAAAGCAATGTAAGTTTTTTTAGCAGACCCTACCACCACCATACCCCCTCTATCATTCTTTTCCTGAGAATCTAGGAAGTAGCACCCAGTGGAGACAGGACAGAGGACAAGCCAGGTAGACTGAGAACAAGCTGGTATGTGTCCAGTATCACCCCCAGGCAGAGAGATCAAACCAAACACCCTAATGGTCCTTTTTTATCCCTAACATGGCTGGACACCAACACCAGGACTCCTTGTGCATGAGTCAAGGGGGAGAACAAGACCTCACTGTCTCAGGCTAATATGATTTGAAGTAGCAGAGCAATGGGAAACCATAAAAACAGAGAATGCCTGAGGCTCCCTCACTGTAACTTTCTCGGAATCTGTGTGAAGGTTTCAGATGTGAATGGGTCTTGGATCAGAGGAGCTCTAAAAACAAAAAGGGGGTAGTGGCAGGGGTAGAAGGTTTTCCCACTAAATGCCAGCTAGATAGCAGAGTAGAATAGTAGAAAAGTATTGGACTGGGGATCAGGAAAACTGGGTCTGCTAGAAGACCTTTCTACGGCTAACTTACTATGCAATCTTAGACAAGATTTGTCACTTTGCCAGTTCTCAATGTCTTCATCTATAAAAGGAAGGCAGCTAGAGGGTGCAGTGGACAGAATGCTGGGCCTGGAGTGAGTAAGCCCTAATTTCAAACCTGGTGCTTACCAGCTGTGACCCTAGGCAAGTCACTTAACCTCAGTTTCTTTAGCTATACAATGGAGATGATAATAGCGTCTGCCTCCCAAGGATTTTGTGAGGATAATATAAGGTAATATATGAAGAGTACTTTGCAAATTGTAAAGCACTACTTAAATACTATCTATCATTTCTTCTTCTTCTTTTACTACTACTACTACTACTACTACTACTACTACTACTACTACTACTACTACTACTACTACTACTACTACTACTTGAGGTCTAAGTTCTCTTCTAGTGCCAACATTCTATGTTCTAAGGTTAAGTAAAGTATGTTAAACTGGAAGGAGCCTTAAAGATAAGATAAAGTTGTGTGACTGACTGATTTTATAGACGAGGAAACTGAGACACAGGAAGGAAATTAACTTTATCAAAGTAACCTAGCTAATATTCTGGCTCCAGATTTAATACTCTCTCCATTATAATATAGCTGCCTCCCAGCACCTTCCTGCTCTAATAATTTATATTCAAAAGTTCCTTGCAACACCCTCATTCTATGGTACTGCCCTTTTTTTAAGAAAAAGAGGAAAAAGGCAAACAGCAGATCAGCAGTTGGTAAAATTCCCAAAATGTTTACTTCAATTCAATTTCATTCTTGAATAAATCCATCAACTACTCTGTTTGGGGTCCATATGTTTCTGATTGGCTAGTAACTAGTGTTCAGTGACAGGTGTCTCTGTTGCTAAGTCCCACTGTTCAGGAAGAGGAAAAACATTCCAGTTCCTATAGGTGATCATTCTGCTGCCCTCTGCATTTTTCAGACCACATCCAGAGTACTGCATTCGATTCTATACACTCAGTTCCACTACTCAAAAATCTTCCACTGACACCCCAAAGCCTAGGAGAGAACATCCAAATCCCTCAGCTGCACATTCTCTAGACCCAAGCCAATCCAACTCTCTCTCTCTCTCTCTCTCTCTCTCTCTCTCTCTCTCTCTCTCTCTCTCTCTCTCTCTCTTAAATTTTGATTGATTCATTGATTGATTGATTCTTGGTGAGGCAATTGGGGTTAAGTGATTCACCCAGGGTCACAAAGCTAGTAAGTGTCAAGTGTCTGAGGTCGGATTTGAACTCAGGTCCTCCTGAATCCAGGGCTGGTGCTTTATTCACTGTGCCACCTAGCTGACCCTCTAGCCTCTCTTTTGAGTCTCATCTCTCCACTGGCATGCCTAAAATCCCAGCCAGAATGAGGGCTTCCACTTCCTTTGAATATATCCTCCATACTGGATCTTTGCCCTCCTCCCCCAGCCCAAAATGCCCCCTCTCAGCGGGCATTATTCCTTTTGCGCATTTACCTACTCTTTATAACCTGTCCCATTCACATGGTACTTCCTGTCTTGTATGACTACCTATCTTTTCTTGTGAGTGGGTCCCAGACCCCATTTTCAAAGAGCTTATAATAAACTATGTAAGTGCTTCTCCACATCCCTACATGTGCTTTTCATGGAGCCCTGCACATAGTAGGGATTGTGGGATCCTGGATTTAGACTGGAAGGGACCTCAGAGGCTAGCTAGTCCATACCCTTCATTTTACAATTGAGCAAACCAAGGTCTAGAGAAGTCACTTGATTTGCCCATGGTCACAAAGGTACGTAATCATCAAAGTAGAATTTGAACCCAGATGCTCTGACACAAGAGCCAGTGCTCTTTCTACTGTGCCACACTGCTTCCTTGATTTCAGAGAAGATTAATGTCTCCTATCATCCCTAGTTTATGGTACCTTGATTGCACAGAATAACTATTTTACATCCTAAAGACCCTTTCTAAGGCACTTTCCAGCTCTAACAATTTTTGATGTTATAAGATTGCTTACCATACCCAAAATAAAATGTTAAAGGTCACATGAATAGCAAATGATGTCGTGGAATTCCCTTTCTAGTAAATTCCAACCCCAACTATTGTCAACCAATTGTCCTTATCAGCAGTAAGCTAATTAATATGCTATATGCAGATAAAGAATGATATAAATGACATACAGGTAAATTGAAGTCAGGTTGCCTTTGAATGAACAAATTGCCTTAGAAAAAGCAAGGACAATTGATAAATATTGTGTCAAGCAAACCACTGTGCTAGGCACTGGGGGCAATATAAAGATAAGTATGATATGATTGTGATCCTCATGGAGTTCAGTATTAATTACAATCTCAGATCAGTGGCTATTATCCTTGAAAAGAGAGGGGAAAGGACCTACATTTAATGGGGATCAGGAGTAGGATGGGGTAGAGATAAATCTAAGGAAAAAGTCCCTGCTCAAAGAGGACAGAATTTGGTAGTAGTGCCAAGTAATTCTGGGAAAGTCCCTTCCAATTCTAATATTCTATGTTCTAATCTTACTTCCAGATCTAATATTCTATGGTCTGATCTCACTTGATATCTTTATATTCTCAAACTCTCTGATTTCTACCTTGAATATACACAAAACACCACGTTTCTTCTCAACCTAAATCCAGCAATAGCCATGCACAGAAAATGCCAATGTGGTAGAACTCCATTTCTGGCAAATTACAACCCAAGTCTTTAAAATGCTCCCATGCACTACAATGAGCAAATTGCAATTCCCATTCCAATGAAGCCGTTACATTAACAGAGCTGTTCAACAGAAAAGAAAAAAAAAACTTTTCAGTAAGTGAGAGTATGTGGGTGTATTTTCTAAGAAGAAAATTACCTCTGCAAGGTTATAGGGCCTCAGCCAAAATAAATTAAAAACTAGAACCTTAGCAATAACGAAAATCCAAATTGCAATCATTTTTTTCAACAATGAAAAAAAAAATGAAGCTTCTCTGAATAATACCTATTATTTCCCAAACATCAAAATGAGCCCCTAGGTGTCTACTCATGGACTAAATTCTAATGATACCAATTATCCCCCATTGGCAAAAGTGCCAGTCATTCATACATGTTTCTACTAGGTTATGTCCTTGGTCTAAGATCTGGCAAATTGGTTATGCCAAACTAACAGAAGACAGCATTTTTCAAAGACCATAGAATGTCAGCACTAAAATGACCCTTAGAGCATAGAATGTTGAAAGTTGAAAAGATCCTTAGAATACAGAATGTTACAACATGGAATGTTAGCATAGAAAGAGACCTTAGGGCATAGAATACTATGATAGAACATAGAATGTTATAGTTGGAAGAGGCCATAGAACATAGAATGTCAAAACAGAAAATGGGATTGAAAAATACCTTATAACACCAAATAGTGGAACACAAATCACAGAGGTCATCTACCCCAACACCCTAATTTGGCAGATGAAGACTATGAAAACAAAAGAAACCAGAGCCTCTGGCATGCAAAAAGGTCACACTAAAGCTCTGCCTCAAGCACAAAAGGCTATAGGAAGGATAAAATGGGATCCTGGGTACAAAAGTGTTCTAAGCACTTCATAAATGTAAAGGCTTATCATTAGGCTATATATAGACTATAAGAAGTAGACAGTCCTTCAAATCCAATTCATGAGTGCCAATCTAGACCAAGAAAGTTTTTCCATGGCTCTTGGAATCAAGAAATCATGGATTCATAGAATATCAGAACTGGAGGAGGCCTTGGATAAAATGTTACCAAACAGAATGTAGGCTATTAGAGCTGAATAGGTCCTTAAAGATCATCTAATCCAACGTGTGCTCGTTTTATGGATGCTAAGATTGAGTTCTAGATAAAGGTAGTGGTGTACCCAAAGTAGCACAAAAAATTAGTGATAGAAACAGGGCTAGGACCCAAGTTTAGACTCCCCACATTCCATGTGCTCTGACTTCTACACCACAACTCTCAAAGCATAGCTATGGACAGACATGTCGACCATGCTGTGGCCAGCAACACTCCTGAGTGCAGCCTGAATTACAACACAATGTAGGAAATATTTAACAAAATAAATAAAAATGCAATAGAACATAGATAATTTTAATATCTGGTTTCTGGAGTCAATGTGTAGTCTGCAGTAATATTTATGCACAGCATAGTGGTTTCTTTTTTCTATTTAAATTTATCACCACTGGCAATGAGGATCTTCCCAAGTGCATCCATTCAATAGTATGTGAATCTGCCATCTTCTAGGATAGGCTATATGTTATCACAATGACTGGGAATGGGTAGGAATAGTAAATTGGCTTATACATTTCCATGGCTCCTGTTTTCTGTATGGCTTAGGCAGAGGTTCTATTTTTCCCCAGTTCTTCCCCCCATCTACCACTAGGTGAGATATAAAGATGAAAAATTACATTGTCTTGTCCTCAAGGAACTTATGCTCCATTAGAGGGATAAAGCATGGTCCCAGATAATTGTAATAGAAGAAAGAACCTTATTAAGCACACAGGGTCTTCTCCTTGATGTTCTCTTCTCTCAAGGTTTTTGTGACTGCTCTCCTAGTTTTCTTCCTACCTATCTGACCACATCATCCCCCTATTCAATAAACTCCCATGGCTCCCTATTCCCTCCAGGATCAAATATAAAATATTCTGTTTGGCTTTCCCAGACCTTCATAACTTGGCCCTTTCCTACCTATCCAGTCTTCTTATACCTTATCCCCTTCCCCTCCACACACACACATGCACACACATACTCCACAATCAAGTGACACTGGCCTCTTTGCCTTTCCCTTGATGTGACATTTCATCTCCAGACTGCATTTTCACTGGCTGTTCCCATACCTGGATCACACTCCTCATCTCTTGTCTCCTGGATCGCTTCAAGTCTCAGGTAAAATTCTACCTACTTCAAGAATTTTTCCTAGCCCTTCTTAATCTTAGAGCCTTCCCTCTGAGATTACCACCAACATAACAATAGATAGATAGATAGATAGATACATACATACATACATACATAGATGATAGAGATAGATATGTAGATATAAATATATGTAAGAGACAGACAGACAGACAGATAGATAGATAGATAGATAGATAGATAGATAGATAGATAGATAGATAGATAGATAAGATCGATCTTGTTTGTGCATAGGTATTCGCATGTTGTCTCCCCCATTAAACTCTGAGATCCTTGAGAATAGGGATTATCATTCACCTTGCCTTTATTCATATTCCCAGGACTTATCAGTGCTCCTGTCCCATAGTAGGCACTTAATAAATTCTACCTGACTGACTGAGGAAGAACAGACCACTTTTATGTGCCATGATCAGGAGGGTTCAAGGAAAAAATCATAATTGAAAGAGATGTTGGTATGTAGAGACATGAATGAAGTTAGTCCTAGGAATGTTGTAAAAGCCTGATTGATAGGACAGGGAAGGACAAAATTGGGAGTCTGGAGTGGCAGAAGCACACACCAGAATGAAAAGTTTCTGTTTTGTCACTAAGCATTATAGAATCTCAGAATTGGAATAGATCACCTTCAGGCTCCTACCTGAATGAGAATCCTTTCTATGATGTACCTAATAAGTAGTCAGCCAGCTTCCTCTTGAAGACCTCTAGTGAAAAAGAATCCCCTTCCTCCCTCCCTCTCAAAGTAGCCTAATTATTAGGAAGTTTTAATTATTAGAAAGGGTTTCCTTGCTGCCTGCAAACTGCTACCCCAAATTCCTAGTTCTGCTTTCTGGGACCAAGTAGACTCCTACACCACCTGACAGTCTCCTCTTTTCCAAGCCGAATATCCCAGTTCCCTCCAACAATCATTATAGAGAATGGTCATCAGTCCCTCTCCCATCCAAGACACTCTCCTCTGCACAAGCTACAGTTTCCTAAAGTACCCTGACCCAAGTGCAGTATTCAGGCTTCCAGATGTGGTCTGACTAGAGCACAATACAACCTGACTAAGAGAGCCTAGAGTGCATCCCTCTCTCATCTTTTTGATCTGATAGGCAATTAGATTTTTGAATAGGGGGATGACGCTATTAGACCTGTGCATTAGGAAGATTATTTTGGCAGCTGCATGAAGGATGTATTAGAATAGGAGAGACCTTAAGCAAAGAGTTAGGAGTGGAAATGACATAAAAAGGAGTGAGAATAAACACTATGCGATGGCCCACCCCATCCTTCACAGCCCGGCTCAAGTCATATCCCTTCTAGAATGCCTTCCCTGTACCACCACAATCCAAAGCTGTCTCTCCCTCTTTGAAATGTAATCGCGTGTGATATCTCTTCTATTGGTGCCTCATGCTTTAGTTTATCTGTGAATATCTTTTCTCCCCAACCATGTCATAAGCTCCAAAGAGGCGAGCACTATCTTTTTTTTTTTTTTTTTTAGTGAGGCAATTGGGGTTAAGTGACTTGCCAAGGGTCACACAGCTAGTAAGTGTTAAGTGTCTGAGGCTGGATTTGAACCCAGGTACTCCTGACTCCTGGGCCGGTGCTCTATCCACTGTGCCACCTAGCTGCCCCTCTTTTTTTTTTTTAATTCCCCAAATGTGCTTAGCACAGAGGTAGACAATTTTTCTATGCCTCACTCAAAACATTCCCTAAGTCTGCAATTCTACCAACTGAAAAATCTACCCATGACTCAAGGACTAGCTCAGGACCACCTCCTACAAGAAGCCTTCCAAGTTGCCTCCCCAGCTATGATCTCATAGCATCCTATACCACTTTTATATTTGTTCACACTCTGTTTTGTGTTGTGTTTATTCTGTGGTCAAGTCACATCATAGACTGTAAATGCCTTGATGGTAGAGACTGTGTCTAATATAAATGTTGTATCCAACTTCTACACATTCTACCAGACCTTTCCACATTTTAAACTGTGGCTCTGCACATAGTAGAAACTTAATCAAAGTGAATTTAAACTGAAAAGACATGGAATTCCTTAGCACGCTTAAAATAGATCTCACCAGGGCCTGGATCATCTCTGTTGTAATACCAGTCTGTGGAGGTTAAGGCTGAGGAACTCAGAAAGTCACCTAATTTCTTCAACTCTCACTTTAATAGCATGTAAAATAAAATGGGTAGACAAGATCATCTTTAATGTTGCTTCTAGATCTAAATCCTATGAAATTTAGGCATAATGGCTAGCATGCCAGACTTGGAGTCACAATGACTGAAGTTCAGTACTGACTCAAACACTAGCTATGTGGTACTGAGTCACTTTAAACTCTCCCTGCCTTAGTTTTCTCATCTATAAAATAGGGGTGGAGGCAATAATAGCCCTTACCTCACAGGGTTGCTGGGAGAATGAAATGCATAAAGTGCTTTGCAAACCTCAATATATAAGAGCTAACTATTATTATTAGCTATTCTCCTTCATGTTCTTTATCCTTTAAAGTTCAAATCAAAGGCCACCTATTCCAGGAAGCCTTACTTGATCTGACTCAGGACTTGTTTTGAAGCTCTCTAGTCCACTTAGAACATAATATTGTACACTGTAGTGACCTGGTTTTGTAAGATGTTAGGTCTAGAAGGGACTTAAGGACACCAAATTTCAGCTGAAAAGGACTTTAGAGATTATCTGGTACAATGCTCTTATTTGCAAGAGAGGGGACTGAGATTCAGAGAAGGGAGAGCTAAGTCTAAAACCCAAGCTTTCTGGCTTGTAGGTCAGTAAATCTGCCACTGTCCAAGGCTGCCTCCCAGCATGATCCTGGGAACAGTTTGATCAAAGACACAGAGGCAGGAGAGCTCAGAGCACATTTTGGATACAGAGAATAGCCCAGTATCCTGGCTATGCAGAGTGCATAGAGGTAAACAATATGAACTAATGCTGGAAAAGTGGGCTGTTTCCAGATTTTGAACAGCCTTGAATGACAGGCAGAGGAGTCTGACCTTTCCTCCAGAGGTGACTTGGAGCACTCAAGATTTCTAAGTAAAGGAATTGATGATGGATGGATGGATGGATGGATGGATGGATGGATGGATGGATGGATGGATGGATGGATGGATAGATGAAACATTAAGCTAGAAAACATGTGAAGAATGAATTTGAGTGAGGAAGAAAGTTGATACCTGGAAGAGGCTAGGGAAATTTCAGCTACTATTAACTATTAATACTAGGACAAAATGGTCTTTGAGATCAGCCCCAGTCACCTAAGAAAAGGTCTAGAGAGGCTTTATCAGGGGTTAAAGAGGAGAAAGAGTTAAGGAATATAATATCAGAACTGTGCAGAAAGATTGGTGCTCAGCAGAGGGATAAAAGGGTTGATAGGATGAAAACTCTTCTCATCTGGGAACTATAGGCACTAAAAGAAGAGACGGGAGCCAGGCAGAAAATAAACCTCCCATACTTGTTCTAGGGACTTTGAGGGAAGTGACTGTTTCATTTGGGGCATTCCAAGGTTAGTACAGTACCTAGGAGAGAATAGGCACTTTAAAAATACTTCCTGGTTGGGGCAGCTAGGTAGCACAGTGGATAGAGCACCGGCCCTGAATTCAGGAGTACCTGAGTTCAAATCCAACCTCAGACATTTAACACTTACTAGCTGTGTGACCCTGGGCAAGTCACTTAACCCCAATTGCCTCACTAAAAACAAAACAAAACAAAACAAAACAAAAAAACAAAAAAAACTTCCTGGTTGATGGAGTGAGTGGGGATAACCCTTCACATGACACAGTAGTCATGTCAGTACCAGTGTAACAGACTTTGGGGATAAGTTCCTAGCTTGAGAGGGTTTCTAGGAGATGAAATCTTAGAGAAACAATGTAATTTTTCTTCTCAAAGACCAAGAACTAGGGAGGAGCACCAGGGAAAAGTGAGAAAATGTGTGTTGTCACTTTGTACAAATGTTGCTGATTTTGCATATGTTACTATTTTGTGGGCTTGTTATTATTATTATTACTACTTTATTTCTGTTTGCCATTATGCTAACCTGATTGTGTTCTATGGATATTCATGGACTGAGTGTAGCTAGCTACTGCTATAACATGAACACATATGTGTCAAATGTAATTTAGACTCAAGTCACTGAATCAGACTATCAAGCAATGCTTTAGACTGTTCTGCATATATCTATTGTATTGTTAATATACATTTGCTACGAATGGCACCTTGAGGTGCCAAAGGCTTAGAGTAATCAATTTTGTTGTAAGTGCTGATATTTATGCTGATGCCATTTTGTAAAATTCCAGATGTCAAGTGTACTTCAGATGATTTTGCAAGGGACTGCAAAATAACAAACCCTGGGAAGGAATCTAGCTGGCTTTTGGAGTTGGGTTTCTGGGAGATGTAATCCCAGACACTTGAAGGGAAAGGATCATGAAAGACATGGTAGAGTTCATTTCACAGATTTTTGCTCCATAATATGAGGTACTATTTTAATTATCAGCAAAGCTGGCCTATCCAAATATGAAGTAGTGATCTTGATAGCAAATAAGGTAACATAGAATTCAAAGAGCAATCAGGGTGGGGGGACAGATAGGTGGTGCAGTGGATAAAGCACTGACCCTGGATTCAGGAGGACCTGAGTTCAAATCCAACCTCAGACACTTGACACTTACTAGCTGTGTGACTCTGGGCAAGTCATTTAACCCTCATTGCCCTAAAAAAAAAAAAAAAAAAAGAACAATCAGTGTGGCTAAAACACCAAAGGAACAATGTTTGGTGTTGTTATACAGAGATACCCAAAGGATCAAGATTTAAGTCCTGCTCTCAAAGGTGTTGGGAGTTCACCTGACTGAGGGCTTGAGGCATACAATAGGAAACCTTATAGTATTTATCTATTAATAACAGTTTTAAGCTCTTCAATAGTCATTATTGTTTGTCCTTCATTCTCTAAGAGGACCATGACATCTGGGTGATGTCATGACTTGCAGTGAATTAGATTTAAGTGAGGGAGGGCTATGCAAAGTCACCAACCTCACTCTTTCCTCCAGAACCATCTGGGTCCAGTGGTAAGATATATATCAGGATGACTTGAGATGGCCCCAGATGTTTTTGACAATTGGGGTTAAGTGACTTGCCCAGGATCACACAGCTAGTAAGTGTCTGAGTTCAGATTTGAATTCAGGTCCTCCCAACTTCAGGGCCAGTGCTCTATTCACTGTACTACCTTGCTGCCCTCCTTCATAAGTAGCAAAAGATTAAATCACATGATTCTGGGCCAACCATTAACCTAGGCAATGAGTCATGAATAATCAGGTTTAAGTAGTAAAAGAAAGCTTGGCAAACAAAAGTTTGAGTTTTGTGGGGTTTTTTAGAAGCAAGTAATTCTGGACAATTATATCTCCTCCCTCCCCTACCCCTTGTCCTCTCTCAGAAACAGATGGAAACCTTTGAACTACTTTAAGTGAGAGACAGAGTAGAACTATAGACCAAAGGAATCTCTCCCTCTCCCTCTCTCTTTCTCTCTCTCTCTCTCTCTCTCTCTCTCTCTCTCTCTCTCTCTCTCTCTCTCTCACACACACACACACACACACACACACACACACACACACACACACACACACAAAGGCACACAGCCAGTGTTGTTTAGGAGAAGTTGGGAAAGAGTTGTTATACCTGTTTTGTTTTTCCAAGGCTAAGGGCCAACCCAGAGAGATAAGTTCTTCATTTTATATAGCAACCCTACTCTATACCACGACTCTTAACAATTAATAGTATTACAACCGTGGAATGAATTATCTTGAAAGATGGTGAGCTTCATCTGATGGTGTTCAAGTAGAAGATATCAAAGACTTGTTGGGCATAGTGCTGGAATGGTAATCTCCCTACACAGGTCAGGAAGTTTCATTTTGACCACCAGAGTCCCTTCAAACCCTAAATTTCTATGATTCTATAAAAGCACATACTTCTAAATACAGATTAGCTTTTCACTGTGATTATTCTAATAACTTCACAAATGTAAGCAATTCAAATTCCACAGCTAAACTTCTCATCAATTTCAAAAGTAATTGTGTGGCAGCATGGAAAGAACATTGATTAGCCAGGGCATTGGGAAATCTGGGCTCTAGGTCCTATTCCAGAATCCGGAGGTACGTGACCTTGGGTTAATCACTTCATGGAATCTCAGTTTCTTATTTTGTAAAATGAGAGCATTTTTTTTAACTGAAAGTAATCTCAAAGACAACCTAATCCAAATCCATTTTCTATCATTAAATGTTTTAAAGTCCTAAAATCCTATGGTCTAAGACTCCTTCCAGCTCTAACAATCTATGTGCTAGATCCTAACATCTCTTCTAGCTCTGAAAGTCTACATTCCATCTTCTAAGGTTCCTTCCAGCCCTGACATTTTACGATTCTAATGTTGCATAATACCCCAATGGCATACTGCCAGACACTCCTTTTTTTTTTTAAGATGCTTATGTCATTCCCAACAGAAAGCCAAGAAATATAGAGGGCTTTTGCATGAGCAATAAAGGGGGAAGGGTACAAGCTGAGCTGAAAAATAAAACAGGAAGAAAAATAGAGCATCTCAAATGGCAAGGTCCCGTAGTACTTGCGATAGGATAAGAACTGTCAAAGAGACATGGGGGAAGAAGGGGAGGAAGGGAAGGAAGTAAAAGAAGAAACATCTTTAGTTCAACAAAACAGAGAAAAAGCTGTTCCAGCTATTCTACTAGATTTGTCCATTAAAAGAGAAATAAGAAAGATAAGAGTGTAATCCCTGCTCCTTGAAAGAGGTCACTGCTAATCCCAGGTAGAAACTCTCTTGATGACAAAAGTTAGGCTGTGGGTGGATTGAATTTCTTAGTTGGGGGGCGGGGGAAGTGTCTGTCTGGAGACTGCATTTGGAAAATAAGGAGCCAGGAGAGCAGATCAATAAGTTGCTGACATGTCTCTGGTTGAGGGGCTATTATTCACTGTATTATACTGAGATTTTGTAATTCCCTTGTTGATTCCACCCAGGGAGAATTCCCTGAGATCACTCACCCTGTGTTAGTTTTTTTTCTCTGGAATTTTTTTATCATGATTCTGCTTCCAAATTCTCCAAGAAAATAACTGGAAGGCTCTATTTTTATCTTAGAATGTTTTTTTAGAGCAAAATTCACCGACCCATCAAATAATACATCAAAGGAACAGCTGGAAAGAACCTTGGGCTAGTGATTTAAACTACAGGACAACACGGCCTTTTTCTTATCTCAACTCTCTCTCTCTCTCTCTCTCTCTCTCTCTCTCTCTCTCTCTCTCTCTCTCTCTCTCTCTCTCTCTCTCTCAGCACCTAGCATAGTGCTATGCACACAGTAGAGGCTTAATAAATGCTGCTTAACTAAATAAGATTCTCTTAGCATGAGGTTCCTCATTTGTCAAATAAAGGATTGAACTAAATGATCTCAAAGGCAGTTTTCATGAGTGTGTTCATAGAATCTCAAATAAGAAGGGTCCTACAAAATTTTCTTAATATTTGCCAAGGGATGGGGCACAGTGGATAGAGCACCAGCCCTGGGTTCAGGAGGACCAGAGTTCAAATCCAGCCTCAGACCCTTGACACTTACTAGCTGTGTGACCCTGGGCAAGTCATTTAACCCTCATTGCCCCACCAAAAAAATAAAAATAAAAAGTTAAAAAAAATATATTTGCCAAGGGTCACACATAGATAGTTTGCAACAATTGATTGCATCAGTTACAGAACAGTATTCCACAAAATTGGATACCATCAAACTGGGGCAGTAGAGTTGATGATCAAATGGGGGACTAGAAAAATTACTCAAGCTGTAAGCAAGGGTGGATTTGAAGGGAAAGAGAGTCCAGGATACTTATGTCATTCAAAACAGATGCTAAGGTGAGAAGGGGAGAGCTCCTGAACTATGGTGGTGGTCACGGAAGTGTAGATCAAGGGTTTGTAACCTGGGATCTATAAATTTGCCTTTTTCAAAAATATTTTGATAACTTTTTCAATATAATTGATTTTCCTTGTTTTGTTTTGTAAATGTAGAATTGTTCTGAGAACAAATCCATGGTGTTCAGCAGATTGCTAAATGGGGCTATGATACACAAAAGGTTAAGCATCTCTGAGTTAGGGGAAAGCCACCACACACTCTATGGTCTAGGCAGACTGGCCTATTTTCTGTTCACCTAACTTGATGATGAACCTCTCACCTTCTTGCTTGTGAAACCAGCTGTTCCAAGTGCCTTAAGTGTACTCCTCCCTCACCTCTTCTTAGGATAATTTCCTTTAAAGGTTCTGCTCAAGGGATAACTCCTAGGGCAGGGGTTCTTAACTTGGGATCTATGAAATTGTTTTATTTTTTTAAATATGTTGATGACTGCATTTTAATTTAATTGCTTTCATTGGCTTCATTATCCATCTCATTTTTTAAAAAATTATTCTGAGAAGAGAGATATTGTAGAGATAGAATTGGCAAGACTTGACAACTTATTGGACGGATGGGAGACAGAGAGCTAACAGTTAAACATGATTCCACAATGTCCAGTTTGGGTGACTGGGAGGATGGCAGTGCCATCTACAGAAGTGGGAAGTTGGGAAGTTGGATGGTCCATGAGGAAAGACAATGAACTCAGTTTAAGACTCCTTGGGTTTTCAGTGCTCAGGCATATCCAGCTAGAATGGCCACCCATGCAACCTGGAAATGTGAGAAGAGAGTTCAGGGAAGGATTTAGGAATGCAGATAGAGATCTGGGAGGCATTTGAGTGGAGGTAATAGCTGGACCTGCCTGAAGGCTGCATCACCCACAGGTTTGACCATATCCATTCTCCTTCATTGCTAGTTAGAGTGAATGCCCCCCAAATTTCTGCCATCTTTCCTATCCTGGGAACCTCAGTTGTATTATCTAAAAGGTTAAATATTTTATCTTTTGACCTGTCTACTCTGAGCCTAGAGTCAGCCCTGAAAAAATGATCCCTATTTCTGCTTCTATGAAAACAAGCAGGCAGCTAGAGGAAAAGATACCACCCTGATCTCCTTCCCAGTACGGAGTAATCACCTTCTTCTATCAAACATAACTCTGATAGCCTCTTACATCTATATGCAAATATACAGTTTATTACTTCAACTCTTCTTGAATATTGCCTCCTGTGAACTACCAATTTTTTTTCATACATAGCTAGATGGCACAGTGGATAGAGCACTAGACCTGGAGTCAGGAAGACTTATTTTCCTGAGTTTAAATCTGCTCAGATACTTACTAGTTGTGTGACCCTGGGCGAGTCTCTGTTTGCCTCAGTTTCCTTATCTGTAAAAAATGTCAACAACAGTAGTACCAGCTTCCCAGGGTTGTTGTGAGGATGAAATACAATAACAATTGGAAAGCACTTAGTGCAATTTGGGGCACATAGTAGGTGCTATATAAATGTTGGCAATTTTTTTTTTCTATCTAATTTCCTATATCATATTCTCTGATTTTCATCAGTGACTCTGCTTGGTTTCCACTCCATGGAATATCAGCCCACACCCCCTTCTTTTCAACTTCCTTTTGTGTATTGTCTTCCCCTATTAGATTGTAAGGTCCTTGAGAGCTTGTCTTCTTCCTAGTTGTATTCCCAGTTCTTAGCACAGTGCCTGACACACAAATAGATACTTAATAATTACTCATTGAATTGAATTCAATTGAATCATACCTGCTGCTCTCTATGGCATCAGGCTTAGCAGATATATATGGGAAGTTTTTGCCTCCTTCTTCCCTCCCCTCACATCTCACCTGCATTTTCAGGTTTAATGCACTCCTGATCATGTTCACAAATCTCCATGCAAATATATATTTTACTGGTCCTCATTAAGGTTTTCTCCATTCCTGGCCAAGAGCTCATCATTCCTACTTCTATGACATCTTCCAGAAATCAAAATCCTGTTCTCAAACATCAACTCCTTAGCTGGTTATTAAATTTCCTTTCTAAATCCAAAACTTTAATGGTCAACAGTGATTTAAAAAAAAACATCGCCTATAGTCCTAATGTCTTCAGTTTCTTGCCCAGGACTTCATAATCCCTAGCAATGATTTTTTTTAAAATCCCTAGCAATGATTTTTAAAATTTCTTTCCTTCATGTACACTGGGGTCCACAGCAGCTAAGCATCTTTCTATTCTTTATATACAGCATTCCACCTCTTGCCCTAGCTCTTCCCCATGTCTGGAACACAATGCCTTCTCACCTCCATCTCCTAGAATCTCTAGGTTCCTGCAAGGCTGAACTCAAACATGACTTTCTGCTTTTCCTGATGCCCCCAGCTGCTTGTACCTTCTCCTCAAAATTATGTTGTATCTATTTTGTATATCTATCAAATGGGAATAATAACAGGACCTACAATCTAGGGGGGTTGTGAGAATAAAATGACATATTTGTAAAGCATTTTGCAAACCTTAAAGCACTACATAAATGCCAATTATTATTATACATATATGTATATTTCAATAACTCAATAAGCATTTGTTAAGCCCTGACCATGTTCCAGGCACAGAACTAAGTCCAGGGATTACAAAGATAAGCAAAAGCAGTCCTTGCCCTCAAGGAATTCACATTCTAATAGGAAGATAATAATTAAATGTTGTTGAGTCATTTCAAACTCTTCATGACCTCATTTGGGGTTTTCTTGGCAAAGATACTGGACTAGGTTTGTCATTTTCTTCTCCAGCTCATTTTATAGATGAGGAAACTAAAGCAAACAGGGTTAAGTGACTTGCCTAGGGTCACAGAGTTACTAAGTATATTAGGCCAGATTTGAACTCAGGTCTTCCTATATCCCAGTCTGGTGCTTTATGCACTGTGCCACCTAGCTTAGATGGATGGATGGATGGATGGATCCATGGATGGACATATGGATGTTTCCTCTTTCTTCTCTCTATTTTCACCTCACTTCCAGTTCTGAAGCCAGGAACAATGCATGATCAAACCAACTCTGCCAATGTTCCTACTCTCCTTTGCCCCTACATACCATCATTCTAACTTATTGAAACAAAGAGGCACTCCTGGTCACCACTTCCTTCCCTGTGTTATCCTCACCAGTAGGATGTAATCTCCTCAGACTTCCTGAAAAGACAGCCTCCTGACTAGGAAGCCAGCTCCAGAGCTCCCACATGCCTACTCCAGCATAACCTTGACATTTGCACCAGACTGATAATCAAGAAATCTAATGAGAAACTAGAGCCCTTCATACATTAACTTCATAAACAGTTGGCCGGAAATCCTCAGGCAATTGAAAAGCACACCCCGAGCCTCCCCACCAAAGCCAAAGTACATTCTAGCAAAACCACAGTGGTGTCCTTGGACACCTGAAACCTGTAACACTCTGTGTTGGGAGGCAACAAAAGTGGGAAGCTTACCTGAGAAAGCCTCAGGGTAGAATACTGGAAGTCCCAGGGTGACTGAGACTATGATGCTACAGCACTCAGAACAGAACAGTCTAAGCCTAGGGGCTTGGAAGTCCCTGACACTCTGTTCTGAGACCCCAGAAAAGGCCCTGAGTCAATACTCCAAATCTCAAAGATCCAAGGGAGTTGAAATCCAGGAAGAAGGAGTCAGTGCAAGAATGCAGGGGATTGAACCAGAACCCATCCAAGCAAAGATGACCACCCCACCCAAAAATACAGCAGTGAGGCAGAGCATAGCCCAGGCACAAAGCCCCAATTCAAGAAGTAGGAGGAGATGAGTAAATCAAAGAAAATTTTAACCACTGTAAAAATTATTCGAAATCTAACTCCATAACAACTGCAAGAAGAGAAATCAAGGGGGAAAATGGATTTTTCCCCAAGGACTACTTGAATACCTAGAAGAAATTAAGTTTTGTGGAAATAATTGGAAGGAGAACGAGTAGCTTAGGAAACAAAGTTATGAACTTTACCCAAGAAATGGGATCCCTAAAAACTAAAATAGACCAAAAAGACTCTTTAAAACTCTGTAAGATACTTAGAAATATTAAAACAAAAAAACCCCAAAAATTGAAAAAATAGGAAAATAATTTTAAAGTGACATGGAAGATAGGTCAAAGAGAGATGACTTAAGAATCATTGATAAATTTAAGGAGAAAATTTAAGGAGGGGGCAGCTAGGTAGCACAGTGGATAAAGCACCAGCCCTGGATTCAGGAGTCCCTGAGTTCAAATCCGGCCTCAGACACTTACTAGCTGTGTGACCTTGGGCAGGTCACTTAACCCACATTGCCCCCCCCCAAAAAAAAATTAAGGAGAAATAATTTAAGTTAATTGTTAAGGTAATTGTGCTAACTTAAGAACCATATTATTTTTTAAAAACCTAATATAATATTTCAAGAAAGCACAAATTAAAACTGCATATATGCATGTATATTTTATAAACACATATTGTATCTAGGTTGTAAGATTTTCTCTTTATATATGTATGTACATACATATATATGCATATGCATATATTTTTTTTAAGGCAAAGTAAAAATCAAATTAATCCCTCAATCAACTCCAGAAATGGACTCCCAAAAAGGAAAAGTTTCCAAAAAGGCATAGCCAAAATCCAGAGCTCCCACATCATATCATAGAAAGATGCAGTTCAAGTACTAAGGAACTAGAGTCACGATTACACAAGACCTAGAAGCTTTTATTTAAAACCAGAGGAGATCTTGGAATAGAATATTACAAAAATGAAAGAGAGTTGGGTTTACAACCAAGAATAAGATATTCTGTAAGTTTGAATGTAATCCTAGAAGAGGAAAAATTGATTTTTAAAAGAATAGAGGGGACAGCTAGGTGGCACAGTGGATAGAGTACAGGCCCTGGATTCAGGAGGAACTGAGTTCAAATCCGGCCTCAGACACTTAACACTTACTAGCTGTGTGACTCTGGGGAAGTCACTTAACCCCAACTGCCTCACCAAAAAAAAAAAAAAAGAAGAAGAATAGAGGACTTTTAAGCATTCCTGATGAAAAAACAGTAGAGCTGAATGTGCAATTTGAAATACAAACATACAATTCCTGATACATGTACAAAGAATTGATCTGAGGAACTGGAAGGAGCTCATGATGATATTATGCTAACATTCTGAGAAGGGGAAGAGAATGGTATGCTTTTCAGACCTTAATGTTTCATAATTAAGGAAAGTAAATAAGAAAAACAGAGGTCCTGGAGGTGGATTGATTCTATTTTAAGTGTTTCGGAGGGGGAAAATGAAAGACGGGTAAAAAGAATATACTAATGTAGATGGAGGAGGAAGAAGTTAAAATTTACTATTTTTCATAATTGGAATTAGTAGATGAGTATGAAAACATTTACTAAGGGCTAGAAGCAGGTGTCAGATGACATTTGATCTTATCTGAAATGGACAAAAAAGGGTTGAATGTATGGTTTAGTATAGAGATATATTAAACTAAACAGGGTGATAGGAAATTATGGGGGAGTTAAAAGGGATAATAATAATGGTCAGAGAATAGTCACAAACAAAATAGTCTTCCTGGTCTTGAAGAGGGGATTAAAAGACAGAAAGGAATAGAAAAGAAAATAACTAGGATAAGGTGGTAGCTTAGATTTTTTTCTGAGACAATTGGGTAACTGCTGAACGAATGGTAGTATATGAAGGTAGTAGATTATTACTGAACCATAACAATGATGAAGAAGACAGGTTCAGAGAATTCTGGATAGTATGAAATGATGAAGAGTGAAGTGAGCAGAATCAAGACAACAATTTATCCAAAGGCAACAAACTTGTAAAGAAAAACAATTTCAAAGAACTTAAGAACTCTGATCAAAGCAATGAATAATCATGTATATCTCTAAAGGACCTGTAATGAAGCATGTTACCCATCTCCTGACGGAGAAGTGATGCACAAAAGGTACAGGCACATAATTTTGTATATGCCCATTATGTGGATTCATTTTGCTTGACTATGTTTATTTGTTATAAGGGTTTTGTTTTCTTTTAATTAATTAGGTAGGAAAAGTGTCAGGAGAAGAGTGGAGTTAGAAATGGTGATGCCAAAAGAAAGCTATTATAATACTTTTTTTTTAAATGTACAATAGAGAAAAGAAGTTCAGAAGGAAGCATAGATTTAGCGGGGCAGTTTTGAAAGTAACTTGTAAAATGTTATCACATATTTTTTTTTTAAAGCGAGCGTTTAGTGAAATGAGGGAGAAAATAAAGACTAAATCTGAAAGGGAAAAAATGAAATGAAAGGCATTAGCATTGTGAAAAGAAGTGAATGTAACTTCCTTGAGGGCAGAGACAGTCTTTAAATAAAAAATACACTTATTAAGTAATTATTTTTTTAATTCTGAATTTAACAAGCACCAAATAAAATGGCTATTTCCTTATACATAGCAGAAAAAGAAATTAAGATTATGCATGAAACTGTAGGTCTCTATTATGTGGAGCTTGTTTTTAGAGTACGTATATAATAAATTCAACCCATAACTTTCAGTCATCTTGCTTGTCTGTGCTTCTCTAGCCTTCCTTTCGTTCTCTTCTCTCTACTTTTAAAAATATGCTTTTCCTTCTCTTTTTTGTTGCTAGCATATCTTGATCTCCCCCTCAACCTATTCCCCATCCCCACCACAAATGGCAAAAGGAAAAAGAAAAGCTCTTGTGGCATGTTTGCACAATTAAGTGAAACAAATCTTCATGGTGGCTGCATCTAAAATGTATGTTCTTTTCTAACTTTAAGTCCCCCATTTTTCTGTCAAGACATAGGTAGCCTGAAGTGGCTCCTATGTGCCAAGCATTCAGTCAAGTCTTGAATGGTTCTCAATCATCCCTGAGATACACACCTAGAAAGACAGCATTCATCTTTATTATAGAACACCTTGGTAACCCTCAGCAAGGAGTCACCAATCACCAGGACTCATTTCTTCTTTCTCTGTCCAGTACTAAATGATGTTCTTCCTGATTGCATCTTAAATCCTATTCATAATTCTATGGAATTATTCATATTCTTCCACCTTCTAACCTCTTGCCACAGCATTGAGTCCTGGTGACTCAAGACACATAAAAAAAGGAAATAAGGAGCCACCTTTGAAATTCAGGAGGGCTAAATACTGGTGACAATGGCATTTTCCATCCACCTTTTCAGATTCTTTTTTCTTTGTTTTCTTTTTGAAAGAATGTAAGAAATGTGGAACATTTCATTCTTCCTGATCACTTGAAGAGTAAAGAGAGACTCTGTTAGTCCTTTCACTTATTCTAGTAAGGAGGCCAACCTGCATTGTATTAATGTAACTGTTTTTTGCCACTGGCAGAAACATAGACAGCACAACACTGCAGCAACCTGGAAAATTCCTCTCATCTTCCATACTTGCTACAACAGAACTCTTCAGGTCTCTCACCATCTTTCTGCTACTCCTAATAGCCACTGAAATGGCTGCTTTCTATACCTATTTGCCAGGTCCAGTCATTTACCTGGGCACCAATTTGGTTGTGGACTCCTAAACCAGGTTTTCCTACTTCTCTCAGAGGCTTTTCCTGCTTTTCTCACAATGTGATTCTACTTACTTGCTTGTTCAGCAGCTTTTGTTCCAGAATTAGCCGATTCCTGCCAAAGCCCTAATGTAAACAGTAGTTACTAAAAGCTATCGTCTATGAGAAAGTCTTATGTAAAAATCCAGCTTCCAGCTACTTCTTTCCTCTTTCTTTGCCGCCTCTTACCCTGTGAGAAAAACTGGCAGGCGCCTCATTCCTCATCTCCATCTCGCCACCATCCTCCGTTTTCTTGAATGTAAAATTAAGGTTCACCTAATCCAACCTCTCAAGTCCCTTCAAGCCCTAATTTTCTATGATATTTTGTAACTCTCCCAGTACCTGACATAGTATCTTGCGCACAGTAGGTGCTTGATAAACATTTCCAAGATATATTTTATATACATACACATATAAATATATATATATACACATACACAAATGCATGCATATCCATAAATACATATGTAGAGATATACATAGATATGTGCACATATCATATACACATGTATGTAGACATACCTATACCTCCTATACATGCATATATGTGTACATGTGTGTATATGATTGTGTATATATGTATGTGCATATATATATATACATAAATCCTGTATGCACGTACACATGTATATATACATTTATACACACATACATAGAGAGATCCTGTACACACAGAGCGTGAAGTCCAGTAGGGAATATAAGACATGGGCATAAACCAAAGTGTAGATTGTATGCTCCATTTTTATTTTTGTTTTTGTATCCCCAGCATGCTACAATGGAAAGAGCACTGGTTCTAGTTTTAGAGGATCTGAGTTTGAATGCCTCCCATGATGTGACCTTCCTGGGCATTAGTTTCCTCATTTGCAAAATAAGAATGTTGTATCACATGGTCTTTGGGAAGGCTTTATAGATTTTGATCTATTAGTCTATGATCCCCTGTACCTAACATAGTACCAAAATATAGTACGTGCTTAATAAATGCTTGTTGATTGATTGATAGTAAAAAGGTGAAGGGGTTGTCTAATACTAGCATTTTGTTATTGGTTGTAATAGTGAATTTATTTTTGTCACCACTATTTAGCCCTTCTAAATTTCAAAAGTGGCTCTTTATTTCCTCCTATTATGTGTCTTGAGTCACCAGAACTCAGTTCTGAAAAGTTGGCAAGGTGTGAGACCCAGAGGCCATAACCACTGCCCACTGTCATAACGTGGATATCATCTCATGATGGGAACTCAGTGTTATAACCAGATCAAAGCTAGAACATTTGGTTAATGTCAACAGAGTTCCAAGATGAAATTACAATGATAATTTATGGCTATGGAAGGGCTTCTGTTTTCTCCCAGAGTCCTAATGGCTAATCTCAAATCTTTTCCTCTTCTACAGAATCAAAAATCACAGAACCTCAGAGTTATAAAGGCACACAGAGGTCCTCTCTATCTACATATCTACAAGTGGTCATCCCACTGTTCCTGGAAGACATTTAAAGTAACTGAGCGGTCCAATAAATAGAGTGTTAGACTTAGAGTCAGAAAGACCTGAATGTTCAATTCATACCTCACACACCCATTAGCTGTGTTTCCCTGGGCATATCACTTAACCTCTGTCTGCTTCAGTCTTTTCATCTATTAAAAGGGGGAGAATAATAGCACCTATTTCACAGAGTTGTTGGGAAGGTCAAATGAGATAACATGTATAAAGTGTTTTCTAAACCTTAAAGCACTACATATATATAAAAGCAAGCTGATGTTATTATTACTGTCTCTAATAAATGGGAACCTGCTATCTCCCAAGGCTGTCCACTTCACTTTCAGATAGTTCTAATTGTTAAGAAGTTCATGGATTCATAGACTGAGAGCTAGAAAGGATCTCAGAAGCCATATAGTCCAACCTGTCATTTTATATATAAAGATGCTAAGTCCTAGAGATGCTAAACTCCTTGCTCTGGCTCATACTAGTGCTAAGGGTAAGAGGCAGGATTCAAACCCAAGTCCTCTGACTCTGAAGCCAATCATCTTTCTACTGTACCATGCTGCATCCTCTTTCTCATATCAAACTAAAATCAGCCTCTCTCTTGACATCTACTGGTTGTTCCTAATTCTGCCCCAGCACCACCATCCCCACCCTGCAACAAATTCAATTCATTTCAACCTTTCCTTCCCCAACTCTACATCTGATTCTCACAAGGTTGTGTGGCCATACCCTATCGGAAGGGATGGTCCAACTTCCTAGGAACCAGGTTTTAGTTGATTGTTTGTCTCCTGCCTACCATACCCCCCCCAAAAAAGTCTAAAAAACTCAATGTATGGGGAGCTGCTGCCACTGCCATGACTCACAGAAATCAGCATGAGCATGCTCGCCAGAACGTGAAAAAGCAAAGCAACTCAGGCAATGGAAAACACCAGGTTGATGGGCTCTCTGCCACTGCCTGAAAGCAAAGGAACTCACAGATCATGTAAGAGAAGCAGAAAAGGAAAAAGGCTAGTAAGAAGAAGGAAGAGCCCAAGTAACGCCAAGGCACATGTCCATCTCTCTTGCCCATCAACTATGTCCCAGAGCCAGTGCCATCATGCTCATTCCTTCCCCTGTAGTACTCATTGTAGGTCCTAGAACTGACAGTATTCCTTCCCCCAGTGTCAGCAGTGGGTTCCCTCTGTGCATTCTTCCACCCAGGCAGCCTTGCTTTCCTCTAGGACACTCCTGGGGTTGAGGGAGCTACGTTCTCCCAGTGTTTTTTATTTCCATAGGGCTTATCCCAAAGTATTAAAAATAGCTTTGTGTTTTTTTTTAACCTGGGCAAGTCACATCCTTTCTCTTGACATTAGTTTTCTCATTTGTCAAATAGAGGGATTGGGCAAGAAGGTCACTAAGGTTCCTTTTGGCTCTGCCATTCTCCGATTCTACAATAAAAGCATCTCATAGTTCTATTAATTTGAACTGTTTATAAATACTCTCCTAAGATTTAGTAGAAGTATCATTATCCCCATCTTAGAGCTGGGAAAATTAAGGATCAGAGAAGCAAAGTGACTTGCCCCACTTCACTGAGATGGTAAGCAGCAGAACTAGGACTGTGAGTTAAAATATATGGTTTCAAGGGCAGTGGTCTTCTTTCTACCACCCATATCTCCAGGGAAACCCTAGAGATTTTTACTTCCTGTATTTACATGTCAGGTGGCCTATTCCTCTGATTTTTTTCTGGCACTGCTGATTTGTGATAAGCAGAAAATTACCTTCAATGATTTTAGCCCTGGTAAAGAGGAGACACAATCTTTGACATCAAATATCTGAAGGGCTTTTATGTACAAGAGGGGGCAGACTGGTTCTGAGTGAATTTCTATTTAATATTCTCAGTGCTCAATGCAGTGTCTGGCATATAGTAAGCACCTGACAAATGCTTTATCTACTTTATACAAAGAACTTCCTAATACTAAGAGCTATCCCTAACTGGAAAGGGGTGTCATAAAATAGTGAGTTCCCCATGACTAGACATATTCAAGCAGATTCTGGATGACCATTTATTGGGGGAGGTTTTGAAAAGGATTCACGGTCTAGGTAGCAAACTCATAAACTTTGCCTAACAGAAAATATATTCTGCTCTTTGACAAGATTTAACAATGCAATAGAACTTTCATTGATAAAGCTTTGCCACCTTGTGGAAACAAATATATGAGAAAGCGGTTTATCAAGCTTTCTGTTCTATGGAACTCTGCCCCGTTTTCTCTTTGACTCTATCACACTCTATTTTGCTTTGCAGTCATCTCTATATATGATATTTCCCTCTCCCCTTACCCAATCTCCTTAAGAATATAAACTCCTAAATATAAGAATATAAACTCCTCTAAAGAACTGGAAACAAATTGGAGAATGGCTAAAGAAATTGAAATTCATTAATATAATGGAAAATTGCTGTGCTATAAGGAAGAACAAGCACAATGAATACAAGAAACATGGAAAGATTCCTATGAACTGATGCAAAGTGAAGTAAGCAGAGCTGGGAAAATGACAACTACAATGACAGTAAAAATGTAAATAGAACAAACAACCACCATAAAAATCACTGAATAGGAAGGTTGTGAAACTAAAAATAGCAAGCTTAGCCCCTAAGGAAGAACAATGAGAATTCACCTCAACACTTCCCCCTGCTCCTTTATAGACACATGGGTCGAAGGGTGTGGGATATTTAAAAAAATCTGGTGCTATATGTGAAGTACTAAATCAGTTTGGTACATTTTTTAAATTTCCTTCCTCTTAATTTTTTTTTCATAATAGCTCCTGGAGAAGGGAAGAGGAGGGAAAGGTACAGGAAAAATCCAGGCAATGTAAATACAAAACATAACAATAAAATATATAAATACATAAATATGCTCCTCAAAGTCAGAAACATCAGAGCAATCCCTTGTATCACCAGCACAAGTACATAGCGGGTACTTAATACTTGTTTAATTGAACTCTCTCATAATTTCTCTAGCAGTTTAAGGCTTCCAACACACCTTTCTTACAACGCAGAACTAGTCCTCCTAGTTCATCCATGATACAATCTAACTGCTATTAGCAGTGATTACCCCGAGGAATTCTGAGATCCAACAGTGACATCTGAATCATAATAGAACCACAGAATGTAAGCTCTCTATGCTTTATGTCTGAGGATCTTTCCTGCTAGATTGTGAGTGCCTCAAGAACAAGGACTGTCCTTTTCATTTTTTTTGTTGTCCCCAGAACTTAGCACAGTACCTGCAACATAGTAGGTGCTTAATAAATGTTTTGTGCCTGCCTGAATGACTTAGGTATGACATTTATATGGCACTTTTCAAAGCCTCTAGGGACCATTTCCAAACCCTGACGCCCAAGTATAACCCCAACCCTTCCTATTGAGTTCCTCCTTATATGCTTTATTCCCCCATTAAATGTAAACTCCTTGAGGACAGGGATTATCTTGTTTGGTTTTTGCACCACTAGCATTAAGCACAGTCCTTGGCACATAGTAAGCATTTAATACAATCCTTCAAAGTACTTTACATATATTACTTAATCTTCTCAACAACACTGTGAAGTAAGAGCTGTTATTCTCACCATTTTGTTAATAATAATGGCCAACATTTGTATAGCACTTCTCAAGGCACTTTATAAATATTATCTCATTTTATCCTCAAAACAACCTTGGTAGGTAGGTGCTACTATTATTCCCATTTCACAGACAAGGAAACTAAAGCTGATAAAGGTTAAATGATTGATCAGCATCACAGATAATAAAGTGCTGAGACAGGATTCAAAGTAAGGTTTTTTTCAGTCCAAGTGACCACAGTTAACTCCTCTCCCACCCAGTAGATCAGGGGTTCTTCACCTGAGATCTGTGAACTTGTATTTGTTGTTGCTGTTGTTGTTAGTATTTCAATAACTATATTTCAATATAATTGATTTCCTTTGTGATCCTTTGTATTTTATTTTATGCATTTAAAGGCATTATTCTGTGAAGGGATCTATAGTCTTCACCAATTTACCAAAAGAATTCAGGATACACACATGCACACACACACACAAGACCTTGGTCTATAGAATATTGGAGCTGAAGGGGACCTTGAAGATCATATAGTCTAATAGCCTCTTTTTAACAAATGAAGAAAGTGAGGCCCATAGAGGCAAAGTAACTTTCCCACAGCTAGGCACAGGGCCAGAGATAGAACTCAATTAGAATCATAGCATCCAAGTTTTTGCAAATTCCCACATATAAAAAGCCTTGCTGATCATGAAGTCCAGCTCCTTCGTTTTATAAATAGATAAATGGAGAACTGAGGCAGCTGGTAGCTCAGTGGATAAAATGCAAGGCCTGAAGTCAGGAACATGAGTTCAAATTCAGATTCAGATACTTTCTATATGTATGATGCTGGGCGAGTTACAACCTCTCTTTACCTTAATCCACTGGAGAAGGAAATGGCAGAGCATTCTAGTATCTTTGCCTAGAAAATGCCATGGACAATATGGTACACAGGGTCACAAAGTCACACACAACTGAATAATAATGATGAACAAGAGAGTTGAAGTGATTTGGCTAGGGTTACCCTGCTAGTGAGTGTCTGAAGCCAGATTTAAAGTCTCATCTCTATAACTTAAAGGCAATTAGATAGTACAGGAGATAGAATCTTGGACCTGGAATAAAGAAGACCTGAGTTCAAATCCAATCTCAGACACTTACTAGCTGTATGATCATTGGCAAATCACTTAACCTCTATTTGCCTCAGTTGCTTCATCTTTAAAATGGGGCTAATAGTAGCCTCTACTTCCCAGAGTTGTTGTAAGGATAAAATGAGATACTTGTAAAGCACTTAGCATAGTGTTCCTGTCACCTTTCATTTGGAAGGGACCTCAGTGATTGTGTTGTTTAACTTCAACTTCAGCTCTCCTGAGGATCAGTGTTTTCTTCTGCTATATTACAACACACAATCTCCCCAGAAAGAGGCCAAATTATATTCCATACAGTTTTCATGTGACATATATTACACCATAATTTATTTCTTTGAAGATTGGCAAGCCATGTTCATATAGATGTAATCTCTTGACTGACCAGAATATTTTATTGACCTGAACACCTCCATCCTCAATTGTGCTAAACAATAGAAAATTTACCATACATTATCCAGGACCGAAGAAATAAAGTCTCTGTGTTGGGGAAAACTCTATATGGCACAGAGAAATGGATACCACTCTAGTCTGAGAGTCAAGAGGCCCAAGTTGTTCCTTTCTCATTCCATCTCTACTGCTCACTTACTGGATAACCCGAAGGTAAATCTACCTCTCTGAGACTCAGTTTCTATATCTGTCAAACAAGGAGGAAATTGGACAAAATTATCTCAAAGGCTGCTTTCCAATTCTAAATTTCAATTAAAGAGGTACAGTGAGGTGGATTAAAATGCATTTGATTTGTAGATAAGAGGATCCAAGTTCAAATCCCAGATCTGCTATTTCGAATATGATAGTAAAGTAATAGTAGCTTTCATTCTTAGTAAGTTTCTCTTTAAATCAAGCTAAAAACTTCTCTGTAATTCATTAATACTAATTCTGCATTTCAGGGCTAAACAGAGCACAACAAATCCTTCTTTAACATGACAGCCCTTCAAATTCTTTAAAACATTAATCACGGGGGCAGCTAGGTGGCGTAGTGGATAAAGCACTGGCCCTGGAGTCAGTAGTACCTGAGTTCAAATCTGGCCTCAGACGCTTAACACTTACTAGCTGTGTGACCCTGGGCAAGTCACTTAACCCCAATTGCCTCACTAAAAAAAATTTAAAAATTTAAAAATTTAAAAAAAAAACATTAATCACAGGGACAGCTAGGGGTCTCAGTGGATAGAGCACCTGTCCTGGAGTCAGGAGGACCTAAGTTCAAATCCAACCTCAGATACTTACTAGCTGTGTGCCTCTGGGCAAGTCACTTTTCCCCCATTGCCTGAAAGAAAAAAAAATCAAACCATACTCTTTCCTTGCCCCTTCCCCTGCAAATCTGCTCATATCATTCAGATGGCTCTCCTGTAGCCTCCTCTCTTGTCTTTGCACCACTCCAGTCACCCTCCTCTAGATATGCTTCAGTTTATTAAGAAGTCTCTGTCCCAGGTACATCTATCTGTTTGCTGTTGATAGAGTTATGAACTTATCCAACCATTCAGGAAAGCAATTTCGAATTATGCTGAAAAAGTAAGTAAAATGCCTATAACTTTTGCCTGAATGACTAGGTATCTCATTGCTGGATACCTGCATCAAGTAGATCCAAGTTTTGTATGTGTGTCTGTATGTGTTTGCACATGTGTACCTGTTTTAGATGCCCCATATACACCAAAATGTTTACAGTAATACTGATTAAGTGCCCCCTCCCCAAAAAAAGAAAAACAAGAACACTGGAAAGAAAAGTAAATTGGTGTTCACTGAGTAATAATTAAACAAATTATATACAGTACATGAATATCATAGAACAATACTGTTTTGTGAGAAATGATGAATATGAAGAATACAGAGAAATATAAGAAGATTTCTACAAGCTGGTACAAAGTACTGTATAAGTATAATGACCCAGTTTGGCTTTGAAAAAGTTACATATGAACTTCCTTCCCTTCTTAGCAGGAAGGGGGTGGGGTGCTAAAGAGTATAAGATACCACATATCATGTTGAACTTGATTGATGATTTGGTTAGTTTTGCTGAAATCGTTTCCACCCCTCTTTCATTTTGATACGTTTTCTTCTTTGTTGTAAGGGCCAGCCCTCTGGGTGAGGTGAGGAAAGGACATTGGGAAATGAAGGTGATGTAAAAACAAAATATTTCTATAAGTTCCTCATGCTCAAAGATCTTATAACCTAGTGTTTCATGGGTAAAAATGTAATTAAAAATTACAAGATAATAAGTGCGTAAAGTGAGTTTAAACTGTGAGGAGAAGGAAAATTCACTTCCAGCTAAGAAACTCAAGGAAGACTTGAGAAGGAGGAGAAGGGAGGCATGTATCCATCAAATGAACTCCATTAAACGAACTTATCATATTATATCTTACATTCTTGATCCCTGTGTACATGCCTTACCAACCCAGATCCATTAGACCACTATCTCAGAGTGCACATATATTCATCTTTAGAGCCAGTAACTTGAACAGACTAAATATCTATTGAATGCATGAGTTGTTCTACAACCCCAAAAAAAAAGTATGCCTTTGAACCAGGTTCATTATGACATTTGTTGTCCACAAGTCCCTCATGGAATGCCTTGGATTTACTTCCTTTTCTTAATATCTGTTGCAATGTCTTGTACCATATTCCTTGGAACTTCTGAGAGTCTGTTTCAGTGGTAGGGAACTCATTTTCTGTACTGGGCTACTGGGCTAGATGGTTACCAGTGCAAACAGCAGTAGATATATCAGCCTCCAAAGTGCTGAGGTGGTCTCTTCTCCTCACTGAGCCATCTTTTTTTTTAAGCAGAGAAAAGAACAGAAGGACAGAAAGAATAACAGAAAAATAGGACAGCTTTGAAAGCTACAGGTTGAATTTGTTAATATTCTAAAAGAAAAGCAAGCTGTATATATATTAGAGATGTGCAGTTTTGTGTGCAATCCTCCTCTCCTGTTCTATTTTGCATAAGGAAGAAAGGAAACAAGTGTTAATTGAATTCCTACTCTGTGGCAGGCACTGTGCTAAGCACTTTATAAATATCTCATTTGATCCCCACAACAACTCTCAGAGGGAGATATTATTTTTCCCATTTTACAGATGAGGCAACTGAGGTAAATAGAGGTTAGGGAACTTGCCCAGGGTCACATAGTTAGGATGTGTCAGAGGCCAGATTTGAATTCAAGCCTTCCTGATTCCAGACCAGTATTTTATCCACTGTACCACCTTAGCTGCTCATAGAATGGAAATGTCCATTTTATTTGGTGTTTGTTAAGTTTGAATAAAAGTGAATAATTTTTTCAAAAAAAAAATGATTTGTTCTATCTTCCCAAGTTCCTTCCAGCTCTGAAATACCATGATTCCCTCTACTGCATTCAGCTTTCAGGGGTGTGTGTGTGTGTGTGTGTGTGTGTATGCGCACATGCACGCACACACACACGCGTGCACATATATGCACATGTGTGCATGCAAACACACAAGTGCATGCTAAACTAAGCACCTCTCTTGAGGTGATGAAGATCCAATAGACAGGTTATCATAGAGCAGCTCAATGCAGCATGAGACAGAAACACCTACCTTGGTCTAACAAAAAGTTAAATAGCTTTGGGTATTAAAATTACACCTTATGAGCCTTGGTAGTGAGAAATTCTCCATTTTTCAAGACTGATCACTAACTCTACTTCCTTTTAGAATTTTTTGTTTAGAGGCAATGGTAAACCAATGTTCATCACCTTAAAAGTCTCTGCATTGCCTTTTGGCAAAGGACTGGAGGTGCCAAAGGAGGCATACACTTTAAGGCATGGAAGTATGTAGATCTGCTTTGCTTGACTGGACTTATTGCAAGGGAGGGCTTTTTGTTTGGAGGGTAGGGATAGAGGGAGCTAGTAAGAGTGATGAATAGCAAAAAAGGAAGGAAGGAAGGAAGAAAAAAGGAAGAAAGGAAGGGAGGGAGGGAGGGGGAAGAAAAAAAGAAAGAAAAAGAGAAAAAAGAAAATAGTGACCACAAAACATTTCAAAGTACACAAAAGAACTGAAGAAGGTTCAGAAGGGGTGTAGACCAGCAGGGTAACGTGCAAACTATTTTATTAAATTGAACATAAAGAAATTTGTAAGTACAATTATCCCTTCCACATCTCAACTTTTCCCATCATGGTTTCTATATATTGCAGGTTGGAATAAGAATTAAATGGGATTTGGGGGGGAGTTTTGCAGAAGCTGCACATGACACATGAAGGTTAGTAGATGACACAGAGCTTATGACCAAATACTTAACCCAGGTTTTTCAATAAAGCATTGTAAACACCCCATAAAAGGAAAAGAAAAAAATCAGACCTCCTCTGATAGGAAGGACCAAAAAAATGTACCCAGATTCTAGATTTTGCAGGTGCCATGCCCCTACCACTGAGATGTAGAAGGGATAACTGTAAGAGAGAGTCACAGTTGTATAAGCAAGCCTCATTTTTTTCTATTCTTCTTTGTATATGGAAATGCCTGTGTTTACTGATGTTTTTCAAGTTCAGAATTTAAAAAAAAAAAGAAAATTCATCATAATTTTAAAGATCCTGGGTTAGCATCCCCAGTTGGTTCAAGGAAGATCCAACAAAATGTTATACCTGGTCAAAAGACTAGCTTCAAGGGGCAGCTAGGTAGCGCAGTAGATAGAGCACCAGCCCTGGAGTCAGGAGGACCTGAATTCAAATCTGACCTCATACCCTTAACACTTACTAGCTGTGTGACCCTGGGCAAGTCACTTAACCCCAATTGCCTTGCCAAAAAAAAAAAAAGACTAGCTTCAACCTTGAATAATAACAATGACATCAACAACAACAACAATCACTATAGACATGCAGCTAAGCATCATAGCATTCTAGCTTTTACAGACTCTCAGAAAAAGCCTTGCAGATCATGGGGTCCAGCTCCATCATTTTATAAATGAATAAATTGAAAACTAGAAAGTTGAAATGACTTGGCTAGTGTCACCCTGCTAGTAAGTGAAAGCCAGTTTTAAATTCTTACCTCCACAGCTTAAAGGCAGCTCTGTGACATAGTGGAGAGAGCACTGTGCCTGGAGTCAAGAAGATCTGAGTTCAAATCTAGCCTCAGATACTTAGTAGCTGTGTGACCCTAAGCAAGTCATTTAACCTTCCAGTTGCCTCAGGTTTTTTTGGGTTTTTGTTTGTTTGTTTTTACTGTTAAATGGGAATAATTGTTACTGACCTTGCAGAGTTATTGTGAGGATCAAATGAGATATTTGTAAAACACATCACAGTGGCTGGCGAATAGTAGGTATGATATAAATACTAATTTACTTTGCTCTTGGAAAGGACTGGGGGAGTTATTAAAGAAAATTTGGTGGGGGACATGATTACTATCTTCAGATATCTAAAAGGATACCATTTAATTAATTTTGATTGATAGAACAAAAGAAAGATGAGGGAGAGAGAGGGAGAGAGAGGGGGGAGGGAGGGAGGGAGGAAGGGGTGGGGGCGGGGGGATGTGTGTGTTAAGTCCCTACTATTTCAAGAAACAATCTCAACTTTTTTTCAATGCACCTAAGAAATGGACAGCACTGCTAGGCAATGAAAATGCAAATATAAATAATTTCAAAGCCTTACTACTAAGAAGCTTACTCTGTAACAGGGAAAAGAGGTGCTTGCAAGTAGGGGAAATGAGGCAATGTAGTAGAAAGAGTACTGGATTTAAAGCCAGAAAGGGATTTCTAAGTTCAAATCCCAACTTATCTCCTTACTAATTATGAGAACTTTGCCAGGTCGCTTCAAGTGGTACATAATGGAAAGAGCAGTGTTTCTGGAGTCAGGGGACCTGGGTTCAAATGTCACCTCTGATGCTTCCTACTTGTGTGACCTTTAGCAAGTCCCATAATCACCCTGGTCCTTAGTTTCCTAGCTTTTAAAAATGATGGGGTTGGACCAGAAGAATCTCTAAGCTTCCTTCCACCTGTAAATCTCTGATACTAAGCATGATTCCAGGTAAAGTGAGAGAAATACGAAATATTAGTCCAAGCAAAGTGATCTAGGAAATTTAAGAAGAGAAAGATCTAGACATAATGGAGAGATGTGATAAGTGAGGTCCCCCGACTATAAAGAGTTTGAACTTTAAACAGATTTGTCCTTTGTGACAAGGAGGACAACTCATAGAGAAGAAGATTCAGCTTATCATCTGCCTTCTAAGGTGAAGAATTCCCCATCAGTGAAAATGTTCAAGCAGAGGTTGGATCACACATACGCACACACAAACACACACACACACACCTGAGTTTCAGGGTTGGATTAAATGATAACAGCTTCCATTTGGTATAAAACTTTACAGATTACAAAGCACTTCATAAGATCAGGGAGCTAGAGCAGGAAGGGATGCTACTGATCAGCTCATCTGCTTACCTCCTGTTATGGATGAAGTGATCAAGACTGACTTTTCCAAGGTCATACAGTAGGAGGTAGAAGAGCTAGGATTTGAACTTGGGTCCTTCCTAGCAAGGAAATCAGTATCATGTGATCTCAGAGTCAAGAGTAAGAGAACAGAAAGGGGGAGTCAAGAATAAGAGAACCGAAAATATAGGAAGTGTCTAGTTGATAAATGGCATTAAAAGTCAAAAATTTTTCATTATTGTTCAGTCATATCTGACTCTCCATGACCCTATTTAGGGTCATCTTGGCAAAGATCCTAGAGTGGTTTGCCATTTCCTTCTCCAGCTTATTTTACAGATGAAGAAACTGAGGCAAATAGGGTTGTGACTTGCCCAGGGTCACACAGCTAGTAATCATCTGAGGCTAGATTTGAAGTCAGAAAGATAAGTCTTCCTGATTCTCAGCCTAGCACTCTATCTACTGTGCCCTATTGTACATGATCATTTTGTACTTGACCCTGACAGCTGCTTAGGAGATATGAAACTAACTTATCTTGGTTCTTTCAAGTCAGGGCTTTTAAAAATGGCATCTGTCAGTAATACCTTCTATGGTTGACCCAACAACCCAGAGTGGTAGATGAGGATGAAGGAAAGAATTCCAAACCTACTGCTTTTCATCTACAATAAAATTTCATATCAAACAGTTCATCCTCATTCATGACAAAACATCTTAGGCAGGCTGCCTGAATATGATGAAAAGCTTGCTTCAATGTGCCTCAATTACATCAAATAGAAAATGTGGTCAATCCTACTTCCACTGCCTGAACCACAGAAGTATGATATGAGGAGGAAACTGCTTAGGAAACTGTCAAGAGCTATACTGATGTGAGCTCTCATTACAGCATCATAGAAGCTGGTTGTGAGTTCCATTCATCCTGCCCCTCTCCATCTCCAGGACATTCTCATTGTTATCTTTAGTTCATGTGTACAGCATTAGTAGAAATCACATATTCATCCAGGTCATGAAGCTGAGACATGAACACAGGTCTTCTGCTTCTGCCATTTTCTAGGTGAGGGGGTTTATGGGAATTAGTCAACTTCTCTGGGCCCAGGTTGTCTTTTCATCTATAAAATGAGACCATTATCCAGAATAATCTCTAAGGTTCCTTTCAGTTTCAACACTCTATAAGACTGGAGAAGCTAGGTGGTGCAGTGGATAAAGCACCGGCCCTGGATTCAGAAAGACCTTAGTTCAAATCCAGCCTCATACACTTGACACTAACTTTGTGACCCTGGGCAAGTCAGTTAACCCTCATTGCCCCACCCCCCCAAAAAAGAACACTCTATAGGAGTATCCTCTGGAGGAAGAGAGGACTGGAACTGTAAGCAGATGAGCTGGATTTGAAGGCCATCTTTGGGGCTTTCTACTCATGTGACCATGTGCAAGTCATTTCCCCATTATGGCCATGAAATAGCAGCTACTCCAGCCCAATCATATTAAAAAGAAGTAAACTAAGATCCTTTCTGGTTCTGATTCTATGCTTTAAGGTCTCTTTCTGCTCTGACATTCTTCGTGTCTATAATTTGTGATACAATAGACAGAGACAACTAGGCGGAGTCAAGGAGATATGAGTTCAAATCCTATTTCAGAAACTGACTGACTAACATACTTACTTTACTTATTTACTTACTTACTTACTTACTTACTTACTTACTTACTGTGCAACCCTGATCACTTAAATTCTCTCAGTCTCAGCCTCCCCATCTGTAAAATTGAGATAATAATAGCACAAAGTTTATGTGAGGCACAAAAGAGAAGATGTATGGAAAGTGCTTTGTAATCTTTAAAGCCATATATAAATGCTAGCTATTATCTATAAAATGAGAGCTCTCAATTCCCTTCCACATCTAAATCTGTGATGGTTCATTTGACTAGAATATCAGAGGCTGGGCCAAGGGTGGGGACATATTTCTGGCTGCTGGGTTCCATCTAATTTCAGTGCCTGCCTCAAAACCCACCCCTTCAGAATTTCCTTTTGTTGTAAATAAATGCATTCCCCCTTCTTCTGTTACTTACAATCAGAAACAAGTGCACCCCAGTCCTACACGAAACTGAATTAAATATTCAGTGCTTACTAGACTACTAGAGTGTTAAATCAAATCTTACTATCACCTTTAAAAGGCCAAAAGATGAGGAGAAGTAGCTATAGTAAGAGGTAGCTAGGTAGTACAGTGGATAGAGCGCCAGGTCTGGAGTCAGAAAGACCTGAGTTTGAATCCAGCCTCAGACACTTACTGTGTGACCCTGAGCAAGTCACTTAACTTTGCCTCAGTTTCCACATCTGTAGAAGAAAATGGCAAACTCCTTCAGTATCTTTACTGAGAAAACCCCAAATAGGGTCATGAAGAGTTGAAAATGACTGAACAACACCACCCACGGTGAAAGCAAATTTTTACTGTGTCAGTGGCTACTTCAAAGTGAATAGATAAATAAAATTAAGACAGCTATTTCCTGTACCCAACCTTACTCATTCTATTAAAATGAACTTTTAAGTTGCTGTGAACACTAGGTTAACTTGCCTAACATTGAAGGTGAAGGTTGAGAACACTGTAGATCAGATCATAAGAGTTTAGAGTTAAAATGGCCTGAGATCATCTCATCAAACCCACTCATTTCGCAGAGGAAAAAAGAAAATGGATCGAACCCAGGACTTCAAGTCAGAAGACCTCTGATTGAGTCCTAACTTGGCCACTTACTGTTAGCAGGGGGTGGTGGAAAGAGGGCATTAAGGGATTTGGAGTTAATGAATCTGCTATTGAACTCTGCTATTTATATTACCTGTGAGACAAATTTCTTAGCTTCCTCATCTGTAAAATGGGGGCAAGGGGACACCAAAGCATTACCTCCCGGGATTATTGTGAGGATCAAATTAGTAAATATGTACAGTGTGTTACAAACTTTAAAGTGCTATATAAATGCTAACTGTGATGTTACTAATCATCCTTTCAGGAATATTCTGAGTTGTAAGCTACTACTTCAATGTGAATCAATTGTTTAATCATCATCATTGCTTAAAATCACAAATTGAGGGGGACAGCTAGGTGTCACAGTGGATAAAGCATGGACCCTGGATTCAGGAGGACCTGAGTTCAAATCTGGCCTCAGACACTTGACACTTTTGGGGGGTGCAGGGCAATGAGGGTTAAGTGACTTGCCCAGGGTCACACAGCTAGTAAGTGTTAAGTGTCTGAGTCTGGATTTGAACTCAGGTCCTCCTGAATCCAAGGCCAGTGCTTTATCCACTGTGCCACCTAGCTGCCCCCCAGACACTTGTCACTTAACCCTCATTAACCCCGTCCGAAAAAAAAAAATCACATATTGAGTTAGTGACAGTACAGGAATAGAACCCAGGTCTGCAGCCTTCCAGTTCACTGTTCTTTGCAAAAGAAAGGAAATAAGCATTTATTAAGCACCTACTATGTGCCAGGCAGTGTGCTAAGTACTTGACAAATGTTATCTAATTTAGATTTATAGAGTCTAAATAATGGTTTCAAAAAGGCAACAAAGCAAATAAAAAGAGATGGAAGATGGCAAAAAGGTATAGGTGGCTCTGGAAAGAGTCACCCACTTGAGCAATGAGAGCAGCAGATGACATGGGTTACTAGTAATGAGTGTTCCTCTGCCTACCCACCCCTACATTGACTCAATTCATCTCCTGCTTCAGCAGCAGAGGGCAGAGCTTCAGTGGCCAATCTCTAAAAACCTAATAGAACTTTATGAATTAAACTCCAATCAGAGAATTTTTGTAGAAAAATCTATAATTATGGATGCAAAGCTCTAGAAGGTAAAGGGCCTTAGCAGTCATCTAATCCAACACCTTCATTTTACAGAAAAGGAAACTGAGTTCCAGAGAAGAGAAGTGATTTACACAATGTCATAGAATTAATAAGTAACAGATCTGGGAATCTGAAGCCCATTTTGCTAAATCTAGTGACCCTTAGTAAAAATTCCTCCTAAAATCTCCAATTGGAGACAGAAAAGATAGAAGGATATATGTGCTTGAGAAGCAGTTGTTCCTTTGAAAAGCTGGGTGCCACTGCTTTATGTGGGAAGCCTTAATAAGTTTCTTCTTTTTTTTTTCTTTTTTTGCAGGACAATGAGGGTTCAGTGACTTGCCCAGGGTCACACAGCTAGTAAGAGACAAGTGTCAGAGGCCGTATTTGAACTCAGGTCCTCCTGAATCCAGGGCGGAAGCTTTATCTACTGCATCACCTAGCTACCCCAATAAGTTTCTAAAAGACAGTATCTATCCCCTTAGTTCCAGGATTAGCCATGTTAAACAGAAGTAATGGTCCCTATGGAAATTAAGTGTTAAACAATAGAATAAAGGGGATATTGAAGGCATTATGACAAAATGGAAAAAGTCATTGGGAAGTCACGGACCATAGTTCATATTTAGGCTTTGCCACTAAACCACTTATGCTCACAGCTTTGGCTCTCAAAGCTTCACATACAGAATGTCAAAATGAAGTGAGACCAGAAGAGCAAGACCAGGATAGTGAGAGAACTAGAGAACATGCCATGTGAGTACTGGTAGAAAGAAAGGAATATATAGAGGAAACATGATAGATATCTTCAAGGGTCTGAGGGGTTTTCACTGGAAAAAAATGGAATTATACTTCCACTCCTTGGTCCCAGGGGGCAGAAGTAGGATCGAGGAGTATAAATTGCAGAAAGGAAAATTTGCACCCCCTCCACAATTAAAAACTTCTTCAAAATTAAAGCAGCCCAAAAATGCTGTGAGTGGTTTCATCAGAGAAGACGACATCTCATAGCCAGATGACTGATCAGAAGTTGGTGCAGAGATTTCAATCTAAGGATAGTTTTGACTAAATACTTTCTGAGACCCTTCCAGATCTGAGAGTGTGATTTGGGGAAGGGGATTGGATTATATAGTCTTTAAGATCTCTTCCAGCTAGAGCTTCCAGCTATGGTCCTCTTCTCTATATAAGAAAGTGCCCCTTCCCTTAGATGGAGAGTTTTTTAAATCCACGTCTCCCCTTCCCTTTACAGCAATCTGATTTCTTCAATTACTGTAATTCACTGATGTAGGATGAGGCAAGTAGGAAGAGAAGGGAGGAAGAGGAGGCGATCAGTCACACATTTCTGAGTCTCAAACAAAAAGGAGGAAGGATGGAGGAAATCATCTCATCTCAAAAATACTAGGAATGTCAGTAATACCAACAACTCCCTAGAACTTAAGTTCTAAGAATAATAAATGGTACAACCATTGATTTAAAAACTGTTATGTTCTATGATCCTAAATACAGTAAGAATCTACTATGCCTCCTACTGTGGAATAAAAATTTGGCCCAAGGCATATACTGCAGGAGTTTGCTACGGGGAGCTGTCCCTTACAGCACCACAAGTGAGGGCTTGTTCCTAAAGTGAGACATGCACATACACCCAGTTTAAATTAAAAACAAAAAGCAATGAACCTAACTTTCATAAGAATAGGTGCATATGCTTGGTTTTGATGTTTTGTTGTTGTTGTTGTTGTTGTTGTTTTTAAAGTAACTCCATACTGTAGTTCTAGCCAGGAAAACACAACAGCTGTATATTGAAGATTTCACAGCTTAAAATAGAAACATTCAAGATTTCTGAAGCCTTAAAAGTTTAAAACTAAAAGATTTTCTCCCCACAGACATGACTATATGTAAGTAGCAGAGAAGAATAATTAGGGCAGAGGGGAGAGAGAGAGAGAGAGAGAGAGAGAGAGAGAGAGAGAGAAATTCACTGAAGTATAAGACCTTGATGGGCACTTTTTTTGGTCTTCTGTTATTATCATTGTAATCATAACTATATTTATGGTGTGTTAAAACTGGAAGAAGCCAGAGAATATTAAATAGAACATGCATAGAACATACAAAGATCTATCTACCTGGAAAGAACCTTAAAAGATAAAATGTTAGAACATAGAATGTTTGAGGGAACCTTAGAAGAAAGAATGTTTAAACCTAGATCACAGAACGTTAGAGCTGGAAGTGACCTTAGAATATAAACTGTTAGACCATGCAATGTTAAAGGGACCTTGGAATATAGAGTATTGGAAGGTGGAATGTTATAGATAGAAGGAACTCTAGGACCTCAGAAACCACATAGTCCAAAGGAAACTCTTGACCCAGATGGGTAAAGTTTCTTGCTCAAAGTCATACAACTAGCTTAGGAGAACTGGCCTCTTTCCTGATTCTGTCCCTGCCTCCCTATCTATCAATTTTTCTACTACATAGTAGCACCTCTCATTAGTACAACTCCTCTGAGATCTAGGACAGGATTAATGTGATATTCCAAAAGCAACAACAACCTGTTTTATGGAAACACAGCCAGTAATCCAAGATGAAATGGCAGCAATATTTTTTAAAGTCACTTTACAAAGCTATCTAATAATTGCATTAAGGAAGAACCTCTTCATTAACAGATGCAAAATGCAATATACTTTTGAAATCCTCCTATTAGACTTTGAAGGGAAAATGTAACAAGCATGGGAAATGTCTGGAGGTTAGATTAAAAAAACAAGAACAGAGGGAAAGATTAACCTGGCTGGTTAAAATCATTGCCCAATACAAAACAATCCCTTAGAGGACACAGATTTGGGGTGGTTTTGTTCAAGGCCTGGGACTACCTTAATTAGCATTTATATTAAAAAAGAAGAAAACAAACAGAACCAAAATGGGACAGTGTTTTGATTCCTGTAAATTTGACCACTTATGCTAAACTCTCTTAGAAACAAAAAAGCATGCCAATTTCTACTTACCCTTTCTATTCTAATTTTCTTGAATTTCCTTCTTTCCCCAAAGAGAAATAAATTTCATAGAATTTAAGTCTAGAGTGGACTCTTGCAATAGAGTTCAACTCCTGATTTTACAGATGAAGAAAGTGAGACTGAGAGAGGTGATGTGATTGGAACAGGGCCATTCAGGTAGTAAATAGCCAAGTCAGAGTTCAGACTTGAACCCAGACCCTCTGCTTCAAATCTAATGTCCTGTATCCTAGAACTAAAGTACTCCCCTTTAACTTAAAATGTCAAATTTTACAGGAGGAAAGATATACTTGAGAAAAAAAACAATATGTGCATCAAAAAAAACCCACCAACCTCCAGATCCATATTCTTTTGTAAAACAATTCATCTATCTGATCTTCAAGAATAACATCATGAAATAAATTGAAGGGGGTTAGACCTGGTTATGCCCAGTATCTGTAAATGATCACTTCTCCCCTTAATACCACAGGTGAAAGACAAGACTTAGCCAGGTCTTTAAGGGTGGAAACTAACACTAGGCAAAAAGAAGTGGAAAATTTAGGGTCAAAAAGGATAAAAACAAAGAATAATTCTGCCTCTAAGAATCAAGGTGCTTGTCAGGAAAGCTATAAGGGATCCATATGATCCCAAGACTTCAGAAAGGCCACTCCTTTTCCAACCTACAGTTCTGGCTTACAGACTTAATAGGGAGAACAGAAACCCACCAAAGAGAAGGGTATGAAGAGGGGATGCATGGGCTCAGATGTAAGCCCTCAGGATGGGCTCCTTAAAGTTTCTTCTGCTTCTGACTACTTACTCCATTACTATGGTTTCAACAATATTTTCATCCTAAAAAGTGTTAACCTTTAAGAGGCCTGACTCCTGCAAATGGGTAGTTATACCCTACTTTGAAAGGAAATATGCACTAACAAAAAATTTTACATCAACAATATTGAGACATTATAGGACAGGCAATTTCATTTTCCAGTTGGGGAAAATCCCTTTTTTTTTTCAGTCTTCTACAGTCTTCTATCATTTAAATCCTTCATTTTTTTAAACCAACTAACTTATAGTGTCATTCAATTGTATGAAATAAGAGCTTTCTTCTCATAGAATCTCTTTCTACACCACCCCTAACCCCCATGAAACTTAATTTTAGATGCACTCCCCAAATGCAAGTAAATCTATATATTCACTCCAAGTTGCTGCCCTGGGGCTTTTCCTCTACAGGTCTGATGGAAGTTTGAAGGTGGCAAATGCAATGATGACTGGCTGTTCTCTGTAACTAAAAATACAGTTTGGACATCATTCCATTTGTTTAGTCTGTGGCAAAAAGAGCCCATTAGACTAGATTGAAAGTTATATATATATATATATGCTACAAACTTAGAATTTCTCTTTAAAACAGTGAAAACTGAACCACTGCATTTGAAAAGTTCTTACAATGTGAATTCTCCCCATTTCTTGTTCAACCACATGGGAAATAAAAGTCATTGTGTGCTTCCCATCCCATATGGCACGTTGAGAAATTCTGGTTTTATTCATGCAGATCTCTCCAGACAAGGAAAAATCCCAAGGAGAAAAATGAAAGCAATAATCAAGCTGCTGAGAAAGAAGAAGCAGAAGTACTAGGGTGAGAGAGAAGGGGAAGGGGAGAAAAGAGGGAAGTTAGGAAGGAAAGAAGAAAGGAAGAACGAAAGAAAAATAATGAATGAAAGTGGGAGGGGGAGCATAAGAAACAAGAGCCCCTTTCCTTAGAAATTAGAGGGAGTAAAAATTACTCTAGTGGCTCCCAGCACAGTTTAGAACTTTGCATGTGAGAAAACACCTTTCTTTTTCCTTCCACAGGTCAAAAGACATCCCGCATTGGGTTGTAAGCCAGCAATATCTTCAGGTGGTAAGTGTGTATGTGTGGTAACAAGTTCTGAATGGTAGAAAGATATTGTCTGTCTCTATTAACAACAGGGAACCAGTCTCCTGTCCTTTCCAATACAATGCACTCTCCACTGTCTCCTGGGATAAAAATGACCTTCTCACATCTTCACGGATCCTCAAGCTTTGGTGGCAGAGAGTGCTCTCAGCCGTCTCCATGAGAGCATCCCGTTTACAGTAAGGTCACAAAGAAGTACCAGAATCACTGGCGTTGACTTTTGTCACGCAGCTACATTTAGGCAGAGAGGAAGTATATAGGCGGTCGGGACCTCCAAGGCTTCTGCATGGCATAGAGGTAAACGCCCCCACTATCTCCCAGACGGTTTATGGAATGACCTATTACTTTTACAGTTAGAAGCATGTTAGCCATTCTCCTCCCCCCCCCCAAAGAAATCGCTCTCATCCTCAACTCTGCCAACCAGAATTACACAGATTGGGGGAGGGAAGAGAGAGTGTCCCCTCAGCACCTGGCCACCAAAATACAACAGCCATTCATTGAGTCCTTTTCAGACAAACGCAGGAAAACTTTGGTCCCTTACTCTATTTTCCAGGCAAAGAGCACACAAGACCCTGAACATTCTAACCTCTCCTCAGCTCCCTATTGCTTCCAGCCACAACTCAACTCCTGTGAAGAAACAAGCGTAAGGCAGAAGAGGGACAAGGCTAGGGATTAATAAAGAGAAGGCAAGGGGTGGGGGGAGAGGGACACAGGCACCTGTTAAGAGCTGAGATAGCTCCCCAGCGCTTCCCCACTACCCAAAAGGCACCTTGGCACGAGTTTCTTGCAGCCAGTTGGAGGAATGCCAGGGAAGATCCTGAAACTCTCACCAAAAAGCACCCAGACATCAGTAGTAAGTAACAGGATAGAAGAGACTACATCCCGACATCCTAACCCCACTGCTGAGGGTGGGGGAAGCAAGAACGGAGCGAACGTCTAAAACAGGTTTATTCTTAGCTCCTGACTCTCTCGCAAAAGTGAGCTTCGGCTCTTCACCCTCCCCGCAACTCTCCTGGAGTCAAAAGCACAGATACATAGAGACCCTCAGGCCCAGTTTCCCCGACCCTCCTCCCACCCCACCCCAGCCCACCCCCCAAAAAAAGATGAGGAAGGAGCAGTGATAAGAAGTGGAAGAGCTCTCAGAGAGTATACAGAAATAGATCTCGTAGCGGACTACTCAGGCTTTAGGTGGGAAGGGTGGAGGTACAGGGCTGAGGGGTGCATTAATATGGTTTTAACCCTTTGCACTCGGAAGGCATCCCCTTCGTAGCTCTCTTCATTCTTCTATCACCCCTCTCCCCGCCTTGAACTCTTCGGATCCTCTTCCCTGGAATGAGGGTCAAGTGGTGGGAGCTAGTTCGTAGGCTAAAGTCAGCTCTGCCCAGCTCTGCCCAGCCCAGCCCAGCCCAGCCCGGCTCTTACCTATCGTGGTGATCACCGTGATCGCGAAGTAGAAGGATCCGGCGAATTTCCACTGGACCCCGGCGCGGTGGGGCTCTGACTGCATGATGACCAGCTCCAGCTGGAGGTAGTCCTCGCTAGTGATGTTGTACTTTCCCTTAATCCGAATCTCCTCGGCTTTGAGTTTCTCCTCCTCGCGCATCTCGTGGTCGGACTCCAGGGCGTCGAAGACAGCGGCGCCCACCAGGAGGTAAGTGAAGGTGCAGATGATGAGGGACAGGGTCCGCACGTTCTGCCGCTTCATGGCCGCCAGCAAGGGGCCGGCACGGGGTGCATGTCCCCCGGCCGCCCGGCGGTCCGACTGCAGCGCGCAGCAGCCACCGCCTCCTGCTCTCCTGCCGCCGCCTCCTCCTCCTCTCCGTCCTCCCCCTCCTCCTCCTCCTCCTCCTCCACCTCCTCCACCTCCTCCTCCACTGGGAAGTTGTAAGCAGCAGTGGGGCGGCTGCCCAAGGGGCGGGGGGTAGGGGAGGTAGCCTCCGCCGACGCTGCTACTGCTGCTGCTGCTGCCGCCGCTGCTACGGCGCGGGTGGTGGAGGTGGAGGGGATAGGGCTGGAGCTGGAGCTGCGGTAACTGCTGATGCCGCCGCCGCCGGGGTGGCGGCTGCTGCTGCGGCGGCTGCTGCTGCTGCTCCTGCTGCTGCTGCTCCTGCTGCTGGCGCGGCCGAGCCTCAGGCTCCTGCGAGGAAGAGAGGCACAGGAGGCTGCTGGAGCGCCGGGACCAGGTGCCGGGGAGCCCGGACACTCTGCGCAAGACCTGGCCAAACCAACCTGTCCCACTGCGCAGTGCCATCAATGGCAAGCCCCCCTAGTGACCGCTGGGGAGGGAAAAAAACTCCCCCCCCCAAAAAAAAGCCCTAACACCCAAGTCCTCTTGTCTACTGTCGCCACTGCCTCTTCTTGATCCAAGAGCAGCAGCTCTCCCCCTTCTCCCTCCTTCCCTCTTGTCCTCCCCGCCTCCAGCTTTCTCTTCCTCCTCCTCCTCCCGGCCTCCTCGAGCTTTAAGGAACTGGAGGCAGCGCCTGCAGGTCCGTAGAGAGCAGAGCCCGACTGGAGTTTCCAGCCCCCATTCGCCTTCCTCTAACCGCCCCCCCCCCGCCCCAACTCCCACCAAGGGGGGGAAAAGTTTACGAAGTGACAGGTCTTCAGGGGTCCCTTCTAGGTACCAGGCAAGGAGGGGGCGGGGAAAAGAGGCCAGGGAGGGATCTGGAATGAAACAGACAAGTGCAGGGGGCGGGGTGGGGGTGGGGGTCCCAAACTCCTGGAGGGGGAAAAGGAGAGAAGAGGGTGCTTTCTTCTCCTTCTTGCTGGACCCTCCTCTAGCTTGATTTCGCTTCAGGCCCCAGGCAGTCTGGCAAGTTTTCTTCCAGCTGCCCCCTAGCCCCAGACCAGAGACTGAGCCCAGGGAGGGCAGACGACGAGGGCGCGGCCAGAAACCGAGTCTAAGGGCAGCTCACTTCACTCCCTTCAGTCCGTGCCAGAACAGGTCCGCGCGGAGCGCTCCGGGGGCCGAACGGGAGTCCCGCGAGCCTCGGGGAGTTCCGGGGCTGGAGCGGGCTCATGAGCCTAGCCGGATTCCCTACCCGCGTCCAGGCAGCTAAGCGAAGGGCGGGGGAGTCCCGGGGCTGCAGGTGGCGACTGGGAGCGGGATGGGGGAGGGGCACCAGGCGCTGGTGGGAAGAGAGGTGTCCCCCGATTCGCCCCCAGCAGTAAAGCTCTGCCGGCAGCTCCCGCGCTGCGCTCTATCGGCCTGGGGCTCTGCGTGCGTGCGTGTATGTGTGTCTGTGTATGTGTGCGCATGAGAGTGTGTAGTGTGTGTGTGTGTGTGTGTGTGTGTGTGTGTGTGTGTGTGTGTGTGTGTGTGTGTGTGTGTGTGAGTGAGTGTCAGCCTCTGGGGCTAATCTTCGGGAAGGTGATCGAAGTGAGAGGGGGGAGGCTAGGGGAAGGGCCGATTTACACCAAGGCCCTCCTCATATCTTCCCCCGATGAGCCGCCTCCCCAAAGTCCAGGGCCAGCTGGCTCCAAATCTGTGGCGGCTCTCGCCGCAGACAAGACCAGGGCGCCGAGACGCACGCGGCTCGCCAGGAGGGGACTCAAAGGGCGGGGAGGAGATGATGGAAAGGGGGTTAAGGGGGAGGGGAAGGAGATAACGGGCCGGAACGCTATGAATAATAAAATCTGGGTGTGTGAAAGGAGGAGAGGGAGGAGCTACGGAGCACTTGGAGGGTTTTTGTTTTTTCGACTGAAAACCAAAGGGATGGGGGAGGAGAGGGGTGACATAAATAAAGGCTCCTCAGTCAGTGCTCTGGAGAGCCATCCCAGCTGAGGACAGCTAGGGGCTTTGGAGAGATCCTCCGGACCGCGACCCGAGCGAGAGGAATTCAGGGACTCAGGAGCTCGGGGCTGAGGACTGGAGCTCGGGAGAGAACTACGGGCAAGGGGCGTATCCCAGGGAAGACTAGATGGGTTTAGGCAGGTGTGCTAGGGGAAGGGGAGGGAAAAAAAAAGATTGATGATGTGAAAGATCAGGCTTGAAAGAAGAGACTCGGGGTAGGGAGACGGCCAAGGATGGAGAGAGAGTTTAACACGGAAGCTCTGGAAGAAATTGGAGATGGGGAGGGAAAGGGTCCTCGGAAGATTCCCCCTGGGCTCTATCCACCTGGCGCCAGTCAGAGCCGCAGAGCGCTTTCTCCTCCACCTCAGAGCGCCGGCCGGGACACGAAACTGGCTGCAGCCAACCAGGCAGGAAGCATGAGCCGATCGGCTGCGAATTGCTCACGCCACCGGCCTTTTTCTCTGCCAGGTCCGGACAGGGCAGGGAGCCCCCTCTGGCGTGGGCACAGGGATGCCCCAGGGAGGAACGAAGACTAAGCGACTTGAGACAGGAGACATAGGTCGGGGAGATTGATACAAAAGAAAAGCGGCGCATTTTCATTCCTCTCACCACCACCACCCCACCACCACCACCACACACCCCCCATTCAAAGAAAACGTTCTTCTCCAAGGATGTTCCGCCTTATCCTCCTGGCGTGCTCTAGCTGGGTAGACATCCCCTAGCTCCGATCCCCTCTCTCCTCTCTCCCTCTTCGGAGATTCAGGGGTTGCAATTGATGCTGGGACTCTAGCTGCCCTGCCCAGGGTTTAGACAGAGACAGCCTCCTCCCCCCATTCCGCTCCCAGCTGTCTTCCCACACCCTTCCCCCTCCCCACCCCCCCCACCCCCGATTTATCTAAGGATTCCCATCCTTGGCAAGGCAAGACAAAGATGTCTTTCTTTCCCTCGCCCACCTTCTTCGCTTAGGTGGGGATAGGGAAACTGAGAAAAGGGCTCAGTCCCTAGGATTTGGTTTCGCGCCCTAGCCCCTGATTCTTCCCCAAGGGTCCCCTCTGGCTCTGCCTCCTCCGCCTCCTCTTCTTCCTCTTCCTCCCTTGTCTGTCTCAACTGCTCAGACTTCCACCCCAGCCCCTCCCCCGAGGCTACTAGCCCCACCCCCTTCTAGATGAATCAACCTACTGGGGCCATGGACGCCACGTGGGCTGCCTGGGGTAAAAAGAGGCACTAATGAATCTTTTCTCCTTTCCTAACTGCCGGGGATACCTAAAGGGTTAGGGACTGGCGACCTACCCGTCCAACCCCTACATACACTCACATTGCACAATGAGAATTCCTGAGGAAGGGGCACAGATAGAGGGGGCTGGAGGGTGTGGAAGGTTGACTCCGGATGAAGACAGAAGGGACCCGCTCTGTCAACCAAGAGAGCTGTCCTCTCCTAACGATCACTGCAACCTTGAGCAGAATGAAGCCACCCCAGGCTCTCCACGTTGATCGTGAAGAAATCCCTCAACGGTGAGATGACAAGATTGAGAGCTGCAACGGACTTTTGAGAGCATCTAATCCATCCAACACTTCCATTTTAGAAATGAAGAAACTGAGACTCAGAGAGTCAAAAAGACTTATCCACAGTCACACGGGTAGCAAATAGCAGGGCTAGGATTCCAATACAAATAGAATGCCCTTCCACGTCACCCATAGCTTCTTCACCTAGGCTTTAATTCCAGACTCTGCTACTGACTTGCTGAGCGATCTTGGAGAAGTCTTTTTCCTTGGTCAGGCCTCGGTCTCCTCTGTAAATGGGGTAGGAGACAGGAGAGGAAGGGGGCAGAATAGATTACGTGATCTCTAAGGATGCTTCCAGTTCCAATATGCTATAAACATGAGCGGACGGGGCCTCTCTTTTCCTGTATCCCGTCATTGGATGTAGGGGCTACTGGCAGTTCTTCAGGGCCAAGTAGACTGGATGCTGGGATGCTTCGTTTTAGCTGGTGCCCCGCCTTTACAGATGAGAGAGAAAGGGACTGGAAGAAAGGTCCCGGTGTCAGCCAACTCAGATCAGAAGCTAAAATGCCTCAGGGGGTGGGGTAAAAGAGGGGAGTAATTTAGGGGGGAAGAAGGCAGTGGGTTTGCAATAGGCAGGAAGGAAGCATGAAAGAGAGGATAAGAAGGGAGGAGAGAAAGGCCAACCACCTACGGATGCTCTTCTCCTGTGGTCCATAAGTCAATTTAGAAACGAGCCCACCCCCATCCCGCATCCTTGGGGACAGATTCCTTCTGTCAAGTCGGTGACTCATCAGGGAAGCAGCGACGGAGGATTCCCAACAGCTGGCGATGATGAACAGTACAGCCTACAACGGAACCCCAATCAAGCTTTCCGCTTGGGGACCTGCTGCTTATCAAAGCCCTATGAGTCAGGACCTGTGGCCTCCGATTCCCAACTCACCTGCCCCTCTCTAGAAGATGCATTCCTCCTATTTAGCCACCAGGGGGAAACATACAGCGAATTACCGGTCGACCTCTTTACACCAGAATACAAGTGTTTTTGTTTGTTCGGTTGGTTGGTTTGGTTTGGTTATTATTTTTTAGTTCCGAGAAATCTCAAATAGAAGAGACTGCAGAAAACAACTGCTCCAGCCCTTCCTTCAATGGAAGGGGAAACCGCGGCCCAGAGAGATGAAGTGACCTGGAGGATGCACAGGCGTTAGTTAGAACAGAAAGAATTCAAGCCTTCACTCTCAAGCTAGATCTCTTTTCACTACAGTAGGCAGTAATAACAATACCTGACCTCAAGCTGTGTACACTGGGTTTGAACCTTAACTCTGCAACCTGTGTGACCTAAAGAAAGTCAGCTAACCTTTCTCTGCATCAGTTTCCTCATTTATAAAATTATAGAGTTGGATTAAATGCTCTCTGAGGTCTCCTTCCAGCTGCAAATCCTATGACAACCCCCCTCCCCACACCACCACCACCATGGATCCTATTTACTAAAAGTATGTTCGTTTTATGAAAGAATTTGCCATAGGAACCCTTTGAATGCTCAAATTCCGTCAGACATTTAAAAATAGAATTCCACTTAGATGAGTCTTTTTCAGAAGTAGATATATTAACATCTAAGGTTATGTGTGTCAATTTTCCTATTGACCTCAACATTTCTCTCTGACACCTATTACCCTGCACCCTTACCCCAATTTCCCTCACATTTCAAGGGAAAAAATGTGCCCTTGGTGACAAGAGAGAAGAGAATATAGGCAGAAAAAATGATAACCTATCACAGCATTGCATAATAAAATCAAAGCAGTAGGCTTTCCGTTGTAGGACCTCTCATATGTATATAGAATAGAAGCATAGGTTTAGAGCTGAAATGGGAGCTTAAAGGTCATCTTATCCAACCCCCTCATTTTCCTGGGTCCTCCACTACTCACTGTACTCACCCCACATATCCAATCTGTCATCAAATCTTATTCTTTCAAACTTTACAACATCTCTCCAGGATATAATATACACTTTTCTCATTATCATTTACAATCCTTGTCAATTTTACTCCAACTTGCCACATTATCCCCCCTTCAATACACTGTGCTCCGGGACAAGTAGCCTTTATAGAAAATGTATTCATGTTCACCATACAATACATTGCATTTCCTGCCTTTGAACAGACTACCCTTCATTCTGGGAATGCCCTCCCTCCTCATTATCATTGCTTTGAACTCTTAATTCCCTTCAAAGTTCAGTCCAAATAGAACCTCCTTCAAGACAGCTTTCCTGAATACTTTAGGTTTTAGAACCCTCCTTCTTTACTCAGGCCCCCAAAACACTGTGCCTTTATTTTGTACTATTCTGCATTTACTTCATATTGAATCCTAGGGGGTGGGAAGGAGGAGGGGGACAACAGTGTAGTGTGTAGCATTTAATCAGAGGTGGTTGACTGACCTTCTCTGACCTCCTTATTATGAGGAAAGAACTTTGTAAATGTAATGGGGCCCATCTCTTCTTCACCCCGCCCCCACCCCCATGAAGCATGCTCAGAATTGCCATTCCTTGTTTAGTTGGTTAGTGGACTCTGTGGAGCTTGGGCCTTGCCTCCAGCCATGTGTTGACCTAAACCTAAAAGAACTTGGCATTTCTTCCCCAAAGTCAGTCTTTTCCTGGAAATCTAAGTGGTCTCAAATAGTTGATGTCCAAGTATTTTAGGGAACCAGGAGAGAGGCAAACAGACTTGTTTAGTTTCCTCATCTGTAAAATAACGAGGTTACACTGGATGATTCCTAAGATTCCTACTACCTCTAATAGTAAATGTTCTCTATCTGAACACAATATGTTCTCACCTAGCCCATGAATGGAGGTCAGTTATTTGGCCTGATCACCTCTTGATGAATCTAGTTTGTATAACTCCCATAGGGAAGATGGAGTTTCCAGATAGGATAAGAAAAGCAATTTGTCCCACAATATTCCCTAGGGAAGATGGAGTTTCCAGGTAGGATATAAGAAAAGCAATTTGTCCCACAATATTTCCTAGCCTCAGGCATCCTTTTTCTAGTAGCTCCAATACTCAAGATCTGCTCTAAAGTCTGTGCCCCTCATTACCAAGGACAGCACCTCTCCTAGATGCCTTGGATATTCTGATCACTAGGTGTGGGTGAACCCCTTATACAATCATAGATGTAGAGATGGAAGGGATGACCACCTGGTCTACCCCTCTTCTTTCAGTTTACAGAGGAGGAAATTGAGGCCCAATAAGTGATTTCCCATGATCCACAGGTAATAATAAGTTATAAAAGTAGAATTTAAATTGAGATTCTCTTGACTCCAACTCCAATGTTCTTTCCACTCTACCATCTTCTCAGGAAACCATGTTGGTGTTCTCTAAAAGGAAATGTTCTAGGTTAATAAAGAGAAAATTGAACTGGCATCAAACTACCTAAAGTCATATCCCACCACTGCTACTGATACTTGGTGTGAACTTGTGAAAATTATTTCATCTCTCAGAGGCAAGTAGTATAGTGCAGTGGGAAGAACATAAATCTTGACAACCAAAGTTCCAGAGTTTTGATTCTTGGCCACAGTGTCATGGAGCTCAACAAACAAATAACTAGGAGAGAGAGAGAGAGAGAGAGAGAGAGAGAGAGAGAGAGAGAGAGAGAGAGAGAGAGAGAGGGAGAGAGAGAGAGAGGGAGGGAGAAAGGAGGGAAGAGGAGGGAGAGGAGAGGAGGGGAGAGGAGAGGAGAGGAGTGGAGGAGAAAAGAGTAAAGAAGAGGAGAGGAGAGGAAGAAGGAAAAGGGGGAGGAAAAGGGAAGGGCAAGGGGAGGGGAAAGAGAAAGGGAAGGAAAGGAAAAGAAAGAGAAGGAAGGAAGGAAGGAAGGAAGGAAGGAAGGAAGGAAGGAAGGAAGGAAGGAAGGAAGGAAGGAAGCAGTCACTCCACAAGGTGGTTGTGAGGAAAGTGCTTTGCAAATCTTAAAGTACTGTATTAATGTAAACAATTATTGGTTTCCTCCTCTGTAAAGTGAAGTAGTTGGTTTGGACCAAGGCTTCCATACAACTCCAAAATTCTGTTTCTTTAAGTTTCCTTCAGCTTGAACATTCAGAGTTTCCAACATTCTATGTTTGAAGAGCCCTTGTAGGTCTGAAATTCTATGTTCTAAGATCTCTTCTAGCTCTAACATTCTATTTTTAACATCCTATGTTCTATGATCCCTTCTAGTTTGAATGCTTTGTATGCTACAGGAACATTCTCTGTTCTAAAATTCCTATCAATCTCTAATATTCTATTAATCCATGAAAATAAAACAAAATACAAATACTCAGAAATCTGTGTTCTGTTAGCTTGTTGACTCTATTCACATGATCTCTGTCATCTCATTCATAGGGTTATACCCTACAGCCCTCTTTAAGGCCAACCTGTACTTCTACTCCAGTTTCCAGTGGAGTGAGTCTTTTCCCAAATTCTATCCACACAGGTTTATAATAGAAAAATATTTTACAAATGCAGTAACAATTCCCAGTTAGAAGAGAAGGGTCTTTGATTCACACTGGGGATTGGAATTATATTGATATAAGTGTGAAATTGTGTCAAGGAGGAGCAGTTGATGGAACCAAGGAAGAGAAGCCTTAGGGGAAAAATAGCTGTCTTCAAATATTTTAAGGATTGGCGTGTGAAAGAGTGATTAAATGTATTCTCTGTGGTTCCAGCAGACAGAGCAGGGACTAATAGGCATAAGTTGCAGGGAGGCAGATTTTTAGCTCAATATAAGACTGGAAGGAAGCCATGAATATCTGCAACTTCCAGAATTTCCTGAATTAACACAATGAGCCAGATGCTCACTGGGAGTAATTAATCCCTATATCTCTGAGGAATAGAAGAGAGACATGGTGTCATTATTCCCATTTTACAGATAAAGAAATTGAGGGACTATAGATTGATCATCTCATATAAACCCTTGATTTTACAGGTAAGAAAACTGAGACCTGGGGCAGCTAGGTGGTGCAGTGGATAGAGCACCAGCCCTGGAGTCAGGAGTACTTGAGTTCAAATCCGGCCTCAGACACTTGACACTTACTAGCTGTGTGACCTTGAGCAAGTCACTTAACCCCAATTGCCTCACTGAAAAGAAAGAAAGAAAGAAAGAAAGAAAGAAAGAAAGAAAGAAAGAAAGAAAGAAAGCAAAAAAGAAAGAAAGAAAGCAAAAAAGAAAACTGAAACCAGAGAATAGAAGGAACAGGAGAGAGAACCACAAGTCAGTTCCCTTCACTGGACCCTCTTTCTTCACCTCAAAAATGAAGTAGTAGAGTATGGTGAATTTGGGATCAAGTCATTCCCCTTATAGCAAATTGATATCAAGAGCAGTCAAACCACTTCATAGCTCTACCAACAGGGCATCAATATACCTATCTTGCCTTAGCCCACACAACAAGGACTCTTCCCATTTTTTCATCTTTGAAGTTTCATCTCACTGCATACAGATTGGTAAAATTACTTTAACTTGCACTTTTCTTACTATTAGTAATTTGAAGCATGTTTTCATGTAGCCATTTACAGTTTGCAAATCTTTCTGAGAACTGTTTGATCATATCTTTTGAACACTTATCTATTAGGAATGGCTCTTGTCATGAAAGGCGATTTTTGACAGCAAACACTTACACTGACAGAGATAGAAAAATAATCTCCTTGTGTTGTTGATTAATTTCAAGAAAACATTTGACTTAGTTAATAAAATGCAACCTCAAAATCTCTTTTTGGACAAGGTATCTCTAACCTACACATGAAGACACACAAGACTCCATGACAGGTGTCATAAGGGGAGATCATTTCGTTCAGTGATCCAATGAGTATTAACTACAGTTAGGGCATTATCCAGGGAAATTATCTTTATCAAGTGCATTCCTATATAGCATCCAAAATACCTCTAAATTTTATTAAAATGCTGAGTTCTGGGGGCAGCTAGGTGGCACAGTGGATAAAGCACTGGCCCTGGATTCAGGAGGACCTGAGTTCAAATCCGGCCTCAGACACTTGACGCTTACTAGCTTTGTGACCCTGGGAAAGTCACTTAACCTTCATTGCCCCACCAAAAAAAATGCTGAGTTCTTCCAAATACTTCTATTCATAGATGACAATGGATCAGAACACTACCAAGTCTTGTCATTGAAATCCATAATAACATGAAAATCACCCTGAATGTTCCCACTGCAAGGGGGCATAGAAGGAGCACTTGGCATAGAATCAGAAGATCTCCACCTTCTAGTCCCAGCTCTAACCCTTCCTAGCTCCCTGCCACTGGGTAGGCCACCTCATAGAAGCACAAAATTTGAGAGTAAGAAGAGATCTTAAAGGCCATCTATTCCAACCCATGTGTGAAAAGAATCCCTACTATTATAACAAATCTGACAGATGTTTATCCAGCACCCACTTGAAAATCTCTTAGAATGAAGAACTTCCCACCTCTTGAGGCATCCCCTTCCAATTATGGACAGCTAGCAACTTCCACCCATTGCTCCTGGTTCTGTTTGCTGGGGACATATAGAGCATGTGTAATATATCTTCCATGTTACAGCCCTTCTAATACTTGAAAACAGCTGCCAAACTCCCCTTGAGTTTTCTCCAGGCTAAATGACCCAAATTCTTTGAGTCAGTATTCATAAGACATTCACTTAAGGCTCTTCAGCATCCTGGGAGCCCTCCTCAGGACATTCTCCAGCTTATTAGATTCATTCTCAAACCATGGTGCCCAGAACTCAACACAATACTCCAGATGTGGTTGAAGGCAGAGTACAGAAGGACTAGTATTCTCTTATTCATAGAAATTATGTTTCTAAATATAGCTCAAGATGACATTAGTTTTTTTGCATTGACTCATATTGAATTTGCAGCCCACCAAAACACCAAATACTTTCTTAAAACTCTCTTTTTCAGCACTTTCTAACCTTGTCTCTTACCCTCCCCCAATTCTGTACTAGTGAAGTTGATTTGGGGGGCCTGTGGGAGAGTTTACAATTATCCATATTGATTTCCATCTACTAGATAAATTTTGTTTCTCTGGATCTCATTTTTTCTCATCATTTATCCCTATTGTATTTCATTGTATTAGATGAAGTCCCTACCTACTGGAGCCCCTTCCAACTCTCACATTCTTATTAGATGAAATTCACCTCTCTGGGTTTCAGTTTCCTCATCTCTAAAATGAAAGTCTTTAATTAGTCGATGTCTAAGATCACTTGCATTTCTAATATTCAAAGGTCCTTTGAAATCCCAAATGGGATTTCAATACGTACATATTTTACTTACAGATTACAAATAACTTGTAGGTCAATGGTAACACAAATGATGGGCAAAAATTGAATGCCCTATAACAGGAAAGAGAAAAGGCGGGAGAGAGAGACTGAGACAGAGACAGAGAAAGAGACAGAGAAAGAGAGAGAGACAGAGAGAGAGAAATTTGCTTGGCTTTGATGTGATTGGATAGGTTACATTCAAGTCAAAATATTCCTCAGGGTACAAGTCTTATTAGATAACTCAAGTTCCTTTGGAATAATGATTGGATTCTTGGCAATAGGAGCCAGTTGTGAATACATGGGAGAAAGGGGTGCAATTTAGAAGAGTTATGAAATAGAGAAGTGGAAATAAATTCAATGATGCCTTTGTACCTCATATCTCCTTGGCTCTTCATGGCATCAGAGAGTGACAGGGCTGGAGGAAACTTTAGATATGATCTAGTGAAGTGTTCTTATTTTACAGAGGAGAAAATAGACTCCCCAAGGTCATAAAGCTAGTATAGCACATGTTCTGGAACTACTATCCCAACTCCCACTCACATTGCCAAGTTGTGTCCCTAGAAGGAGGCTTTTAGGTCTCACCTCAAGATTTTAGGCATAAATTCTGGTGGGTTGGGGGGTTATCTAGTACTATGGCTCATGAACCACACCAGTGTGCCTTGCTCATTGATTAACAGTTGATCTCTATTAGTTAGATAGGTTTAAGTTGCTTTTAGTAAGAGGTAAAGTGGTATATATAGTGATATTAGTTGGTACAAAACATCCTCCCCCCAAAAATCTGTCACGTGCTCTCCCACTAGTACATATAGAGTGTACTCTCTATGAGACAGTGGGCTCAAGCTTTGACAGCACATGTAGCATGGGGATAGTTCCTGGATATTCTTTTGCTGGAGTCCAGTATATGTAAGGCTTACACTACCTTATGTGAGAATATTACTAGGGGTCCCCTGCTGTGAGAGCATGGGTTGACCTTTCTAAGGTTCAGTGTCCCAAAGATACTTCACATCAACAAGAGACCACTCTCAACCAATAAGCTTGAAACAGTGTAGTAGGCTGTTCGTTTTATCAGTTGGTGGTTGGAACCTCATGAGAGGTGGAGCTCTGATTGATCCCGGAGGGTAGTTAGGTTTTCCTATTCTTTCAGACACTTGTTCTCTCTTTGTTAACCTCTAATATATTTTAATAAATGTTTAATACTTAAACTGTTAAATTGTTGTCCTAGTTAGCTTTCCCCACACTGGGGACAGGTGACCACACGCATTTAGTTTTGCCCAGCATACTTAGTACTTTGCACCTCGTCTAGGGCCACATAACTAGTTAGTTTCAGGAGCTGGATTTGAACCCAGATCTTCCTGACTCCAAGTCCAGCAGTCTATCCACTATCCTGCCTCCCAATGCATTTCTGAAGTCTCGATCCTGTGCCTAGTACCAATGAAATTATTGATTCATTTCATCAAGTTAATGAAGTCTTAGACTACATTAATAAATGTCTAGTATTCATAATGAGGGAAGTAATTTCTTGTCCTCTGCCCTGATTAGAGCACACCTGGAATTCTATATGCAATTTTTGCCACCACATTTTAAGATATACATTGATCTGTTTTCAGTCTCATCATCAGCTTCATTGCACTCTTCAGAATATGCTCAAGAATGTCAAATGAAAATTGGTTGAAGGAAGTGATGATATTTACCCTGGAAAAGAGAAATCCTCAGAGAGGTGCTTACTATTTTCAAATTTCTTAAGGATTATCATGAGGAGAGAGATTTCAGTTCAATATAAGGAAAAACATGTTTAACAATTAGAACTCTCTAAAAGTAGAATGAGTTGCTTCAGAAGGGAGTAAATGCCCTAACACTGGAAATACCCAAGTGTTGACCACCTCTCAGGGATGTTACAAGTTGGATTCATTTAGGGGTTGAACTAGAGGATAATGATGGCTAGAACTTATACAATGCTTTACAAATATTATCTCATCTTACTCCCTCTGACTCTGAAAGGTAGGCGATATTATTATCTCCATTTTACACTTGAGAAAAATGAGGCAGACAGAAATTAAATGGCTTGCCTAGGGTCATACAGCTAGTAAGTGGCTGTGGCTGGATTTGAACTCAGATCTTCCTGACTGCAGGTCAAATACTCTGGTAGTCCATTGATTTTCAAATTACCTCTCCTGGATCTATTTTCCAAGTCAGCTGCTTTTCCAAGGAGATATTTCATATTACCCTCTATTTTTTTTATTTATTTGGATTTGCTTTATCGTGTCTTGATTTCTCATAAAGGCATTAGCTTCTGTTTGCTCTATCTTAATTCTTAAAAGCAATGGGTTTTTTCAGAGAGTTTATGTACCTCTTTTTCCATTTGGTCAATTTGACTTTTCAAGCTGTTGACCTCTTTTTCATGACCCTCCTGCATCACTCTCATTTCCATTTCCATTTTTTCCTCTATCTCCCTTCATTTTCCCTCTACCTCTCTTACTTTATCTTCAAAGTCTTTTTTGAGCACTTCCATGACCTGAGACCAATTCATATTTTTCTTGGAAACTTTGGATGTAGGAGCTTTGACTTCATTATTATCTTCTTCTGAGGGGGTATTTTAATCTACCTTGCCACCAAAGAAACTTTCAATGGTCTGCTGCCTTCTCTTCCTGCTCATCTTGGCCTCCTATTTCTTGGCTTTTAACTCCTTCTTATCACGTAGCACTACTTCCAAATGCACTGTCCCAAGCTACAGGGTGTCCCAGGTGGTATGATTAGGCTCATTCTCAGCCCGCCTGGCCTGTAAGTAACCACAGGGGGGCAGCTAGGTGGCACAGTGGATAGAGCACCGGCCCTGGATTCAGGAGGACCTGAGTTCAAATCTGGTCTCAGACACTTAACACTTACTAGCTGTGTGACCCTGGGCAAGTCACTTAACCCCAATTGCCTCACCAATAATAATAATAATAATAATAAATAAGTAAGTAACCACAGGCCCACTTTCTTTTTGACCCAGAAACACAAATCTGATTGAAATCTGATTCTCCATGGTCAAAAGCTTGGCATGCCTGTGCCCCTCCCCCACTGGGCCTCTGCCACTCAAGTCTGATTCCTGGGCAACATGCTTTGCCTCTGCTCCCACACAGACTCCCACTATTTCCCCCAGGAAACCTCTGGACCCCCTCACTGGTCCATGAGCCAAGTTTCAGAAGAAACAGCTGACACTGAAGATTATGAGGCTCTGGAGGCATGACCTGTGTGGGACTGGATCTGCACCTGGGGCTGGATCTGTGCTGTGTGATGAGCTCCTCTCTCACCCTGTATAGTAGACAATCCCTGCTGCCTATTTAAGCTCTCTCTGGCCAGAAAATAGTTCCACTCTGCTCTTTTGTGGGTTTTGCTGCTCCAGGAGTTGTCTTATGGCATTTTTTTGGAGGTATGTGGATAGATTTGTCAGGAACATGGAGAGTCACAGCCTTTCCTCCACCATTTTGGCTCCACCCCCTCCAGGTCAAATATTCTATCCATTATGCCACCTAGCTGCCTAAATACCTTAAACAACAGTATGGTATAGTGGTTTTGAATCAGAGGACACAGGTTCACACCCAGTGTTCTCCTATGTATTGCTTGTGTAACTATAAATAAATTAGCTTATGTCCCTAGGCCTCAGTTCCTTCACCTGAAAAAATGAAGATGGACTGGGTCATCTTTAAAATGCTTTCCAGACTTGAGTGCCATGGCCACATGATCCTTCCATCTCTAAAAGTCTAAGAATCTAATCTACTACCAAGTTGTCCCCAGGCCTTATAGAAAATAGGGATTGTTTATCAGGACATACACAGAGGATGAAGGTGTCTGTGGGCTGGTGTCTTATCAATAAGATCATCTTATAATTTTCCACAGATCTTTTGCTCAAATGGGCTTCTCACCACCATCTGAGCCTGTGTAGCATTCAAAGAGACCAGGAGCTCTCTTGGCCCCCTGAGAGTACCACATTTATTTCCAGCAACTTAAATATATCAGAAAAGGATGGTTAAGCATGCAGATCAGAGCTATTTCAGTATGGGTTCAGAGGTCTCCCATCTGATCGGGTGATGAATTACTCACATTCAAGTGTTGCTGTACTTACCCCAAGGACTACTCACTGTTTCGGGAATAATTTCTCTCTCTCTCTCTCTCTCTCTCTCTCTCTCTCTCTCTCTCTCTCTCTCTCTCTCACTCACTCACACACACACACACACATACTTTATTCAAGAAAATCTGATTAGCTAATTTGGTACTTCTTAATGGGGCCTTGTTCACCAGTGCTCATTTCTATTTCTGGTTTTTTTAGGGAGGTTTGGGGGAGAAAAGCAATGGTAGCCATAAATAGCCTCCTTCACAGTGAGTGTCCCAGGCCAAGTTTCCTGGAGAATCAATAGCAGTGCTCTATGGAGGCTTCCAGCTGACGTCTCCCTAAGGGAAGGGCTGAAGTGAATTAATGAAGAAGTTGAATTGTGTGTGTGTGTGTGTGTGTGTGTGTGTGTGTGTGTGTGTACCAGGGGAGCATTGAGCAAGCTGGTTGGAATCAATACACATCAAAGAAGCTGCTCTAAAAATAGAAAGAAGGCAGATAGAAGAGAAAAAAATCACATTTACTCACTCACACACACACACACACACACACACACATCAAAGTCAATAACCTTTTCCTAGAAGCTGATGTTTCTGGGTCAAAACAAGTCATGTCTAGCAGATACCTATGGGACATTCCTCAAATGTTGTGTAATTATCAGTCCAGTAGTCTACTACCCCATCATTCATTCAACAAACACTTATCAAGTGCCCACTGTGTTTAAGGATTTATAGGATCTCTAACTAGATAGGACTTTAGAGGGCCTGAACAAGAGTTCAACCCCTTCATTTTATAGGTAAGGAAACTGAGGCACAGTGAAGTAAAGTGACATGACTTAGGCCACATAGGAATTAATTATCAGAGATGGGATTTGAATCCAAGTCCTCTGACCCAGATCCACTATACCATGATGACTCATTGGAAGATGTGGCCTTCTTCTAAGGATGGAAGTTATGTCTTTTCACCTTTGCAGTGCTAGCATATGATCTTGTACAAAGTACATACTCAAAAATATATGTTGTATTCAATTATAACTTCCTTAGAAATTTTTTTTTTTTGGTGAGGCAATTGGGGTCAAGTGACTTGCCCAGGGTCACACAAATAGAGTCAGGTTTCTAAGGGTAGATTTGAACTCAGGTTCTCCTGAATCCAGGGCTGATGCTTTATCCACTGTGCCACCTAGCTGCCCTTCTTAGAAATCTTAATGCCTTGCATTTGTGTAGCACTTTACACAACATGCTTACAGTTGTCTTGTTTGCTTGTCACACCAACACTAAGAAAATATTAATAATTATCCTCCCCATTTTACAGTTGAAATTGAAGCTCAAAGTTATGGAGCCCTGATTGGGGAATGGCTAATCATATTTTGGTTCATGAATGGAATGGAATGCGACTGTGCCTTGTGAAACAATGAATATGAAGAACTCAGAGAAGCATAGGAAGACTTATATGAACTGATACAGATTGAAGTAAACCCAAACAGAAAAGTAGTATGCACAATAAGTATAAAAATGTAAATAGAGATAATTATAAAACAAAACTAGATGCCATGTCATTTTAATGATGAAATTTGATCTTAGAAAATAGTTTAGAAAACAGACTTTCCACTTTTCATTACAGAGTTATGTTGTGACAGGCATAAAGTATTGCACATGTTATCAAAGGGAGTTGATATGATGATTGATTTGGCTGGAAATTTACATTTTTCTTTTAATATTTTTGTTACAAGGGAAGATTAAGTAAGGGAGGTAGAAGGAACAAATTTGGAAATTAAAGTATTCTTATGGAACGGTATCAACAATTACTTCCATCCCCTGATGAAGCCTCACCAAAAGCAACTGGTGGTGTATTGGACAGAGAACTGGGTTTCCAATCAAGAAGACATGAGTTCAAATTGAGCTTCAGACACTTTCTAGCCTTTTGACCCTGGTCAAGCCACTTGTTGTCATCGTTCAATTATGCCTGATTCTTCATGACCCCATGGCCTATAGCAGACCAGGCTCTGCCATCCTCCATTGTCTCCTGAATATGTTCAAATTTATGTTTGTTGTTTCCATGACATTGCCTATTAATCTCATACCCTGCTGTTCCTTTCTCTTTTCAATCTTTCCCAACATCAGGGTCTTTTCTAATGAGTTCCATCTTCTCATTATTTAAGCTTCAGCTTCAGTATTTGACCTTCCAGTGAATATCCTGAATTAATTTCTTTAAGTATTGACTGATTTGATCTCCTTGCTGTCCAAGGGACTCTCAAAAGTCTTCCCCAGCACCACAATTCAAAAGCATTGATTCTGTGCCACTCAACTTTCCTTACAATCCAACTCTCACAGCCATATATTACTACTGGAAAAACCATAGCTTTCACTATAACAACCTTTGTCAGCAAGTTAATATCTCTGCTTTTTAATATGCTATCCAGATTTGCCATAGCTTTCCTTCCAAGGACCAAGCATCTTTTAGTTTCATGGCCTCAGTCACTTTCTGCAGTGATCTTTGAACAAAAAAATATAAAATATGATACTGCTTCCATTTCTTCTCCCTCTATTTGCCAGGAAGTGATGGGAGCAGTTGCCATGATCTTAGCTTTTTTATCAAGCTAGTTTTTACCTTCTCCTTTTTTACACTCACCAAGAGGTTTCTTAATTCTTCTTCATTTTCTGCTACCTCAGCAGTATCATCTGCATCTCTGAGATTGTTACTATTTCTCCTGGCAACCCTAATTCCAAATTTTGGTTCATACAGACGCATTTCCCTTGATCTACTCTGCATATAAGTTAAATAAATAAGGTCATAATAAACAGCTTTGTCATACTCCTTTTCCAGTCAGTCTTGAACCAATCAGTAGTTCTATGTTCAGTTGCAACTGTTGCTTCTTTTTTTTTTTTGGCAGGGCAATGGGGTTTAAGTGACTTGCCCAGGGTCACACAGCTAGTAAGTGTCAAGAGTCTGAGGTCGGATTTGAACTCAGGTCCTCCTGAATCCAGGGCTAGTGCTTTATCCACTGCGCCATCTAGCTGCCCCCCTCCAACTGTTGCTTCTTGATCCACCTACGGATTCTTCAGAAGAGAAGTAAGAGGATTTAGTACTTCCATCTCATTGAGAACTTACCACATTTTCTTGTGATCCACACAGTAAAAGTCTTTTATATAGTCAATGAAATAGATGTAGATGTGTTGGTTGTTTTTTTCTGGAACTTCCTTGTTTTCTCCATAATCCAGTGAATGTTGGCAATTTGGTCTCTAGTTCTTCTGCTTCTTTGAAAACCAAACTGCTCTTCTGTTAATTCTTGGTTTACATATTGCTGAAGTCTAGCTTGCAGAACCTTAAGCATTACCTTGCTGGTGTGTGACATGAGTGCAATTATTTGATAATTTTAACATTCTTTGGCATTGCTCTTCTTTAGGATTGGGACATAGGTTTACCTTTTACAATACAGTTGCCACTGTTGAGTTTTCCAAATTTTCTGGCATATTGAGTGCAGTACTGTAATACTATCATCTTTTAAGATTTTAAATAGCTCAGCTGGAATTTCATCACCTCCACTAGCCTTATTGTTATCAAGGCTAAGACCCATTTGATTTTATTCTCCAGGATATCTGGTTCTAGATCAGTAACCACACCATTGCAGGTATTCTTGCCACCCTTTCTTAATCTCTTCCACTTCTGTTAAGCCCCTACCATTTTTGCTTTTATCACGCCCATTTATACATAAAAGGTTTCATTGATATATCTAATTTTCTTGAAGAGATCTCTTGTCTTTCCCAATCTATTGTTTTATTATTTTTCCTTACCCATTTAAGAAAACCTTGTCTCCCCATGCTATTCTTTGGAATTATGCTTTTAGTTGGGTATATGTTTTTCCTTCTCCTTTACCTTTTGCTTTTTTCCTTTCCTCAGCTGTTTGTAAATACTCATCAGACAGCCATTTTCCTTTCTTGTTCTTCTTTTTGCTTGGACTGTTTTTGTTCCTGCCTCATCTACAATATTATGAACCACTGTCCATAGGTCTTCAGCTACTCTATCAACAAGATCTAATTTCTTAAATCTATTTATCACTTCTACTTCGTATTAATAAGGGGTGTTATTTAGGTTATATCTATAAAATCTAATGGTTTTCCCCACTTTTTTCAATTTAACTCAGATTTTTTTCAATAAGAAGCTCATGATCTGAGCCACAGTGAGTTCCAAATCATATTTTAAATGACTGTGTGGAACTTCCTCACCTTTAGCTGCAAAATATATAACCAATCTGATTTCAACATTGACCATCTGCTAATGTACATGTGTAGAGTTACATTTTGTTTGTTTGTTTTTTGGGGGTGAGGCAATTGGGGTTAAGTGACTTGCCTAGGGTCACACAGCTAGTTATTGTTAAGTGTCCAAGGCTGGATTTGAACTCAGGTCCTCCTGAATCCAGGGCCGGTGTTCTATCCACTGTGCCACCTAGCTGCCCCTTAGAGTTACATTTTTGATCATTGAAAAAGAGTTTTTTCTATGACCAGTAAATTATCTTGACAAAGCTCTATTAGTCTCTGTCCTACTTCATTTTGTACTCCAAGTCGAAACTTGTCTGTTATTCCAATTATCTTTTGATTTCACATTCCAATCCCCTATTGACGAATGTGATGTCTTTGTTGGGGGAGAGGGTATTATTTCTAAAAGATGTTGTAGTCTCCATAGATCTGATCAGATTTGGTCTCCTTGGTATCAGTGGTTGGAGCATAGACTTGTATTTCTCTAATGTTGAACAGTTTGCCTTGGATTCGAACAGATATCAATCTGTCCTTTTTGAAATTATACCCCAGGACTGCTTTGCTCACCCTTGTATTGACTATGGGGGCTACTCCTTTACTTCCAAGGAATTCTTACCCACAATAGTATATGTAATGATCACCTGAATTAAATTCACCCATTCCCATCGATTTAAGTTCAATGACACCCAAGATGTTGGTGTTTAATCTTTCCATCTTTTGTTTGACCACATCTAGCTTACTTTGGTTCATAGATCTTACATTCCAATTTCCTATTCAGTATTGATCTTTACAGAATTGAACTGTCCTTTTATCACCTCACACCTGCAGCTGAACTTCTTTTTAGCTTTGACCTACTTGCTTCATTAGTACAGGAGCTACTTGTGGTTGTCCTCCACTCTTCCCCAGTAGTATGTTGGATGCCTTCCAATCTGAGAGGCTCATCTTCTGATGTCTTTTCTTTTATCAGTTTAATACTGTCCATGGGGTATTATTGACAAAGATACTGGAGTGGTTTTCCATTTACTTCTCCAGCAGATCACTTTTTGTCAAAACTCTCTGTTATGATGGGTCTATCTTGGATAACCCTGAATGACATCTCATAGTTTCATTACCTATGCTTCTCCACCATGACACTAGCTATGAAACCCATAGTTTTGGAAGACATGCTTCTCCACCATGACAAGGCAGTGATGAAGAAGGGGGTAAGCCACTTAATCTTTGTCTACCTCAGTTTCCTCAACTGTAAAAAATAGCACCTACCTCCTAGGGTTGTTGTAAAAATTAAATTAGATAACATTTGTTTAAAGTGCTTAGGATAGTGTCTGGCACATAGTAGGCACCATATAAATGCTTATTAACTTCCCCCTCCCTTAATGAAGGACGTATATTTAGAAGAAAGAGTTGGAAATGGAAAATGAGAAAAGCCCAGATAGACTCTATTATTAAGTATCATCTTGTACTTCTAACATAGTTGTAATATCATATATCTGTAAAAGATCTCAAAAGTTAGAACTTTAGAGGAAGAAGAGATGTTATGTAATGACATCATAGAATTAAAAGATGCAAGGGATTGTAGGAATCTGGGTTCAGGTCTTGGTTGGTAGACCTATAAAGCTTTGGTCAAGGCATTTAACCTGAGTTTTAGAGATAATTTAGCTTAAAATTATCTTTTAAAAAATAAGAAAACTAGGGGCAGCTAGGTGGTGCAGTGGATAAAGCATAGGCCCTGGATTCAGGAGAACCTGTGTTCAAATCTGGCCTCAGTCACTTGACACTAGCTGTGTGACCCTGGGCAAGTCACTTAACCCTCATTGCCCCACAAAAAAGCATCCATTCTGCAAAAAATAAGAAAATTAAGTTCATTATTTTTTTACCACTCACTCCACAATGCTTTTACAAATGCTCTACAAAGTATTTGAAATAGAACATAGCATTTGGGAGCTGGAGAGGAATTTAGAATACAGAAGGTTAGAGATAGAACATTGAATATTAGAGTTGGAAGTAACATTAAAATGTAGTCTGTTAGAACACAGTATGTCAGAGCTTGAAGGAATGGTCCATACTGAAACTGAAGTCCCTGAAAGTGATGGCACCTTGTCTCAGGTATACAGAGACAAACAGAGACAGGACTGTATTCCAGTTTGATTCATTCCCATTTGCACCTATTTCATATTATGTACCATTGTTTATTTCTCTTCTGGAGTTGTTGCTTCTTGTACAGGAAAGTAATCTTTCTGGGATGCCATGATGAAATATGGTGCCATCACATATATTCAAACAGAATGGGTGAACGGGTTGGGGGAAAAGAAGTAAAGATGTTTTATCTGATTACTGCTTCCCCTCTGCTGCTACCACCAACAAAAAATCAGCTGCTCTGTTTGGAAGTAGTCTTTTTAGAGACTGGCTCTCAGGCCCAGGAAATATTAACAGGAATGGGATGAAGGTTGTCCTTTACTCTTACTTAACCCTGCACAAGCATCCTCTGAGCCTTTCTTGCCTAAAAGCTACTAATGCAGGAGTTCTTGACCTGGCAGGAGTTCACTGACCCCAAAGGAGTCCATGGATAGATTTCAGGGGATACATAAACTTAGATGGGGAAAATACATCTTAATTCTCACTGACTCCTATTTGAAATTTAGCATCTACTTCAACCTTTTAAATATGTCATTCTCAGAATGGTTTTCATTAGACTACTCAAGGTATCCAGGACAAAAATAAAAAGGGTGGGAGGGATAACAACTTCTGCCATAAGGGGTTGCCTTTTAGAATGAAAGGCTGCCAGGAAATCTTAAACTTCATGAGCCAGTACCTTCATTATTGGTTGTCACTTCATCAGGTGTCTTGTAGGTCTTCATAGAACTTATCAGCTTTGGTCTCTTTGGTATCAGTGGCTGGAGCATAGACTTATATTGTTGTGATGTTGAATAGTTTGCATTAGATTCAAATAGATATCATTCTGTCCTTTTTTGAGATTATACCCCAGTACTGCTTTTCTCACCCTTTTATTGACTATAAGGGCTATTCCATTACTTCTAAGGTTCCTAGATCTTACCACAACCTACTGAGAGGAAAATGGGGCATTGGTTTCCTTGTCCTTCCCCTATCTGCTCTGTACTCAGGGCTCACAGGTGCCTCAGCTCAGACCAAATTCACCTTCAATGTTTGTATAGGGCTATCCTGTGCAATTCAACTCAGTGAATATTTTACTGTGTACTGAGCACCAATAACTCACATTTACATAGCCTTTGAAGACTGGAAAAGTGCTTTATATATGTTGTCTCATTTTATTCATCCTTTCTCATTTCTATTTCTTTAAATGTTTTACAAGGTCCATAACACAGTAGTATATAACTTATAAATTAATTAATAAATATACTTTAACACTGGTAGGGGTGCACAATCAAAAAGGTTGTGAGAATGGTGACCTGGAATCATAAAATATCAGAACTAGAAGGATCCTTAGGTAACCACTAGCCTAACCTTCATGTTCAAAATGGGTAATCTGGGGGTCTGAGAGGGAAAGTAATTTGCTCAGGATAATATAATGAATGAACGACAAAGCCAGGACTAGAACCTAAGTCTCCTTATTCCCAACCCAGTATAATAAATTTTACTCCCTACTAATTCTAAAACTCTACATGGAATTTCTATATATGTGCTCAGAGCTATCACTAAAGCTATTATTGTGGTAGACTGACCATGTATCTCACCATTATATGGGAAAAAATCTGTCATTCAAGATAAATGGAGAATCCTAACTCTGGATCATTCTGGGTGTAAATCACAGCATCACAGACTGGGATCTTTTTCAATACAATTTGAAAAAGTTATGTGGTGCAGTGGATAAAGCACTAAGAGCTGAGTTCAAATCTAGCCTTAGACATTTGCTAGTTATATGACCCTGGGCAAGTCATAATCTATGTTTGCCTCAGTTCCATTGGTGGGGAACCCTCTACTGCCCAGAACAGTCCATTCATTATGTTTGAGAAGTTCTAATATTGGGGAAATTTGGGTTTCTGCAATTTCCTCCTATTTCCTAGTTATTCCCTCTGAAGGCAATACAAGTCTAATCCCTGTTCCAAATGACAACCTTTCAAAAACTTAAAGTCAGCTGGGTGGTGCAGTGGGTAGAGCACCCCATATTACTCCAGTTCTTCATGGTTCTTTATTTGTTAAGGATGTCATCAAAGAAGATATGTTTGGGGAGTGGGGGAGAGCATATGGGTAAGAGAAGTGAGAAGGAACAATGACTTGTTAGATGGCCCCTGTGCTTTACTGGTATCCTAGAAATGTCAATAACAATAAAGATATTCAGCATGTTGGGTAGATCCCTGTGTAGAACTTATAAAGGCAGGTAGGTGGTGCAGTGGATCAAGCCTGGGCTTGGAGTCAGGAAGACCTGAGGTCAAATCTGGCCTCAGGCACTTACTAGCTGTATGACCATGGGAAAATCATTGAACCTCTATTTACCTCAGTTTCCTCAAATGCAAAATGGGAATAATACTAGCATCTCCTCCCCACAGTTGCCATGAGGACCAAATGAGATCCTATTTGTGAAGCACAAAATACAGTGTCTATATTTATAGGAGGACATGGACAAAAGTAGCAGAGGACGACCAGGAAAGGTTGGGTCTCTATTTGTAACCTTGAAGGAATGTCCTTAGTGATGACGTAATTGATCCATCTGATTATTATGATAGAGCCAAGGAAGAAATCCAAAGAGAGAAAAATAGAGGGGAGAAAAGACTTCAAACTATGGGGAGGGATCAAGAAAGTCCTCATGGAGGAGATGGTATCTGAATTGAGTTTTTAAGAAAGAACAGGAAGGGGGCAGCTAGGTGGCACAGCGGATAGAGTACCAGCTTTGGAGTCAGGAGGACCTGAGTTCAAATCTGTCCTCAGACACTTAACACTTACTAGCTTTGTGACCCTGGACAAGTCATTTAACCCCAATTGCCTCACTAAAATTTAAAAAAAAAGAACAGTAAGGAAAAAAGAGTGAATTCCATGCAAGGAGACAGCCAGGGAAAGTGGTTGAGGACAAGGGGGAATTGGCTAGTTCTTACAATACCCTGAGTGACAGTTAATATAGAACTGATAGTTGTCCAGTAGACATTATAAATGTCTATGGTGTGTATGAAGGGGATTCTCATGAGATAAGACTGGAAAAGTAAGTAGGAGGTATATCATGCAAGGCCTTAAATACATCTATTTTATTTAAAAGGTAAATAGGGAGCCATCAAAGATTTTTGAGAAAGGAAATAGCATAGGCCAACTAATGTGTTAGGCAGATTTGGCAGCTATATGGACAATGGATTGAAGAGGATAGAAGAGGCAAAGATGAACAATTAGGTTGATATTATAGTCTAGGAGAGAAATGAAAAGGGCTTGCAGTGGAATGTTGGTAATGTAGGTAGAAAAGGAAAGATATAAGAGATATTGTGGTGGTATATCAACTGGCATATCAACAGAACTTGCAACTGATGGGCTATGGGCTTGAGGGAGAGGGAATAACCAAAGATTATTCTAGAGTTTGGAGCTCGGGTGCCTGGGAAGATGGTGCTAACACTGAGCTAATGAGCAAAATGATGAGTCTAGAATGGAGCCAGCCCTGAAGAGACCTGGGTGGCGCGTGCTCGCTGTGAGAGTCACATGGGAGCATTAGTGGCATCACTCAGGGGACCTGAGAATTTACAGTTTCCCCTGAAGGTGTTTGGATGTTTTCCTTTTAAGAAATTTGATTCTCACCTCTACCAGGTTCACCATGTTGCAGCAAAATGTATTTTTACAAATTAACCTGAGCTAAATTGAGCACAATGTTCTCACATCACTACTCCAGTCAGGTCTATTTAAGGAATTCATATGTGTATTCTTTTATTCAATTCAAAAAAATGCTTATTAGACACCTACTATGTGCATAGCACTATGCTCTTTGGTGGGGATGCAAAGATAAAAGATAGCACATCCTTGCACTCAAGTAGGTTATAATCTAGTAGAAGGGTAAGCTGTATACATAAATAAATCTAAAGCAAATTAGGATGTGGTACATGCAAAAGAGAGGTCATAGAATGATGTTAGTGGAGAGAAGGATCATTGCTTTCTGGAGGGAGAGGTGGAAATGGACCTGAAAAGTCTTGAAAAAAGAGAAAAGATTTCAATGAACAAATATCCATGATAGTTCATCCCAGGCATGTGGTGTGACATGCAAACACATGAAAGTGGAGAAGGGCAGGGTTAGTTACAGTATCCATTAGCTATCCAGTTTGGGTGCAGTTAGAGGACACATAGAGAAATAGTGCAAAAAAAGAAAAATAGGCTAGAACATGAATACATTGTTGGTGGAACTGTGAATCTGTCCATTATGGAAAATAATTTGGAATTTTTCAAGAAAATCAATCAATCAATCAATATTCATTCATTAAATATATATTATATGCAAGACATTATGCTAAGTGTTAGAAATATGAAGACAAAAGTAAAAGAACCCTTGCCCCTGAAGAGCTCACATTTTATTGGGGGAGGTCACAGATACTTATATAAGAAGATATATGTAGCCAATATATGCTCTCAACTCCCATTCTCACAGACAAGTTTTGGGTCCAAGAAGAAAGCTCATGTTTCTAGAGATAAATCTGAAGAGTGGGGGAGGGGGTGATTTTCTAAAGTTGTCAGCTCAATCCCCTGTCAGTGTGTTCCCCCCACCCAAGTTGGTTATTTAAGAATCAATTTAGGGGGACAGCTAGGTAGCACAGTGGATAAAGCACTGGCCCTGGATTCAGGAGGACCTGAGTTCAAATCTGGCCTCAGGCACTTGACACTTACTAGCTGTGTGACCCTGGGCAAGTCACTTAACCCTCATTGCCTCACCAAAAAAAAATCAATTTAGTTAACCAGCCTTTTAGAAAGAGTTATTTACTAGGGGAAGCTAGGTGGCACAGTGGATAGAGCACCAGCCCTGGATTCAGGGGGACCTGAGTTCAAATCTGGCTTCAGACCCTTGACACTTACTAGCTGTGTGACCCTGGGCAAGTCACTTAACCCCAATTTCCTCACCAAAAAAAGAGTTACTTACTTAAAGGGTCCAAGAAGAATTGGTACAAAATATCCCCCTAAAAGAACGTGTCCAAAAGACACATTTTCCTACAAGTACATACTGTGGGGAAAGTAGGCTTAAGCTTAGAAAACAGCAAAGAGGTAACTCAGAGTTCCTAGTTGCTTGAAGTCCTTTCTCATATTCATGGGGATAAAGATCTCCTTGGACTGTTCATACCCCTTGACCCAGTGGTACCACTTCTAGGTCTGTATCCCAAAGAGATCAAAGAAGAGGGGAAATGACCCACATGTTCAAAAATATTTATAGCAGCTCTCTTTGTGGTGGCAAAGAATTGGAAATCAAGGGAATGCCCATGAATTGGGGAATGGCTAGACAAGTTGTGGTATAGGAACGAAATGGAATACTATTGTGCTATAAGAAATGATGAGCAGGAGGAGTTCAGAGAAACCTGGAAGGACTTAAATGAACGGATGCTGAGTGAGGTGGGCAGAACCAGGAGAACATTGTACAAAGTATCAACAACATTGTTGATGAACAATGGTGCTAGACTTGGCTCTTCTCAGCAGTGCAATGACCCAAAACAATTTCAAAGAACTCATGATAGAAAATTTTCTCAACATCCAGAAAAAAGAACTGTGGATTATGAATGCAGATTCAACCACACTGTCTCTACATTTGAACTGTTTTTTCCCTTCTTTTTGAGGTTTTTCCCTTGTGCTCTGGTTCTTCTTTCACAAGATGACTAATGCAGAAATATGTTTAATGTGATTGCACACATATAACCTATATTAGATTTCTTTGTCTTGGGGAGGAGGGAGGGGAGGGAGAAAATTTTTAAACTAAAAATCTTATGAAAACAAATGTTGAAAATGATCACTATATGTAACTGGAAAATAATAAAATATTTCTAAATATATTATTTTTCCCCCTCCCCACAGCTTTATAATATCTTCAGAATTGACAAGCCTGCTAATGAATTTATCTGAATCATTGATAAAAATGTGGTCTATCATGAGGCCAAGAACAGACATCTTTCCAAAGTTGACATGAAGCTTTGAATGAATACTGTTTGTGTCTGTCCATCTTACAAATCTACATAACTGTGCTATTGTCCAGGCTGTATCTCTCAATTTTATCCACAAGGATAGCATGAGAGATTTGTCAAATGCTTGACTAAGATAGAAAAAGAGGTATTCCCATAGTATACCAGCTGTTACTGTGTCAAAAATAGTAATCAAGTTAGTCTGACTTAACATGCTCTTTAAAAAAAAAAAAAAGCTTTCTTGATGTCTTTTTAAAAATCCCATTCATTTCTCAATATGTTCCTCCCCTGCCTACAAAGTTTTCCCTTGTAATAAAGATTGGGGAAGAAAAGATGAACTGACACATTGACCCTGCGTGATCAAAAATGCAACATTCTGTACCTATAGGGAGAGAAATGTATTTTCTTATCTCTTCTCTGAGTTTAAGCTTTGTTAATGGAATTAATTATGTAGTATTCAGTTTTGTTTTATTACTCTTCATCATCTGGAATTTTTGTAGTCCTTATGTATAATGTCTTCCTCATTCTGCTTACTTCACTCTGCAACGGTTCAAATAAATATGAGATTCTTTTGAGAATTGTTCATATCATTTGATCACTAATCTTTTGGGGGAATGGCTCTCATTCATATATATATTCGAAATAATCCCTACATGTCTTGATTAGCAGACCCTTATCATAGATATTCAGTGTAAATATTTCCCTAATTAACAGGTTTCCCTCTTACCCTAGGCAATTTCACATAATAAAAATTGTGAATTTTAATTTTTTTAATTTTTCTAAAACAAAAAATATTTTTCTAACCATTGTTTGGTTAAGCATTCTTCTCTTAGCCATGGTTGTACAATGTCCCTTCATCCATGTTCCTCCAACTTTTTAAAATAATATGACTTTTTATCCTTAGGTCATGTATCCATTTGGAATTTTTGTGCTATGTGAGGTAATGTGCTGATCTAAAGCTATCTTTTACTGACCTCTTTCCTAGATTTCTCAGTGGTTCTTGTCAGATAAAGAATCCCTCCCTATCTCTAAATGTAACTGGAAAATAATAAAATATTTATATGGAAAAAATAATCCCTCCCTGGGTAGTTTATGTTTAGGAGTTTAATTGAACCCCAGACTATTGACTTTAATTGGTTAAAAAAAATAGAACAAAGGAACAGATAAACAAGAATCAGAAATAACTTGTATTGATGACTATTGTTTTTATTTGTTATTATTTCCCTTGGCATTTTAGACCTCTTGTTCCTCCAAATGAGTCTCCAAATGAACTAAATAAATCATTTAGTCTAGCACTATAAAGTGACCCCTTGGTAGTTTGTTGATATAGCACTAAATTTAGAAATTAATTTAGGTAGTATCATCATTTTATTATCACAGAATTAAGAATTGGAGGGACCTCAGTGTTCATCTAGTTCAATCTGTATACACACATACACACACACACACACAAAACTCTTGGCAAGTACTCATCCAACTTCTGCTTGAAGACCTCCAAAGCCCAAATCCTCATTTCTAGTGCCTGTCCTCTATAGATTATTTCCAATTTACAGTGTCTACAGCTTGTTTATACATAGTAGTTTTGCATATTGTCTCCTTCATTAGATTGGGAGCTCCCTGAGAGCATCTTTTACCTTCTTTTGTATACCCAGAATTTAACCCAGTGCCTGCCACACAGTAGGCACTTAATAAGTGTTTATTGACTGACTGACTGATTTCTGGAAACAACCCATGTCCAAATTTTGTAAAGTTCAAATTGTTAAGAAGTTGGTGTTGGTGTTGGTGGTCCCCTTACACCTAGACTAAATATACCTCTGCAACTTGCACCCATCACTCCTGGCTCGACTTTCTGGAGCCAAATACATTGAGCCTTTTTCCTTTTTCACATGACAGTCATCCAGATACTTGAAGATATCTATCATGTCTCCTCCGTCTCACTCCTCTCTCACTCTCTCAAGTCTTCTCTTCTCTAAACTGAACATATACAGTTCTTTCAACTAATCTTTGTACTGAGACATTACCCCAGTCAAGGCTCTGATTGCTGTCTTCTGGACCTCTCCAGGTAGTAATTTCCTTCTTAAACTATGAGACCCAGGAACGCCCATAATATTCCATATAAGGTCTCATTAGGACAAAATATGATGGAAAGATCACATCCCTATTCTTGGGAGCAATACTTCCCTTAAGTCATCCCAATAGCACGTTAGCTTTTTGGGCTGCCACATCTCCATAATTATTTACATTTAAGTCAAAGTCCACTAAAACAATGATCTTTTCCAGTAAAGTTATCTATCTATGCCTCCCCCATATTATATTTGTGAAATTGATTTGGGGGGTATTCAAATGCAAGAGTTTACATTTGCTCCTACTGGATTTCATCTTATTGGATTTGACATGGCAAAATCCTTTTGGATCCTTATTATATCATCCATTGTGTTAGCTATCCCCTGGATTCCTGTCATTTGAAGATTTGATGAGCATTCCATGTCTACCTTTTTTCCAAGTCATTGATGAACATATTAAACAACATGGATGCCTGGAGTACTCCACCAAAGACTTCTTGCCACATTGACATTGAATCATTAGCAATTACTTTTGAGTCTGGCCATTTAACTTGTTCTCAATCCATCTAATTGCAATACTGTCTAATCTATATCACTCCATCTTCTCTGCAAGAACAGTACCAGTTGTTGTTGTTGTTGTTCTTGTTGAGTCACGTCTGACTCTTTGTGACCCCATTTGGGGGTTTCTTGGCAAAGATACTAGAGTGATTTGCCATTTTCTCCTCGAGCTCATTTTACAGATGAGGAAACTGAGGCAAACGAGCTTAAGTGACTTGCCCAGGGTCATATAGCCACTAAGTGTTTGAGTCCAGATTTGAACTCAGGTCCTCCTGACTCCAGCCCAGTGCTCTATCTACTGCACCATTTAGCTGTGCCTACACAGTATGAGATACTTTATCAAAACCCTTGCTAAAAATCTGTGCAAACTATACCTACAACATTCCCTCATCTACTCGTTTAGAAATTCTGTCCAAAAAAAAATGAGGTTAGTCTGGCATGACTTGTTTTTTGAAGTCATGTTGGGTCTTTTTAATCACTGCTTCTCTTTCTAGAGGTTCACCAACTATCTCTTTAATGATCCATTCTAGAACTTTTCCAGGAATTAAATCAAGCTCATGGCCTAAAATTAGCTTACTTTGTTCTCTTCCCTTTTTTTTGGAAATTGGGACATTTGCCCTTCTAGGTGGTACAGTGGATAGAGCTCTTGGCCAGGAGTCAGGAAGAACTGAGTTTCAATCTTGTCTCAAGCACTTGTTAACAAGTCACTTCACCTCTGTTTGCCTCAGTTTTCTCATATGCAAAATGGGGATAATAATAGCACCTACTTCCTTGGGTTGTTGTGAGAATCAAATGAAGTAATAATTTTTAAATGTTTAGCACAGTGTACCTTGCAAATAGTATGTTCTATACAAATGTTAGCTATTAATACCTCTTCCTATTTTCCATATTTCAGGTGTTACTGACAATGGCTCAGCAATCATACCCATCAGTTCTTTCAGGAGCCAAGGATGGAACTGAGGATCATCTAGGCCAGGTGGCTTAAATTCAACAGGGGCATCTAGATTCTCTATTTTATCTCTCTTTTTCTGTCTTGGGCATCAAATGCCTGTTTTTACCCTGTCATTTCCAGTGTAAAAGTCATTCTCCTTTGTCTTATCAGTTATCATCATCTCATCCTACCATTTTCTTTGATTATTCCCTCTCTCTGTCCTATAAAGCTCTAACCACACACACACACACACACACACACACACACACACACACACACACACACACACCTCTTCTCTATATAGCTTCAGTTTATTCTGAATTGTGCACTGCTAAAGTGAAGATGAGCACACAGCAAGCTCTGTGACTCTAGGCATGTCACTTAACCCTAGTTGCCTCAGTTTCTTCATAAGTAAAATGAATGGGGGGCGGCTAGGTGGCGCAGTGGATAAAGCACCAGCCCTGGATTCAGGAGTTCCTGAGTTCAAATCCGGCCTCAGACACTTGATACTTACTGGCTGTGTGACCCTGGGCAAGTCACTTAACCCCCATTGCCCTGAAAAAAAAAAAAAAGAATGGAGAAGGAAATAGCAAACAACTCCAGTATCTTAGCCAAGAAAATCCTAAATGGGGTCACAAAGAGCTGGACACAACTGAAATGACTGAACAACAACAAAAAAAAATCACAGGATCAGAGATTTAGAACTGAAAAGGATTTGAATCTCAAATAACACCTTAATTTTCTAGAAAAGAAAACTGAGGCTCTAACATAAATAACTTACCTAAATCCATATGGGTAGTGACAGAAGCAGGCTTGAAACCAAAGTTCTATGATTCTAAGGTAAATTGTAAAGTAAGACCTGCCCTTCATTCTCCCCCCCTCCCATGTTAGTCTCTTCTACTATTTCTACCTCCACTTTCCCACAGTCCCCAGATCTTTCTTTTATGTAAAACATTTCCATATTTGTCATTTTGTACAAGAAAACTTGATTAAAAGAAAAAATTAAAAGTGAAAAATAGCATGCTTCAGTCTGTTCCATCAATATCAGTTGTTTCTTTGGAGGTAAAATGATTCATCAATAGTCCTTTGGGATTGTCTTAGATCATTGTATTGTTGAGAAGAGTCTAGTCATTCACATTTCCTCCTCAAACTATATTTCTGTCTTTGTACACAATATTCTCTTGGTTCTGCTCACTTCACAATAAATCATTTCATACGAGTCTTTCCAGGCCTTTCTGAAGTCATCCTGCTTGTCATTTCTTGTAGCACAACAATATTCATTACCATAGTCTGTTTAGTCATTCCCCAATTGATGGGCATTCCTTTGATTTTCAATTCTTAGCCACCACAAAAAGAACTGCTACAAATATTTTTGTACAAATAGGTCTTTTTCTCTTCTTGGGGACGTCTTCAGGATATAAACCTAGCAGTGGTATTGCTGTATCAAAGGGTATGCATGGTTCTATAGTCCTTTGGACATAATTCCAAATTGCTCTTCAGAATGGTTGGATCTTTCAACAACTCCACCAACAACGGATTAGTTATCCCAACTTTCCCACATCCCCTCCAACATCCAATATTTTCCATTTTTGTTATATTGGCCGCTCTGATCAATAGTGATCTAGAGCATTTTTTCATATGAGTATAGCTTTGATTTATTTGTCTGGAAATGATCTTTTCGTATACTTTGACCATTTATCAATTGGGTAATGGCTTGGATTTTTATAACTTTGACTCAGTTCTCTATATATTTGAGAAGTGAGGCCTTTATCAGAGCTATTTGTTTCAAAATTTCTTTCCCACTTTTCTACTTCCCTTGTAATCTTGGTTACATTAGTTTTATTTGTGCAAAATTTTATATAATCAAAATGATCTATTTTACATTTTATTTTACTATCTATATCTTCTTTGGTCCTAAATTCTTCCTCTGTCCATAAATCTGACAGATAAACGATTCCATACTCTCTTAATTTGCTTATGGTATCATCCTTTATGTATAAATAATGTACCCATTTTAGCCTTTTTTTAGTATATGGTGTGAGACGTTTGTCTTTAACTAGTTGCTGCCATATGTTTTCCAGTTTTCCCAGCAGTTTTTGTCAAATAATGAGTTTTTGTTCCAAAAACTTGGCTCTTTGGGTTTATCGTATACTATAGTCATTTACTATAGTGTAATTTCTATCTATTCTATTCCACTGATCTACCTCTTTATTTCTTAGCCAGTACCAGATTGTTTTGATAATTACCACTTAGCCCCCGATCTCTTTGAGAAACTAAAGAAATCCCTATCCTTTCTGCATTTGCCTCTGCTTTGACTTTTATAAAATTCTCATGTTTTGAAAAATTGTTGTCTTTTGTTTCAGTTTCATTTTTTTCCTACTTTTATATTATTGAGTTATAGATATATCATTCTATTTTTCAGAACCTCTACTACTTTGGAGGCATTCTCTATATTTTCTAAATTGTCTGTTCTCTTGCTTATTTTTATAAACTATTTCATTCTTTGTACTTATATTCTAAGCACAATTCTTGGCACACAGTAGGCACTAAATGTTGTTGTTGTTGTTGTCTAGTTCATTTTCAGTTGTGTTCTACTCTCCAGGATTCCATTTAGGGCTCTCTTTGCAAAGATACTGGAGTGGTTTGCCATTTCCTTCTCCAGCTCATTTTACAGATAAGGAAACTGAGGTAAACAGGGTCAAGTGACTTGACCAGGGTCACACAGCTGCCAAGTGTCTGAGGCCAGATTTGAATTCATAAAGATGAGTCTTCCTGATTCCAAGCCCACTGCTCTACCCACCATGCTGCCTAGCTGCCCAAGCATTAAGTAAGCACTTCTCAATTGATTGATTCTGCTGCAAGAGTCCTGGTTTCTGACTCAATTTCCATCTCAATATCTTCTTTAAAATTTTTGTTTTACTTTTGAACCATTCTGGAGTTCCTTGATCTTTGGAGAGTCCATAGAATTATTTTTATTGAGGAATTTTGGTTCATCTTCCTTCATAGTAAAATATTTTTCAATCTATTATGTCCTTTAAGCTTTTTATTCACTTTTTCTTTCTGTTTTTATGAGTCTCACTTTGCATTTTCTTCTTTGAAACTAGGATTATATCTACCTTTTCCTTCAGGGACTTTTTGTCATTCAGCCTTTTTTCTTATGCTCCCAGTAAAGTGTATGTATGTATATGTATAGATGTGTGTGTGTGTGTTGCATGTATATGTTTGCGTGTGTGTGTGTGTGTATGTGTGTGTGTGTGTGTGTGTGTATATATATATATATAAAACATTTTGACATCCTCCACCATGACCACTCCACTGCTATGGTGCCCTTTTGCCCCTGAGGGCTGGATGTCTTCAGCCTCCTCATTTGGGAGGTGTGGAGACCCACTTGGTTCCTTCTTCAGAGTAACATCTATGGCAGTATGAATACAAAGATAGTGGTCAGTTTCATATCATGCCGCTACAGAAGGGAATTAATCAAGGCATATTAATCCAAAGAGACAAACCCTCTGGGATAATAGGTAATAGTCAGGAAGGCCCTTTCTAAGCTAATGCTGTGTTGGGCAGAATGGAGTGACAAGTCTGAAAATAATAACTTATTGTAATATTTAAAGAATCAATCACTTCAGTGAAACTGCACTACACTAATACATTTCCTTCTTGCTTGTAAAAAGTCTTCATGAAATTTTATGGTTGAGAAAGTTTATTCCATGGTGCCCAACTTTCCAGTAATGAGTTTTTTCCAACTTAGAGGCAAGAGAAACACTGGATTCAGAATAAAAAAAAAACAACCCTGGGCTTGAATCTTGATGTTGTTATTTACTACTTGTATGACCTTGGGAAAAGGCACAAAACCTCACTGAGCTTTAGCTTCCTTATATTTAAAATAGGATTAATAATAATAAAATTAGCTACTTGCAAGGATTGTCATAAGGAACAAAAGAAATAATGTAAACTATTTTGTAACCCTGCCCATTCTGTAATCATTTGAGATCATGTAGTTAAATATTTTGTAAACCTTACATGTAAGTTATCATCATGATCTTCTTCATCCTCCTCCTCTGAGTTATTGTTGGTATTATTTATTATGTTAGGATGGCCCTTAGACAATAAATAGTTCCTAGCTAAAGACTTTCAAGTTTTGTAGGAATAGCTAAACCTTTGGCCCTGATTATATTGCCACAAGGTCACCTCTAGACTATTATGAAGCATCCCAGGAGGATATTAGTAAAGAGAAGTAATAACATTACATTTCCAAAGTAGTAGATCATAGATTCAGATCTAGAAGATGCCTTTAAGATTATCTAGCCCCATCCCTTTATTTCATAGAAAAGGGAAAGTGAGACAGAGAAGGGAAGTGACAGGATATGGTAATAAATGCAGACTTGGAAGGGATATTATAGATCAGCTAGTCCAAACCCCTTATTTTACAAATGAAGAAACTGAATTTCAGGAAGAGGAAATGACTGGTTCAAGGTCCCACAGGTAGTGTGAAAAATGACCCCACATCCTTTGAATCTATACCCAGGGTTCTTTGCACTACATGGCATTGCTTTCATTTAAATAAATCTAGTTTATTGAAAAGGTCCTTTCCAATTCCAGGAGTTTCTTAGTCTCAAATCCATGCATTTTTGCCTAAATGTTCTAGAATTCAAACTTTTTTATTAATTGATATTGAGCCAAATGAATGAGATTTCACGGCACTTGGAGAAAGAAGATCAAATTTCAACTATTAAATATTCAGAAGGAAGGAGGGAAGGAAGAAAAAAGGAAGAAAGGAAAGAGGGAGGGAGGGAGGGAAGAAGGAAGAATGAAAGAATCTATTAAATGTCTGCTATAAGCCAGGGACTTAAGTGTTTTACAAACATCAAGTTTGATCTGGACAACAACTTTGGGAGGTAGGTGCTATTATTATCCCTATTTAACAGTTGAAGAAATGTAGTCAAACAGATTTGAGTGATTTGCCCAGGGTCACCTAACTAGATAGCGTCTGGGACTGGATTTCAACTCTGAGCTTTCTGATTCCAGATCTGGTGCTGTATTTACTGATAGTACTTGTGTTGATGGTATTGCTTTAGCAAAATCTATCAATCTTGCCCCATGTCTTTATTAAACACCCACTATGTTAAGGCACTATGCAAAAATATATAAAGGATATTGAAATATCCTTTATATACATTATATACTATAAAGGCTATAAAGACAACAGTGAAACAATCTCTTCCCTCAAAGAGCTTATGTTTTATTGGGGGAGATCACAGGTCCTTATATAGGTATATACATATTATCTATATAAGTGTTCAGGGTCTATGGGATGTTCAGGAAGGACTAGTGAGTCTGTTGTGAGGGTTTGCTTAGAGCTTTTCAGGGTTGCTCATCTACCTTTGGTTTCCACCTTCACCCAACTCTCACTTGTGGCTCCAAGAAGCTGTATGTAGCATATGCAGCATCCATACCCCAGTAAAACTATCTTGGCAGATAGGCTAAACCAGGTTGAGGGTAACTGGCAGTAGTCTACATAAACCCTCAAAAACCTTATCCCTAACTCTCACTCAAAGACAAGTCTTAGGTTCCAAAGAAAGGCTAATCATTGCCCAAAGTCTTCTAGGGGCAACTCTGAGGAGTCTGGTGTGATTCTCTAATGTTATCAGCTTGAGCCCCCACAGGTGTCTTTACCCCAAGATTATCAGTTAAGAATCAATTTAGCCCGCCTGCTTTAAGTAACTTTTTGAAAGTAGTATTTACTAAAGTGTCACAAAAGGAAGAATTCATACAGTACACCCTCCCTCTCAAAGTCTATGATGCAGATTCTCCCACAAGAACACATCCAGTGTCCAGGGGAATGTGGGTTCAAGTTTAGAGAGTAAATATGGCAAAGAGGGAACTCATAGCTCCTGGTTACTAAAAGTCATTTCTCCTTTCCTGGGGTGCTCAAGATCCTTAGGCATGGTGTCATTTATTTTCCAGGAATCTTTGTAGAGCTATAAAATATGGATTGATAGACAGATAAATGTGTGTGTGTGTGTGTGTGTGTGTGTAGTTTGTTTATATATTTCCAGTCAATCCTTGGCTCCCAGTGTAGACACTGTAGTCAGTTAATCCCAGGATTCAGCTAGGACACTGATGGGAAGATGTCATCTTTAGTATTCTCTGGACCTTAAAAACTCCTCCTCTAGTTGAAGACAGAATGGAAAGAGACCCAGGCTAAGGCTGAAATTAAGGCCTTTTCTTCCTGCCTTGACTCTGCCCCCTTCACTCCACACAAAAGTGATTCACTCTCAGGGATTTTCTGAAACACTCTCTATCCTGGCTCAGTACTCTACTAACTCAGTATTTTTATATGGGAGGGAGTAATGCAATCCCTCAGCCAACTGAAACCGACTTCCTATTTGACATCATTTCACTGCATCCAATGGTTTTCAAAGACTTCACAGATTTTTTAACTGATTGAGGTGCGTTCTTACCTAGTTAGGATATCAAGGATAAAATGCAGTGGAACAGTTTCAACCCCACTCTTATACACGGCATCATAGGTGTGGCATCCTATTTAGATTTAAAAGGAACTTCAGAAAGCATTTATTTAATCTAAATTCTACCTGAAATGTGGCCCCTCCTCTATGACAACCATGGTAGAATTAACTCTGATAGAATTTCTGATGTCTAAAGATAATTATCATAATCCCCTTAAGTCTTCTCTTCTCTGATCTAACCCCCCACACACACACACACACTTCCCCTTATTTCATGCTATCTTCCTATATTATGACTATATTATGATTTCAAGGCTTTCCTCCATTCCGATGACTGGAGTATTGTGATCAGTTCTGGACATCACATTTTAGGAATGACTTAAAGGATACTAGGACTATAACCTCTTTCAATCAGGATACTTCATTCTGGATTGTTATTAAGGCATTGAAAATGTATCATGGTAGGAAAAGCTCTGGGCCATATGTCAAGAAACAGATATAGTCCCAGTGCCACTCACTAGCAGTATGATCAAGTCACTTCTCTCTGGACCTCAGTTTTTCCTCATCTATGGAACAACAAGTTGGAATATATGATCTCAAAGGACTTGAATTTTATGAACACCAGAGTGAATAAGAGATGGTACATTGCAAGAGATTCTAATATTTACAATAAAGGAAAAGGATGGCATAAAAGGTTTCTGCCTTATATTTCTGATCCTAGAAAAGCATTGTTCCAATAACCATTTACCCAATTAAAATAATAATTCATTTTAGTGACATTGGGGTAGCTGTAATTAAGTCCACGGAATATATTGTTCACATTGCAAACCTCTCACTAGCAAACACTGCAAGTCTTTTCTTTTGCTAGAATAAGTTTAAATCTAGAAAGACTAAGGTCAAATTAGTTGGGCCACCAGGGACTCTAAGGTTGTAGCTTTGGGCAAAGTTGCACAGAGTTTTCTGAACTCTCTTTTCCATTAATATCTCTTCCCTGAAGTTAACTTTGAATAAAACTTCATTAAGCTTAGAGTGTACCTATAGGGAGTATTGGCTCAACAGTTCTGTCTGTCTAGTGATTTCCCTTTATCCCTTAACCTATTCATGTCCTACCCATTCTTCAAGGTGCAGTTGAAGGTCCACTATTTCCATAAAGTATTTCCAGGCTTTCCCATTTTCTAGAAAGCACCTACACAAACTCTATCAAACAGCAGCACTGACTTTTTTGCTGTTACTCCCACAAACACTCCATCTCCTTACTCCTTAACTTTGCCCTCATGCCTGGAATGTTGTCCATCTTCACTTCTGCCTCCTAACTTCCCTAGCTTCAAGACTCAGCTCAAACACTGCCTTCTGCAGGAAGGTAGGGGTGGTTTTTCCTTTTCTGTCTCCCTAAACCTTGTAACATTGCCTAGAACATAGTAAGTACTTCATAAATGATTGTTAGAATAAAGGAATGGGGTACAGTAATAGATTGGACAGCTATGTGGCAAAGTGGATAGAATGCCAGGCCTAGAGTCAGAAGGACCTAAGTACAAATCTGGCTTCAGGCACTTACTAGCTGTGGGATGCTGGGCAAATAACTTAACCCTGTTTGCTTCAGTTTCCTCATCTGTCAAGTGATCCAGAGAAGAAAATGACAAACCATTGCAGTATCTTTGCCAAGAAAATCCAAAATGGGATCATGAAGAGTCAGATGTGACTGAAAAATGACTGAACAACAACAACACAGTAATAGAACTCATACTTCAGCTCTCTATGAAAATAGGGTCATGAAATAAGGAAACTCAAATAAAGAGAAGCTGTAGGACCCTAAAGAATTGGCCCCCAATCAGCCTGAGAAGGCCCAAGTGTCCAACTCAACCTCAATCCACCCAGAGCAACTGGGCTAGACAGTCTCTTGGGTTTTTCCACCCCCAGTAATCTCTGAGTCTGTCATTAGAGATGCCCTATAAGGGAATGAAGTGCCTCTGGAGGTGGTGAGTTTCTTGTTTCCCACAGGTCTTAGAACAGAAGCTGGAGAACTATTCATCAGAAATATTGTGAAGGGAATTATTCTTTCAAGGAAGAGTTGAACTAGATGACCTCTGAGGTTCCTTGCAACTCAGATTCTGTGATAGATCAAATAGTCCAATCAACTTTCAATTCCATTTGACAATCATTCCTTGAGCATCTGCAATGTGCCCAGCAAAAATTCCATATACCCAGCCAAAGGAAAATGTGTTAGAAGGATAAAAGAATTTGTGTTTTATCCTAGAGATAATAGTGAGCCACTAATGGTTTCTGAGCAGGGTCAAGTTAAGTCAACATTCATAAAGAACTACAACATACCAGGTACTGTACTAAACACTGGGGATACAGAGAAAGGAAAAAATAGTTCCTGCCCTCAAGGAGTTCACAATCTAAAAGGGAAGGTAATATACAAATACATAGGTACAAACAAGAGAAATAAGTCCAAGGTAATATCAGAAGAAAGACACTAAAATTAAAGGGTACAAAGTAAAACCTTCCTGTAGAAGGTGAGATTTCAGTTGATATCTTAAAGAAGAAGAAAAAACAGGAGGCAGATATATGGAGGACAAAAATTTTAGTCAGGGGAATAGAGAAATCAGTGAAAATGCACAAACCAGGAGATGTTGTATAAGTATTTTATGGGAGGAATGGCAAAGAAGCCAGAGTAGCTGGATCATGGAGTACACAAAAGGAAGTAAAGTGGGGGGCAGCTAGGTGACACAGTGGATAAAGCACTGGCCCTGGATTCAGGAGGACCTGAGTTTGAACCTGGCCTCAGACACTTGACACACTTACTAGCTGTGTGACCCTGGGCAAGTCACTTAACCCTCATTTCCCTGCAAAAAAGAAAAGAAAAAGAAAGAAAGTAAAGTGAAAAAGACTGGTGAAATTATTAAGGAATCGGGTTATGAAGGTCTCTAAAAGGCAAACGGGATTTTCTGTTAAATCCTGAAGACAATAGGGAGCCATTAGAGTTTATTGAAAGGGGAAGTGACATGAGCAGACCTACTCTTTAGGAAGATCACTTTGCTAGCTGAGTAGAATATGGACTGGAGTTGTGAGAGACTTCAGGCCAAGAGTAAAAACTAAGTTTTCTGAAACTGTTCAATGAACAGATGAAGATACAGAGAGTCAAGTGAGATAACATACAGAAAGCACTTCGCAGCAGTAACAATATAAAGCATCTACACTTTGTGTCACAAAAACTATAAATATTTATATAAGAAGTACTGATAAAATTGTCCCCTTGGAAGAGCTAGAGATCCTGCTCTTTGAAAGGCATGATGATGTGAAATGGAAATATCCTGCACCTTGGTTTAGAGTATCCTTAAGATGTTCTATAGCTGGTTTGGGGTCTGCTCATCATGTGATGAGAAGTCAAACAATTGATTGGTTGCAGAGCTGAAACAGAAATGCATTCAAAAGGCACTAGTCATCCAGGACTGAGCTTTGGCTGATCTCCTTGCCTGGATGGATTCTAGTGAGGGAGCTATGGCTGAAAAGGAAGAAACCTTGGACCTCTATTCTTTACCTTCTATTTATTTTTCCTGTGAAGGTGAAGGTGATTATAGTTAGCTATGATCTTATGAGTTTCAAAAGGTAATGAGTAGGGGCGGCTAGGTGGTGCAGTGGATAAAGCACCGGCCCTGGATTCAGGAGTACCTGAGTTCAAATCCAGCCTCATACACTTAACACTAGCTGTGTGACCCTGGGCAATTCACTTAACCCCAATTGCCTCACTAAAAAAAATTTATTTAAAAATAAAAAAGGTAATGAGTAAGCCATCAAAATCAAGGAGCTGGAATCCATACTGGTGTTTGCCAGAAGCTAGGTAATGAGGAGCTAAGTTCCAAATGACCTGCCTAGCCCAGTCGAGAATTGACAATTCATCCATCTACCATGCATACTTCATTTGAAAGTAAACTTGGTGGGGAGAATGCTATGTTGAAATGGTGGTAAGACTGGGTCCATTTTCCTCAGGGAACAAGATGGTATAGGTGAGAGTGCACACTATGTATTTGAGGAAAATGCACTTCTGTCCTTGCTATATCTTTTCAGTAAATATCTTTTTTGTGGGGCAATGAGAGTTAAGTGACTTGCCCAGGGTCACACAACTAATAAGTGTCATGTGTCTGAGACCAGAGTTGAACTCAGGTCCTCCTGACTCCAGGGCTGGTGCTTTATCCGCTGCACCACCTAGCTGGCCCTCAGTAAATATCTTTTGATGAAACTAATTTGGGGCAGCTAGGTGATGCACCGGCTCTGGAGTCAGGAGGACCTGAGTTCAAATCCAGCCTCAGACAGTTGACACTTACTAGCTGTGTGACCCTGGGCAAGTCACTTAACCCTAATTGCCTCACCAAAAACAAAAACAAACAAAACTAATTTATATTATTTGGATAATTGGGCGTGAGGTGCTAACCACCTTTCCCCAATAGTGGGGAAAATACACTGGAATATTTCCTTAAGCCTACATTATTAGAAAAGAACTCCCTTCCCCTCAACCTCACAGAGTTATTCTAGAACCATGATAAAAATGAAATTTCATTCTGGGAACTTAGAACAAACAGTTCATTTATAAGAAAATGGTATATTGGTTGAGGAGCAAAACAGATATGCAAAGGCCAACTTTATTATTTAGTGAATATTGAACAAGCTGCCCCTAAGCTCCACAACATTTATATACCTGTATCAATTACCTTTAGCCCTTGACTCAGTTCCACTCTCACCATTTGTTCATGTACTCCAAATTTACAAAATAGACTTGAGTATAGTGAGAACTCTAGAGTATCTAATCCTGAAATGGAAAACTGTTCTCTACTGAAAACATCAAACTCTTATAATAAACAATTGTCACAAATGATGGATATAGGAAACAGGGTCCTTTTCAAGAAAACAGTTTAAACCCACTATGGTTCTACCTAGTATGGCTCAAATCTAAATATGGCTTCCAAATTGAAGGGGGCATCAATTCAAAACATCTTATTAATGGTTATGTTCATGAATTAGAGGAGACGCATTCTTCATCATGCAGAAGCCTTCTCTAATTATATTAAAATGACATTTTGATTCAATAAGTATGAAAGTACTAATTCAAGTCAAGGAAATATAGATATGGAAGGCTTTAGGCTTGGATCCAAAGGACCAAGGAAATAAAGAGACTGAAATATATTCTTAATGCATGTCAAGGAAATATAGAGACTGGATTATTTAAGCTTGAATCTAAATGAACCAAAATACAAAGGCAATACTCATAAATTCCTTAGATTTGCCAAGTAAAGTCATGTAGAGCATAAAACTATCAAGAAGAAGGCTGTGATTTTTTGGGTCAAGAGAATAACTGGCATCCTGAAGTCAAAACTGAATGATAAGAACATGTCTAAAGCAACTAAATTCATGTGCAGTGTCGGTCTTAATGTACATTTTTGGAAATATACAATTGACCATAGTATATTTGGAATACATCCTAACAAAGACTTGCACAATATTAAGAAAGAATGGAGGGGGCAGCTAGGTGGTGCAGTGCCTAAAGCACCAGCCTTGGATTCAGGAGGACCTGAGTTCAAATTTGGCCTCAGACACTTGACATTTAACTAGCTCTGTGACCTTGGGCAAATCACTTAACCCTCATTGCCCTATCAAAAAAAAAAAGAGAAAGAATAGGACCTATCACCCTAAGACAACTGTGGAAAGATGAATACTTCCTCATCAAAACAAAAGAGGTGGATTAGTGTATACACACACACACACACACACACACACTTACAGAAATGTCTTATGAACAAGCATACTTCACTCTGCCAAACAATAGTAAATGCTGACTATAAAAACACATGATAGGGTTAGTCAAATCTAGTTTCTGTTTTGCTTCTTTATGGAGCCTATGAAATGGTAAAAATGCAAGATCAGAATCAAAGGGCCCTCCTTTGACAAAACCCACATGAACTCAACCAATACTATATCAAAAAGTAGGTATCAAGTAGATGGTTGAATAATGAATTTGGCCTTAGAAATGAAAAAATGTATTGCAGTAACTCAGTATCAACTTTAAACATCATAATTTTCATATGGATCATCCATAAAGAGGCTAGACTTAGTTATCAATGCAGATTTTTTCAAGAAGTTGATATAAAATGTGTAAAACATTATTATATCTGCAAAAATTAGCACCTACTATAAACCTCACAAGTTACTATCTAATAGCTACTGTGAGAATATTTTTTAAAGGGGATAGGTAGGGTAACCACACACATTTATTTTTACCCATCACACTACAATTATAAATTAGAATCTTAATCTCTTTTACAGACTAAAAAACAACTGAGAATTCAACCAATGAAATGCACTAGAAGTGGACTGTTATCACAGATAAATATATTGTTGCCCACAATTAGCCAAACATAGCATTTTTTCATAATAATTTAAGAATTGCATTTTACTAGCTATTGCTATATCAAATACTTATGATCTCCAAGCTACATATGTATGTGAAACTGAAGAAGAAATCAAAATCATGTGGGAATAAGATGAGTAACTTATTATCCACATAGTCTTGTCTATTACCTAGTACTGTAATTGTCACAAATATGTTTTCATTGAGACCACAGAAGATGAGTTTGTGTCTCAATACTTTTATTCAATTACAAAAAGTAGTTTTTCCCACCTCTGCAATAATCCACAGAGCATTAAGTATAAAATAATAATAGAAGAGCATTGACTTGTCTCAGAATAAATTCTATCTTGACTTCATTAACAATATAATAATGATATTAATACTACTAATAATCACACATGTATACATAAATGTACAAACATATGTGTACAGGTACATATGTGTATGTATATACACCTCATGGGTGTATATTATTAACCTCATTCTTATATTTTAATGGAGTTGAGATATACATATCTCATAAATATTACACATGTATATATTCAGGATATATAATTTTCAAGATATGTTGGGGCCAGAGATGTGTTGTTGTCTTGGATTTACTATGAGAGGCACTATGGGAAGCAAAGGGATAATTACTGGAAACTAAGACAATAGCCAGGATATTGAGCTTTGTGACCCCATAGGGTAGGAGTGAAGGTGAGGTGGCTGGGTAGGTATTTGGCTTATACCTCTTTTCTATAAGGAGCCTTTCCAAGCTAACTAAACAGAGTAGGAGCAGCAATTTTAAGAAGCCTGCTGTCCAGGGTCCTGAAACACTGGCTGAACTTGCAAGCTGATTTCCAAAGGGAAACAAACTTGCTATCAAGGAGCAAGGAACTATTATTAAAAGTCTTTGAAGTCAAGGGACTATAGTCTAAAGGAGAAAGAAAATAAATTGTGATTTATTACTTTGCTGAGGTGGCCAAAAGAGTCCTCTCTACCCTACCAACCCCCGTACACCCTTTCAAATACCAGGCCTTGGCTGATCTCACTTGGGATTGGACTGGAAAAGCTACGTTATTAGAAAGGGGAACAGAGTTGAATCTCATTTAAGAAATTGTTCAGCTGGCACTGGAGAGAGATAAGTTCATGCACCTCATTATTTGGTGTCAGGTAGTGTTTAGGAGCAGCTCTTGACAAAACAATGAAGTCTTACAGACTCATAAGATCTTAGATCAGGGAGAGACTTCTTAGAACATATAATGAAAGAGCTGGAAGGGACTTTGGATCACATCATTTTTGGACAAAAACATAGAATGTTTAAACTGAAAAGTATCTTAGGGACATAAAGTCTTAGGACACAGTGCATAGAGGGTTAGAGCTGGAAGGGACTTAAGGGCTCAAGTTATGCAATTAGAGTAGCAGAGATTTGGAAATAGAAGGGACTTTAAAAACGATCTCTTTCATGTTACATATGGCGAAAATAGGGCTCAGCCACTTTAAAGGAAGTACAAGATCTTCATTTAAAAAAAAATAGATACACAAACACTTGGATGAGAGAAGTGACTTTCCCAAGATCATAAAAGGAAGTCAATGGCTGCACAGGAACTAAAAACCACAGACCTGTCCTTCCTGCATTCCTATCTCTTCCTTTATGTTTCCCATTTCTGTTATGGTTCCCTTAGATCTCTCATAGAACCCATCTTCTCTAATAAATGAGGTGACCATCAGAAAACTTTTAAACTATTACAGTTGTCCAAATATAAAATTAATATCACCCCTGAGTCAGAATCAAAATCTGACTGTGGTCTGTAAGCCACAGGTCAGAGTCTTACTGTACTTAGCGATGGTCAGGACACATCTGGAACATTGAGTTCAGTACTGGTCGTAGCATTTTAGGAAAAAAAAAGTTGGAGAAGCTCATCCAGAGAAAAACAACAAAGGCTTATGAGGGGGGCTGGGGACTGTGCTGGGTGAGGATCAACTGAAGGAATTAGGCATGATTGATCTGTACAGTGCAAGACATTAGGTGATGTAAAATAACTGTCTTCAAGTATTTAGTGGGATGTCATGCACAAGGATTAGACTCTTTAAGAGGTAGAAACAGATTTTAGCTTCATGTAAGAAAAAAATTACTAATGGTTTCCCCATATGGATCTGTACTTTTTATCAGTGTAAAAGAACAACAGATATGTCTATAGTCTTAGAAAGTTGCCTGAGGTTATAAAGTGTAATTTAATTGCTCATGGTCACAGATTAGTTTGTGTCAGGGGTAGTACTTGAACCCTACTCTTCCTGGCTCTATCTGCTACATCATACCTACTTTCTTTTTCCAACAATTAGGTCTGCGCCAAAGTGCAATGTAGATGGGCTCACATATACTATTAGAAAGAAGCTCTCATCAGCATTTTCCAGGTAGAGTCTAGAAGATCCATTATTAGAATGTTTTTTATGAGATTCCTGTTCAGGTACAGATCAATGACCTCTGAGCCCTTCTAAACTCTCATATTCTATGATTTACATATTGACTGTTGTCTCCCAATTTCCAAAATTATGGAAATATTGCTAGTGGGGAAAACAGAGCTATCAAGGACTTGGTGCAACCATTCTGACTCTATAGTAAAGTCACTTACTATTACTGCAGCTTGAGGGACTTGCCCTCAAATAAAGTGTAGTCTTATCCCATGTAATTATGATATTGCTTGTTGCTGCTCATAGAAATCTTATTTCCCCTAGGTTCTGCTGTATTCTGGATTGGGAAGGTTTTTGAGTAAGGACTCTCCAAGGAATGAGGTATCACAGAAGCATTCATGGTTGTTTCAGATAACATAGTGTATGCAACCCTTGAATAATTATTTATGAATGCTTATGAATAGAGAGGTCATGTAGTTTGGTAGAAAAACAACTGGACTTTCAGTCAGTTCAAGCTGTGGTTCTGACACTAAGAGGTTTATTACCTTGGGCATTCACTTTATTCCTCTGAGTTTTGATCTACTTATCTTGTGTTGGATAGGAATCATTGGAATTTGATCATGTAAAAGCAATATGATAAAGTGGGTGGATCACAGATGGTGTAAGACCAAATCTGACACGAGCTACCTGAATTTGAACAAGTGACTGGCTGTCTCACCTCAATTTCCATAAAATCCAGTGCTTAGCACAGAGTCTGGCACATAGTAGATGCTTAATAAATGTTTATTTATTGACTGATAAATGGAGATAATGCCTATAGCACTTAACCTCACAGGATTGTTCTATGAATCAAATAAGTGAATATAGTTGTGTACATATATGCTTATGTATATACAAAGATATATTAACTCATATATATATGTATATATATATATATAGATGTACATAGGTTATATTCACTCAATTAATAGAGAAAGAGAGAGTGAAAGAGTTCTTTTCAAATCTTAAGGCATAATAGAATTGTCAGTTGTTGCTGTTTTTATTGTTGTTGTTGTCATTGTCATGTATTCCATGGCCCTTATTTCACAATTGAGGTCCCAAAAAAGTTAAACTGCTTACTCCAGGTCATACATATAGCTAATAAATCACCTGATTCCAAATACTGTGTTCTTTCCATTAAATGGGAGGAATAACCTCTCCCCTGTGTACCTGAGAGGGATTTGGAGGAGGATCAAATGAGTTAATGAATGAAAAGTATTTTCTAAGTGCAGAGTTCTAAGCCCTTAGTCCTGTATTCCCAATTTCCCTCCAAATCTCCTCCAGGATTCAGGGATGAAATTGACCAGTTCACCAGAGGGGAGAGTGACCAGAGATGCCTCTGGCTGGTTCCCACACTTCTTTTCTCTTCCACAGTCAATGGCTCTGTAAGCAAACTCAGCGCTTGACACAGCTGAGTAGCCCAGGCTTTATTTAGCTACAGATTGCACTGGGGAAAATTTGTGTGAAGAATGTCAAGGACGAAATAAGGCAGCAAAGATACTCTGTCCCATTACCATCACCCCCAACCTTCCCCTCAGCCCAGCTTCCTCTTTCCATCTGAGTTCCTTTCTCTGGGACCCTACTGCATCAATCTCTGTGTTGTGTCCTCTAATCATGTGCTACCCCAATTCCGCCCTTGATTGCCAGTGACAGGAAAACAAAGAGCACAGCTCCCTAGCTCTCCAGCCCAACCCAGAGATGCTCACATTCCAAGAAAGGACTTGATTGTCCTTGCCTGTTGAAGTTTAGGTCCAGACCTCAAACCTCTAAACTTCTCCATATCTCTCATAAATAAAAACCAATATACCATTTTATCTTTGTTATTCATTGGTATTAGGGATCAAAACACCTTTCTTTCTCAGCTTCTCCCAGTGTAAACCTTTTGCCTCTCTGCTGCCTCCTCCCCTTTCCAGTATCTGCTCTTTGTCTTGCTTCCTTTTCTTTCCCCCTTTTTTTTCCTTCTCTCTCTCTCCCCTATCCCTCTCCTTATTCATCTCTCTTTCTCTCTCTCTCTCCCTTTGCCATTTCCCCTTCTCCTATTTTTCTCCTTTTTCCTCTTTTCTTTTCCTCTTCATTTCTTCTCTCTTCTTAGTATCTTCTCCCTCTTTCTCTCCCCTCACTTTCCCTCCTCTCTCTCATTTCTCTGTCTTTTCTATTTATCTCCTTTTTCTTACCATCTTTGTCCTTCCTCTTCCCCTTTCCCTCCATTTTTCCTCTCATTCATCTTTGGCCCCCACTTTTCTCCATGCTTTTCCCTTCTCCCTTATTCTCTTTCTCACTTTTCTCTTATTCTCATAAAATCTCCAAGTAAAAAATTCCAAGTCCTTTAAAAGCACATCCTATTGATTCTGAGCTATCCCCTTCCCTCATTTGTTGTTCAGTCTTATTCAGTTGTGCTTGACTCTTCATGTCCCCATTTGAGGTTTTCTTGGCAAAGATACTGGAATAGTTTACCATTTCCTTCTCCATCTCATTGTACAGATTAAGAAACTGAGGCAAACATGGTTAAGTGACTTGCCCAGGGTGACACAGGTAGTATGTGTCTGAGGCCAGATTTGAACTCAGGAAGATGAATCTTCCTGACTCTAGGTATGGCACTCTGTCTACTTTGACACCTAGCTTCCCTTATAATGCACCCCGTAATTTACTTCCCCAGCTGTGTATTTCAGATCCCCACTGGGCTTGACCCTTTCAGCTCACTTACGTAAGTCCCACATGACCAAACAATCCCCTTCTCCCCTACCAAAATGTATTCATTGAGCTAATAACCAAAGACTCTGGCCTGACCCATTGGCTCTGGGGCCCTGGAATCACTTTTTCTCTTATAAGTATTGCTGCATTTGCTGAAGTTTCTCCCCCCAAACTCCAAACCTCTCCTGCTTCTGGGTTTGTTTACTAAATGTGTTTAACCTCTTTGGACTCCTGTTAAATGAGCTCCAGTCAAATTCACTTCACACTATTTTACATCAGGCCTCCTTGCAAGCTGCAGAGAGAAGATTGCCGTTAGAGCAATTAACCTACTTCCTCACTCTCTCCCTTTTGTTCATCTCCCTTCCAAGAGGGCTCTCTTTTCATTGATCCTTTCCATTGCATGCACCCTAATACAGACCCTATGTTCCCCTAACTAGGATTATTGTTACAACTTTCTAATGGATCTCCCTGCTTCTAAGGGAAAATCTCCTGTCTAATTCATCCTTCCTTTTTCCTAATGTCCAGGTCTGACCCTGGTACAGAATAAACTACAAATGTGCAAATGCCTTAGCCTGGCATCTGAAGCCCTGCATAGTCTGGATCCCACTAGCCATATCTCTTATTGCCTCCTTGTTTCAGCAAAACCAGGCCATAGGCTGTTTCATAGCTAGAGGTCTGAGGTTCAGGTCATGCCTCTGCTGCTTATACTTGCGTGACTTTGCAAAAAATCACTTCAATTCCCAGTTCACTTATCTGTAAAATGAAGAGCTTCTGCAGCTCCTAAATCTAGGAAACTATGACTATCATCCAACATTATTCTACCAGACTTAGAATGAATTTCCTTTTCCTCAATTTAAATTCCTCTTTCTCCAAGGCTCAATTCAAATGCTTTGCTTCTCTATGAAGTTTTACTTAATCTCTCCAGTTTAAAGTGTTTTCTCCTTTGAACATTTCGAGGACTTTGCCTGGATATCTCCTTTCAATCAATCAACCAACAAGAATTTGTTATGTGGTAAGCACAAGATATACAAGTAAAAAAAAGAAAGAAAGAAGGAAAGAAAGAAGGAAAGAAAGAAGGAAAGAAAGAAAGAAAGAAAGAAAGAAAGAAAGAAAGAAAGAAAGAAAGAAAGAAAGAAAGAAAGAAATCCCAGTTTCAAAGTTTTGTCTTACCTGATCTCATTTATCTGGAGATTTCCACATCCTCCCTATCACAAGCTACTTGAGGTTGAGGGTTGGGTCATTTTTTTTTCATCTTTGTACCACCAAGCCTGAGCTTGACAGTCTTAGGCACAGTTAGCCTAAATTGGGGTTGGGTGAGAAGGGTTGATCAAAGGAGCTCCCTAATCAACTTGATGAGCCTCCAAGGCAGGTGGAATTTTATCTGGGACTTTTTAAAGCACCTCAAGGGAGTTTCCCAATCAACGACTTTTACATAGACACTTAAATGTTGGTTGAATGGAATTAGAAGCTGACATCTTGGATTCTTCTCATTATAGATAAAGAGCTGGAAAGAAGCTCAGACCATTTATTCCAACATCTTCGTTTTACAGATGAAAAAACCGAGAAGGTCAAGAGCAGATATTACTCGCCTAAAGTGCATGGGTAGTAAACAATCAATTTAGGATTTGAACCCATGTCTTTGTCTCCAAATACATGGTAATTGAACCCATGATAGGGGATCACCAAGTGAAAGAGTATAGAGAGAAAAGAGAGCAACACCCAGAACAGATAATTGGGGGACCCTCCTAATAAGTGAGCAAACTAGGGATGAAAATCCAACAAAGGAGATATATTAGGAGTGATCAGACAGGTAGGAGGAAAACCAAGAGATATCAATGTCACTAAAGCCAGAGAGGAGAAAGCACCCAGGAGGAGAAAACTACCCCTATTTGATGTTTTCTTGACAAAGACATGGGAATGGTTTGCCATTTACTTCTGCAGCTCATTTTATAGAAGAGGAAACTGAGGCAAACTGTGTTAAGTGACTTGCGTAGGGTCACACAACTAATAAGTGTCTGAGGCGAGATTTAAACTCAGGAAGAGGAGTCTTCCTGACTCCAGGCTCAGCACTCTATCCACTGTGCCACCTAGCTGACCCTTAGTATCCTTGGCTTACTTCAAGACAGTCCAAACATCACCTTCCTCAAGATGTCTTATTCGGTTATCCTAGCCAGTAGTGCTTTTCCTCTCTAAGGTGCCTTCCATGAACTCAGTATTTATCTTGTATGTACATATTTCTGTATGTGTTATCTAGCCTGAATATAAGCTTGAAGAGCAAGGGCTCTTTTGTCTTTTCTTTGTATCTTCAGACCTTCTTGGGACCATTTTTTGGGGTGGCAGGGCAATGAGGTTTAAGTGACTTGCCCAGGGTCACACAGCTAGTAAGTGTCAAGTGTCTGAGGCCAGATTTGAACTCAGGTCCTCCTGAATCCAGGGCCAGTGCTTTATCCACTGCACCACCTAGCTGCCCCCCTTGGACTATTTTTAATAGAGTGTCTCAGTATAAAGTGATGAAGCATCAGGCATTTGGGCAAGGAAGTAAAAAATTACTGTATGATAAAGAGAAGTTGCACTAGATGAATTCTGAGTTCCCTTCCATTAAAGGAGTCTATGACCCATCTTCCTGAGTTCAAATCTGGCCTCAGACACCTACTAGCTGTATGACCTTGAGAAAAATCACAACCCTGTTTGTTTTGCTTTCCTCATCTTAAAATGAGCTGGAGAATGCAATGGTAAACCACACCAGTATTTTTGCCAAGAAAACCCTAATTGGGATCACAAAAAGGTGGGCACAACTGAACAACAACAATCACAACCACCACCATCACAACCTCAACAACAACAAAAAGATGTTTTTATACTGGATAGCAGAGGGAGAGAAGGTCAAATAGGTAAAATAGACTATATCATGGTGGTACTTGAATGATAGAACAAAAATTCTGAATTTCATCCAACACACATTAGAGAACCATTTTGATACCATCCTCCCCTCATATGTGAACACTAAGGTTCTCCAGATGAATATGTCATGCCCTCAGTTGGTACAGAATTGCCTGGATTCATAGCCTATTGAAAGAGTTTGGCCTAACCATTCACAAACAAAACCCAAGTAGATGAAGAATGCCTGTGGTCTAGATCACGGGTCAGCAAACTGTAGCCTGTTTGGCCAAATCCAGTCCACTGACTGTTTTTGTATGGCTCATGAACTAAGAATGGCTTTTTATATTTTAAAATTTTATAGCATTTAACTTGGAAAGTCTTACATGAACTGATGCTGAATGAAGTGAGCAGAACCAGAAGAACATTGTACATACTAATACAAACACTTGGCTCTTCTTAGCAGTGCAATGATCCAGGGCAGTTCCAAAAGACTTATGATGGAAAATGCTCTCCACATCCAGAAAAAGAACTATGGAGTCTGAATGTATATTACTATTTTCACTTATTGGTTGTTATTTTTTTTCTTTCTTGTGATTTTTTTCCTTTTGCTCTGATTCTCTTTCAGAGCATGACTAATGCAGAAATATGTTTAATGTGATTGTACATATATAACCTACATCAGGTTGCTTGCTGTCTTGGGGAGGGGGGAAGGAGGGAGAAAAATTTAAAACTAGAAACCTTATAAAAACAAATGTTGAAAACTATCTCGACATGTAACTAGAAAATAATAAAATACTTTTATGATTTTAAAAAATAGCCTTGTTGGGTTTTTTTTTCTATTTTGAGGTTTTGCATCACTGCTCTGATTTTTTCTCTTGTAACAGGATTAATGCAGAAATAGGATTAATGTTATTATGTGTATTGTGAGATTTAAAATTGGATATTAGATCATAAATCTCCCCTACTTAACCTTTCCCTTAATTTATCTCCCAAACTAGTAAATGGAAGCAGGTTTTGGTTTTCTAGATAGACCTTTTTATTTATAGTTATGATAGTCACAAGGTGATGTTGGTTAGAAGGATAGGAAAGTAGAAACACAATACAAATCGTCTTAAGTCTAAGCTTAGTCTATATTCCTTATAACAACTCACCAAACCGACAAGGCCACCAACCGACAAGGCCACCAACCGACAAGGCCTCCTTTGGAGAGAGAGAGTCCGTGCCGCGCCGTCAGGAGTCCCGCCAAGCAGGCAAAAAGGCCTCTCTCCTTTTCTCCACCCCGGAAGTAAAAAAAAACCCGGCAGGCAGTCTGACATGCGCAGCAGGCGCACTGTACCTGGCAGGCAGTCTGACATGCGCAGCAGGCGGACTGTACCCGGCAGGCAGTCTGACATGCGCAGCAGGCGGACTGTTCATCTCCTCCCCAAAAGGGTGGTCCTTGAAAAACTGGCGTCTTTCAGTTATCCTAACCGACTGTTAAAAACTTTCATATTTTACCACAGTATATATATATATATGTATATAGATATATAGATATAACCTATATCATATTACCTGCTGTCTAGGGGAGGGGGAGGGAGGGGATGGAGGGAGAAAAATCTGAAATTGTAAAGCTTGTATAAACAAAAGTTGAGAACTATCTTTACATGTAATGGAAAAAATAAAATACCTTATAGGTAAAAAAAAAATAGCCTTGACCCTCAAGCTGTAATTTGTCCACCCCTGGTCTGGATTATGGCCTACAATTAGATTGACAATCTATAAAGCTTATCCATGGGGTGGGGGGGCATGTGTCTTGGGCAGACTATACATGTAAATATATGTATACACATATATACAAATGGATGACTTGGATCCATAATTAAACAAGAGGAAGAGAGTATACTCTTCAGGAAACGGCAAATCTTCTTTAGTGACCTCAAATTTGTCTCAGAAACAATGACATTTTTTTTGTATCAGTATTCCACTGTTGTTGTATGGCTGCAAGTCACTGAATTCTATGACCTCTGAAGAATTTAAAATGAGTGTCTTCCAAAGGACAACTGGGAGGCACATGGTATGTGTGGGCAGGCTGAAACACATAAATAAGGAACTTTGAGAAATGCGTAAGTAAAAAAGAAGATGGTCTAGTCATGTGGATGGCCCTTCTGCAGTGAACTGATGTTGATGAGAATGATGGTGATGATGTTCATGGTGGTGCTTATTGTGATGATGTTGGTGGTGGTGGTGATGATGACAGAGTACTTTAAGGCTTGCAAATAATTAGTTTATCTCATTTAATAAAACTGAATTTGTGGGAGTACAGATAAGAGTCACTTGAGATCAGCATGCAGTATGGCCGAGTTGCAATCTACTTGTTGGAGGAAATCTCCAAATTTGTGAAAACACAACTTGACAATACCACTACCAGGTCTGAATCCCAAAGATATTTTTAAAAGGAGTGGAACCTATTTGTACAAAAATATTTATAGCAGCTCTTTTGGGGATGGCAAAGAATTAGAAATTGAGGGGATTCTCCCAATTGGGGAATAGCCAAACAAGTTTTGGTATATGACTGTGATGGAATATTATTGTGCTATAAGAAATGGTGAGCAGGTTGATTTCAGAAAAACCTGGAAAGACTTACATGAACTGATGCAAAGTGAAGTGAGCTGAACTAGGTGAACTCTGTACACAATAATAGCAATATTGTACAATGAACAACTATCAATGACTTAGCTAGTCTCAGCAATACAATCATGCAAGATAATCCCAAAGTGACTCATAATGAAAAATGCTATCATGAAAATGAACCTTCCTGATTCCAAGCCCAGGGCTCCATATACAGCACCACCTAGTTGCCCAAAGTCAGGAAGACCTGAGTTCAAATCCAGCCTCAGATACTTACTAGCTTTGTCTCTCTAGGCAAGTCACTTAACCCTGGTTGCCTCAGTTTTCACATCTGTAAAATGAGTTGGAGTAGGAAATGGCAAACTATTCCAGTATCTTTGATAAGAAAATGTCAAATGGAGTTACAAAGAGTCAGACTCGATTGAAACAACTCAATGATTGTTGGATGGTTATTGTTGTTACAGATGAGAAAACTGACACTCAGAGGCAAAATGATTGTCCAAGGTCTCCCAACTAAGAATTAGATGAGGTGCAACTGAAGCTCATCTTCTGACTCTAAAACTAGGTCTCCTTCTGTTATAGCATGCTTCAATCAATCTATAAGCATATATTAGTTGCCTACTGTGTGCAGGATGCTGGAATTTCTTATAAGAAGTCCCCTACTCTACAGAAGTTCTTCCTGTAGTTCGCACGAGTCCAACCTGATCTTCCCCCTCATATCTCAAGGCAATCCCTCCTGCCCCCAAAATGATGCTGGGCTTCCTGCAAGGTGGCACTTCCATGATTCCTAAGCAGGCTCTCTCCTTTAGTGATGCCCATGACACTTATTTTCCTTAATATAGTCGATTCCCACAGAAATAAAATAATTGAACTAGGTCAGAGATCTAATAATAACCTGAGCCTCCATCTTGGCATCATCTTCAGTTAAGTCAATGAGCTCTTCATCTGGCAGAGGCTTTGAGGGGAAACTTTCTGTGGCCCAGTTAAGCACACTCCACCCCCGGGCTGTGCAACCACCTCATCTTTGCAGATCAGACAGCTATCAAAAGCTATGGACTTGGATTAGATTCATAGATAGGACTGAGAACTGAAAGAGAACTTATTTTAGGGATCACTAAGTCCACACTCTTCATCCTTTTACAGATGAGGAAATGGAGGGTTAGGGTGAAGTGACTACACCAAATATATAGCTGGTTTAAGTAGTAAAACAGGGATTCAAACCCAGGTCTTCTCACTTCAATTCCACTGATACCTTATGGGGCCTCATCATAATTTCAGAATAGAGCCGCTTCATTTTGGCTGATGTCAGGTTTGACAGTACTTTCAGAGCAAATACGGGAATTTTAATGAGAACCAGAGCCTCACTTTCATTTCCCATTGCCTATTTGGCCATATCAAGGCTTCTAAGATTGGCATTCTAGGACCTATATAATCCATCATCACTCTCTGGGCTTGTGGATTGGTAACAGGAGCCTAGAGAGACAGGATTACATAGTGGCTAGCAATCTAGACTGCCTAGGTTCAAACCCTGCTCCCCTACACTTGTTAACCATATGGTTGCTAATCCATATAACTTTTGGAATAAACAAACAAACCACTAGCTCAGTTTCCCCATCTATAAAACAAGGGAGTTAGACTAAATTATTTCTGTTTTTTTTAACTTCTTTGTCCAAGATCATCTAGTCATCTTCCCATTGCCCCATTCAAAAGATGAGAAAACAGAGGCTTAATGTACTTTGCCCAAGATTACACAGCTAGTAAGTTGTAGAACTAGAACTCACAACCAAGTCTTCCGTACTCCAAGTCTAGCATTCTAGCCACTATGCCACATTGCCTCATACTGCCTATCCAAACTACTCTTCCCTCCCTATAATTGACCCTACAAAACACCCAGTTAGGCCATTTTCCAGGATGCTGCACATTTATTCTCACCTCCAGGCATTTGCACAGAATATTTTTTTACCACCTAGAATGCCTTCCTCCTTCTTTCTGCCTATCTAAAATTGACTTCTTCTTCTTTTTTTATTTTGGTAAGGGGTTAAGTGACTTGCCCAGGGTCACACAGCTAGTAAGTGTTAAGTGTCTGAGGCTGAATTTGAACTCAGGTCCTCCTGAATCCAGGGCTGGTGCTCTATCCACTGTGCCACCTAGCTGCCCCTGACTTATTCTTCAATTAAAATCCCTTTTCCTTCAGGAAACTTTTTCTGACCACTCTGCTACACTTCCCTACTTCACTTTCCCCTTCCTGATTTCTCTGAGCCAAATAATAGTTGATGCTACCAATAACCAATGCATTCAGTTATCAGACTGATAAATTAGTCTTAGATATAGGATACCTGGAGTTTCGAAAAGCATTTGACAAAGTAATCACCTCTTCTCTTGATAATGCTAATCAAACATCCCTTTAGTAATATCATGAGAGACTTAAGAACCAGCATGGCTTTCTCAAGAGCTGGTCATGCCACACTAATCTAATTTTCTCTTTTGGCTGTTACTAGACTATCAACTGCCTTGTTGAAATCCACATATACTGTGTCTAAGATATCCTCTTGATCTATCAGAGCCTCTCCACTATCCTTGTGGTCAAACTGAAGAAACCTGAACCTCTTGGTTATACAAATAAATAGATTAGGAGCTCGCTGAATAACTGGACCCATAGAGTGGCTTTATGCCAATTTAGAGGAAAGTCTCTAATGGAGTGTCTCAAGGATCTTTACTTGACTTTGTGCTGTCCGACATATTTATCAAAGACTTGGGTAAAGGTATAGAAAAATGCTTTTCATATTTACAGATTACACAAAACTGAGATTCGTCTGACCTAACAGAACCACCAGAATTGATATCTAAAAAGATATTGACAGGCTAGAACAATGAACTGCATTTGACAAAATGTAAAGTCATATAATTGGATTTACAAAGCTCGATTCACAAGTATGAGATGGCAAATGCATGACAAGGCGATGGCTCAACTGGATTGAGTGACAAAGAATTTGGGGGTTTAATTACTAATAATAGTAGCTGGTATTTAAATTGAACTTTGAGTTTTGGTAAGCACTTTACAAATATGATCTCCTTTGATCCTCGCAGAAATCATGGGAGGTAAATCCTATTATTATTATTTCATGTTTACAGATAAAGAAACTGAGGCAGCCAGTGAGTAAGTGACTTGCCCAGGGTCACACAGCTAATAAGTTTATGAGGCAATATTTGAACTCAGTTCTTCCTCATTTCATATTCAGCATTCTATCCACTGAGCCCTACAGTTGCCCTTTTTTCCCCCATAGTTGCCTTTTCAAATATTTGAAAGTCTGTCTTTGAAATACTGTTCAGGACTGTGAGGTGATAGTCCTACTTCCCTTTATCCTGAATATTGTGCTCAGTTATCAGTGTCCCATTTTAGTAAGGGCATAAACAATCTGAAGATCACTCAGAGGAGGGCAAGAAGGACTGTGAAGGGTCTCCAAATTATATCACCATAAAGATCAGCTTAATTACCTGGGAATACATAGTCTGGAAAAAAGAGAAGACTTGCACAGAGGTCATCATCTCTGCCCCCAAGGACCTGAAGGAGACATACACATGCAGATTGTGGACTTGTTTTGTTCACATATATATTTGGTACAAAAGATGTTTTCTTTTTGAGGAAGGCTGGAGATGAGTTGGTGAGTAGTGATAAAGACCCAAAAACAAAGAAACATCAATTTAAAAGTACACAGAGTAGCAGCTAGGTGGCGCAGAGGATAAAGCATTGGCCTTGGATTCAGGAGGACCTGAGTTCAAATACAACCTCAGACACTTGACACTTAACTAGCTGTGTGACCCTGAGCAAGTCACTTAACCCTCATTGCCCTGCCAAAAAAAAAAAAAAAAATGTACACAGAAGAGGGAAGTTCCAAAGGTGACAATCAGGACAATTTTGTTACCACTTTGGGAGATTCAATATATACTTTAAGAATAAACAACCACATAACATACATTCACAGTCTCATTTGAAATTCTCTTTTTTGTTCTTTGTATATTGAAATACTTGTTTGTTGATGACCGTTAAATTCACAATAAAAAGAAAATATATCTAATAAAGAAGCATTTGAGGTTTTTTTTGTATGGCTCCAGAGGCCCCAGGACTAGGAACAGTGAGGGAAATGCAAAAAGGGGGGGGGGGGAATGAAATTCATATAGGGAAAAATTTCCTGACAATGTATTCTATAAAAGTAGAAGGGGGCTTTCTGCATTCCCCTTCTCTAGAGGTCTTTGAGAGGTTGCATAATTATTTATAGAGTATGATGTAGGGGAGATTTTTATTTAGATATGTGTTGGATTAAATGACCTCTGAAGAGACTCCTTACATAGAAATTCTTCAATTCTATTTCTGGGAGATTAGACTTGTTCTTCCTGGTCCCCAAGAATAGAATTGAGGTGGGGGGAGGCGGTGTGGGGTAACAGGGAGGTGAATTTTGGTTCAGTATCACAAAGATCTTCCTTACATCTAGAAGTTTCCTAAAATGGAGTGTCACTTCATTAGGTAGTGAGTTTCTGGTCATCAGTGGTGTCCAAGCGGAAGTGGAGTGGCAACTTCTCATATGTTGAAAGGGGATTCCTGCTGCAAGTAAGGGTTTCTGAGATCCCTGTAAACATAGATTTTCTTACAATTTGGCACCATGCTAAGATCAATGTTCCTCTATTATCCTCTAATAATATCAAATGAGAAGTATATAAAGCATATATATATATATATATATATATATATATATATATTAAATAACACAGTGCTGGGCACATCTTAGACATTTAATAAAAGCTTGTTCCCTTTCCCTTTTCCCTCTAATTACTTAATGGAGAGTGCATCTAGCTCTCTTAGTAAACCGTGTCTTTAAGGCAGAGATATCCTGTTTTTGACTTTTATATCCCTTATAGTCTTGAATAGTGCTGGGCACACTGTAGAGGCTTAATAAATACCTATGGAATGGAAGGGAAATGGAATATAATTATAATAGCCCAGGATCAAATATAATTAGAATCAAATGAAATAGAATTCGAAAGGAATTGGAATGAAATGGAATATAATGGAATTCAGTCTGGCTCAGTCATTTAGTATGATTCTCAGTCTCCTTAAAAACATAGGTGTCAACTCAGTTTGGTTTGAGGAATAGAATTAGGGTTCCTCGATGGAGTTCTCTCTCTAGTTCAAGTCAGGGCTGGCTTGACTTATAAGCAGAATGACTGCCTTGTGTGCCATGATTTAAAGCACACTGACTCATCACTAACCCCAAATTATCTGGCTTGAAACTTCCACTGCTAGAATAATTTCTCTGTTTTAAAGTATTGTGTCTCTAGAAGGCCACTGTTACAAAGCAATTTTGTTGATTAGAATCTGCAACACATTTAACAAGCCCATTATCACCCAAACACAGATTAGTTTATTAGGTTCTAGCCTGGAGGGTGGCCCTGAGGGAATGAAATTTGGTTTTAATTGGATGGGGAGTTCCTAGGAGGCTAGAAACAGCAGATCAGTTAGGGCACTTGAGTTGGGTGAAATGGGATGCTGGGAATTAGATGAAAATGGGTCCAGTAGATGCTCAGCCAGAAATTTGTTGTGCAGCCCTTAGACAAATTATTTTCCCTCTCTGGTCCTCCGTTTTCCTCATCTTAAAGTGAGTGGGTTGGACACTCCCGGTCTCCTCCAGATCTAACAGTCTATGTTCTAAGGTTTTTCCCATCTGTAATGGTCACATCCTAACGTCCCTTTCAACTCCGTTGTTCTAGGATTGTGGGTTCTCAACATTTCCTCTCCAGATGCCTTTGTGGCGTGCTGTCTCTCCCTCCATCGGCTTGGTCTGTATATCATGATTTACTCTAGTTAGGAGAGGAGACCAAATTACATGTCTCTTCTAGTTTCCTTGGCAACCACGGGTACCTCATTATCTCTCAATCAGCCTGTGGCTAATCTTCCTCTCCACCCCTCTCTTGCCCTTGCTACTGAGGGCATGGATCACCCCTTATTCTGGATCCCCTGACCCATCAGGCAAGCACCAGGAGGATGACAGCTTCTGCTTTTGACTTCTCCAAAGCATAGAACTTTAATGGCTCCCTATTCCTATTGGGCTGAGTTCAAATTTTCCCCCACACATTGTAGAGGTGGTGCTTTACAATGAGGTGCCACTCTGCCTTTCTAGACTTATCTCGCAGGTTATTCTCCCTTATGTACTCTAGAAAGGTAGCTCACCCTGTATGATAGGCCTCCTCACTGTGCTCTGTCATCTCTCCTTCACTCTCTCTTTCCTTGTGAAACTCGAGGAAATTGTGGGTTGTATTTTCATGGGTAAGTAGAGGAAACTTCTCCCTCTCTCTGCTCACCTCCAAAATCAGGTTCACAAATACTTCCTTGCTGACCACTGATTGTTGTTGTTTGTCCTTCATTCTCAGAGGACCGTGACATTGGAGTGATGTCATGATTTGCAGTGTATTGTATTTAAGTGAGGGAGGGCTGTGAAAGGTCACCAGCCTCACTCCTCTAGAGCCATCTGGGTCCAGTGGCAAGATATACATCATGATGCCTGGAGATGACCCTGGATATTTGAGGCAATAGGGGTTAAATGATTTGCCCAGGGTCACACAGCTAGTAAGTGTCAAGTGTCTGAGACTGGATTTGAACTCAGATCCTCCTGACTCCTAGGCCAGTGCTCTATCTACTGCACCACCTAGCCGCCCCTAAGTAGGATTTACCTTTCACTCCACAGTGAGAGAGAGAAAGATTTGAATGCCAATCATCCTGGGCAAGGCCATCCATTGGGAATTCAAGAAGCCCAGCATGGCCTTAGGGGTGTGTGGAGCCCAAAGTCAAGCCTAGACCATACTAGGGACTCAAGACAGATCTAGAGGGTGAGTAGCCCTGTGTATACTTAAGGAGTTTGACCACTTTGTTTAGTGCCTGACATATAATCAGCACTTTGTAAATACATGTTTATGGATTGATTTATTGATTGAGGAAGCCATGTTATTCTGAGGGGAGTGTAGGACCTAGGGTTTGGGGGTATGTGTATCCAGAACTGTTTCCAAGGGTACTTAAGCCTGGGATAGGCAGCTAGAGGGCAAAATGAATAGAGTACCAGGCTTAAAGTAAGTCAGGAAGTTTCATCTTCATGAGTTCAAACCTGGCTTCAGACACTTACTAGCTATGTGACCGTGGGCAAGTCACTTAACCCTGTTTGTCTCAGTTTCCTCATCTACAAAATGATTTGTAGAAGGATATGGCAAACCACTCCAGTATCTTTACCAAGGAAACCCCAAATGGGGTCACAAAGAGTAGGACATGACTGACATGACTGAACAACAAGCCTGGGACGTCCCCTGGGAAGATCACCCTGTGGGTCCCTCTTCTTCCTCAATATTTGTATTTGACTGAAATCATGTCAACAATGCCTTCCAAAGATTACCTTGAAGTCATAGAATCTCAGAGCTAGTCAGGTAACCACCCAGGTTGTACCTGAAGACATCCAGTGATGGGAAGATCACCTCCTGGGGCAGCCCTTTCCACTCTGGGGAAGCTCAGGTGGTTAGGCTGACTGAAATCTGTCTCCTCCCCTCCTCCCCTCCTACACTGCTCTGCGCTCTGCCCTCCGGGTCTAAGCAAAGCAAGTCTAATCCTTTTGCCCAGGCAGGCCCTGCGGAGAGTCCCTTCCCACAGTCGCCAGCCACAGTGCTAATTTATGCGCCACCATTCTGGGGTCTGCACATGGGAAGAATACTTATTCTCACATCCCCGCCCGCCTGTTCCGTGGCTGGGAAGCTAACTTGATTAGGGAATGCAGATGAAGTCCCATCATTATGCAAAGCCCTTCTCCCTCTTTCATGAATATGAGATATAGGGGGGCGGGGTAGGGAAGGAGGAGAGACAGAGTTCCAGGGCTGACTCTGGAAGAAGAGGGGAGGCCCAAAAAGGAGCAGAACAACTTGGAGTGCTGTGTTCTTGGGGTCAGGTCCAGGCACCACATTCAGAGACAAGCTCTGTTCAGTTGAACTGGAGAGCTGCAGCTGCTTCCCTCAGGCAGTCACAGCCCAGTCCAAAGATAAACACAAACAGCAGAGGTGGCCCCTCAGATCCCTCAAGTGACCACAGCCCAGCTGCATGAAATGACGGTCCAAAGATAAACCCAAACACTACATGTGGTACCTCAGATTCTTGGGGTCAGTCCTCATGGAACAGTTCTTAAGCACTGATGGGAGTGACCTGACACACACAATTGGGGGGAGGGGTGGTTTATGACAACAAAGTCCCTAACTTCCCAGGCTAGAAACATCACCTTATCGAATTTAAGGCTTTAACTCCTCTGGGAGTATTTCTTTCTGTTTGAGATGTAAATGACTGTTAAAGGGCTTAGTGTCCTTTTTTTTTTTTTTTTGTGAGGCAATTAGGGTTTAGTGACTTGTGCTGGGTCACACAGCTAGTAAGGGTTAAGTGTCTGAGGCTGAATTTGAACTCAGGTCCTCCTGAATCCAGGGCCGGTGCTCTATCTACTGCGCCACCTAGCTGTCCCAACGGCTTAATGTCTTAACTAGTCCCTGGAGACTTTGCATCCCTACAGGGAACCAAAACAAGGGATAATCTCACATCTTTCTTGTTTTCTCTGAACTTGGATTCAGATGACTCGGGTTCCAACACTATACTCTGCACTGTCTAGCCGTGTGGTCAAGCAGCTCTCTTTTTTCTCAGCCTTTCTCTTCACCAGGAAAGGGGGAGAGTTTCTACGTGGTGAATATCTGGAATAATAAGATGTTAGAGCCAGAAGGAGCTTCAGAGATCAATCCAGGCAGCTTGAATCTTACCACAGCAGACCCTATAGAGTCATTACTTCAGTGACTCCCTACATCTAGAATTATATTTAGAATTGAATATATACACTCCTCTGCTTGGTATTCAAAAATTCAATCTGGCCTCAGTTTACCTTCCAAACTTTATTACTGGAAACAGTAGAGGCAATAAGGTGGCTTATTCAAATTCTGTCTCAGTTACATCTGGGTGACCCTGGACAAGTCACTTCAACTTCCCTCAGCCTCAGTTTCCTCCTCTGAAAAATGGGAATCATAATAATAGCACCTACCCTACAGGGTTTTGAGGATCAAATGAATTAATTTTTGGTAAAGTACTTTGCAAACCTTAAAGCGATATATAAATACTAGCTATAAGTATCTCTAAGATCCCTTCTAACTTTAACATTTTTAAATTTTTTGTTATGAATTTAAACACCAAAAAAAAAGTGAGCATTTCAATATAGGCAACAGAACACAAAAAGATGATTGTACATGAAACAATTAATTTTCATTTCATACCACTTGCTTTAAATATATTCATATAAATATGAATATATGATAAATTGCATGATCTCTTTTGTGCACTGCCAAGGGCCCCAAGCTATCAACTCCATAGCACAGGGGAATCACAGGGCAGACCTTGCTGTTAGATCAGTTGCCAGGTCCATTCACCAGTCCACTCTAGCCCTGGTTCCCTTGCACCCTATTGTGCCCCAAGGTATCTCTCCTTCCTATACCAAGGAGGAGATTACAAATCTTTAGTGTTAACTACCACGGCTTAAGCCCATATGTTACCTTGGGCTATTTGGATCCCAGAGTTAGAATCCTACTCCCTCTTCTCATACTAAAGTCAGAAGAGGAAGTTGGGATAATTTTCTTTGGTGGGTCCACAAGTGCTGACCTGACTATCCCCTGGGTTGGGTATCTTGAACATGAATTTATCCTTACACATTTAACTTTGGCAATCAAACAAATGTCCAATTCCACTGCATTAAGGTTACAAGAATTGGAAGAATCCTTAAATTCTCCCGCAAATGTGGTCCTCGACTGAGGTGGAGTCTATATGATTAAGACAGCAACAGCTCTTGGAAGGTTGAGCTCTGTGTCCACCTGGATGACCGAAATTTGTTCCCAATTGTTTGCTTCATCCAGTTTTTCATGTACCTCTTGGATTTATTCTGTATTAGGGTCCCTGTTGCCCCTTGGTCTGTTTATCATTTGTGTCTTGTGCTGTGGCCCTTGCATAAACTGTACTCTAACTCCTAGATCTCCCTCAGCTCATAACCCCCCCCCACCGTGGGCCCCTATGTCGCCCCTACTCAGCAGGAAATAGATATAGAAGAAATGACCTTCGTCCCTTTTCCCTGGGTATTTGAAAAGGGGGGAGTAATGGAGGAAGGTAAAAAGGGCTAGCAGATTACCTAAGACTTGGGATCTTATCAATAGTACCTAAAAGGGTTAACAGAGAAACTTAGGTTTGTGTTCTTACAGTAACCAAGAAGGTTTGAACCTATCAACCCTCACAATGAACAGAAACAGTAACTAGGGACCATTAACCATTAATAGCCATTAATATTCCTAGATGACAGGACACCTAGAAACCAGATCTTAAGTAAAGAGATATCATAAACACAGAGATCCTCTGGGTCTGACAAGTTTAAATATGTCTTTAGGAACATGCTCAGAGAAGGTCAAATGTGTCCTTAGGTTCACCTTATGATGTGTAAATCCCAAAAACACACCCCCAGGGACAAAGGTACCCACCTCGGAGGTTGTCTTAGGACCCCAGGAAGTCCAAATTAGGATAAGACCTCCCATGAACCTCCCACAAGGAGGAGACTAAGATAAGGAGGACTTTTTCTTACTATAAATATAACTGTACTTCTTCCCCCTATTTGAGATATCTTTCCCATTTTACTGTTATTCTCCCTGTGGTCATCACAGTCTTTCAATACAACTTAAGGAAACTGAGTCACTGAGTCTTGTAATTCTTTTGGGATGCCTCACAATCAATCTGATCAACTACCATCCTACATCATTTTCAAAACTGTCCTCTTGGCTATGGGGCCTTCTAAATTTCTTTCTGTTTTCTTCAGTTCAAATCTTGCCTCAGAAACTAATTATGTGACCTTGGGCAAGTCCCCTAACCTCTCTCATTCTCAGTTTTCTTATCTGTAAAAATGAACAGCTGGGTGGCAAAGTGGATAGAATGCCAGGCCTGGAGTCGGGAAGACTCAACTTTTTGACCTAAAATCCAACCTCAGATACTTGCTAGCTGTGTGATCCTGGGCAAGTCACTTAACCCTGTTTGCCTCAGTTTCCTCATCTGTAAAATGAGCTGGAAAAGGAAATGACAAGCCACTCCTGCATCTCTGCCAAGGAAACCCCAAATAGGGTCATGAAGAGTCAGACATGACTGAACAACAACAAAATGAAGATAATAATAGCACCAACCCCTTACCAGGCTATTGTGAGAATCCAATGATATAATTTAAGACCCTTGCAAACCTTAGAACAACAACATAATGTTGTTGTTGTTGTTGTTGTTACATCCATATTCTGCATCTCCCTGTACATGCAAATGTCCCTCCTAAAAGAACATAAACCCTATAAGGACTGGGGCTATTTTACTCTTGTCTTTCTATCTCCGGTTACCTAGCACAGGAAAGAAAATTCATGCCCAGAGTGAGGAAGTAATTTGCCCTTGGAAACAAACAAAGCTGGGATGTTCAGGACTTACCAAATCTAGATGTCTTTCTAGGGAGATCTTCATCTTTGCTCTACTGAAGAAACTGAGTCCCAAAGCGGTAAACTGACAGTAAGGATCCTTAAATATCTGGATGAGCAAGAATGGCGGGGCTCCAAAAACATCCAAATAACACCACAGGAAAATGCCTGGAACAGCAAAACTCACAGAAGAATGTGCTGAAATCATTTTCTAACCAAGAATGGCTTGGAAGGTCAGAAGGAGGGAGCTGCTGTGCTAATACAGGAGTCGAGCCCAACCCCTGACTCCAGGGCCAGTGCTCTATCCACTGCGCCACCTACCTGCCCCTGGAACTGCTTTTTGTAAGATGTGGGCAGGTAACAGTTCATCTGGAAAAAAAAAATCTGTGGGTTTTTTTTTCATTTTTAAAGAATGTTTTTATTTTATTTTCTCAATTACATGTAGAAACAATTTTTGCCACTTTAAAATGATTTTGAGTTTCAAATTCCCTCTCCTCACCCCTCTTTGAGAAGACAAGCAGTTTTATATAGATTATACACATGCAGTCATGTAAAACATATCTTCATATCAGCTAATGTTGTAAAAGAGAACACAGACAAAAAAAAAACCCAACTCAGACAAACAAAACAAAACAAAACCACACAAGAAAAAAGAAGAAAAGCAAACAAGAAAAAGAAAAATTTTAAAGTATGCTTTGATCTTCATTCAGACCCCATCAGTTCTTTCTCTGGAAGTGGATTGCAAAAAAATCTGATGGTCTTTAATGGACTGTGACTTCAATGAAAATGTAATATCTGAGGGGCAGCTAGGTGGCGCAGTAGATAAAGCATGAGCCCTGGCTTCAGAAGGACCTGAGTTCAAATCTGAACTCAGACACTTGATACTAGCTGTGTGACCCTGGGCAAGTCACTTAACTCTCATTGCCCTGCACCACCACCCCAAATGTAATATCTCAGGCTCCTATTCACATGCTACAAGCTGGAGAAAATCATGACACAACTGCTACCTGTGTCGGTACAAATGCATGTAACATAATCTCAACTGGTCCCTCACTGAGGTGAGGTAGTCCTTTTATACCCCCTGAATTGATCTACACTTCCATTCACCACTGTTGTTTTTTTCAATCCAATCTAATCCAATCCAAACCAATAAACATTTATTAAGTAACTACTATGTGACAGGCACTGTGCTAAGCACAGAAGTTACAATTAATAAAAGAAAGTCAGTTCGTGGGCACTTTGAATACAAAGGAGGAGACAACACACAAAAGGAGGCAGAAAAGTGGGGGCTGGGAGGAGTTGGGGGTCAGGACACCAGGGAGCATATTGTTTCATGGAATTGAAACCAGGCAGGCAGCAGATACAAAACAGAGTGAGTCAAGAGTCCAGTTTCTGCCACTATAAAGAAGGCATTGAGGGTAATTTGGTACTCAGCCCTCCAAATAGAGAGGAGAGGAGCCTGGGGGAGGTGGTAGAAAATGTTTTCCAAACCTTTTCTTTCCTCCTTATACCTCCCAGCATCCTTCACCCCACCCTCCTAGGAACCTTGCTTCATGAGTTACTGAAAAAATTGAGGCCATTCACTGATAGCTACCTCTTCTCCTCTCCTCCTCATTTCACGTAACTCAGATGCTTTCCCCAACTATCTCTTCTTTCACCCCTCTCTCACATGAAGGGGTGGCCCTTCTTTTTTGCCAAGGTAGACCTTTATACATGCACAGACTATCCCATTCCTTTTTATCTTCTTCAGAACATTGTCCTCATCCATTGTCCCCAATAGCATCACCAACTTCTTGATATTCATAAATCTCTACCTGTCTACTAATCGCTTCCCATTTGCTTACAAACATGACTTTGTCTTCCCGATCCTACATCTCTCTCCTGCATTTTTTATGGTTAGATTTCTTGAGAAAGTTATCTATAATAGGTGGCTCTACATCTTTTCCTCTCATTCTCTTACTAATTTTCTGCAGGCTGGCTTCCAACCCCCTCGTTCAACTGAAACTATTCTCTCTAGTTACTAATTATCTTTTATTTGCCAAAACAAATGGAATTTTCTCAACCTTCAACCTGGATCTCTTCTCAGCCTTTGACATTGTAGATCATCTTCTTCTCCTTGATACTTTTTTTTCTCTCTATGTTCAATGACTGCTCTTTCCTGGTCCTCCTTTTATCTGACTGACCACTCATTCTTGGTCTTCTTTACTTTATCTTCATCCAGGGCTCATCTACTAATTCTGGGTATCCCCCAAGACTCTGTCTTGTGCTTTCTTCTCCTTCTATACAATTTCACTTGGTGATCTCATCAGCTGCCACAGATTCAATTATCACCTCTATGGAGATGATTTTCAGATCTGTTTATCTATCTCTAATATCTCTTGATTTCAAGTCTTACATGTCCAACTGCCTAGTGGACATCTCAAACTGTATTCAAAAAGACACCTCAAACTCAGCATGTCCAAAACTGAACTAATTATCTTTCCCCCAAAATTTTCCCCTCTTCCCAATTTTCTTATTACTGCCAAGGGTACCACCAGCCTTCCAATTATGCAGGCCTGTGGTTTAGGTGTTTCCTCAACTCCTCTCATACTTTCAACCCCCAATCTAACCAGCTGCCAATTCCTGTCAATTCTATCTTTACAACATCTTTGGTAAAAGCTCTCTTCTCTCCCATTGATACTCTTATCTGCTCATGCCTGGACTCTTTTAATAGCTTTCTGGTTGGCCTCACTGTATCAAAACTCTCTTCATTTCAATCTTCCTGTTTAGCTGCCAAAGTGTTCTTCCTAAAGAGCAGATCTTACTATAGGACCCTTTTAGGCAATATACTCTAGTGGACCCCCCATTTCTTCTAGGATTAAGTATAATTAAATCCTTTGTTTGGCTTTTAGAGTTCTTCATAAACTGGCCCCCTCCCACCTTTCTGGTCTTTTAACCTTACTTTTCTCCATGTACCCTTTGATCCAGTGACACTGGCTTTCTTGCTATTCCCTGCACACTGCACTCCATCTCCAGTCTCTGGACATTTTCATTGACTGTAGTCTATGCCCAAAATGCTTTCCCTACTCATCAATGCCTCCTGGCTTCCTTCAAGTCTTGGCTAAAATCCTGCCCACTACAAGAAACCTTTTCTAATCTCCCCAAATATTAGTGCCTTTGCTCTGTGATTATCACCAATTTATCACTTATATATACCTGCATGCATCTATGTACACATATGTTATATGTACATATATAACATGTACATCTACATCTAAATATCTCAGAGGAGTCTTCATGTTGCTTCTGTTAGACTTCATGCTCCATAAGAGTAGGGACTGTTGTTGCATTTTTAAATTTTTAGAGCTTATCTCAGTGCTTGACAAACAGTAGGTGTTTAATAAATGCTTGTTGGCTTAACTTTTATTTGTGGGAGAGTATGCTCTGAGTTTCTGGGAGAAGAGTTTTAGTTACTACTCTCACCACGCCATCTTCAGAGTGTTTTAGTTACTGTTCTTACCACACCATCTTCTTAAGTGCCTTTGCTTTAAGCTGAGTGTATCTACTGGCTGACTGTAAAAAGAAAAGACACTGGTGGAAATTTATGAGTAGAGTTTTTGGAAGGTGGATTCACAGAGCATTCCTTAAGAATCTGGGGTAGTAATAATTGACCCCCAAGGGATTTTATCTGAACACCTGAGCATCCAGTTTGGGAAGTATTCCCAGAGAGGGTGCTACTACACAAATGAGAACATTGAATTTCAAAGAAGTCAAATGATTTATCCAAATATATCAGGAAAAAGTGGGACAGGTGGGACAGGTGGGACTCAAACCCTTACCTTCTGACTCCAAGTGCAGAATATCTAAAAACTTTATTTAAAGATAGCTGCTCTAGGGACAGCTAGGTGGTGCAGTGGATAAAGCACTGGCCCTGGATTCAGGAGGACTTGAGTTCAAATCCAACCTCAGACACTTGACACTTACTAGCTGTGTGACCCTGGCAAGTCACTTAAACCCCATTGCCCTGCAAAAAAAAAAAAAGAAAAGAAAAGAAAAGAAAAAGAAGGTAGCTGCTCTGTTCATAGCAGGCACTCAGAAATGTTTCTTGAATCAATGATTTTACAACTAAATAGAATTTCAGGCATTGGCAATGGACAAATTTTGAGGCAGAGAAACTTATCTTGAATCCCTCAAATTCTCATTCTGTAGGCTGGTCCTGGATTTACAAGAACAGTTAGTGGGTACATCTCAGCAATAAGTTCAGGTGCCACTTCTCCAATCATGGAAGCTGGAGAAACTCCTCGCCATTAATTAATGGGAAGTATAAATCATATCTCAGGACTTCAGGAAACTCAAAGTCTGATTAGCCGGCAAGTCAGAAAACTGACTAGCCAGTGTATAATCAAGGACCAGGTTGAGTACTAAAAGCAGTTGAGAGCCATAGATGGTTAATACATGCAAGGAACAGTGTAGGAATGGAGATGATTATTGACTTTAGCTAGGAGGAAAATTAGGTTCACAGACATGAAATTATCTTACTCAAGATTCCGCAGGTAAAGTTAGTAGGATTTGAACTCAATTTTTTCCTAACATACACTGTTTTTTTCTTCCACTCATCACAATCTTTCAGGAAAGTTTCAACAGAGAAGCAGGGAAATTACTTGGTGTGGTTTAGGAAAAAAAAAGGGGGGTGGTGGTAGTCCTGGACCTTGAGCCAGAAAACTTGGGTTTCAGTTCTGATTATGTCACTTATTATACTTGCTATGATACCACTTGTGAGTCTTAGTTTTCTCATCTTTAAAAATGTGTCTATAAATATAACTCTCTCTATATATAATAGATCCATTTTAAAGATGAGGAAACTAAGGTTCATATATATATGATGTGTGTGTGTGTGTGTGTGTGTGTGTACACACACACTAGCATTACCTATATAAGGATGTTTTGTGAAAAGCAAGTAAACCCATGGCTGTGGAAATGCCTTATAATATTAACATGCTCTACAGATGTAAGTTATTATTATTATTGTTTACTACTACTACTACTACTACTACTACTACTACGACTACTACTACTACTACGACTGCTGCTACTATTGCTGCTGCTGCTGCTGCTGCTGCTTTTCTCAACCTATCAATTTATGTCAGAAGGCCTGGCCTTGCTCAGAGAAAATTCATTTCCCCCACACTGAGCAGCATTAACCTTAAATAGAATCAAACACGACTATTCTGCATCTCACTTGCTCACACCACGGAACTTCAAAAACGACTAATGATGACATTTAGTGGTCGTTCCTGCTTCCAAAGCCCCATAGGATTTCATTATGGCTAATGCAATTCTCCTGGCCTCTAAAAATAAAAACGAACTCTTCAAATCATATTAGAGAGATCTCCTAGATGCTTATGGAGTTATTGATTTTCTTAAATGCACCCTCTGCCAAGGAGCAAAGTAAGGTGGCCATTTAAATTACCTAGAATTCTAGAGCTGGAAGGGACCCTAGGACATGGGCAGTTAGGACATCAAATGTTAAAGACAGAAGAAACCTCAGAACACAGAATGTTAGAGCAGAGCAATGTAAGAGCTGGGATGGAATTCAGGGATTATCTATTTCAACCTTTTCATTTTGAGGATGAGGAAACTCAGGACCCAGGACTTATGCAAGATCAAAGACCTAATGACTAAGCCGAGACAAGAACAGAACCCCATGCCTTCTGACTACAAGTCCAGGGCTCATTATTTTCCTTTTTTAAAAAATTGGTGCTGTCTTACATCACTACCACTTCCTGATAATTTCCTCTGATGTTGCACCCTTTCTTCTGTAAAGGGGTACCCCAGTGAGGCTAATGCAAAAGATGAAGGTCAGTAGAGGCTAAAAGACAAGAGACAATGAAAGGGAAAGGGGAAAGCCTTCAGAAGTGAAATAGGTATTCCTCTGTATCAAGAGGCCGTCAAGTGGATGAGCTTGCCTCCAGGGCACAGATTGCAACCACACCTTGGTCCCTAGCCACTTATCTACATAAGATTTATAAAGAAGTGTGGGAGGTAAAAAGGAAGAAACTGACCCTCACCACCTTGGGGAAGGGGCTTTGGGGCCAGGAAAAATTTGTTGAATGGGGAAGCCAGCTTTCTCCTATCTCCAGCCTGAAAATTACTAAACAACCTCAGAGTAGAGGCTCTAAGAGAATAATTCAATCCAGTCCATCAATAAACATATTAAGTACTTACTACATGCCAGTCACTGCGCTTAAGTGCTGGGGATATTAAAAAAAAAAAAGTCCCTGCTGGGAAGGAGCTTATAGTGTAATGGAGAAGACGACGTGCAATTAAATATATAGAGAGCAAGCTAAAAGCAGGATAAATACAAAGCAAGTTAAAACCAGGATAAATCGGAAATAATCAATAGAAGGAAGGCACTAGAATTTGGAGGCGTTGGGAAAGATTTCCTGTAGAAGGCAGAATTTTAGTTGGGACTTGAAAGAAGTCAGGAAAGCAAGGAGGTTGAGAGAAGGAGGTAGAGTCTCCTAGAAGCCTCCCCCAACCCCTCTGAATTCTAATGTCTTTCTTCTGTCAACTATTTTCTATTTGTCCTTGTTTTAGCTTGCTTTGTATATGTGTCATTGCATGTTCACATACCCCCCCCATTAGATTGTAAGCTCCGTGAGGACAAGGACTGTCTTTTGCCTTAAAAAAAATCCCCAGCACTTAGCAGAGTGCCTGGTACACAGTAGATGTTTAACAAATGTTTATTAATTATTGATTGATTAAAAAACTCTAGGTATGAGGGACAGCCAGTAAAAATGTTCGGAGTCAGAGTCAATAAGTGACTACTATGTGCCAGGCACTCTGATGAACACTGAGGACACAAAGAAAGGCACAAGACAGTCCCTGCTTTCAAGGAGCTCACAATCTAATGGGGGATAGGGGAGGGGAGGAAGGTTACCAGATTGGGGGGAAAAGGGGAGATGATGAACTTCTGCTGCTGGGGTGGGAAATGATCTTGAGAAGGTTTCAGTATGAGTTGATTTCATCTTGCAAAATGAAGTTTCTAGAGATGATAAAATCCAGGAAAGTAGCTGAGTGGGGAATGATGAGAATTCCCCAGGTGCCATCCATTTGGATAGATGGAGTTGGGAGATATATGTGTTTGTGCCAGAAGGGGAGTGAAGAAACTTATGCCTGTCAAGAAGTAAGAGTTTTTCTCCTACTGGAAAGAACTTCGTAGCACTCTAGCTGAACAGAGCTTGGCAAGACTCCAACTGGAATGTAAACCCAGCCCAGGGAATGACTGATGATAGAAAAAGACTTCAGCTCTCTATTGAAGTGAGTCTCCTAAAGCTACCCAGTTATAACCCCCAATGTCCAGTGTGACCAAGGAGCTTGCCTGATTCAACCTGGCAGCAGTTGTCCAACAACAGCACGCCGACCTGTCCAGCAGCCAACAGCAGAGAGGGCAGGCTCATTCCTGCAGTCACTGACCTGTTCGTGCCTTATTCCACACATTGTCTACCATTTTCCTTGAAGAGAGGTGAGAAGCATGCTTCCCTATTCTCATCCATTGGATTTCTGAACTCCCATTGTTATCCTTTTTGTTATTGTGATCCTTACGGAAATTGTTCTCCTAGTCCAGTGTTCTTTCCATGTTGCTCCCTCAAAACCTTTCATTTCACAACCACTGTTTTCCCATTGGAACTCTATGGCAATCCAATTGATCCATTCACCACTATCAGAACAAGTTCTGTGCACTCCAGCTCTGTCTTCACTGCACGTAAAGATCCTCAGGACTGTTTCTGAACTACCCACCCCCATCATACTTTGTGGTACTAGAGCAGCCACCCATAGACCTTTGCTTCTGTCCCTTAGGGCCCAGGGATCGCCACTTGCATTTCAATCTGGGTCTCTCTCTATGTCTCTTCCCTCCCCTTTCTCTCCTCTCTCTGTCTCTGCTCATCTCTCTCTCCTCCCTCTCTCTCTTTTTCATTCTCCCTCTACAACTCCCACTTCATAAGTCTCCCTCTGTGTTTCTCTCTCCCTCTCTGTCTGCCTGTATCTGGCTCTCTAATAGCTCATACTATCTTTGAATAACTCCTTTCTTTAGTTCTTTAAGGTTTACAAAGTGCTTTTCCAATAACCCTTCATGGCATGAAATGTGAGTATTATTATCAATCCTATTTTCTGGATGAGGACACTGAGGCTCTTTGCCCATTTCCACATGGTTACTAAGAGTTAGCCAGACAGTCTGGAGAGAGGAGGAGTGAAAAGATAAACGTGGAAACAAAGTTGATATTAAGAAAAGAGATGTCAATTAAAAAAAAATGTCAGTCACTATTCAAATCCAGGTTTTCAAGTTGTAGAGTTCTTTCCACCATTGTGGGCAATGTAAAGCCAGAACTAAGTTCTCAGGGGCTTTTTTCAGGTTGTTTTCTGCTTGGAACTGAAAATCTGGGGCAAAAATAACAAAGAATCTTACCAGGTGCAGGAAGTTTGAAACTCTGAACTAATTGTCCCTAGTAATGACAGATCATTGCACCTTTCTTATGGTTCAGAGATTACTAGAATATAGGATGTTAGAGCTGAAAGGGGCCTTGGAATATAGAATGTAGTAGCTGAAAGGGATCTTGGAATACAGAATGTTGGAGCTGAAATAAAACCTTGGAATGTTGGAGGTTAAAAGAACTTTAGAATACAAAATGTTAAAAAGTGAAAGGGATTTTGGAATATAGAATGTTGGAGTTGAAATAGACCTTAGAATATAGAATGTTGGAGCTGAAAGGGACCTTAGAATATAGGATATAGAAGCTCAAACAGACCTTAGAGTATAGAATGTTGGAGCTGAAAGGGACCTTTGAATATACAATGTTGGTGGTATAAGGGACTTTTGAATATCAAATTATGTAGCTAAAAGGGACCTCAGAATATATAGACTGTTGAAACTGAAAGGGGCTTTGGAACACAGAATGCTAAAGGAGATCAAACTCTTGAATTTCATTGGGCCACCAAGAGAAACATTCTGTAAACTGTAAATGAGCATCTCTTCTCTTAATTCCTCTGATGGTCTGTTTACTAATTTTCCTCTCCCTTGCTTTCCTGAGAGTCAAGCTTACTGGACACTTCTAAACCAGTTTTGTTCTCTGAGATGGTATAAACAATAATAATAAATGATATATTTTCATATCACTTTACTAAGCACTTTCCTCACAATAAACCTGTGAGGTAAATAGTAAATATTTGTGGAAAGACTAAAGTCAATGATAATGTTTCACCTGGAGAAAAGAAGACTTAGCTAGGGCAGGGGTGGGGGGAGGGGGAAAATCCACCAATTACCTCCTGAAAGAGAATCCAAAATGAAAACTTCCAGGAATATTATAGACAAATTCCAGAGTTCCCAGGTCAAGGAGAAAAGATTACAAGCAGCCAGAAAGAAGCAATTCAAGTACTGTGGAGCTACTGTCTGGATAACACAAGATCTAGCAGCTTCTACATTAAAGGAACAGATGGCTTGGAATATGATATTCCAGAGGACAAAGAAACTGGGATTACAACCAAGAATCACCCACCCAGCAAAACTGAATATAATCTTTCAGGGGAAAAAATTGCTATTCAATTAAGAAGAGGACTTTTAGGACTTCATGATGAAAAGACCTGAACTGAATAGAAAATTTGATTTTCAAATACAAGACCCTAGAGAAGCATAAAAAGGTAAGTAGGAAAAAGAAATCATGAGAGATATTACAAGGTTAAACTATGTACATTCTTACATGATACTTCTAAACTCATAAGAACTTTCTCATTAATAGAGAAGTTGAATGGAGTTTATTTAGACAGAGGGCTAAAGGGGACTGCCCCCTTTAGTTTTTGTCAATGAGTCAATTTCTTTTCTCTTTTTTCATTCCCTTTTCATTGTTAGTCATAAGTATCTGTAATATTATTGCTTCATTTGAGGAAACTATGTTTCTTAATGAAGCACAGAGGAGTCTGTAAGAAAATAATGGGCTTTAGGGGCAGCTAAGTGGCACAGTGGATAAAGTACCAGCCCTGGATTCAGGAGGACCTGGGTTTAAATTCAGCCTCTGATACTTGACACTTACTAGATGTGTGACCCTGGGCAAGTCACTTAACCCCCATTGCCCCATAAAAAAATAATAATAATGGGCTTTGCAAATGTCCAAAGGCCCCAGCTCAAGGGGACTTATTTGGACTGATTGGATTGACTGAGATTGACTGACTGCTGATTAACTCACTTAAAGTTAATTCAACTGAAGCTACACCTGCCTGGCCCTCAGGAGGGTGTGCTCTCAGAGACTGTGGACTCTGACCTCAACACAGACCACCCTCAAGTCCAGTGAACCAATGGATTTGGGAGATGCTAGCCAATTAGCTTGAAGCAGTGTGGTAGGACCACCTGTCCTTGGGATGCAGAAGAAGCTTCCATGCTGAGTTTGTGTCTTGAACAGGCTGGTGGTAGAGAAATTGAGGAAGAACCAGGCAAGGCTGGAATGCTAGGCTAGATAGGACTTTTCTTAACTTTCTTATCCAGGTGTTCTCTTTTTCTAATAAATGTTTAATGCCCCAAAATGGGTGCTAAAGCTTCTAAATTTACTTATAAATATAAGTAAACCCTAGCTAGCTTTCCCTACACTTGGGACAGGAATAAAGCAACCACACTTCTAATTTTAAATGTCACAGGGCACAGGTGTGAGTTGAATATGAAGGGATGACATCTTTAAATCATTATTATTATGATTATTATTTTCATGTGGGGTGGTCTATGTTGGGTGGCTTGCCCAGGGTCATGCAGCTGGTGAGTGTTGGGTGTCTGAGGCCGGATTTGGGCTTGGGTCCTCCTGGGTCTGGGGCTGGAGCTGGTGGTTTGTCCATGGTGCCACCTAACTGCCCCATGAGGACATCTTTGAAAAAAATAAAATTAAGGGGTGAGAGGAATGCACTGGGAGAAAGGGAAAGGGAGAGGTGGAATGGGGTAAAATATCTCACATAAAAGAAGCAAGAAAAAGCTTATGGAGTGGAGGGGAGATGGGGGAGGTGTTGGGGAGTAAGTGAGCCTTATTCTCATCAGAATTGGCTCAAAGAGGGAATAACATACACACTCAACTGGGTATAGTAATAAATCTTGTGGGAGGGGAAGGGGATAATGGGGGAGGGGTGAAGGAAGGGAGGGCAAATTGGGGGAGAGGGCAGTCATGAGCAAAACACTTCTAAGGAGGGCTAAGGTGAAAGAAGATAGAAAATAGAGTAAATATCAAGGGGAGGCAATAGGGTGGAGGGAAATACAGTTAGCAATAGTAACTGTGAAAAAAAATTTGAAGCAGAGATTAGGATGGAATGCTATTGTTCTGTAAGAAATGAAGAACAGGATGCTCTCAGAAGGACTTGTGAAAAATGCAATCCGTCTATAGATAAAGAACTGATGGTATCTGAATACAGATTGAAGCATAACTTTTTTTTTGTTAATTCCTCTTTCTAAAGTTTGTTTTTGTCTGTTATTTTTTGCATGACTGCAAAAACTTATTTGAATTGCTGGAGTTCTTAAAGGGATGGGTGGGGAGGGAGGGAAAAAGAGAATTTGGAACACAAAGTTTTAAAAAAATCAATGTGGGGCAGCTAGATGGCGTAGTGGATGGAGCACTGGCTCTGGAGTCAGGAGTACCTGAGTTCAAATCTGGCCTTGGACACTTAACACTTACTAGCTGTGTGACCTTGGGCAAGTCACTTAACCCCAATTGCCTCACCAAAAAAAAAAAATCCAAAAAAAAAATCAATGTGAAAATTTGTTTTTACACGTAACTTGGGGAAATTTCTAAATAAATAAATTAAAAAAAATTTTTTTTAAGTACCTACCTCCCAGGGTTGGTTGTGAAAATCAAATCATATAATATTAGTAAATCATTTAGCACAGTACCTGGCACACACTACTCTCTTAATAAATACTTATTCCCTTTCCCATTAAAAAAAAAAAAGAATGGGTGGCTTTGTGAGACAATGAGCTCTTCATCACTAGAGGTGTTACCACAGAGGTGATTCCTATGACTGACTTCCACTTTCTAGGTGCTACTATTACCTATTCTTCCTTCCTTCACCTCATAGGTCCAATGATGAATGGGTTACTCATCCCAATTCCTTCTGCTCCATCCCCAAGGCATTCTGCACATGCTCCAGGCCAGTTCTGCACCTAGATATTAATTTCCTTTTATTCAAGTGCCAGAAACCCAGTGCATACCAAGCCTAGCCCTGGGCACAGTGCTGAGGGGAAGATGAGAAGACCATTTGCTTCTACTGAACTAGGAGTCAACAGATCTTGGCTCTGCTATTTAATTGTGACATTATCTTTGGACAAGTAATTTTGCCCTTCTGAGCCTCAGTCATCCTAGCTGTGAAATGGGCAGGGTATTACCCGGCCCCCCAGGGTAGCTACAGAAGGGGTTTTGTAAGCCATTAAGTCCTGTAGAAAAGTAAATTTTTTTTGGTGTTGCTGGGAGTACTAGGAACAAGGCTGGTGACAATGGTCTTGAACAAAGATGTTTATGAGGTCATTTTGTTCTTCCTGTAGAATACCATGGATACCTTGAGCCAAAGCGGACCACAGCCAGACTCTGAAACCATACCCAGGAAAGCACACGAGCAACTGTTTTTGTAGCAAGGCAAGATTTTTATTTGGACAATTGAACTTAGATGGGATCCATATTTATTGAGAGGAGATGTTTTGAGTGTTAGAGCAAGCAGGACAATTACCTTTTGTTTCCAGAGAGGGCCAAGAGCCCAGGATAATCATAATCTTTAGCTTCACCTCCCTGCTGTGTCCTCCCTTGGCCAAGGACTCCTTAACACATTGCATGCATGGGCTCCGGTTCTCCCTGAAGAACCATTCAAAGATCCTCTCTGCCACAGAAGAAGGACAGAGCCACATCTCTCTGGGCAGGGTGGGGAAAAGCAGCCAAAAGCCTAGTGGGTGGCACCAGCAGACAGCGATGCTCTCACCCATTGTGGAGAGACCAGGAAATTACGGAATGGCAGTAACTCAGACAACTCAAACCCACAGCAGTGCTTTGCTTGGGGAGAACGGATGGTCATGAATGGAAAGCGGGCTGGGTAGGATCAGGTGTATAGGTGAGACTCCCACTTCCCCTACACTAACTGCCAGCTTCTGCTTCTGGTAAAGGTGCGGAGAGCAAATGTATGGTGGACTGGGGAGCAAGAAAGCAGGCTCGAGATTTTTCAAATTCACTAGATGGTCTCGTTTGAAATTTTGCTAACTACTAGTACAGGAATGTGGCTGGGTGAGGCTGAGGAAGGTGAAAAGGACAGGGACCCAAGGGGGTGGGATAGGAGACTTTTCTCTTCCTTCCTTAGCTCTGAGGGTTGGCTAAGGAGGGAGCTGGGATGGAGTTCTGCTTTTGTTCAGAGATCTTCCACCCAGATTCCCAGAGAATAAGTCCCTTCTGGTACCATGAGATCCTTGCCCAGATGACTAACACTCCAAAGGATTTTTTTGTTTCTTTAAACTGGAGACCTTGAGAGTCCTGCTAAGGGAAGCACAACATCTTCTTCACCATTCCATATGGTAAAACTGGATTATGTGCTCCCCACCACCACCATTGAGAACACTGTATTATTCTGTTAAAGACAAATCTGACTACAGTAAATCAAACCTCCCACTTCCTCCTCCCAGACCACCATGTATTTTTACAGAAAAAAATAAAAGGAAAACATAAACAACTGGAGAGAATGAATATTGCGAGGACTCTAGAAGGATTCACTAGCCCAATTCTGAAGGAAGCAGGTAGACATAGGGTTGCTAAAGCTATGTTATGTTCAGATGATTCAATAGAGTTAGGAGTTATGCAGCTTGATTCAAATAAAATGGTATTTTCTTTTTCTCACATAAATAAACAAGGTGTAGTAATGGTGTAAAATCTAGTTAAGGACAATAGGACCTCTATCCACAGCCCTGTGTGCTCCTGCCCCACCTGGGCACCCAGAAACTAGGGGCATAATTCCCTACATTTTATCAGGGAGAGAAGGCCCAGAGATGGGCCTTTGTGGTGGAGGGAAAACTGTGTTATTATTGATGATAACCATTCTCTCCCCATTAAATGGCATAAGGGACTCCCAAGATGACTGTCAATCTGGAAGAAGTCTGAAATTATCAAAGGAAGCCTTGAACTTTCCAGGGAGAAATGAGGAGTGTTTAGCTTGTTTCCTTTCTCTGGGGAGAAGCTGCTCTTCCTTTAGATGTAATCCCTACAGAAACTGCCTTTAGAAATGACTCCATGCCCATCCCCACCCTGACTTTTCTCTGGCCTCTGCAGCTCAAAGGGCTCCTTGTCAATTGGGATGGGAGTTCTTGCCTAGAACTAAGCTAGAATGAATGGGTGACTAGGGGGTATGGAAACACTAAGACTCTATGGCTAAAGCTGTGTTTGAGTTGGCCAATTACCTGGCCCATGGTAGCCTCTAAGTGATCCCCCAGCTCTTGTGTAAAAAGCTCAGGAAGGCAGCCCTGGGTTTGCAAGGCTGAGTCTTAGTTTTCCCATCTCAGGGTTGTGGTGAACGCACCAGTGAATCCCTCATGCTATGAGCTAGAAAAGCACTCCTCTCACCAGCATAACTCAGGATTAGGTTAAGGACATGAAAGATGGAGGAACTAGATATAACCTGATTCTCTCACTTTGGGTAAAGATTGAGAAAGCCAGGGGTGAGAGGACAAGGACAAAAGTGGGGCTGGAAGTCTAATTTACCTTCTGTCCCCTCATCCTGGCTTTCAGAGAATGTCTGTGTGCGTGTTAGGGAAAGAGGACCCATGGCGTGTACACCCTTCAGAGTCTGTGGAGTTTGGGTGGGGTCACTGGTGCAGCAGACTCAAGGTTGGACTTCTCTTACTGCCCTTCTAAGGATGTTGGGTGCTTAACCTTGGGAAGAAATGGGGGTTCAAATGTCAATGTGGGGTTCACATAGCAGGTAGATTGGGCAGTTTCCATATGATCTTGGTCTTCAAGCCTGGAGGTCAGGCCCTTGGGCTCGGATGTGGACGCTGGGCAGGCAGAACCAGGACAGTGGCAGCTCCTTACTGGTGGTGTCTTCGTGGAACTTGATATTTAGGTAGAAGTCACCGGTGTAGAGAAAGAGGAGGGCACCCAGGCAAACAGAGTTCTCTTTTGGCCGAACCTGTTGGGGAATCAAAGATTGACCCTGTTAAAGTACTACTGTAACAATGAGTACAACTGTCTAGATGGTGTTTTAGAAAGCTTTTTGTGTGTGATATAACAGTAAGTTTTAGACAAGCAGGATTACTCACTGCTCCCACCTGCCACATAGGAAACACTTAATAGATGCATGTTGACTGACTCACTGACTGTTGCTGATAGTGTCCTGCACTGTCCAGCCTATGTACATTAACACATTCCATCTTCCATATATGGAAATGTACACCCTTCTCTCCACCTGTTGTAATCCTTTTCTGCGTTCAAGGCACAGTCCCATGAAGCCTTCTCTGATCACTCCAAATGAAAGGGACCACTCCTCTACTTATTTTGGCAGTCATTAGAATCTCTTACAGAATTTCCATATCTTAGCATAGTGCTTAACACATAGTACATTTCTTAATCAGTGAATGAATGGATCCTTACTTAACAGATGAGGCTCATAGAGGTGGAATTATTTGCCCAAAGTCACAGCCTCATAGAATCCTGCATTGGAAGGAACCTTACAGGTCTTCTTGTCCAACCTTCCTTATTTTATAGATGAGGAGAATGAGGTAAAAGGAAGATAAATGACTGGTCCAAAGTCATATAGCAAGGCATAGAAGAGCCAGGACTAGAACTCAGAGGTCTTCACGGGTCACTGTGATGAATAAAATCTAACGTGTAGTCACCTTATTCTTGTCCCAAACATAGGGAAAACTAGTTAGGATTTACTTATAAATTAGAAGATTTAGCACCAAGTTTGGCATTAAGAATTTATTGGTGAAAAAGAGAATACCTGGGTCAGAAAGCCAGGAAAAGACCTCTCTAACATAGCATCCTCAGCTCTACCTACCAACAGTCTGTCTGGGAACTAAACTGAGAGAGGAAACAGCACTTCCTGACTCCCCCCCCCCCCGCCCCAAAGAGGCGGTCCTTACACACTGCTTCAAGCTGATTGGTTAGCATCACCCAAATCCATTGATTCACTGGACTTGAGGGTGGTCTCATTGTTGAGTTCAAAGTCCTTAGCTTCTGAGAACAATACCCTCTTGAGGGCTGGCCAGGTGTGGTTTCAATTTAATTAACTTTAAGTGGGTTAATCAGCAAAGTCAATCACTCTCAGTCAGTCTCACTTAATTCAATCAATCTAAATCAATCTCCTCTGGTTGGGGCCTTTGGGTGTTGGCAAATCCCATTATTTTCTCATACCACAGGGCTCAAAGCTCTTTCCACCTGTGCCAAGCTTCTGTTTGCACATACAGGAAGTGACCACAATCAGGACTCAAACTCAGGTTTTCTGATACCAAGTCCAGTGCTCCTTCCAATGGACCCCATGACTACTTTCACCCAATACATAGGAAAGAGTTCATCCAAATGGTCTAAATCATGGAATGTTAGAACTGTACGGGACCCAAGAAATCATGTGGTTTAAATTGCTCATTTTACAGAGGAGAAATCACCATCCCAAGGTCACATGGTTAGTGAGTGGCAGAGCCTAGGTCCCTGATGACTAATCCAGGGTTTTTTTTATTATGCCATGTTCCCTATCCAGAAATATCACCACCAACTGTACTCTGCATTTCAAACCAAGTTTCTTTTAAGGAATTCAACCAAGAGGCAATTAATTTGCACCTCAGACTGGGATCTAGCTTCATATTTCTTCCTTCACAAAGGACTGAACTTTTGACTTCTCCAAGTTATTAAGAGGCACAAACAACCTCCATGAAGATGTAAAGAAATGTGATTTCATTATAAAAGACAAGGGTTGAGTCAGTCTCTCACTCAGGCAAATGTAAAGTGATCAGCAGGAACAGGAAAGGATGACATTAAGACAACTATCTCTCTTCCTTCTATTGGTTTCATGGATCTGAGAATCAGAACAAATTACTTCCCTCCTCTGGGTCTTAGGTTCATCATCTAAAATAAAGAGATTGAACTAGATAAATTCTAAGACTCCATCCAGAACTAACATTGTAGTCCTTTTTAGATCTTCCATTCTAAAGGTAAAACATTTAAACTTACTTGGTCACAGTTTCTCTTTTATAAAATGAGGATAATAATAGCACCAACTTCACAGAGTTACTGGGGAGGGGGGATCAAATGAGATTATGTGTATGTTTATGTATATGTATATATTTTTCTTGACAAACCATAAAATGCTATATTACTGTTAGCTATTATTATTATTCTACCAATGAAACTCCCATATTATGGGACAACATACAAAAGAATCATGAAGTTGCTAAATCAGGCATTAAGACTGCATTTATGCTGATGGCAGGACTTCATTTGGGGGAGGTTACTCCTTTTTTCTTCCTTGATTATTTTCTAAATGTAAAATTCAGTCTAGTGTATGCCACTGATACAAATTTATTTTACATGTGAGAATAGGCATGGATGGGTTATCTGCATCATTGGAGAGAACTCCTGAATTAATGAGATCACGGATCCATCTGGAGTAACTGTGGAACTTATGCCCTAAGACCCCATCCAATCCAGTTCCGACAATCTTGGATTCTAGTTTGGAGGAAATGAATTTCGTTGTGGTGGGAAGAATCAGAGTAGTCAAGAACAACTCTAGCTATCCTTTCCAAGCTGGCAAGGTTTCAAGTATGTATCCGGTGTTAGACACAGAATTTGACACCAAAGATGAGCCTTGCTAATGATAATAATAAAACTAATAATAATACTAACCACTAGCATTTATATAATGTTTTAAGGTTTGCAAAATGCTTTACAAATATAATCTCATTTTATCTTCACAACAACCTTGAGAAGTAGGTGTTATTATTATCCCCATTTTGCAGATGAGGAAAATGAAGCAGACAGAGGTAAAATGACTTGCCCAGGGTTACACAGATGGTAAGTATCTGGGACCACGTCTTCCTTACTCCAAGTCCAGTACTCCATCCACTGTACCATCTAGGTGCCTTAAGAGAGGTTTATTACTAGATGCATGAATGCAAGTTTTGGGGAGATACTCTAATATTCCAATAGGTCTGTGATCTCATTGATGGGTGGGGTATAATTCCCTCTACTGATGCAAATGACAATCCAACCAAGCCTAGCTATCATGCATATTTCTCATCCATATCTTCCCATGTGTTCCCTAGAAGGGCATCCACCCCTAGTGCTGGGAGACTTCCTTGTTTGTTCTTGACATTGGGAGAATGCCAATGGGCTGTCCAGGCAGAAATATACTTCCCCCTATTTTTCTATTTTCTCGTGGTTTATTTTAAATTAAAAGAACGGATCTTTAAAGTAGCATTATATTAAATTAGTCACCCCATGCAGAATGTAACACACTGTTGCTCATCCTTTGCTCTCACTACATGATCCGCCTATCTTCTTTTTCAGTCATATATTTCTTTGATAATATCCTCTTCCTTTGTAACTCCTTATTTATAATGTGTTGTAGGCTGCTGACTCCCACCATGCCCTCTCCTTTTTAGCATCCCAATAGGTGATCATCCTTTGCAGAAACCCTCTCAGCATTATGGAATTCATTACTGCAAAAAGCATTTTGGATAGCTGTGGCTGATAAATTCTTTCTTATATTAGACCTCCCTGTAACTTCTCCTAAATGGTCCTAGTTTTATACTCCAGAGGCAGGGATCAAATCTGTCTCCTTTTCCATAGTTCTATCTGCACATATCTGAAGGCATTAATCATGTCTCTTCTAAGTCTTCTCTTTTTTCAGGCTAATCATCTCAGGTTCCTTCAAATCATTCACATAGCACGGTCTTCTGTCCCCCTCACTACACTTCTTTTGACATATTCCTGTTTGCCACTGTCATTCTTGAAGTGTGGTGACCAGACCAGACCACTTTAGATATGGTCTTGCCAGACAATATCAGGATGATCCCCACTATATACCTTAATTGACTCTATGATTCCATTAGTGTTTTTTCTTTTTCTGTTTTTTTTTTTTTAGAAAAAGCTGTCATATCATATAGTTGATTCATATAGAGAATGGTGTCCCTAAATCCTAAATCCTTTAGATCTTCTCCTCATGTAATTCACCTAATAAATACTTTAGGAAGACATAACAAAGCTATTATGGGAATTCTTCAGCTGAAGAGACTTTAGTGGAAACTTGAGAGCAGGGCCAGTCACTCAAGGTCAGGCACCTATAGTTAAACTCAATTCTACTTTTAGCATAACTTATAACCATAACGCCTAAAGCTCAGGTCTCACCTCTTCCTAGCCTGCTCTAAGACCCAGTTGTTAAGATCCCTGGTTTTGACATTTTATCTATTTCAGACACAGACTCTTGAATTTTTACCATTTGTCAGCTTTTTCTCCCCATCTACACAGAAACTTCTGGACTAATCTCTTTCCTTACTCTTCATACTGAGTCAAGGTAGATCAGCACCATGGATAGCACTTAGTTCTCTCTCTTATTGAAACCTCCAAAGGAAAAGTACAGGAACATGTTGTCAGGCAACCTTGAAGACTGATCTCCCACAGTCAAGATCCAAAACTTCTTTCTGCAGTCATTTTTTCATCTTCCTACTCTATTCTGGTTGCATGGCAGCAACATGTAGTGTTCTTTCCTCTTGGTCTCTCTTTGACCTCCCCTAGCTAGGGATTTTGTTCTTCACTTTTCAGTTTCAGGTACCAGTGCCTCAGCATTGGCAGTGATCCATTTCAGAGGCCAAACAGCTTTATGAGAGACAGGACTTTGTGCAAACCTGTGGAAAGGGCTTCAGTCTCATTAGTCCAGCAACATACCTGGCTTTAAAAAAAGGTTTCTTTGAGAAAATGAAAAATAATGAGGAAGGGCTTGAGCTGTAGATGACTACCCTCTGCATCAGGCACTAGATTTGATTAGATGACCTCAGAGGCTCTGTCTAACTCAAACATTGTATGATTTAGTGACTCTGATTCTAAGATTCTACAATTCTATGATTACAAAAGCCAAGGTTCTATGACTGAAAAAATTCTATGCCTTGGATTATAAGATTCTATGCTTAAGAAGATGAGAATTTAGGACTAGATAGAGCCATGGAAGAGGCCTGGGGGCTAGATTTTTTTTTTGTTTTTAAACAGAACAAACCAACTCACCGAGTCAATGTAAAAGGTGTTGGAGCCTACGAAGGTGATGGCATCCTGAAGTTCATAGTTGTGCACACCATTCTGGTAGTCTTGGTAGGGGATCACCGTGAGGGCAAAGGGTCCCACATTTCGCTTGCTCCAGTTGGTTAGCCGCACTTCAAGTGGAATGGGGTCACCAACTCGGCAATCTGCCACGACATCACAGTCACACAGCTGTCCATCCACCAGCACATCTGGAAGGCAAGATGAGGAAACCACCAGTGGGTGAATAGCTGCATGAATGAAAACCAGCACATCTTTACTGAGTAATTACTGGGTACTTAGCCATATGCTATGGGCTAGGGTGGGAGATATGTGAGGAAGGCAGAATCAGAGGATTAGAAGAGAAAGTCCAGGACTCCCATGCATTCCTTTTTTTTTTTTTTTTGCTGGGCAATGGGGGTTAAGTGACTTGCCCAGGGTCACACAGCTATTAAGTGTCAAGTGTCTGAGGTCGGATTTGAACTCAGGTCCTCCTGAATCCAGGGTCGGTGCTTTATCCACTGTGCCACCTAGCCACCCCCTCCCATGCATTTTGAAGAAAAACATCTTAACATATGTCAAGCAGTCAGAGTACAATCACTTGTTACAGGTGTTAAAGGAAAACAACAATGGTATCTTACATTTATATAACATTTTACAGTTTTTAAAGCACTTCCATATTCATTCTCTTACTGCATATTTCTAAAAAAAATAATTTCATTGCATTTGTATGACAAGCCTGTGAAGTAAGCCATGGCAACCCTCAGGAGAGTTATGAAAATTATATGCCTTCTGTGTGCTGTCCACTAGAGGTTTTGAACCTTTTAATCAGACATCTTGACTTGACTTTCAGGAGAGTTATAATAATTATACCCCTTCTGTGTGCTGTCCAATAGAGGTTTTAAGCCTTTATCAGACATTTTGACTTGACTTGTTGAAAAACAGATCCCTAAAATCACATTAAAAATATGTGTAGTCATAAAAATTGTCATCAAGAAGTATCTCACATGGTACAGGGTCTTGAACGACAATGGTGTCAAACTCAAATAGACAGAGAGGGACTAAACTCTACAAAAAGGATTCCTGCAGGCTGCACATTGACTTAGAAAACTGCATATAAACATTATCTATGTTCTGCTGTATTTTAATTTATTTTGTTAAATATTTCACAATTACATTTTAATCTGGTTTGGGTAACATTTGAGAGTGTTGTGGGCCATAGACCAAGTGTCTGACACCTCTTCTGTATGTACTGGGAGTTTAGTGAATCATTTTTAAATGACTGACATAATAATGTAATAATACTACAGACCTATCTCCTTCAATAATCATATATGTACTCACTGACTTTTTTGTGCTAGGCACTGGAAGATAACAAAGAATAGAATTATAATAACTGACATTTATAATTATTGTTGTTGTTCAGTCTTGTCCAACCCTTTGTGACCCCATGGACCATAGCATGCCAGGCTCTTCTGAACAGAAGGGCTCATCTACTGACGCCCTATCTGTTAGCATTTTAACACTGTCTATGGGTTTTTCTTGGCAAAGATACTACAATGGTTTGCCATTTCCTTTTTTTTTTTTTTTTTTTGGTAAGGCAATTGGGGTTAAGTGACTTGCCCAGGGTCACAGAGCTAGTAAGTGTCAAGTGTCTGAGGCTGGATTTGAACTCAAGTCCTCCTGAATCCAGGGCTGGTGCTTTATCCACTGTGCCACCTAGCTGCCCCCCCCCCCCGCCATTTCCTTTTGTCAGAACTCTCTACTATGATCTGTCTGGGATAACCTTTCACAGCATAGTTTATAGTTTTATTGAGCTAAGCAAATCCTTCTGCCAGGACAAGACAGGTATGATTATTACTGAAGTTTAAGGTTTATAAAGAACTTTATATACATGATCTCACTTAAGCATTACAAATACTTGTGTCTGATAACATAACTTTTAAGTATCAGAAGCAGAATTTGAACCCAAGTCTTTCTAATTCCACATCTTTTCTTCTACTACACTAGATAAGTGATAATACTGAAGTCTTCCAGGTTTCCTCTATGCCATGTTGCTCCATAATTCTTACTTTCAAGAAGCTAAGAAGGTGAGGCTTACATGCATAAAATAATGAAGGAGAAGTTACAGACTGGCTAGTCTAGTGGAAAGAGTACTGAATGTAGTATCACAAAACTTCGGCACAAGCTTTGGCCCTATCATCTCTTAGTGGTACGATCACAGACATGACACTTTGCCTTTCTTAGCCTCAGTTTCCTTACTTGCAAAATATAGATTGAAGCTCACAATTCTAAATAGTGCTTTTAGGTTTACAATCACTTTTCTCACTATAACCCCATGCTGTGGCTAGTGTATCATATACCATTAAAAAAAAAAAAACTAGAGCCATGATTTCACTGGCATAGGGAAGGCCTGATAAGGAATCTCCTTCTACCAATGTGGATCAGCACCAGTTCTGCGACTTTGAATTCAGGGGAGTTGTCTTGGGCACCAAGAAATTAAATGATCTATTCAGTGTCACACAACCATTATTTACTAGAGGCAGGACATTGAACTTGGTTGGGTCTTCCTGACTTAAAGGCTGACTCTTTTTACTCTCCTATAGTGTTGATGATCCCCATTGAATAGATGAAGAAACAGGAGCCATGAGAAGTGTCTTGCTCAAGGTCATGTAGCAAGTAAGTGTTGATGATGGTAAGTTCTTGTACTGTTGTGGGGACAATGAAAATAATGTAGGTTGGCTAATCTTTAACCAATATGTACCATAAACAGATAGGAATGAGGACATTGGGTTCTTGGAGGAAGAGAAGCCAAAACGTAACCCATTTTATAATTCTGTTTTGAGTTCCAGTCCCATTTTCTACCTCTAATGCTTATGTTCATTGCTTATGTCTGAAAGTAAAATGTTGTGAGATCCCATTGGTGCTGGACTCCAAACTGAATTCCAGAGCAGCCAGGGAAGCAGAGAATGAACTTCACTGTTTTACTTTAATCCACTCAGAAAATGCAGTCTTTTCCAATGAGAATCATTCTACTCATTTTCCTTTCTGACTTTATGTGGCATTTAGATAAGGCTTCGACTCAATACCTGGATCTGCCTTTTCCTTTCTACCCTCATAACTATAGTTAAAATTCATGTATCATTTACTCTCAATTCACTCAATTACTATAATACCCTCCTAACCTGTCTCTAACTTTGCTCTTTTCTAATCCATTCCTTATGCCACTACCAGAGTTATCCTGATGTGGAGGTCACAGCTTAGATCCAACATCTCAAGTGGTACCCCACTGCCCACAGGAAGGAGAAAATTCAAATTCCCTTGCATGGCATTTAGTGTTTTCTATGATCTGACTCCATGCTTACTTTATACCACCACACCAGGCACTCTCTGTTCAGGCCATCGGGACTACCAGATATTCTTTGATCTTACTCTGTCCTTTCCAGTCTTGGTGTTTTTTTAAGCACACAGTACCCCCCTGGGATGGATTTCCTCCACATTGAGCCCCATGGTGTGGACTCCCTCTAATCGCTACCTCTTGAAGACCTTCCCTTCTTTCTTTCATTTTTTTTTGGGGGGGGGGGTCAAAGAGGGTTAAGTGACTTGCCCAAGGTCACACAGCTAGTAAGTGTCAAGTGTCTGAGGCCAGATTTGAACTCAGGTTCTCCTGAATCCAGGTTCTGCTGAATCCAGGGCTGGTGCTTTATCCACTGTGCCACCTACCTGCCCCCTCTTCCCTTCTTGCAAAATCCATCTCAGGGACTGCATCCTTCAGGAACCTCTCTCTAAACTCCCCTCTTAGAAATGATTCTTCCTTGTCCAATTTCTCCTCTCCTATACACTTAGAACATTCTGATTATATTATATTTCTTTCTTTATGTCTCATCTTATGTCAGATTTCAAGTTCCTTGAAGGGCAGGGATTTTACTGTGTGTTTTTAAAAAAAATCTTTGTATACCTGTGGTAAAATATGAAAGTTTTTAACAGTCGGTTAGGATAACTGAAAGACGCCAGTTTTTCAAGGACCACCCTTTTGGGGAGGAGATGAACAGTCCGCCTGCTGCGCATGTCAGACTGCCTGCCGGGTACAGTCCGCCTGCTGCGCATGTCAGACTGCCTGCCGGGGTTTTTTTGACTTCCGGGGTGGAGAGAAGGGGAGTAGCCTTTTTTTGCCGGCTTGGCGGGACTCCTGGCGGCGCGGGACAGACGGTCTGACTCACTCCAAAGGTGGCCTAAATCGGTTTGGTGAGTTTTTATAAGGAATATAGACTAAGCCTAGATTTAAGACGATTTGTACTGTATTTCTATTTTCCTATCCTTCTAATCAACAACACCTTATATACAATAAAGGCTCTATCTAGAAAACCAGAAGCTTCTTCCATTTACTAGTCTGGGAGATAAATTAAGGGAAGGGTTAAGTAGGGGAGATTTATGATCTAATATCCAATTTTAAATCTCACATACCCCATGCTGAGCACAGGCTCTTCAACATATCAGGTTTTACAGTCGACGTTTGCTAACTTCTTTGTAAAACTGAATTCTCAAGATCTGTCCTTGTGAACTGAGTGTGTTGCAGTCATGTCCAGCATCCCAGCCTTCAATGACTGCCTTCTGAGTGCTGATCAGCTGGTACACTCAAGAAAAAATCAGAAATGGACCTTCTGTATGAAATATTTTATTTTTACTGAGGCAGGAAAGTGGGTCACTGAACCTAATCTGAAGCAAAAAAAAAAAAAACCCACCCCAAAACACCTTTTGTTGCTTAGAGAGGTAAGCTTCAGTTATCTGGAAAAGCCTTGTTTTCTGACAGCATTGGGTAGATGAGGTTTGAATGTGTTACATGTGAATGGGCTAATTTTATATTTGTTGACAGGTTGCTCTGTAGTCAGTCAAGTAATTTCTTAGATTCGTGCTTTGTTTTTCCACAGATTCCTCTGGGGAAAAAAGGAAAATCATCAGAGAATTCTAGGATTGCAGAGTTGAAAGGGACCTCAGTGGTCACCTCGTCCCACACCTCCCTGATGGACGATGCTTTCCACAACATCCTTGACCATGGCCACTCCATAAATGCTTGCTGACAGTGTTCTCAGAAAAGCAGTGGCTCAGGCTAGGAATGATGATTAACCTTGTGTTGACACCCAGCTGTGGTGTTCTTGCCAGTATACCAGAATGAGAATGATCTTTGAACCCCAACTCCAAAAGCTGTCCTCAGAGGGGTTGGGGGGCTTAAATTCTATTCAGGGATGGAGTTAATTACATTTGTGGCTTCTGCATCTAGAGTTTCTAGGAGGAAGTCAGGCCCTGCAAACATTCTGTAAATGGAACTGGCTTGCTTGGAATGAAGCTGATTTTTGCTTATGTTATTTATAGATCTCCTTCAGCATTTTTTTCCCTGGAAGGAGGCTGGGAAGGGGAAGGCTATCAAGGCTATGTTAAAGTCAGTGTAGTGGAGTGACAAGTGTGCTGGATTCAAATCATAGCCTGGGGGCAGCTAGGTGGTACAGTGGATAGAGTACCGGCCCTGGATTCAGGAGGACCTGAGTTCAAATCTGGCCTCAGACACTTGACACTTACTAGCTGTGTGACCCTGGGTAAGTCACTTAACCCCAAGTGCCTCACCAAAAACCAAAACCAAACAAATCATTGCCCTGTTATTTGCTACTTGTGTAATGGTGGACAAGTCAATTCACCTCTCTTAGGTCTCAGTTTCCTTATCTGTACAATGAGAGGACTGGCTACACAATCTTTAATGTTGCATCTAGCTCTACCTTCTGGCCCAGGAGAATCTGGGGCTATCTTAATACCCCCTCTTCTCCAGGGCTATGGTGGGGAGACAGGCAAATGTTGGTGGAAAACAGAAGAAATTAGTGTCTTATGCACCAAATTGCCACACAATGTATATTTGATATGTACATAATTTCACACTTAATTTCTTAGAAGGAAAAATATTAATAGCAAAGACATTTTCTCACTGAAGCACTATTCACAACTGGCAGATCTGATTTCCACACTGGGTTCCAGCTTGGGAAATGCTGCTCTAGCAGAAAGTGCCCTGGATTTGTGAGTAGGAGTCTTGGTTTGGTGACCTCAGCTCAACCAGTCCCCAGTTGTGTGACCTTATTTACCACTCAAGTCCCTTCAGCAGTGTGGGACGAGGGGAAGAACACTGGATTGGTAGTCAAAGGACCTGGGTTTGAATTCTGACTCTGTTCCTTATTATCTGTGACCTTTGGAAACTGACTTTTCTTTCTCTGGGCCTGTTTCCTCTTTTTTTTTTTTCAAAGGGTGGTAGAGGTGGGGAGGGGTTGGACTAAATGATCCTCTAGGTCCTGCCTGGTTCTTTAATACTTCTGTGTGGGCAGTCCCTCCAGCAAGGAAGATCAAAAGCCACCCATGTCTTCCTTATTGGTGAATTCCTCATCTAAGTCCTCTAATTCCTCCACAAGGAGTCCACCTAACATTGGAGGGACCTTCTTGTCATTGCCAGGATATGAGTGGAGCATGAAAGCCATCCACAGTTACACCATGTTCTCATTACAGGATCAGCCCATAGACATTCTGGTCATACATTTCTGAAGATGTCCTGCTGGCATGTCACTTGCATCCTGTAGCCTGCTTTCACCCACCATGTGCCTCTCCAACATCCTTTGGGTGACCCAAAGCTTTAATTCTTCAGAAACTCTGGTATTCAATGACTCTCAGCACCACCAGGAAAAATACTGATATTGAAAAGATGCTGTTCTAGAACCCATAAATTCTTTCTTGTTGAACCTCAGCTTTCTAATCTATAAAGTGAGGATAATTGTTGGACTATCTACTGCACACCAGTGCCATGGGCTCATATGACATCGTAACTGTTAAAGAAGCACATCTGCAAACATAAATTGTGATATAAATGAGATATGGCAACAATGATATCACCCAGGAAGACAATCCAAGGTGATAGTCCTGTGGATGGGGTTGTACCAAGGTGCCTTTTATACAGGGACCATGTTTTGAACAGTGTGAAGAGGGTACCAAGGGCCGGAGTGATGCCACTGTGCCTTGTTGTCATCAGGCAAGCCGACTGAATGATGATAATAACAAGTGGCATTTAAGGTTTGCAAAGTGCTTTATATAACATCATCTCATTTAAACAACGGAGGTTATTGCTACTGTCCACAGATAGTATCTGCTTGAAAATCCTGGAAAGGCCCAAAAGTCCTTGCTATACAAGTTATAGTTCTTCATTTCTGTTTAGTAATTTATGCTTTAATGACACATTTGCAGAAAGGTTCTGACAAACTGGAACATGTATAGAGAAGGGTAACCAGGATGATGAGAGGGTTGAGGAGCAGGTAGCATGAGGACAGATTGAAGAAACTGGAGATGTTTAGAGTGGAAAAGAGATTTGCTGGGGACAGGGAAAATTTCTTCAAGTATCTGAAGTATGTTCACAGAAGAGGGATCAGCTTTATTCTGCTTGGCCCCCCAGAGGGTACAACTAGGATGACTAAGAGATAGAATTTGGTTAGGGAAACTGATGTAAAGACTAAGAAAGAAAAACACTATCTAAAGACAAAACTTCCTAACGATCAGACCAGGCCAAAAGTGGAATGGATTGTCACGCCAGGGAGGTGGCATATCATTAGAGGTCTTTGTGTAGTGTTTAGGTAACCAACGAGATGCCATGATGATGGTTATGGTGATGATAACTATAATAATTGCATTTTATAGTATTTTAAGGTTCATAAAGCACTTTACCCATATCATCTCATTTTATCCTCATAACAACCTTGGGAGGTAGGTACAATTATTCTCCCTCTTTTATAACTCAGGAAACTGAAGTAGACAGAGTAAGTGACTTGCTTAGGGTCATACAGCTAGTAAGTTTCTGAAGCCAGGTTTGAACTCAGCTCAGGTCTTCTTGTCTCTAGGCCCAGTATTCTATCCTCTGTGCTTTGGAGCTGGTATGAAGGGGATTCCTTATAAACTATCACTCTGAGGTTCCTTTCTTCTCTGCTATCCTGATCCTAGTCTTCTAAATCCATCTTTTTTATTGGCCTCTCACAGCAATTCAGTGAGAGGACACAGAATTTCTTATTGTCTCAGAGAGATGAAGTAACTTGGATAGTGTGATACAGTAGTAGGGTCTAGGAAAAAAACGACCATATTAGAAAAAAATCTTATTTTATTTTAAAGGAAAAAAGCCCAACATCTTCAGACGTGCTGTTAAATATTAACTTGCTAGGCTAAATGCAGAGTTAAAAAGCCAAGCCTTAGTGAAAGCAGTAGGGGAGACTGTCTTGTCTTATTCTACCCAACAAACTGATAATGAAAGCCCCCTTATTCCAAGAGAGTCTTAAATTTTATTGTCTTCTCTAGGTTTATGCTTGTCTCTCTTCAAATCAGGAGATTCTGAGATCTTTCCATTCCAGATGGAGCAAGCTGATCTTAAACAAGAGCATGGCTATTTCCCAGTGTTCAAATAACCAAAAGATAGGTAGTACAACTGTTGTTAGATACTTATTCAGATGAAAGAAACTGAGGCTGAGACAGGTGGTGACTCTGAAATCATAGAATTTTAGAGGTGGAAGGGACTTTAGAGGTCAATCCAGCAGAAACGGCTTTCAGGAGCTCATTAGGAATCCCCTTTATAGCATCCCTGACAATCTAGCTTGAAAACCTCCAGGAAAGCTCACTGACTCCCGAGGCAAATCATTTCACTGTGAAACAGCTTGGCTTGTTATGGAACTTGATGATTTTCCCTACACTACTCCTCTGGCTATCCTCTGGAGATGTGCAGAGAACATCTAATCCCTCTCTCATGTGCTTGACGAGTAGCTCCCCAAACTTCTCGCATCATGAAAACCTGTGAGGAACATGCCATCCTTTCTACTTCAGTCAGTATTACCACCTCCTGCCAATGGAGCAACGATGGGCACACACCTCAGAAAGACTTATGGGATAGATAACAAATCTGAGAGAAATAAATCAAACTTCTCAGTTAGCCACAAAACTCATCTCAGGATGGATTGGGAACAGTCTACTAACAGTTCTTTTAACTGGGCCGATTAACCATCTTCAGACACACAACATCAAAAGCCTAAAATTCACCCGCACCACCATCAAATGCAAGCTTTAAATAGCCTTATTTTCATTCCTTTGTTCTGGAATCTATCTAAGCACAAATGAGTCCTTCTTCCCCCCACCTTACACAATGCTTGTATCTTTGCAATGCATTCATTTTGTTCTATTTGAAATTACTTGAGTCCATGCGTTATCCTTCCATTACAATTATCTGCTCCTTGAGGGCAGGGAGCTTGCCCTATCTATCCCTATTATTTCCACACATACAAGTGGCCCTAGCTACTGTCTTTTGCCATAATCAGGGCATATCTGTGTTCAGTTCTAGGGACTGCATTTTAGGAAAGATATTGACAAGCTGGAGAGTGTCCTCCCAGGGGAGGGTGACAAGCATGGTGAAGAGGCTAGACAACAGGCCATTCCAAGGATTGGTTGAAGAGGAGGCAACACAGTACATAAGAGGCACTGACTCCTGAGTCAGAGGACTCAGGTTTCAATCCCAACTCTGCAGGTCATCTAGCTTTTCTGTGCATCAGTTTCCTCATCTGCAAAATGAGGTGTCAATCAGAATTTATGGCAGTAGATAGAAACTGAGAAGAGCTTCCTGGCAAGGTGGTCAAGTTTGAGCTACGGAGGCTATCTGGGTATTGGGATTCTTTTCGATAATTGAGAAAAGAATGATCTCAAAGCTGAGCTGTGATGTATTTACTTCTTTTTTTTTTTAAGTAAGGCAATTGGGGTTAAGTGACTTGCCCAGGGTCACACAGCTAGTAAGTGTTAAGTGTCTGAGGTCAGATTTGAACTTAGGTCCTCCTGACTCCAGGGCCAGTGCTCTATCCACTGTGCCATCTGGCTGCCCCGATGTATTTACTTCTGAGACCACCTTCCTTCCAACTTGGTTTGGGAAGGAAGAGACAGAAAGAGAAACACAGTCCCTCATGACTACTAGCAAAAAAGCAGCTAGTATTTACTTATTTCACCACACCCTTCTGCATTCTTATATATGTCAGTGTGTCTGATGAAAGCAAAATCTGGTAGTCACCTAGAAGAAATGAGGGGGTTGGACTGAATGGTCTCTAACAGTCTCCTTTCCAGCCTTTAAATCTAACACCTATGATTTTATGTTTAGTTTGGAGAGGAGAATAGAAGACTTAAGGATGACATGATAACTGTCTCAAGTGTCTGAAGTGCTGCTGTGGAAAAGAGAGATTAAATTTCTACTGTTTAGTGCCAGAGGGCAGAACTAAGAGTAATGAAGTCACAAGGAGGAAGATTTCAGCTTACTGTAAGGAAAAAAAAGTTTTTCCTGACAATTGGAGCTGTCCATAAATGGACTGGGCTACCTCAGAAGGGAGCACTTCAGTGACAAGCAGTTAGGGATGTTCTATAGCAGATTGACAATTCAGGCTCAGGATGGACTTGATGACCCCAGGGAACCTTTATAATTCTGAAATTTTGTGAATATGAAATATGGTGCTTCTCACTTCAATGATCTCTTCGATTTCACACCTTTAAGAAAGAGCTTTCAGCTTTGAATCAGCAGACCCCAGTTCTAATCGTGGTGCAGCCACTAATTGTCCCACTAAATGTTCTGAGAACTCCTGATTCCAGTAAGAGGAAGGAGGCCTGAGAGAAGACCTTGCCTGGTTTCCAATCCCCCTCCCCTTTTATTTTTTCAGCATCCTAAGCTCATTTTCAAATTTGTTATGTACCTTCCTTCCCTAAGCCTGTTCCTTCTGCTCCCTTTTTATAGTTTCCCCCCTTTTCTGACTCCTCCAGCAGCTAACATCTTCTTTTCACTGTCTGAATAGAGGCTTCAGATTCATTTCACACACACACACACACACACACACACACACACACACACACACACACACCCTTGCTCTGTTTGTTTGCCCATTCTGAGCTTGCCAGTGTTGTGTTTTTTTTTAATTGTAAATTCAATTCAAACAAAAGACAGACATGATAGCTGTCAGCCTCGGTGTCTCCCAGGGATGGTCACCATGCAAATGCTGAATTAGTATTCTTGCTGTCCTTGGCTCCCGACAGACAGCTTTGCAAGCAGAGCAGGTCCTCTGGCCCAGCCCAACACCTGCCCTTTGTACTGGGAGACAAGGGCCCTAACAAGCTCACTCCACAGCAACCACAAATACTGTCAACAGAGTCACTGAGCTGGTCATAATTGAGCATCAGCCCCAGGATTTAACTCTTTGCATAAACATAACACTAATAATCATAACAACTAACATTTCTAAGGCAATTTGCAGTTTACAAAGCACTTTCACAGACATTATCTCATCTGATCTATGTTCTAATGTCCCTTCCAGTGCTGACTGGAAAATGATACCATGGGTTGAACTGTGAGCCTAGGAAACAAATGCCATCCACTCCCTATTCAAATGGTTTTTAGCAGGTAGTAGAGCTTCTATCACTAGTGCCTGACAACAGACATAAATCAATAAGAAATGCAGTGCAATTGATGGCAACTAAATGTTTCTTTCATAAAGAGATGCTTCGAAGGTGCTGAATGGGATAGGAATCAAGAAATGAGTGTAGTCTCAGGCAGTAGTAGAAACCAGTGACCAAGTTAAGTCAACACACTCTTGTGACCTACCATAATCTCAGAGCACAAATTAGAAGGGTCCCTTCCAATTCTAATATGATATGTTCTATGATTCTATATGGAGAAAGAAGCATCAGACAAAGTTGGGAGGGACTTCAGAGACCATCTAATACAATCCAATAACCAATCAGGAATACTCAGTACAACATCCCATATGAGTGATCATTTAGTTGCTGCCTGATGATCTCTAGTGATGAGGAATTCAATACCTCAGGAGGTAACCCAGTTCTTGTGGGACTACTTTGATTTCTGGGAAGTTTTTCCTTTTATCAAGTGGAAATCTGCCTTCCTATAATTTCTATTCATTATTCCTCTTTCTGCTTCTTGGGACCAAGAAAAGCAAATATAATCCCTCTTTTGAATGAAAACCCTATGGACATTTAAAGACAATGTTTACCTTCATTCCCACTCCCAATTCAGTCTTCTTGGCTATAAAGATTGAGTATAGAGCCAGAGATATACTGTATGAGGATTGTTTGAGGACAAGCCCAGCTAGGTTTGGAGAGGTTCATCATCAGGTTGACCCCTAGCTATGAGGTTTTGGGTCTTGATACTCCTCAGGGACCATCTACTAAGATAGAGAGTAGTTCTGATCTGCATTGGTGGGGGGGATCATCCATACAGATAAAATAAATTATAGCTGCATCAAGTATTGAAGCATGTAAGATAAGCACTTTGGTTTGCCATTTAATATCTATTAGCGAAGCTGTAGTTGGGGTTCTTGCATCAGGTGAGACATTGGATTAAATATTTTCAGAGGCCCCTTCGAAGTATTCTCATTGTAGGTGCCCTCAGAGATGACACACATGTATACATACAGTATACTACTTCTTACTCTACCAAGTCTCTCCCACATGTGCAGACAGTTTTAGGGTTTAGATTTAGAGAAACCCTTTAGGAAGGGATTCTAAGTGAACTCTTAGTCCAATACTGTCATTTTGCATATGAGGAAACAGAGGCTCTAGGGCACACAGCCAGTTTTAGCAGAGCCTAGGTCTTCTGAATCCTCGGTATTCTACTTTAGAATACTTCTTACTGGAAGCCAGTGGATTGACCTTGACTTAAGAAAAAAAAAGCCAGGTACCTCCTGGACCACCATTGTGTTACAAGGTAAACTTGGTAAGCTTTAGATGCAGAAGCAATAGGAAAGGGGATCTAAAGCTTTGCTCTCAGCATTTTGCCATAAGAAAAGAGACAAGGCAAAGTGAAGAGTTACTTGGTCAGGTTTACAAAGCCAGAGGTTTTAAGAAACCAAAAGCAATAATTCATATTTCTATAGTACTCAACAGTCACAAATTGTGTGCACAGACATTGTCACTGATCCTCATAGTTCTTTAATGAATTTTCCTAGAGAACTTTCTCTGGATCTCCCCTTTACCTTCCTTCTAATCTACCTTATACCATTCTTTTAAAATGGACATCATAAAATGTATGCTCTTTGAGAGAAGGATCATAGATAGGATCACACACATAGATCTAGAAGAGACAGTAAATGTCATTCAACTTCCCCAATGTCTCTCCTCTTTTACAGATGAGGAAACTAAGTCTCAGAAAGGATAAGTGATTTGCCCAGGATCACACAAATTGTAATTGTTGGAAGCATGACTTAACCCCTGGTTTTCCTAACTCTAGGGCCAGCACTCCACTCATTGTACTATGTCTTTCCCCCTTCTCCCCATCTTTTTATCTCCCAAAGAGTCTCGCACACAGCCCAGTAAGTATTTGTTGCACTGAATAAATCTATCAAGTATGTATGACAAGAATTATGTCCCCCGTTTTACAAATGGTGATACCTTACTGAACTGAACCTTGGGTCAAATAGTTAGGAAGGGACTGAGCTGGGAATTGAACCCAGATCTCAGGTCGACTCTCAGAGAGGCTTTGAGTCTCTTGTAGAGAAAAAAAAAATCATCTGTTAACACCAAAATCTTCAGAGGGTCACATGCCAGATTATTTTTTTCTCTTACTACAGGCTCTGCTCCATGCCTTCCCTAGAGCTTCCTTAAGGCAAATGTTGGGTGGCCATCTCCCAGAGGGTGCCCATCATTTGGACAAAGGGTCGTAGGGCAGTTCTGGGGATGAATATGTTTATTTTCTGCCTCACTCATGCAGAATAACTTGTTTCTCAAATCTGCTTCCTCCAAAAAACTCTCTCTGACTAATCTTGACCCTCTGTCTTTGAATCCCTAGAGTATTGATCCACTGAGCCACAAAATTTCATATTTGATTCTGTGCCATTTTTCTTGTTTTCTGGTCATTAAATATCCTGTCACCCTAACTATAACAAGAGTGACCTGAGGGAAGGAAGGGGACTTTTCTTCACTTTCTTTAGGAAGGCAGCCAGGTATGGTTTAGTGTAGGTACTGGACAGGAGCCCAGGGCTGTGGTCTTCGTTCTGGCACTACCTTGCAGTGTGATGTTGGGCAAGCTTCTACCCCTTTCTATGGCCCAGTCTCCACATCTGTAAGATGAGAGGGTTGAATTATATGGTTTCTGGGTAACCTTTAGGATTTAGAGATGGAAGGAGCCTTGGAAATCATTCTAGTCTAACCCCCTTGAATTACAGATGGGAAGACTGAGGCCCAGAGTGAATTGTCTGTGGTCAAATTGAGAGTAAGCAGTAGTGCTCCTGCCGGAAAATTATGGTTTCTATGAGCCACTGAGTGCTCATAGAATAGGGCCTAGCATACAGCAGGTGCTTAATAAATGCTCAAAAAATGTGACTGAATATGCTACAGATTGGTCACAAGAGCCACCACACATTTTTGTTTCTTTCAGTAGAATATAAGCTCCTTAACCATTTCATTTTTGGCTTTGTATCCCCAAAATTGAGGAGAGTGTCTGATACACAGCGAATGCTTAATAATTGCTTATTGCTTGATGGATTGGTTTGGTGATTTTTAGCTTGCTAAAAACATTTCACATTTATTATTGAATTTCATACTCAGAAAAATTGATGCATTTACGGGGACAGCTATCCAATCCAATCTAATTAGCATTTATTAAGTGTCTACTCTGTTCAAGGCTCTATGTTAGGCACAAAGATAAAATGAAAAACAGTCCTTATTCTTAAGGATCTCATATTCTACATCTTACAATTGAGGAAACTGAGGCTCAGAGAGGGCAGAATGACTTGCCCAATGTCACAATCACAGGCCTGGGACTCAGTCATGTGTCTTCTACCTCTAAGACCAATGCCCTTCTCATGCTACTACAAACAGGGCCATTACATAAGGCAACAACCTTGAAATAATCAAATTTCCCAAGTGATCTGGTGCTAGTCCTCTCCTTCACTGCTACAAATGGATTCCTCTGTATTGTGCTCCTAGAGAGACTTGCTCAGATTTCATGGCTAGGCCCAAGGCTGTAAAGGTCATTTGATTCATCCTGACTTTTCTCCACCAAGGGAAAGAAAAGATGGTGATGGACTGAGTGGGCATAAACAGTTCAATAAGAAATAGATTTCACTTGAAGTTTTTCAAGGAAATTCAAGATCTGTTCAATGCCCAGTTCCTGACTTTGACATTAGCAATGTGACCCTGGGGACACAACTTCACATACTTCTCCTCTCTACCCACCTTACAGAACTACCATGAAAAAATCCCTGAAACTCTTACAGCCCCATTTAAGTGAAAGCTGTTATTATCATTGTATTCTTATGACATTCCATTTTATCCTCAAGGGAAGCCATTGGTTTTCCATGAGATAACAGCATAGACTGCAGCTGGGACAATTTGTGGTTGGCTCTGAGATAATAAACAATTAATCACAATGTCCTGACCAGACCCCATCTGGAGTAATGTGTCTAGTCCTGGGTGCTACATTTCAGGAAGTAAATTGACAATCTGGAGTCTGCCCAGAGGACGGTGACCAGGATGATGAGACTAACTCTTACTAGGATTAGCTGAATGAAACAGGGGTATTTAGCTTAAAAAAATGTAGTGGGAACACAGTGGATTGGGAAAGTCTGTCATTGGAAGGAGAGAACAGTGTCTTGTATTGTTTCAAGGGGGATAATCGGAAAGTTCTAAGGTGGAAATAAGGTGGAAATTTGAGTTCAACAGAATCAACCAATCGATTGATCCATTAACACTGATTGTCTACCTTCTATGCCAGGAAGAAGAAAATACTTCCCAATAAACTGAAAAACCTCAACAACAGAAGGGCCTCAACCAGGGAGTAGTTTCTTGTTACTAGAAATATTTAAGAAGAGGATGTTTGACCATCTGTCAGGTTTGGACTTGTAGAGACTGGACTAAATGACTTTCAATTCTCTTTAAAATTTAATGTGCTGCTCCTCTCTCTCTTATGTTCCTGCTTCCTCTCTCTGTTGGAGCCTTTCCACTGTGATGACCATGTTCCTGTAACTTCATGTTGGGTGTGATTTAGCAGAACTGATGTGGTTTTGTTTACTTCTGGCTGGCACTTGCATCTTGGAACCCTAAGGCATTCTGTCTTCTGTGTATGTGTGTGTGTGAGGGGGGGGGCATGGGAACAGGGGTCGTGGGGGATACAAAGTTAAGCCCCTAACACAAACAGGGACCATGAATAAAATAGACTTGGAACAGAAAGGGACTACAGTGGTAATTTTGTCCACCCACAGGTAGATAAAGTGAACTGCTCAAAGTTACACAGATACTAAGTGGCTGTGGAAGGATTCAGAATTGTTTCTGACTACAAATCCAGTACTCTTTGATGACACCAGAGTTAGAACAGAGATACAAATGCTGAAAACAAAATATTACCACTTCCCCCACAGCAAGGCAGCTCTTACCACTAAACAACAAGCAGGTTTCCCCAAGTCTGATTTGTTTACTTGTATGACCTAAAGTCCAGCCAATCAAATTCAAAGTAGCTTGTCTGGTCACCCAGGCCTCCCAAATGAAAGGGAAAGAGCAGGTGTCACAGTCTGGATTGTTGTCACTGGTTCCATTAAGTAAAAGATACAATCATGTGCAAATCAGTGGAGGGTGGCTGGTTCATTAAGCCCTTTTTGTCCTAGGAATTATTTGTGTACTTCTGTGAGGTAGAGAGGCCTGGGTTATCAAATTATCTGCAGAACAAGATACCTATAACTATTGGAGCTTGGTGAAGCCCAGATACTGCACTAGAAGATAGTGATACCTTATTAACCCTTGACCATCCACTGTGGAGTTAAGCAATGACTTGTTTGGGTCATGGGAAGATGAGAACGGGAGATCTAAACCTGAGGAATTTCAGTTTCTCTTGCAAGTGAGGCTCAAAAATGATGTCAGGCTAGAGAGAAAGGACCATAGCTTCCATTTCTTTTGCATTTTCCAAAGAATGGAAGGTGCCTAGCATATAAGGCACCTAGTAACTCATGTTTATATAGTACTTAGAGGTTTAGAAAACAGACCTGTATTGCAAATTGTATAATTAATGGAATCAGTATTATCCCCATTTTACAGATGAGGAAACAGCCTCAGAGAGGAGTTATTTGCCAAGCATCACATAACTCATAAATGTTCATGATGGGATTTTGTGTTCTCAAAATGACTTCTTTTTAATTAAAAAAAATCTGAACTTAGGAAACACTAAGTTAAAATGAACATTTCCATATACATGGAAAAACAGAAGAAGACTGCATATGAAACTATGCATCCATACATAGAACTTGTTTTTATTTTATTTTAAAATATTTTTTGAGTGAGGCAATTGGGGTTAAGTGACTTGCCCAGGGTCACACAGCTAGTAAGTGTTAAGTGTCTGAGGCCGGATTTGAACTCAGGTACTCCTGATTCCAGGGCCAGGTGCTCTATCCACTGTGCCACCTAGCTTCCCCTTGTCTTTATTTTTAAGTATAAAATAATTCAACACATAATTTTCAAAGCTGGCCTTTCTGTTCTCTTCTCATTTTTCTTTTTTGAGCCCTCTCTTTCCCTTTCTCTCCCACCTCCTCCAAATTGAAAAGAAAAGAAAAGCCTGTTAACAAAAATGCATAGTCAGGCAATACAGATTTCCATGTGGGCCATGTCCAAAAATGGATGTGTGCATCACCTCTCTGGCAGGAAGTGGGTGGCATGCTTCGTCATTGATAATGGGGAGCTATGGATGGCTATTGCAATGATCAACATTCTTAAATTCAAGGTAGCATCACTATATAGTTTCTGCTAGACTATATATATATATATATATATATATATATATATAGAGAGAGAGAGAGAGAGAGAGAGAGAGAGAGAGAGAGGGAGAGAGAGAGAGGGAGAGAGAGAGGGAGGGAGGGAGGGAGGGAGGAGGGAGGGAGAGACTCTACAGACTACATGAAGAATGCACACAATTCTGGGATCTGCTTAAGGAATGGCCTAAATAAACTAAAGATGGAATAGGAGTGTTACGTGGATGGTCAGAGGCCAGAAAGCCAGGCCAAATGATGATAGGGTGAAAACACTGGGAATTGTAATGATTGGAATGACACCACCTGCTGGAGACTTACTGTAGAAGAGTTCCGCCCATGAAGCGAAGGTCTTTGAGGACAAGACCAGGAGTCTTTTCTTTGGTGTCAGGAAGTGACTCTGGCTAGTGGGAGGAAGAAAGAAGAGACTGGCGCTAAGTCTCGCTCTCTTTCCTGAGGACGCTGGTGGAGAAGGGAGCTAGAAATGCCCTCTCCCTTTAATAGATAGGAATCTAGGCCTTTCCTTCTCTCTTTACCAAATTCTTATTCTCCTTAATAAATGCCTAAAAGTCTAACTCTTGCTAAAGCTTATGATTTATTGGCGACCACTCATTAGATATTTTAGACAGTTTAGCTAGAATTTTAGCCCTTAACAGAATTTAGGTTGTAGAATATTTAGTAAGGGACATGATCTCTATTTTTAACTAATTGAAAGGTTCTAAGTTGGAAGGGAGCAGAATTAATAGTTGAATTTTTAAATTTTCAGTTCCAAATTCTCTTTCTCAACCTCTTCCCTACCCATTGAGAAGACAAGAAATATGATGCCCATTATATGTGTGAAGTCATGTCAGATGTATAGTAGAATTGATCTGTATGCTGGTAGAGGGTAATTTATAGGGAGACAAATTTTATTTAACATAAAAATGAGCTACCTAAAAATTAGAACTGATCAAAAGCATCTGCCTCAGTAAGTGGCATGTTCTCTGTTCCTGGGAGTGTTCAGGCAAATGTTGATGCTCTCTCACTGGGGCATGTCTTAGAAGAAAACGCTTCATGAAAAATGGGCTTTGACTAATTGATATCTGAAGTTCCTTTCAACTGGGTGCTCATCATTCTGATTCTAGAATGAATGTCTTGGCCCAGGAGAGGCTCACCATCTTCCTCTAGTTATTAGAGAATGGGAAAAGAAGAACAATATTGTCCAAGGCAGAAGTTTGTAACCTGAAGTCTGTGAACTAGTTTAAAAATTTTGTTTAGCTACATTTCAAAATAATTGGTTTCCTTTGTAATCCTATGTATTTAATTTTATGCATTTAAAGATATTATTCTGAGAAGGCATCCACATAAGTTTACCTAGACTATTGAAGGGCTCCCTGACACAAAGGATAAGGACCCCTGGTGTAGGGGCATACATAAACAACTCAGAGAGGAAACAGTCTAGGCAAAAAGAATAACTCCTGGGGCAGCTAGGAGGTGCAGTGGATAAAGCATTGGCCCTGGATTCAGAAGGACTTGAATTCAAATCTGGCCTCAGACACTTGACACTTACTTGCTCAGGTAAGTCACTTAACCCTCATTGCCCGCCTCCCCCCCCCCCAAAAAAAAAGCTCCTGGTGGAAAGCTCTAGCTCAAATCCTTTTACCATCTTTCTCCTGTGGGTAGAAACCTTTCCCCATCTCTGATATCCCATAGCACTTCCAATAAAGCTCTGGGAGGCACTTACTGCACTATGGAATAGGATATGGGATTTCTGTTGCATTGCTGACAATCTCCCTCTCTTCCCAACCCAATCTGTGAGCACCAGCGGGTAAGGAAGTGTGTTTAAAAGTTGAATTCCTCCCAGTGCTGGGCATGGACTCGCACAGAGTGGGTACTTGTTGAATCTGGCCAGCCTCCTTGATCTGCAGGGACGTGCAAACCTTGGCTAAACTTCAGGTCCAGCTAGGCCCCTGCTTAACATTCTGTTGGCTGGAAAACTGCTTTGTCAGGGCAAAGGTCTATTTTCTCTGACACATCTTTTGGTCATGATTTATTAAGAATATCATGGCATTCTCCTCTGGGGCCTGCAAAGTTCTCTCTAAAAAGTACAGTAAAACCCACATGAGCATTAATGATAATAGTTCCCATTTCTATAGCACTTTAAGGTTTAAAAAGGGTTTCCTTTGGAGGCAGCTAGGTGGCGCAGTGGATAGAGCACTGGCCCTGGAGTCAGGAGGACCTGAGTTCAAATCCGGACTCAGACACTTAACACTTACTAGCTGTGTGACCCTGGGCAAGTCACTTAACCCCAATTGCCTCACTTAAAAAAAAAAAAAAGGGTTTCCTTTTCAACCCTGGGAGAGAGGAACATAGGATTTAGAGCTTGAAGAGACCTTAGAGGTCATCTGGTCCTAACTCCTCATTCTTTAACTGAGGAAGTTGAAGCTGGGAGGGCAAATGACTTACCCAAGATCACAGAGCTACCAAGTGGCAAAGCCAGGTTTTTCTGGCCCCAAATACGATGCTTTTTTCATTGGAGCGTAAATATTATTACCTCCATTTTCCCAGTGAGATTTCCTTGGCTGGGAAAAATCTGTTGATGACTCTATTTCCACATAATTGTTTTTCTTGTAATCCTGTGTATTTTATTTTATGCACATAAAAACATTAATTTGATAAGTGGTCCATAGGTTGGTTCCTTTAGATTGCTTTTTTTAAAAGCTCATAACACAAAAAAGGGAAGAACCCCTACCTTAGGGAATAGAATGTTATAGTAGAAGGAAATTTTAGAAAATAAAGTATCAGACAAGATGATCTCAAAGGTTTCTTTCAGCTCCAATAATCTGTTGATCACAGGCCACTGGGGGGGGGGGCGGAGTGGGAGGGTTGTATGTAACCTTTTTGTTGACAGTAGGTTTTATTTGTCCAGCCTGTGGGTGGATGTAGGGTAAACACATTACCAGGGGGTTTCCAAGTAGGCCAGACTGTAGATTCTGACACCTTATAAGAAGTTTGACATTTTATACCCTTCTCTCCTGAAGCCCTGTGGGTATCCACAAAGTAACCATTTGGAATCCCTATTGCTTATAGAAAACAGTTGTCAACACAGGTTTCTTTCTTTTCAGGTCACCACCTGCTTTGTATGATCAGAGACATGCTCCTTACTGAGGAATATCAACAATGAAAGACACCCTGGTGTAGTGGAGACAGCAGTCGCCTTAAGATCAGGATGGGGTTCAGGCCCTAGCTCTTACAGACTTACTGGGAGCTATTAAGCTTCCTAACAATTAGAGACATCCCAAGGTCAAATGAGCTGTCTGAGGAGGTAATAAGGAGTGGCAATAGGTCTCTCCACATTGGGGGGTCTTCCATCAAAGGCTGGATGCCCACTTGTTGGCAGTTTCCTGGAAGGCTTTCTTATTCAGGTATAGGTTGAGTTAGATGGCCACTGAGGTTCCTTTCTGTGATTTTAGGAGCCTGAACAAATCACTGGATCTGAATTTCCTATCTCACAGAGCAGTTGTGAGGGTCAGATGAGGTAATGGTCTGATGGTTCTGTTGCTGCTACTGCTTCACCACCCATGTTGGCACTCCAGAGAAGGTGCCAGTGAGGAGCTCACTACTTGGGACCATGCTTCTTTGTCTCTGGCCATTTTCTACCCTGCCACAGTACACATCCAGCACATCTCATTCTGCCACCACCTCCGCTCCCCTTGCTCTGAGAACTGTAATTCATTCAGTACTACTACTACTTTTGGAAGGGGATGTCAATGGATCGGCATATTGTTTCACTTCCTGAAACTTGCCAGACTAGAACATCCTTCCTCATCTGTCTTTCCCTTTTTTCATACTGTCTCTCTGTATTAGAATAGAAATTCTATAAGGGCAGAGGACTTAGAGTTTGTCTATTTGTATTTTCTATTTGTATCCCTTAGCGTGGAGCCTAGTAGATTGCCAACATTTAATAAATGATTTTTAATTCATCCATGAATTCATTTATCTCTTCATTACTTCAACACAGCTATGACCTTCACTGTTTGGGTATTCTCTCCAGCAGTGCATATTATAAATGCCTCAAGGCTTTCTACATGGTTCTTTTTTTTTTTTTGTGAGGCAATTGGGGTTAAGTGACTTGCCCAGGGTCACACAGCTAGTAAGTGTTAAGTGTCTGAGGCTGGATTTGAACTCAGGTACACCTGACTCCAGGGTCGGTGCTCTATCCACTGCGCTACCTTCTTAACCGTTTTTTACTACAAGTCCTCCTACCACATTACTGGTTTTCTGAGTCAGCTAAGTGGTGCATTGGATAGAGCACTGGGCCTAGAGTTGGGAAGACCTGAATTCAAAACCAGTTTCAGACACTTACTAGTTGTGTGACCCTGGATAAGTCACTTAACCTGTTTGTCTTGGCTTCATCATCTATCAGAGGGGAACACTAATAGCACCTTTCTCCTGGGGCTGTTGTGTGGAGCAAATGTGCTAATATTTATAAAATCATTTAGCACAGTGCCTAGCACAAAGTAGGGCCTGTATAAATGCAAGTTATCATCATCATCATTTCTGGAATTTTAAAAAATATTGTGGATACCAGTGAAACACTCAGACTATGCACTTGTTATTCCTTATTCCTGCTACATGTCTGATTCACATTTCTGCTCTACTTACACTTGTTCTTAATGATTTAAATTATTCTACTTTGTTACACACACACACACACACACACACACACACACACGTTATTATCAAACTGCAGAAATATGGAGATAGCACAACATGGTAGAAAAAGCATTGGACCTGGAACTAAAACAAGAGGGTTTGAGTCCTAGTTGGCACTCTGTGTGATCCAGGGCAAATCCTTTCTCCTCTATGGATCTCTCAGTTTCTTCCACTGTAAAAATGAAGGGGCTGAACTAGATCGGATGTCCCCAACTTTTTCAACATGATGACCCTTTTTTAACATCGAAAAATATGACCCTCATATGATTAGTAGTTAAACAATTAATATATATTAATTAAAATCATGACCACAAGAAGCTATTATAAATTCTGTGATATTTTCAATTAATTTGTATCCCATAAGTCACAATAGCATCTATATACATTTGAAAAACAGTAATACATAAATATTCGTGCAAGACATTCATCCTTCAGAAGGTATGTTTGCTTATTTATTATGCTGGATCCTGCTGCATATTTTGTTGGAACTACATAGAGATGAAAATGACAATACATAGTGTACACGTGGTTTAAAGGGTCGTTTTTGATAACTCAGCAGCCCCACAGAGAGGTCAACAATGCCCTCAGTGATGACTACTGCACTCACAGCCCTTGCACCTGTGCTATGCTCTGACATCTTCCATTTGGAAGGCCCCTCCCAGGCCTGAGCTTCTAAGTTCTAAGGCCTCTTCCAGTTTCAATCTGTTATCTTCTGTATTCTACCAGTCAATGTTTTAATGTCTGGAATTCCCATCATTCTCTGTTCTATAGTCCCCTCTATTTCTAACATTCCATGATTCTCTGAACATTTAGTCCATTACTAGGCACCTAAAGCTATCTGAATTGGTCGTTGTGCAGAAGAGACCAGGAGGAGCATCCAGGGTGGAAGTTCCTGGGCTTTCCTGTGGGCCCTTGGCTGAAGCAATTATAGCATGATGATCCTGTAGGTCTGCCAAGGGAGCCTGCTCTCTACTTTTCATTTCCCCTCATCTCATAGTCACTCTCCCCCTTGTTGGAAAGGTTTTCATCATCCCAGGAACTTGATTTCTTCTTGGACAGAAGGATCAACAGTAATCAATGGTCATGGGTGACATACCCATAGGCCTTTACTAAGGTGGCTAATGAGGCAGCCTGGTTTCAGCCGGATGTTTAAAGACTACCCCCAACTTTAACTGTGGTTGAAAAAATGGAGGAATAAATGTCTCCCAAAGTTGAAGGGAAATGACTGACGTTTGCTTAGCTGTAATTTAGTACATCTATGTCAGAAAGAGAAACTTCAGCTCAAAATAATCAAAGTCCACCCGAGGTAAAGGCTATCCCATGCATGACTGAACACCTTGTTACAGGAAACATTTAAGGACATGTTAGATGAGCACCTGTCAGGAAGGGTTTCTTTGAGATTTCGAATAATTCTAGGATTGTTTGATTCTATGGGTTTGCCAGAGGTCACAGAGCTAGCTACGAAGTGGCAGGTTTGAACCTGGGTCTTATCTTTTTACTGTTTTAATTTCAAGTCCTCTGCTTTTTCTACTATACCTTAGGTCCTCAAATTGGAATGATTTACCATTACCATTGAGACAGTGAAGGAACATCATAATTTTACAAGCCATTACTGACGCTATCAATAGGACATTTTAAAACATTGTTAGGGAACTGGCCTAGTGGCCTCTGAGGAGGTTCCTTCTAGCTCTGAGATCCTATGATGTGTTACTCACAAAAAACCTCTTGAGGGCAGGTATCATTATTATCTCCATTGACAGATATGAAAACTGAGGCCTGGAGAAGTTAAAAGGCTTTCCTAAAGTTTCACAATGAGTCACTACAGAATCATAGACCCTTAGAATTAATTAGAAGAGGCCTTAGAGGTTAACTATTTTAACTTCCTAACTTGTGAATAAGTTTTCTCTATAGCATCACCGAGAAACATGTTTGAACATCACTGGTCAATAATCCAGGAGATTTGCTTCATTGCAAAACACTGGGTTATTTTTCTTTATTTTGATCCACAACTTCCCTGTCACTGCTGACTACAACTTCTCCACATTAGTCCCAGTTCTGCCTTCTAAAGCTATTTAGGGTATATTCAATCTCTTTCCCAAAAACATAGCAAGTAGTCACATAGAAAACTAAATGTTAGAACAGAAAGAAACCTTAGAGATCATCTAATCTAGTGGCATTGAACTCAAATAGAAATGGGGGCCACCAACCCATACATAAAGATGCCTGCAGGCTAAATATTGACTTGGCTTTGAAATATATTATCTATGTTTTATTATATTTTAATTTTAATTTATTTTGTTACATATTTCTCAATTAGATTTTAATCTGCTTTGGGCTGCATGATATGTTTGATACCTTGGATCTAATCTAATCCCCTAATTCTAAAGGTGAAGAAACAGGTCCAGAGAGTTGATGTAGCTTGTTACCTGGTCAATGCCATCTTCAAGCCACATTCCTGCACTAGAGACTCCAACTAATAGTCTTGGGTTGGCTTCTGTTTTGTTTTTGTGGGGGAATGAGGGTTAAATGACTTGTCCCGGGCCACACAGCTAGTAAGTGTCAAGTGTCTGAGGCCGAATTTGAACTCAGGTCCTCCTGAATCCAAGACCGGCACTTTATCCATTGGGTTGGCTTCTAATCAGTGATCCTTTGTCAGTCTGGTCTGTCCTAGGCACCTACACTACTATGCCCATGCCATCTCCATACTAAGTTGATCCAAGCTTACAGCACATGCTCCCTGCTTTCCTCAGCTCTTCTATAGCCTCTAGCTCTAGGAATAATAATTAAATCAATACTACCAGTCCTGGAAAAAAAAATGCGCCAATCAATGGTTCTATGATCCCATTCTGTGACTTCACTGATCAAAACACTCCTCCCTGGCCACCAACTCCAGTATAGATACTGTTTTCTACTATGAGAATGCGAGTTCCCTAAGACAGAAACTGATTTGCCTTTTCTATCTGTATCACCAGAACTAAGTACAGCATACAGCACACAGTAAGCACTTAATAAATGCTTTTCCTTTCATTAACAGTTCAAGGTCACAAAGTAAGTGACTTTATTTTCATTATCATTTCCCACCTCGAAGTACTCTTCTGGATTTCATCATACCCCAGCCTCATCCTACAAGATCACATGGAACTTGATACTTCATTGCTGCCCCCTGCCTCTGGTGGTTGTTGGTCCACATAATTGGAGAGGGTGGAAGAGTGAAGAGCTCCTCCCAGGTTCTCCATTTAAGAAGGGTGCCCAGCCAGTCATGTTTTCCTTTCCCAGCCAGCTGTGGCTCCATCATGTTCCTAACCAGTTACCCTCATCACCTTCCATCACTTCTCTGCTTCTTTTTATATATTGCCTTCCCCCATTAGATTGTGAGCTTCTTGAGAGCAGGGATTGTCTTTTGTTTCTCTTTGTATCCCCAGCCCTTAACACAGGGCCTGACACATAGTAGGTGTCGAATAAATGCTTATTGATTGACTAAAGTGGCAGAGCTGGTACTTGTACCTGAGTCTTTTGCAAGTCCAGTGCTTCTTTCAAGTGGATGATTTGCCATTTTCAGATGGGACAGTGAGCATCTTCTTTCATTCCCAGCAGTATCAAGAGAAATCTTTCAATAGTTTGATATTTACTCTTCTATTCCTGAATCTAACCATGGAAAAAGTAGATTCACTTCCCTCTGATTTCACACAGTGCTTTACATGTATGCTCCCTATAAATTTATCTTGATCTGTTTCCATTTATTAAGCATCTTCTGTGTCAAGTGCTGGGGATACAAAGAAAATGAAAATGGCCCATGCCCTCAAGGACCTCACAAGCTATTTGGGGAGACAAAAGGCAAACAATTATTCTATACAAACAAGCTAGTTACAGGATAAATTGGAAATAACCACAGAGAGAAGGCACTAGTACTAAGGGAAGCAGGGAAAGTCATTGCATTAAGTGAGATTCTAGCTGAGAATAGAGGCAGAGGCAAGTAGAGGGAGAATTCCAGGGATGGGAGACAACCAGTGAAAATGTACAGCTGGAAGTGTCATGTTGGTGCAACAACAAAGCTAGGGTCACTGAATCACAGAGTATTTGGGGGTGAGTAAGGTATAAGAACACTAGGAAGGTGTTGAGGTGGGGGTGTAGGTTATAAAGGGCTCTGAATGCCAAACAAAGGATTTTCTATTTGTTTCTAGAAGTGAGAGGAAATCACTGAACTGGGGTTGGAGATGTTATAGTTCAGACCTTGTGCTTTTGTCACTTTTATGTCACTTTGACAGCTGAGTGTAGGATAGACTAGAGTGAGGAAGAGAGGCTGGGAGACCAACTAGAAGGTTATTGCAGTGGTCTAAGAATGAGGTGATAAAAGACCTATCTCAGTGAGGTGGCAGTGTCAGAGGAGAGAAGAGAGCTGATATGAAAGATGTTGTGAAGGTAGAATCAACTGGACTTAGCAACAGATTCAATATGAAGGGGGGTGGAAAGAGAGAGGAGTTGAGGATGACACCTAGATTGCAAGCCTCGGTGATTGGGAAGTTGGTGGTAAACCTTAACAGTGATGGAGAAATTAGGATGACAGGAGGGTTTGGGGAGAAAGATCAGTTTTGGACACGATGAGTTTAATGTGTCTATGGGACATGTGGTTCAAGATGTCTAACAGGCAATTGGAGATGTAAGACCAGAGGTCAGGAGAGGTGAGAGCTGGATAAATAGATCTGAGAATCATCTGTGTAGAGGTGGTAATTGAATCCATGGAAGCTGATAACTAAGAGAAATAGTATAAAGGGAGAATAGAAGAGGGTTTAGGACAGAGCCTTGGTGGACATCCACAGTTAGCAAGTACAACCTGGATGGAGATGCAGCAAAGGAGAGGAAGAAGGAGCAGTTAGGTAGGTAGAAAAAGAACCAGGAAAGAGAGGGAGAGGGAGAGAGAGAGAGACAGAGAGAGGCAGCCAAAGAGACAGAGACAGAGACAGAGAGAAAGACAGAGAGAGGGAGAGGGAGAGTAGTGTCAGGAAAACCTAGAGAGAAGAAAGGATCAAGGAGAAGAGGGTCATCAACATCTCATTCACACTATGAAACTGATTGAATTTCTTCTTAAAGGAAAATAGAGATTTAGGGGACCGTAGAAGTTAAGTCAAACCTCTTCATTTTATAGTTGAATATTAAAACTATTAACAATAAAAGTGACTGACATTTATGTGGCATTTGAAAGTATACAAAGCACTTGAGCCATACATCTTTTTGTATTAATGACAACTACTCATATTTATATTCCACTTTAGAGTTATAAAGCACTTTATATATTACTTAATTTGATTCTCACATTGAACCTGGGAGATAGGTAGGTAGTAAAAGTATTTTTATTCCCACTTAACAAAGAAAATGAGCTGAGACCAAAGTTAAGTGACTTAAGAAAGCAGAGGGAGGATTCAAATCCAAGTTCTATGACTCCTAGTCCAATATATTTTGTACTAGAACTCAGGACTGGAGCCTCAAATTCTTGTTTCTTAGGTGCTCTTCCTTCCTTTGCTATTTCTATACCAATGAGCTGAAGAACTAAGCTGCTGGTAATTACAGAGGCCCAGATGAGTACAAGCTCCAAAGAAGTGTGTATGTCACTTGATCTAATTTGAAATCAGCAAATATCTTGATGGTAATTACCAGAGAAAGTGATGGTGATATGGCCACTGCCAAATGAGAACGACAGGAAAACAATACTCATCGGGTGTTAACTGCAGCAGCTTTTTCACATGAGCAAAGGAATCTTTGCTATATATGATCAGAGAAAAGACAGGTACATTTCAGTTGTCAGATAGAGGGGAACATCAAGCTGCAGTTTGGGACTAAAGACAACAGTAAAACTGCATGTCTCTCCTTTATGTTATTAGAGAAAATATCCAATTCCCTCGGCTTTGAAATTTATACCCTCCTCTGGACTGTCTTGATTGGTGGGTGAGTGGGGGCACATTGAGCCAGCCATTCTATCTAGCCAGCCCCAGGGCACTGGAATGGATCATGCTTTATACCCCATCCACCTGCCTGTCCTGCCATCTTCCCCATGTGGGTATCCATCCACACTCCCAAACCTTACATCTCTTCCTCTGGGCTCAGTAACCAAATCAATACATCTGTTGTTACTGGATCAACTCACTGCCCTATAGATCAACTAACTAGCCCAATGATTCATCAAACCCTCAATTCCTGGGCCATGATTCCCATATGGTCACCATGTTCTCCTCCCCACCATCCCCACCCCCGGCTCCATTTGAACGTAAGCTCACTGAGGAGAGGGACGAGTTTACTTTTGTATCTTCAGTGCTAAGCATAATATTGGGCACACAGTAAGCCCTCGAGAAATCCTTTTTCTTTCATTCACTTTGTATATGCTGAACTTCCTAAAATGGTTCCTTTCCTGCTTATGAACCTCCATCATCTTACTTGTCAGGCTTTCCTCATCTGTAAAAAGGATGCGATTAGGCTACATGAGCTCTATGGTTCCTTCTAGCTTTGACATTCTAAGTTCTATGGTCCCTCATCAGCATCTAGTATGTTCTAGGATTTGACAAAATCAACTCTTCTCTAGTAGGTACCCAAAAGCCTACGTTGCCTTACCAACCTTTTCCTCGAATGCTCTAGTTAGGTAGTCCTGCTCATCCCCAAATCTAGATAGGGGAGTGGGGGGGAGGAAGACAACACATGATGAGAAGTTAAAGCTGAAAAAACATAGTGAAAACTCTCCTATCAGAGCCCAAGATGTCAGGGTAGGAGCCCAAGTTTGCAGGAGGAGGAGATGAAGGATGTGGCCAGAGGGTGCGTGGCATGATGAGGAGGCATTTGGGAAGTTGAAGCCCACTCTAAACCTCTGTGCCTGCCCTACCTAGAATGTTTTCTCTATGTAAGTTCTACACATATTTCAAGGCCTGGCTTAAATTTGATTTTTTTTTTCGATTTTTTTTCTTTCCTGATGACCTCAGCTAACAATGATCTCTACAACTGACTGCATATATTGCTTGCCATCTGGATTTCTGGTTTCAGTGCTGATATATATGCAATGTAGTATCTTACTGATGACATACTATCGGGCAACATTCTCTTTCATGGGTGTTGGGCTTGCCTCCCCAGTAAGACCGAGTGCGCTCTGAGGCTGGTACACTACCTTCTACTTCTCTTGGTATCAGAGGACCTGAATCTAGGTTCTACCACTTGCTACCTGGATGGTCTTTTTTTTTTTTGTGGGACAATGGGGTTAAGTGACTTGCCCAGGGTCACACAGCCAGTAAGTGTCAAGTGTCTGAGGCTGGATTTGAACTCAGGTCCTCCTGAATCCAGGGCCGGTGCTTTATCCACAGTGCTATCTAGCTGCCCCCTACCTGTATGGTCTTAAAGAGGTCAGCCTTTCCAGGCCTCAGTCTCCTATTCTGTAAATTGAGGGGGAAGGTTTAAATGGCCTTCAAGATTCTAGCTCTAAATCTCTGAATAGAAGATTATATATTGCCTAGCACAGGGCTTGGCACATTTTATTACTCGGATTTATACGATGGTTCATAGTTTCCAAAGTGCTTTTTCCTTACAATAAAGCATTTATAAAATGTAAATATCATTCTCCCTATTTCAAAGATGATAAAACTGAGTCTGGAATAGGGAAAGTGACATTGTGGTGGATTACATATAGAGAGTTTCCAGGAATAAAAAGGGTGATAAGCTGCTACACTCTACTTTGCTCATAGTGCATCAGGTCTAATATGCTCAGTTTGGGGGCATCATGTTTTAGGAAGGACATTGAGAAGCTAGAGAGTATGCAGAGGAGTTATATCTCAAAGGAAGTGAGGGCTTCTGGGAGGTGGAGGTGAGGAAGGAGTATATTTCAGGCATGCATGCTGCCTGTGCCAAGGCATGGAGATAAGAGATGAAATACTGTTTAAGGAACAGAGAAGGAGGGTTTTATTCGACTGATGAATGTGGGAAGGGAAGTAGTGAGGCTGCAAGCTGGGGGGCTGGGAAGGGCTTCCCAAAATCAAAGAGAAGATTGTATTTTATCCTAGAGGCAAAAGGGAACCATTGAAGTTTATTGAGTAGGATAGTGACTGGGATTTTTATATATACTTAAGGGAAATCACTCTGGAAGCTGTAGAATGGAGAATGTTAGACCTGGAAAAGACCAGAGAAATCATGAAACCTAACACTTTTATATTACAAATGAAGAAAAGAGGGCTAGAGAGGCAAAGTGCCTTATCAGATTCTGGGTACTAGCCACTGCACACATTATGATGTTTATATCTACAGGCTTTTGTTGCTTTTTCATTACGTCCTATGTGTAAGTACTGCCTGCCCAACAGAATTACAAATTTCTCAAGGGCAGAGACCAGTTGTCTGCTTCTGTAGCTCCACATGGTAGGGAAGCACATGAGATTTGGGGGTGGGGAGAGTACAGCCCTGCAGTGATACACTATGTATCATCCAGAACTGGCAACTCGTGTGTAACCTATGAGTTGGTCAAGAGGCAGTCGCACTTTGGAGGAAGCCAACTCTTGGAGAGTCAGTCAGCCCATGATCACAGAGTTAGTATATGTCAGAGGTAGGAATAAAATCCAGTTCTGTCCATCTTGAAGCATATTTTTTGGTCTCTTACACCACAGATGATGTACAAAAGTCCTCTAATTGACTGAAGGAACTTTCATGGCATAGAAAATATGGTTGTATTGAGAAGCAGAGAACCTGTGATCATAGATCTAATGCATGTTTCTAATCCTTACCCTGCCACTACCCCCAGAGTGGCATGGGGAAGGACCTCTAAATTGGTAAATAATTAAGTAATAATAATTGGATAAATAATTAGGAGATCTGAATTCAGGTTTCAGATCTTCAGTAACTCACCATGTGATCTTGGGCAAATGCCTTCCCCTCTCTGTGCTTCAATTTACTTAGGGGAAAACAACAGCTACAGAAGCAGTATGGCATAGTGACATGGTCTTGGAATCAGAAAATCTTGGGTCTAAATCTTGACTCTGACACAATGGGACCAGCACTCCCAGACAACTTTCTAAGATTAAGTTATAGGCAAGGTGCTAATATATATTAGTAGGAGTTTTCATTCAGGGAGATCCCTACACTCATGAAATCACAGGCCAAATTCCACTACCAAAAATGAAAAAACAAAACAAACCCAACCCCGCCTCCCGCCCCTGCAGCTTACTTACTGTATAAAGTTTGATATGAAGAAATATAAGCAGGAGGACTTTGAAAAGCATTAAGTCCTGAGTAAATGTTAATTTTAACTACTTGTAGAATAGAATACTAGAAGAGACCTTAGCCTCCATTTAGTCGTACAGCTAAGGAAGCTGAGGCCCACTGAGGTTAAGTGGTTTGTCCAAAGATACACAGGCATTAGGTAGCAAAGTGAGGTCCTCTGACTTGGACTCCAGAGGTCTTCCAACAGCACATGCCTCTTCCACAAGAGGATCTGAACTTTGCATTTGTATTAAAATGGCTTTCCAGCAAAGCTCCAGAGGTGACTTTCTATTATTCTTGCCAAAAATTCCACTTTGGGAAAGCTTCTGCCTAGTGTAGGTCAAAGAGGACAGACTAAGAGATAGAGCTGGTCCCTGTACCGCTGGTGCTTTAATCCCCATTGCAAATAAGGAGCTGCTTATTTGTATAGATTCTCTTCAGATCTTTCATAAAGAAGTTGTGTTCTGTTTTTTGGTGAGCAGTGGAGGACAGGTAGGGGTAGGAAGGGGAGGGCGGAAGGTGTGGTTAATCAAGCAGAGGAATGGGAAGGGAATAAGCATTTTCGTAGTTCATAATACATGCCAGGTATTGTGCTAAGTGCTTTTTACAAATATTATTTCATTTGATCTTTGCATCAGCCCTGCAAGGTGGGTTCTATTATTGTCCCCATATTACAATTGAGGAAACTGGGGCAGAGATTAAGTGACTTGCCCAGGGTCACAGTTAGCAAACATCTGAGACTAAATTTGAACTCAGATCCTTCCTGACTCCAGGCTCTAAGCTCTATTCACTGTGCCACCAGTTGCCTGACAAGAGGCAAAAAAGAAGGAAAAGAGAATTCAACTGGAAGCAATTCCAAAGATCAGATGGGTCCAAGCCCTCTGTTACTACTGCAGGCCATCTCATATGATTTACCTGAACATCTGGGTAAAGAACATTATTCTTGAAACCAGACATTCTGGTTCTGATACTGGCCCGATGTTGTCACTTAACATTCTTGAGCTTCATTTGTAAAATGGGGTTTGTTACTACCCACCTCACAGTTTGCAAACCTTAAAGTTCCTACAGAAATATGTCTGAATATTATTACTGCCGCTGTTGTGGTTGTTGTTAGCAAACACTGATCCAAGGCATCAGTATCACATTTCACTCTCAGGCACGAAGTCCTGATTTGGTCCCTAGACTGGGGTTTTCCAATCTCTTAATCATTATGTTCACCATTACCTACCAACACCCTTCCTAAAATATAGTCATGGCACTACCATAATTCACTTAATTCTCTTGATGATCAGGATAGAGAACAGTGAGACTGCTCTCTTCCTTTCCAAGAGTCAGAAACAGCATTGAAATGGGGAAAGTCCGACAATGTAAAAGAAAAAGCAATCACAAACCATACACCATACAAATGTCTTTCACACTGGCAGGCCTCTTCCTCTCAAACCTCTTCTTCTTGGTAAATCTCTATTTTTAGCATGCCATCAGATGCCTCTGCCTAACATCTTTCCTACTGACTCTGCTGTCTCGGTCAAGCCAACTCCACAGTCAGTCATCTGAAGCTGTGGGCCCTGAACATAGGCAGATGAACTTGGTCTGGGACTGGAAATAACACTCAGTTTGTCACAGTGTTTTGAGGTACTTTCTGAAGCTTGAGGAGACAGACTTGTGCTACGGAACTCTTCCAGACACAAGGCAGCCTAGGGAAGATGTGATTCTAGGAGGAAAATCTTGGTGTCTGTCTATGGAAGGGCTCCTTTTAGGCCTTAGAAACGGTGGAAATAGGGCAGGGATGGTTGGTGAGGGCAGGGATGAAGACAAGGATTAAGGCATTGGTCAGGTAGGAGGGCTCTGGCAGTAAGCTATCATTAAGCATGTGTAGGATTGTCAGATGGCATAATAGGGATTAGACATGTTCTACTTGGCCTTTAAGGGCAGAATAGAACAATGGATGAAAACTAAAGAATGGCAGATTTTGACTCAATGGAAGGAAAAATTTCCTAATAATTAACACTACCCCAAAGTAGAATAGGTTATTTCATTAGGCAGTGAGCTTCTCACCTCCAGAAGACTTCAAATGAAGTCTGGATGACCAATTGTGGAAGTTATTGAGGTAAGGATTAGACTAGGTGATTATGGAGGTTCTTTTCTCAAAAATCAAACAGAACTAGACAGAATCTAAGAAGGTAAGAAGAGCTGGAAGTGTCAGGATGAGCTGCTAGAATAGGCAGGTTATAAACCAAATCCAAAAAGGATTAGGAAGGTTTGAAAGATGGGAAGTGAGAAGCACAAGCAGAGGGGAATGAGAAAGGGAACTCAAGTCTCAGCACTGTCATTTTCTAGCTCGAAGATCTTAGACAAGCCATTTAGTTTCTTTGATCCTCCCTTTTTCTTTCTAGAAATTGGGATAATAATACTGGAAATGACTCACCTCTTAGGGTCATCGTGAGAATCAAATGAAATAAATGGATATAAACTTCTTTGTGATTATAAAGCAGTAGAGGAATATAAGGGGTCATTAAGAATAGTGAGCAGGAGGCCCCACAGAAGAGAGGATGGTGGTGCTCCCTGTTTTCTGGCGTATATACATACATACATACACATATGCATATATATATATTGCCCTGCCCCCCAAATATATATATATACATATATATATTTGGGGGGGGCAGGGCAATGAGGGTTAAGTGACTTGCCTAGGGTCACATAGCTAGTAAATGCCAAGTGTCTGAAGCCAGATTTGAACTCAGGGACTCCTGAATCCACGGCCAATGCTTTATCAACTGTGCCACCTAGATGCCCCCTCTGGCATATATTTTTGCCATGTGTGGGCTCGGTTTGGTTTCTAGGTGTTCAACAAGAATTGGGAGGTTCTATTTACATACAGGATGCAGAGATGGAAAGGACATTAGAGGCCATCTAGTTCAACCCCTTCGTTTTAATAAGAAGTAAACTGAATGCTCTAATTAAATTAAATAAGCATTTATTAAATACTTACTATATGCAAGGCACTGTGCTAGGTGATGGAGTTAGGAAAATAACAGTGGAAATAGTAGCTGCCTGCAAGGTGCTTACATTCTGATGGGGGGGGGCAAATACATAATTCACAAGAAGATACAAGAAGGGGGAGAGTGACTTGCCTACAGTCACATTTCTAGGTATGACAAGAGCAGTAACAACAGCAACATCATATATTATGGGAAAAGGAGGTGGGCCTATCAAGTATTGAGTGAGAGATGGGGATAACCAATGGATAGACCAAGTTTTATACTTTATATAAGGAATATTGAAAGCCAGAGGAAACTTTACAACATGTTGGCTAGATCCATCAGGGTTCTGAACTAGTTTGTTTGTTTTTTAAATTTTTATAACTATTTCAATACTATCAGTTTCTGGTGCATTCTCATGTATTTTTCATTTTGAGAATGGGTCCGTCATCTTTATCAGACTATCAAAGGGGTCCATGACACAAAAAGATTAAGGAAGTTCTATTCTATATGGAGGATTTGGGGGAGGCATTGCCTCATAATTATGGAAAACAAAAAAGTATAGAAGGGTTGTGGTTTATACAATGAGAGTGCTCCCCACAGTGAAATGGTGGATTCACTAAAGTATTGATAATAGAAACTCACATTTCTAAGCTCGGAACCTGGCCTGCTACTAAGAGTATGAATTGAGCGAATGGTCTCAGAGGAGATGTCATCTAGAACTTACAAAGGCTCTATTTTTTCACAACATTCCTGCGAGATTTTTATTCAAGTATTATGCTCCCATTTTACAGATGATGAACCTGGGGCTGAGATAAGTTCAGTAACTTGGACCAGGCTATCCAGATAGCAGAATCAAGACTCAAAACCAGGAACCATGACATCAAAGGCAGTGTTCCCTCCATGAAACACGTTTTCTGAGTTGGGGGTGGCGTAGGGTCCTTCCTTTACTAATCGTTTTTTCCATTTCTCTGCAATTGCTGACTCTTAATTCAAACTTCAGCACAAGAATGTTTATGCAGGCAAATCTCACATTGTGAGGGTGCCCTGGGGAAAGGATTAAAGCCTCTTATTTCAGAGCATTAAACTAGGGCACAGATGATGTTTCTCTTCCCTTGTTCTCTTCCTGTTTAATATTAGCTAGTTATAGACTCCACTTTGTCCTGCATAAAATTCCTCCCGAAAATCACTACCATGTTTATGCCACAGCACAAGAGAGAGTTTTGTAAAGAGACCCTGCTCTAAACAGATAGTGAACTCAAGAGAGATGCTGCTCTTGCTCCCTTTTCTCTAGGTAGAGAAAAGAAAAGTTGAGCATTTCTTGGGGCAGCCGTCTTTGTTTCCTCATGTTCAGGAATTTTACCAGAGGACAGAATTTGAGGAGAAGTCAAGCTGAGGATCTTATAAGTTTAGGATTGGAAAAGCTCACAGAGGCCTAGTCCAAACCCTTGTTTGAAGTGGGAACCTCTTCTTGGTCTGTATGGTTAGGTATGTGTTTTTTGCTTTGGGTTTTTTTGGGTTTTTTTTGCAGAGTAACGAGGGTTAAGTGACTTGCCCAGAGTCACACAGCTAGTATGTGTATAATTTAAAATTCTAAATGTGGGTCCTAATCTGTTCCCCCAGTTTTGGGGATAAAAAGATAAACTGATAAAAAGAGTTTACGTTTTTAAGGGTTTATTGAAAGATAGTAAAAGAAGAGAAAGACCGAGAACAGAATTCCTACAACCTGGCAATCCTATCTTTCTTCAACTCCTTTGTGTAGTCCTCTGGAGCCAAATTGGAGCCACTGAGCTTTAATCCGTGATGGATCAGTGGCTCCTTTTTCTGAGGGAAAGTTAAAGGGGGAGATTAATGCTCTGTATATCCAATTTGGCTCTCACATATGTGTCAAGTGTCTGAGGCCAGATTTGAACTCAGTTCCTCCTGAATCCAGGGCCAGTGCTTTATAACACTGATATTTATCCACTGATAGCCACCCAGCTGCCCCTCAAGTCTGTTTATAAACAGGCCAGGAAGCAAGATTCCTGGTGAAAACTCATTATGGAATAGTAACAACAACAATAACAATTAGCATTTATGTAGATTTGTAAAGCTGGCAAAGCTTGGAACAATCTCATGATGTAGGTAGTACAAGAACTCACACCTCCATCTGATGTTTGAGAAAACTGAGGCGCAGAAATGTTAAACGACTTGTCCAAAGTCACACAACTACTAAGTGTCAGGGTTCGGACCTCATGGCTTCTGATTCCCAGTCTGATGCCCTTCTAGTGGTAGTATAGGCACTATGAACTCCCATAGACACTGGCCTGATTCTCCAAAGCTTTTCCCCATTTACCTGACCTGGCCTGACTCCAACATTTTCTCAGGATCCCCACATCTCTGTGTGGGGATCAGGCTCTTAGCCCGTTGTTCCACACCTGTGATGTATAGATGTGAGTCTTTTGGCCATCATTTCAGAAACCATAATATCGTCCTCTTCTACACTAGGAAGAGAAGAATGGCAGAAAGCTTATCGCTATGTCATTGGTCATCTGCTTTGTCAGCTGTTTCTCAGGCAATACAGCAAATATTTATTGAGGGCTGACTAAATGATGTAAATAAGACTATGGCTGCCTGAAGGGAGTTCAGCATCTAGTAAGGGTGATAGGAAAGGGGCAAAAATAACCAGGACAAAAAAAAAATGTCAAGAGAGATCCTCCTGATTGTAACGATTGGAATGACGCCACCTGCTGGAAATTTACTGCAGGACGCTCCGCCATGAAGAGAAGGCATCTGAGGGCAAGACATGCGGCTCTTTGGCATCAGCAAGTGATGTTTGCTTGTGGGAGGAAGAGGGGGTGAGGCTCTTGCTCTCACTCTCTTTCCTCAGGACTCAGGTGGAGAAGGGAGCTAGAAATGAGCTCTCCCTTTAATAGATGAATCTAGGCCTTTCTCTTTCTCTTCACCAAATTCTTATTCTCCTTAATAAATGCTTAAAAGTCTAACTCTTGCTAAAGCTTATCATTTATTGGCAACAACTCATTAGATATTTTAGACAGACTAGCTAGAATTTTAGCCCCTTACAGGATCCTGGCACAGAGGGCATGTTGGGTTCTTTAAAGCTATACCAGCAGCACTCAAAAGCTCAGGCATATTTGAACAAGTTTTTAAAGATTCAGAAGCAGGCTTCATCACTGAGAACCAGTACAATGATCCGGGTTGGAGTTTTAACACTCCTCCCCCCATTAGACAGGGACTATCTTATTTAAACTTCATTATTTCCTCTAGTGCTCAGCATAGTGCTATACATTCAATAGGATCTTACTAAATGTTTGTTTCATTGTCAGTGTCAGGAGTTGAACTCATGGCTACTTGAGTCCTTTGATGGTGTTCTTTTCATAATACCTGTATTTTTGAAGTATTGACACAGAGAAGAATAAGTACTACAAGGGAAGCACAAAATGCCATGAAAATTCAGAGGAGGGAAAGATCATTTCTACTCTTGGAGGAATAAGGGGAAACTTCCTAAAGTAGGTGATATGAATGGAGTCTTAAAGGATGGGCAGGATTTCAAAAGGCAGTAATAGTGGGGCATATCAGACCAAGGAGATAGCTTGAGACCATAGTGTAGTCTGGCTGGAGTATAGGATATGGTATGGGAAGACAGGTAGATAAAGTACCAGGCCTGCAGTCAGGAAACCCTGAGCTCAAATCCAGCCTCAGACACTTACTCTGGCCTGTGTGATCCTGGGCAAGTCATTTAACCCTGTTTGCCTCAGTTTCCTCATCTGTAAAATGAGCTGGAGAAGGAAATGCCAAACCACTCCAGCATCTTTGCCAAATGGGGACTCAAAGAATCAGAAAAAAAACTGAAACTACTGAACAATGAAAGGGGAATATCGTCTCCTTCTTGATTCAATTTCTTTGGTTCTACTCAGTCCACAGACTACATGTGTGCTTCTTAAGGTGACATAAGGTTCTGGGACAGGCAGGCCCTATAGATGATAGTGTGTTGGTAAGGGTCAGGAGACTTGAATTTGAATTCTACCTCCCATGCCTATTATTAGTATCACCTCTCTGAGCCTCGGTTTCCTCAAATATAAAATGGGGGTGATAATATTTGAGAAATCTGCCATCTACAGCTGTTGTTGTAAGAAAAGCTCTTATAACCTTTCAAGGATACAGACATGGGATATGACAATTATAATGCTATTTGTAGTGCATCCTGCACACTATTCCATTGCATGGTGCTAGCGTGCAGGTGTGGGGAGTACCGCCTAGGGGCAGGAGACCTTTGTAAACAGCCCTCTTGCATGAAGGAACTGAGGCTTCATTGTCCATATTACACATGAAGTCTCAAAGCAGGCACAGAAAGACTGCAAACAAGGTTCCCCTTTCAGGCTTTTGCTAACATGGCCTGAGGCTGGGTTGAGAAGACAGAAGGAGCCAGTGAACAAGCCAATTTCTCTCCCTGCCTTCAATTCTGCTCTCCAGCCCCATAGTCATAATGATACTAACATCCTAACATTTTTTACATTGTTTAGGCTATGCCCTGTGTTTGAGATGCCCTTCCTTGCTTTGTCTACTACTGAATTCCAACCCATCCTTTAAAGCCCAACTCATTTATTCCCTTCTCTAGGAAGCCATTTCTGGTCCCTTCAGTTGACTTCATAAATGATACTAATAATACTGACGATGATAGGCATAATAATAGTTAATAGTACATAGAACTAAGGAGTTTATAGACATTACATGAATGATCTCATATGAATCTTGGAAATTGAGGTAGGGGAAACTGAATTTCAGAGGGTGACTTGCTTGTAATGTCAGAGATAGGATTTGATCCCAGGTCCCTCCTGACTCCATGTCTTTATGCTTTCCACTATACTATAATGCCCCCCACAGAGCAGTTGGTTTGCAACTCAAACAAAAAAAATTCACTCAATACAGAACACATTCACTTGCAAATTTTTCTTTTCAGGGTAATGAGGGTTAAGTGACTTGCCCAGGGTCACACAGCTAGTGTCAAGTGTCTGAGGCTGGATTTGAACTCAGGTACTCCCGAATCCAGAGCCAGTGCTTTATCCACTGCACCACCTAGCTGCCCCTCTCTCAAATTCTTAGAGCTAGAAGGGACCTTAAAGACTACTATTACCACCCATATCTCAGCAAAAACTCTCTCTACCCTCTAGATGAAAAGTGGTCATTTAGCCTTTGTTTAAAGACCTCCAAGGAGGTAAGAAGTCTAATTTACTTCTACTCCTAACAAAACAATAATGGCTATAATTTTTATTTGAATTGGACTGATTTGATTTGTATAGGCAACTCCCTCTGCAAATGCAGATCAGTACTTCCTCTGCAATCTAGAGTGTGAGAATTGCCCGAGGCATAGAGGGATAAGTAACTTACTTGTTCCTGGTCACAGAGCCAGAAACAGATGTCAGAACTGGGCCTTAATTCCCATCTTCCTGACTTTGAGGCCTGTTCACTATCTTCTATGCCATGTAGCCTCTTAATGCAAATGCAAAGTGGTCATTTTGGGGTGGAGCCTATGAAACATCAAAGATCTTGGAGTGAAATAAAAAGATGCTCCATGAATGATATCCACATGAACTGAACTAAAAAGACATCAGCAAGGAAGCCTTGAATGAATGATTGAGTCAAGCACAAAACAGTTTATGGAACAGAGGTTTAGGATCACGTCATTGCTATCAAAAATCACAGGAAAGTAATCCTTAAGGAATCTGGACTTACTGATCAATGTAGATTATGCAACAAAGTGGTGGTAACTGTATAAAATATTAATGCAGGTTGCAAAAATTTAGTTATCTAGTGGATACCTAGAAAGACAGCATCAGTTGGCAAGAATTATATACCAGAAGCTTGCAATCCTTTATAAACAAACAGACGATAAATATCTGTACTACAAATACAAATCCCAAAATACCTCCGAGAATTCAGGAAATAAACTTCACTAGAAATGGAACATCATTAGAAACAGAACTATTACCTACAAATGCCCAGACATCCCAAATGATCCATAAAAATTTACCATACCAAATACGCAGTCTCTAAACTACAAGGAATGAAAAGCTCTCCAAACACAGACAATTCAGAGAAAAAATAAGACCATGTGGGTATAGGAGAATGGCCACGCCTGTCATCCTATCTGCTCCTCAAGTTGTCATGAAGATGTTTTCAATAAGCCTACAACAAAGGAGCTAAAACCCCAATATTCATTTGATTACAAAAGGTCATTTTATCTATCTATGTAAGTTGACAGAACAGTACATATAAAAGAATAATAACAGGAAATCAACTTGTCCTCAGAATGTTTCTATTTGAACCTCATAAAAAGGATAAGAAGAATGAGACAGTGTTTTATATCATGTCTTAAGGCTTACAAAGCACTTTACATACATCATTTTGTGTATTCCTCTTAAGAAAACTGTGAAGTTTACAGGAGAGGAATTATCATTCTCATTGGACAGGTGAAGAAACTGAAGCCCAGGGATGTAAAGTGAACTGGGTAGAATATAAACAGAGAGGGGGTTCTGGAATAACACTCTATGGCTTATAGCTATTATTTCTCTATCACATCGAGGTTTAACAAAAAGCTTTCCTCCTCCCAACCCTTGGAAAGCAAGAGTACAAAGCTTATCGTTCATTTTACAGACAAGGGAATTGAGTATCAGAAATGTGAAGCTACTTCTTTAAATCCACAAGGCCTCAGGGTTAGAGAGGTGAGTGTTCCAAACAAAGTCTTTTGGCTCCAAGACCAGTGCTCCATGGATCAATAGCCTCCCTGTCAAGTAGTGTTGGCCAGGAAAACTTGATGTCTCCAGTAAAAAGAGAATTGGACAGTTATTCATACCCTGTTTGCATTCAGCCCATGGGATAATGCTAGGATTTGATGCTTCTTTATAAATGATCCCTGTCGTTTCAGAAAATCAGACAAGTCTGAAACTGCATAGCTATCCAGCTTTCTCAAACTAGGCAATTAAGAGACAAAATTCACAGAATTAATTATCTGAGCAGAACCATAATGCTGTCAGTGGAAGAGAGAGGGCTTCAAAGTGTTTTTCTATTGACTTCTCCTATAAGAATTCCATCATGGGGGCAGCTAGGTGGCACAATAGATAGAGCACTGGCCCTGGAGTCAGGAGTACCTGAGTTCAAATCTGGCCTCAGACACTTAACACTTACTAGCTGTGTGACCTTGGGCAAGTCACTTAACCCCAATTGCCTCACCAAAAAAAAAAAAAATAATAATTCCGCCATGGAACTCTACCATGGTCTTTCAAGCAAGGTTGAGAGTCTATTGTGTGTTCAGCACTGAGTATGTTTCTGTCTGGAGATACAGAACTCAAGATTGCCTGACAGTTCTGGGTACTGCATTTTGGTAAGGATATTAAGAAACTGGGATGCACATGGAGAAAGGTAACTAAGATGGGAATACTGGAAACCAGGCCCAGTGAGAATTGGTTGAATGAAATGGGAGTATTTAGCCTCAAGAAGAAAAAGAAGATTGGTGGTGAAGGGGATGGGCAGAGGTGAGTTGTCAAGTATTTGAAGTTGTCAAGTATTTGAAGAAATGACACATAGGAAAGCAGATTTATTCTGTGAGGCACCAGAGGATAAAACCAGGACTGATGGCAGGAGCTACAGGAAGGTAGATTTTGGCTAAGTATGAGAAAACTTTAACGACTGGACCATTCCATATAAAGTATGTAGCCTCATGAAGCAGTAAATTCTCCATCATTAGAGATTCCAGTAAAGGCTAACAATCACTACTCAGGGAAGCAGCAGAAAGGATCTATGCATTAGGTAGAGTTTGGAGTAGGTACTCTCTGAGGTTCTATTCAACTCTAAACTTCTGTGATTCTGAAATCCTTTTAGAAAAAGAAGACATAATCTTTTTCTTTCAAAATTCCAATTTGGGTGAGGAGACAGAACATCTAAATGAGAGTCCGGAAGTGATTAGGGAATGGATCAGTCCTTGTATCTCTCAGGGATCTAACACAATGTTTTGCATGATCCATTAACATTTGTTGATTATTGCCCTATGAAAAGTCGTTTATCTATATGGATTCCCTCATCTTTAGTTATAAGTCAAATAGGGCTCAATTTGGAGACTTCAAGGCCTCAAAGGTAAGTCAATCTTGATTAGTTAAGGGTAAATCACAGTTAAGTAGGATCTCACCCCTACTCAACCAGGAAAAGTATTGCTTTTAAATTTGCAGGCAAGACTTTCAATAATGTTCTTAATTACTTCTCTTTATATTGACAGAACTCACTTAATTACTTGCTTTGTTGACACCAGGCTCCCTCTTCTTTACATTTACTTTCCCTGATACTTATATAGAATCAAGGACAACAACAGTACCCCCCCCCCACACACACACACAAAATCCTACACCCGTACCCATACACTCATACACTCTTTTTTTTGTTTTTGTTTTTGCTGGGCAATGGGGGTTAAGTGACTTGCCCAGGGTCACACAGCTAGTAAGTCAAGTGTCTGAGGCCAGATTTGAACTCAGGTACTCCTGAATCCAGGGCTGGTGCTTTATCCACTGCGCCATCTTGCTGCCCCTACTCATACACTCTTATGACTCATCAAGACCTAGAGGTGAACCTGGACTCTCCGCGGCTTTGCCAAGTAAAAGCAAGCTCTGGAAGTTCCTACCAGGCTAGAAAGGTTTGAAGTTGTAGTATAACCACTAGACCAAGTTTCTGTCATGTCAAGATCAGCTTAGCTAAATAATAAGAGACTAGTCATAAGATTGATCACCAGTTAATGAATCTTTTTGAGCACAACATATAACAAATCATGAAATGATTTTGATCTATACTGGTGGAACAAATACTGATAAGTCACAGATATTTCAAATTGTCAAAGTAAAGAAAGGTAGACCCTATGAAACCAAAATCCTTAATCAGAACTCTACTTTACTCTGAGGACTGGAGTGGATGGCAAGAACAAATCAAGCAAAAGTCAGGAATATAGGAAAGACCAGCATCTCAATGCCCCCTGAATCAGGTTTTCACCAGCATTACTTGGTTATGTAGTTTGAAGAATATTTAGAAGCACTCATTGTAACTAAGTACAAAACCAATATGACAGTGTCAACTAAACAATATTGGCCCATCTATAGGGTGAAATTACCCCTTATATCTGTCTTACATAAAAGCTAAGCCTAACCTATAATCAGTGCTATCTTTTAGCCTTTAAGTGCATATATTTTCTTTTATCATTTTAGGGGTGGCTTTTATTAGGAATGATAGAATACAGCAAATGATTCTTGAATTATATGCTAATATGCTTCAACTTTATTTATTAAAACTTTCTTGGGATGCATTTTGTTTTTAATACCAGTCATTTCCTGGAAAAATTCTTCCCACACTGAATCTTCTCTTGGACAAAGAAAAAGAGGTATGCAACACTTGACAATATATACTACATTCCATACACATAGTCCCCCACTTTTCTAACAAGAAGAGGGATGTTTTATCATCTGTTCCTGAGGCTTGGCTTATGTTTACAGAAATTGTTTCCTAATTCTAAGCAGAGAAAGATGTTTAAAGTTTTCCTTGTAGTTTAAGAAATCAGCACAGTATAGTGGAAAAAGCACTGGATCAGGAATCAGGACACCTGGCTTCTAATATGAGTAGGTATTTGAATGGCTTCTTTCTGGGCCTTTGCTCCTTTGTATAGTAAGGGAATTGCCCTAAAGGATATTTAACATTCTAGAATTCTGTGAATATCCTTGACACACCCCACTGTTCTCCCCTCCAGTCTAGTCATAATTCACTTGACCCAATGCCAGAAAGTACAAGTGCAAAGCAAAATTTTTTTAAAAATTAATTTTAGTTTTGAAAATACATTATCTAAGGACAACAGAATCCAAGTAAATGAGTTGTGGACCCAGGAACTTTCAAAGTGAGTCATGTGTTCTGAACTTCCAGAGAGTCTGTTTCAGCTGAAGTATATTTAAATTTTAAACTCCCCAACACACACATTTCCCTTGCCAATATAAATCTTCAGCAGGTCTCCATTCTTAAACCAAATTTTATTCCGGCAAGGTTTGCCTTTGGAATTAATCAAGGGGCCTTGTCATATTCTAGATGAGGCAAATGTCATGCTTCTGGAGCTTAATAAAGAAGGCCATACTTAAAAAAAAAACCAGAAAACATGGATGGGGGGAGTTGGAAATGAGGAATGGGGGATAGGATCTCTAGCTCATTGCTATAAATCCCATAGCACCATCCCCTTCCACTGAAGGAAAAACAAAGTTGTTTCTTTCCTTTGGGGAAAGAAGACTGAATCAGCATAAAATTCATGAATACACACACACACACACACACACACACACACACACACAGAGACACACACACACACACATATATTTCTTCAGGTGGTGCCCAAATTGCCAGGACCAAGCCCACTTTGGTAGTCTTCAAGAGATACCCAAAACAACTTCTTGTCTGTCACTGGAAATGTGCAAAGGGACTGGATGGCTCTCTGGCAGAGAACAGACTTCTGTTTTGGGCAAGTGTAGGACTAGATGACACCTCTGGTAGCTTCTAATCCTGAGATTCTATTATTCTCCTTTTGTTGATTTGATTAATTTAGTCATCTAAATCAAGCAAATCCAGAGGGTGGGGAAGAAGAGGACAGAGAGGAAAAATATGGTAGTTTGTAGACAAAACAACTGGGGAGTAAATGATCACTTAACTTCTCTAATGGTAGTTAGGTGGTTGGATATACAACATTTAATAATACAATAAATATTTCAAGCCAATGGGGTGTAGATCATCAGTCTGTAAATGTGTATATTACTCTGGGTATGAGAGGCCCTGGGTTTTACTGTCAGTTTAGGAAAGTCAGCTCCCATTTTGGGGTCACAATTTGCTTCTCTGCAAAAATAAGATAATTGGTCTTGATGATCTTTAAGGCTCGCTTCAGCTTTAAAATATTATGATCTGTATTCTAATATTCTGAATTCCAAGGACCCTTCCAGCTCTAACACTGCATGCTTGAAGACCCCTTTCCCTTCAGAGCGCTAATATCAAGCAACACGAAAAGATAGGAGACCTCTGAACAATTTCTGCTTGCTTCTGGGAACTCTTACTAAGAGAAACTGGGCTCAGTATCATTCAACATATAAAGACAAAAAAACTTCCCCCAAAATCCTGTTACAGTTTCCTTAAGCAACAAACTACTACATGGTAAAAGAGATGTTAGATCACCTCTAATCCAATCAAAGCTCTCCAAGTAACAGTTCTTTCATGTGTTTCGGTATATGTATGTATGTATGCATAAAAGTTTTTATAAAATTGTCTAATTTCCCTTTTGTTAGCAGGTGGTGAGAGTTGATCAGATCTCCTCCTTATCCTATCTGGACAATAACATTGTTGCATTTTGAACAGATCAGGAAATCAAAGAGATGCCTGCTTAACACAATTGCTACATTCTGGAAACAACCTGAGCCCATGTTCCTAATGATACTCTGACAAGACATGATATGTTGAGAAGAGACAAAAAAAGAAAAAAAGCAAAACAAATTTTTCCTCTTTGGGGCAGCGTAAGCTGGATCCCATCTCGAGTTGGAGATGGGGGTGAGCCTAAGGAGTGAGTTTTCTGCATCTCTAACATCCTTTGTAAGTAAGGGGTGAGGGGTGAGGGGCAAGTTGTTTAACCTCTAGGCCTCAGTTTGTTTATTTGCAAACTGAGGGGTTTGGACTAGCCGGCCTCTAAAGTTCCTTCTACTTCTAAATCTATGATCATCTGATCTAAGTATAATGTACTAGGAACATGGATTGACCTTAGAGTCAACAGACATGGATTTGAGTTTTAGCTCGGCCACTAACTGCTTGTTCAACCTTGAGCAAGGAAGTTCTTCAGTATATTTGCACATCTGTAAAATGAGAGTATTAATCACTGCCCTGCCTCCATCCCATGGTTATTGTAAAGACTGAATCAGATGATTCCCATGCCTAATGTAAAAACTGAATAAGTTGATGCCTGTGATTGAACTTTGAAAACCTTAAAGTAATATATAAATTTCAGCTATTAATTCTTGTTAATTTTGGGGAGGGGGACAGAGAGCATGTTCGGTTAGAACTTGAACTAACCACTGTTGGTGAATCTGCTAACACCTCTGGGGTGTTAGCAGCCTCTAAGATGTTTGCCTTAGGCCCTAACTGAACGAGGGACTGGTAGCAGTATTTGAATTGGGCAGAGGAGGCTCCATGTCAGGGAGCTTCCTCCTGATAGAGCTGAGATAAGAAAAGATTGGATTATAGGTCATAGAACCATTCATTCTAAAACCGAATGCTAATTTCAGGATCCCGTGTGGGACAATGGATTAGTCTGTCAAATAAGCATTTATTAAGTGCCTACTATGTGCCAGGCACTGCACTTATGCTGAAGATACCAAAAAAAAAAAGGGGAGGGGGGAGGGGGCAAAGGACAGTTCCCGACCTCAAGGAATTCATGATTGAATGAGGGTGGGGGGTAGGGAAGAGACAACAAGGAAAAACAAAGTACAAACAAGCTATATAAAGGACAAATAGAAAATAAGAGAAAGAAGGTAGTGGAATTAAGAGGGGGTCAGTATATATGTATAAATATATATATTTTACCTATATCACATGCATGTTTTACATATAAACACATGCATGTAAACACCATGCCACAAAGCACCCTCAGCAGTCTTTGACTTATCAGGGAGAAATTTGGAAACACTGATAGCCCCACACCATGCAGTCCAGTCCACTCCCTTCATTTTAGTTTTGTATATATCCCATGTCTATCTTCAGTGCCTGTCAAAGATTTCCATAGTTATTGTCTAACTCAATATTTTCTTCATTCAACTATGTGGGAAAGCCTAGATTATCAGATCCATTGGTCATTGTGGTAAAAAGTTTTAACAGTCGGTTAGAATATCCAATTTTAATCTCACATCATAGACCTCATTTGAGCAGTCATGGTCTCCCTGAAGAGGTTCTGTAGAATTTAGGGGTTTGATATCACCCTTGGACAGAAGCATCTGGAGGATGTCAAAAACTTTAGCAGTGATTTTTTTTGGGGGGGTGGGGGCAGGGCAATGAGGGTTAAGTGACTTGCCCAGGGTCACATAGCTAGTAAGTGTCAAGTGTCTAAGGCTGGATTTGAACTCAGGTACTCCTGAATCCAGGGCTGGTGCTTTATCCACTGTGTCACTTAGCTGTCCCTTTAGCAGTGATTTTTAACTTGATGTCCATGGACCCCTAAGGAGTCTCATGGATAGATTTCAGGGGGTCTGTGAACTTGGAGGGGGAAAAAATTACAACTTTATTTCTATGTAATTAGTTTCCTCTGTAACCTAATGTATTTTATGTTATGTATTAAAAAACATGGTTCACATACTGTTTCTACTTTCTGTGTGTTTTTTCTGAGGTTTTCCCCTTTTGTTCTGATTCTGCTTTCACAATATGACTAATGCAGAAATATGTTTTATGTTGTACATATATAATCTATATCAGATTTCTGTTTTGGGGAAGGGGGAGGGAAGAGAGGGAGGGAGAAAAATTTGGAACTAAAAATCTTATGAAAACAAATGTTGAAAACTATCTTTACATATAACTGGAAATTAATAAAATCCTTTTATGATTTTTTAAAAAACCCATGGTTCAGAGAAGGGATTCATACGTTTGCTTGCTAAAAGGGTTCATGGTACAAAAAGGTTAAAAACCCCAGATTCCCTCTTCTAATTGGAAGATATCTTTTGGGAAAGTGTGGAGCATACACCTTTGCTGAACATACATCTCTCTGTTATTAGTCTTTCTACTTAGAGGTTTGTTGAATAAAACATCTGGGTGGTGGCATCCATTAAGGAAACATGCACAGTCTTAACACATTCAGATGAGACACTTTGTTGGAAGATAACCTTTAAGGTTGTGTTTTGCTCTACTGAGTCAAATGTTACTTGATAATCAACCAGCGGTAAGCACAGTGGGATCTTGTATGCTCTATACCTTTCAGTCAATTGCATGGCTGTGAAGACGTGGTTCACTGGAGAAAATCATTGGCAAAAGTCTGCCTCTTTCCATCTGATATTTTTTTCAAGGCTTTTTTTAAAATCCCCAATATTTTCCACGTGATGCTATATGGCTGTAAATCATAAGACACAAGAATTTCTTAACAATCAAAATTGTGGGTGACGAAGGGCATTACAGAGAGATATGTCAGGTAGGCCTAAGAAAGTTGTCTTGAGCATATTACCAATGCTAACTTGGGGGTAAGAAGTGGAAGAGAAGATATCATCCAGGAATGTATGATTGGAAAAAGGAATGGGTCAGTCATAGAACATGAGAAAGGGGTAATGGATGGCCAGCCTGAGTGCTATACTGCTGCCCCCTGAATGTAAAAAGTCCTAGACAAAGGCTTCTGGCACCTAGAAAGGATCCTCTATGGAAAATTTATGGGAGGAGATAGACATAAAAAGGTCAGAATAAAAATATGTAGATGGGTTGTGATCGGTATTCTAGGTGTAGTTCATATCATGGATCCAGAGAAGTATTTAATTCAAAGACCTTTGATAACATCTGACATTGAGAAAACACCACCCTGGAAGCCTGGATGGTTAATATAATTAGGAAGACTCTCAGATAGGGAATATAGTTATCCCTTCCACATCACAGAGGGTTAGGGGCATGGTGCCCCCACTATCTGGAAAATCCACATATGATTTTTTAGCCCTCCATTTGTATCAGAGAAGTCGGATTTATTTCTTTTTCTCTTCTAGGGTATTTATTGTACTTTACTGTAAAATTTGGGTTAAGTATTTGGTCATTGGCTCTGTGTCTTCTGCTGGCCTTCATGTGTCATTTGTGACTTTCACAAAACTCCCCCAACGCTCCCATTTAATTTCTTATGATGACCCACAATATATTGAAACCATGATAAGGAAAGTTGTGATGTAGAAGGGATAACTGTAATTGTATATAGTGTTGATTACTGGGCCTTATTAGTGTCAGCTGGAGATGGCACCAAATAGGACTACCTTAACTCTTCTCTGCTCCAGAACCCACTCCCAACATTCCTGCCAATGAATCCTTCCAGGCCAGAGATGAACTGCCAATGAGAATCCACAATCCCCTCCCCACTCCCATCTCTTTCCCCACTATCATCAGTTTCTTTCTTTTTTTTTTCCACTATCATCAATTTCTACTGATGGGGCAGGCAAGACATCCTGAGAGAGAGAGAGGAGGTAGCATGTAGCAAGCAAGTCAAATCAAACCACCTTCCCTTGGATTCTGGTGAAGACAACCCAGTACTCAGAGCCCCAGGAACTGCAGTGCTCTCAGTACCTGGTCCTACTTCCAACTTAGCACCCACAGTCTTCATTAGAATCCTACTGGAAAATGGACCTGTCAACCTCACAACCATCAATACCAACCACTGACCAGCTGCCATCAACAAGAAAGTAAGCCCCAAAGCCCTGGGAATAGCACATGCCTCCCTACAAACATCATTCAGGATCAATTCTTGTGAAGACTGGACCTGTTACCAGTCTCTGCATATTCTGCAGACATAGCTACTGAAGACCAGGAAAAGGAAGTTATCTCCACTAAAGTCCTTGGCATTGTCAAATGGTTAAACGTCATAGATAGATGTGTATCAATGGAAAAGAGATGAAAGAAGGTGCATGACCCCCTGCTGTGCTGTTGCATTTGAAGGTCACTAGGCCTTTCCATTTGACTTGAAACCTCCAATGAGTGTAATCTCATGTGAGCTCTTTGAAAACAGGGCTTGTCTTGCTTTTCTGTTTGTATCTCCTGAACTTAGCAGAGAGTGCTTTACACAGAGTAGGTACTCAGTAAATAAATGTTCATTCATTCATTCAATATTAATTCAGAGGGAGATCTCTAGTGGCTCAAACATAAGTTCTGTCCCCTCCTTTGCCCTCACAGAATCTTAGAGTTTGGAAAGAACGTCAGAGATCATTTAGTCCAGGCCTTAACCTGAAGAGGAATCTTTGCTGTAGCATCCTTGGCAAGGGGTCATACACCCTGACTGAAATGAGCAAGCTCATTTCTGAGGGAGTTCAATTCGCTGAATTGGTCTAATTGATGGGAAGTTCCCCCCTACACACACACATTGAGCCAAAATTTGGGCTGGTGACTTTCACTTGTTACTATTAGTTTTTCCCCATGTGGTCAAACAGAATCAGTTTAATCCTTAGGATTCTGTGGAGCAGTGGATAGCACACTGGGTCTGTAGTGAGGAAAAAGAGATCAAATCTGGTCTCAGGTACTTACTAGTTGTGTGACCCTAGGCAAGTCACATAATCTCAATATGCCATATTTTCCTCAACAACAAAATGAAGATAATAAGAGTACCTACTTTCTGGGGTTGTTGTGAGGATAAGATGAGATAATATGTGTAAGTGCTTGGCACTGTGTCTGGGCACATGGAAAGCACTACATACATGTTAGGTATTATTGTTATTAATTAAGAAATTACTAAAAAAGAGAGAGATGTCACTGAAACTAGATTTCCACTGGCACTGCTCATCTGATTGAGTCTATTATTCTCAAATTTCCAACAGTATATTTTCAAGAACCCACTTTTTAGGGTCTTGTACAAAATAGTAGAATGATGGGAAAGACATTTCCCAAAGAAAGGAATTTCACTACCCTCTTGGTGTTAATTTTGCTTCAGTTGAGGCTGTCCTGCCATTCCTGAAGTTGTTAGCTGTGGGACATTAGCTTCACAGGGTAGATATAGCTTACTTGGCCAAGATATCACAGGAAAGGATGTGGATGTAATTCCACTGGTTAAATGTAATAGATGTAATCAAATGTGTCCTGCTCTGGAGAAAGCTAGTGCTGCTTAAGTGGGGGGAAAAGCTTCCAATCAGTCTTAAATGGTTCTGTTCTGTTCTGTTTAAGAGTTCACCAGAAATTTCATTGTCTTAATGACCGGATAAAATTAAAGGAAGTAAAATATGTGCAGCTGGGAGAGACCCTGGAGATGGGGAAATCATAGCCCTCTATTTTACAGCTAGATGGTGCGGTGGGTAGAGTACTGGACTGGAAGTTATTGATATGCGAGTTCAAATTCTACCCCAGACATGAGTTGTGTGGTCTTAGGAAAGTCAGTTCTCAGCCTTAGTTTCCCCAACTGTCAAAAAGGAAAGAATAACAGTATCTACCTCAAAGGATTGTTGTGAAGATGGAATGAGTTAATATTTATGAAGCACTTTGTATACATTACAGTGTTTTATAAAAGTTTTATTATTATCATTGCAGATAAGGAAACTGAGGCTCTGGGAAGTGACAGAGCCCGTGGCAAAGCTCAACATTGAACCCAGGTCCTCTGACTCTAGTTGTAATGTCCTTTCTCTTATTCCACACTGGACGCTTAGAGCAGATCTCTATGACCTTTTCAGCTCCAGCATTCTGTGATTCTAAGGCTATATGGACTTACATGGAGTCACAAGGCTGGGACTGAAGTCAGAGGACATGGGTTCACATCCTGGCTTTAGTGCCTACTACCTATGAAATTATAACTTCTCTGGGCCTCATTTCCTCAACTATAAAGTTGAATTTGAGGATCTCTAAAAGTCACTTATGAATTAAGTCTAAGAATCTATGATTCCTGGTTCACTGAGCACTCAGTTGCATGTCATATTTCTTCCATTCATTATGAGATCTAGACCTGGGTTCAAGTCTGTGCTTCACCTTGGTTACCTTAGCCAGGGAACTTAATCCCTCTGAGTATGAGTTTCTCATCTGTAAAATGAGAATGATGATGTTTAGACCACCCTTCTGAACAGTGGTGCTGTGAAGAGAATGTTTTACCAGCCTTAAAGAAGGAGGTATTGTGGTGTAGTGGAAAGGGCACTGGATTTGGAGTTGGAGAATTTGGATCCAAATTCATGTTCTGCCACTTATTACCTGTATGATCTGGAGTAATCACCTCACCTTTCTGGGTCTCAGTTTCCTCATACAGAAAATATAGGGGTTGGACTAGAGATGACCTGTAAGGCCCCTTCCAACTCTGAATCTAAGCCCCATGATCCTACATATGAGTTATTATTTACATAGATCATTCACACAATATAATGAATGTCCTACGGTATTTGGTGTAACTGCCTGAATAAAAGTAGTGTGTCTATGTATGGTAAATGGACTATAGTATATATTGATGGATCTATGATTGCATCTAATCTGTACAGATTAGAATTCATCTATGCCTTTCTATTCTGTATAGTTCTTATTCATGTCCTTCCATGAATGGAGGCTGTATCTCAACACTTGCTCACTTGGTAAGCTCATAAGCTCTCATGCATTCAATGATCATCTCTATGGAGATATACATATATGTAATATATAATACAAACACACTATCTATATCTATCTTTCTAAACTATTCTTTCTTTAGAGTCCCAGTCCTCATCTCTAGAGTCCCATTAAACACTTCAGATAGGATATCCCATAGGTATCTCAAACTTCTCCCCTTCTTTACTACTGTCAAGGCCACCATCATCCTTTCATCCTCCAGATTGGCCACCTTGTTGTTATCCTAGCTCTCACTCACTCCAGAGCCAATCAGTATCAAAAGTTTGTTTTTTATCTCTGTAACATCTTTTTTATATATCTCTTTCTCTCCATTCGCCCTACCATCCCTTCCCCTATTTCAGGATATCATCACTTCTCATCTGTACTATTACAAAATAACAGCTTCCTAATTAACCTCCCCGCCTCAAGTCTCTTCCTATTCCAATTCACCCTCCACCCAGTTGCCAAAGTGCAGCTGACCATGCCCCCCCCTTTCTATTCCCTCCCTCTTGCTCTTATTCATAAATTCCAACGGTTCCCAATTATTCAAATACAATCCTCAAATACAAACTTCTTTGTTTGACACTTAATGGTCTTTTCAACCTGCCCCACTCCTAGCTTCCCAGCTTTCTTATACATCACTCCCCACCACACACTGTAGAGACTAATCATTCTTGCCTGCTTGCTGCTACTCAAACAGGACGTTTCCATGTCCATTCTCTGTGACTTTGCATTGGCTCACTTTGAGGTTTGGGATATTTTCTCTTTTCACCTGCACATCTAGTCTCAGGCCTCCTTCAAGAATTATCTCAAATGCCATCATCTGCAGGGGGCTTTCTCATTCTTCCCAGCTGCTAGAGCCTTTCCCTCTAAGATTACCTTCCATCTACTCTATATGTGTCTTTTATATGGAGGCAGCTAAGTAACTGGTGGACAGCATACTAGACTTGGAGCAGGTTAGAACTGAATCTGAATCTTGCCTAAAATATTTAGCAGCTGGGGGATCCTGGGCAAGTAACTGCCTCTGAATGCCTTTTCATCTTTAAAATGGGGAGAATAATGGTATCTACCTCCCAAGTGTTTAACCCAAGGATAAAATGAGACATTTGTAAAGTACTCTGTAAACCTTAAAGGGTCATAACAATGTTAGCTACGATTATTGCTATTATATATTATTGACATATGCCTATGTATTTGTATCCCTATATAAGTAAGACAGATACACATATAAGTCCATGTTTCCCCCCCATTAAAATGTAAGGTTCTGGAGGTCAGGAACTATTTTCCCTTTTCTGTTTGTAGTCTCAGTGTCTGGTATAGAGTGAGTGCTCAATAAATGTGTGTTGATTGATCCAATGTGCGTCAGACCTTCTTTTATACTTGTTATTATCTCATATCTAGCAGTATAACACTGGGGCAGTCTATCTCTTATCATCCCTCACTCATTACACTACCAGCCCCAAACCTCTCCCTCTTCCTCCCTCTCCCTCCCTCCCTCCCCCCCTCCTCTCTCTCTCTCTCTCTCTCTCTCTCTCTCTCTCTGTTATGAAGATCACTAATAATATCTCCTACACCATTTCTGGCAAGGCATTCTTGGTAAGATGTTGTGGCTTCTGTACACCAATTATATGTCTCTTCATTGCCCTTTGGGTCACTTGCAATTTTGATTGATGTGCTTCTGTTTTAGGGAATAGCTTGAGATTACTGTCACTACTACCTAATTTCCTAAATCCAAATCAGCCTGATCTATTAATTCTGGGCCTAGAACATTGGCCATATGCAATAACTATATTAGATATATCAGTGTTAGCTATTATTATTCTTATATAGCTATATAAGTAAATGCTGTTATCTCCATTAAAAATGTAAGGTCCTGGAGGGTAGAGACTATTTTCTTTTTTGTCTTTATAGTCACAGTGCCTGTATAGAGTAAATGCTAATGAAATAATTAGATGGATTGCCCATCCAATGGCATGTCATAATCTGGACAATGGAGATTCTTCATATATATATATATATATATATATGTATGTATGTATGTGTGTATGTGCGTGTATCACTAGAACATCCTCTTAAGAGTGCTTATGAATCTCATTGAGAAGGTTCTATAGTATTCTGAGGCTTGAGTCAATCAGTATTAAATGTAGTACAATGATTTATGTAGAGAATATAAGATATGAAACACAATATTTGGTATTGCTTTCTGTAGTTAATATTCTTTATATAGTCCATAGTAAATAAAGTTGATAACTAATAGGTTGTATATGCCATATAGTTACTAGCCTATATACAATATATGAATTGTAATTTCAGTTTAGCGGAGAGCCTAGAAGTAAACAACCTGGACTTGATGAAGCCCAACATCATTGTTTGTAAGAGAGAATTAGATGTTAAGGGTAGAAAGGGAAAAGGGTTAGATTGTTTTGTGGGCAATCTTACTGGGCTTTACTTTCCACTATAACCATAAAAAGAAATATAGCTTCGGCTCACTTAACTATCTTGAAGGGATGGATTTTCAGAATAAAGTACCAGAGAGAGAATGAGAATGTTAAATAGATGGTCTAGAAAAGGCTTCTGTGAGCTGTTCTTACAGCTTTCGCCTACACTGGTGCTCAGTTCCTAAACTTTTCAACCTTGCTTTTTTTTTGGGGGGGGGGGCAGGGCAACAGGGGTTAAGTGACTTGCCCAGGGTCCCACAGCTAGTAAGTGTCAAGTATCTGAGGTCAAATTTGAACTCAGGTCTTCCTGAATCTGGGGCCAGTGCTTTATCTACTGCGCCACCC